>NC_133931.1:45815664-46416735 GCF_031877795.1 Strix aluco
TCATTACATTTTGAAATGTTCTCTGGGGAATAATCAATAAAACACAATTAGCTGTAGATTCTACCCCAGCCTAGAAACACACTGATACCTTCAAAGTTAGATATGCATGTCTGAACCCTGGCCACTCATCTTTAATAACTATACATTTAGGGCCTGATTTTTCACACCTGTGTTTGACTCTTTTTTGTAATCTCTGAGCTTGTAATTAGCTGGAATAATTGAATAACAAAATTCTGTTTATTATTTAATTAATTTTATGCAAATGCTCCCTCTTTGACAAGACAATATTCATTCTGTCTACTCATATGACCACCATTACTGGAGGCATCTTAGTAGTGCTGCCAGATTCTATTAACATGTTTCATTTATTTTTCTTGAGTGGACTGTTTGGATGTAAAGCTGAATCTCTCCTACAAGAACTGAGCAAAGTGAATTTTCTGAGCCTCTTCATTTTTGTCCCCACTCTATATTTAGTTTAAATGTTAACAATGAATGAGGGTCAAGATATTTGCTCTGACATTCACAAATGGGTGGAACTGCCGACACTCTATTAAAACTGCTAATTAGGGAAAAATTTAGGTGGGAATCACACTTGTACTTTGGTCACAGGGAAAGCTGGCAGGCTCAGGGAACCTTGCACCAAGTACAGAACGAAACGGCTCACCTCGTGAGTCATGCGCTGAAATCACTTCTAACTGGGAGCAGCACACATCTGGCAGCAATGAATGGCGGATGATGGGATGCGATGGGATACCTTTTTGTCCTCTCTCCTCTAAGCCTACCAGAAATCCCATGACTGGCTTCTGGTTCTCATGACTGTTAGCAATAACAGTACACAGGCAGGAAGAGTATTTCTTCAGATTTCAATCCAACAGCTTTTCCCGGGGTGGCAATTGGCCAAGCCCACTCTACAGAGCTGCAGGAACATCACGTGGGACCTTGCATGTCTCCCAGAACATGAGGGCTTCCAGCATCTCCTCTTCATGGGCATTCATCTAATTTTTACTTCACGTTTTCAGGGAAGAAAGCTCCTGTTCCTTGGAACCACAAAAGGTGGAAAATGGCCCGTTTCATGACTCTGTCAGAGTGTTAACACACCTTAATAAAGCCAAAGGTATAATTTAATAGTGATCATATGCAACATCATTAACAGAAATCAGAGTTCATTTTTTTCACTTCATTTTCCACAGCTGCTTTATATATCCAAGATTGTAGTTTAGAAAACCATCAGTATTTCTTAGAAATTTTCATATCTCAAAGGCCACCATCTCCATAAATGTTAAAATACCTCATTCTAGGAGCACAATAAGAATAGTGAAATGGTTTACAAACACATTACTGATTTAGTTTTCATACTCGTGTAATCTGCTGGAAAGTAGATCCATTTTGAAAACTTTCTGGTCATTTCATCAGTTTCTCCTTCTCCCTCAACTTCCTAAAATAAAAGGCAAATACACTATTACCTAGTGCATTGCTACAGAAGCAAATGAGGGCAGAATTCTGCTTCATTATACAGAAGACTTCATAGTAGTTTGGTGAGTCCTAGTGTATCTTCAGGCATATGAAATGCTGTGCATTACTTAGTGAAGTGGAAGTCATGTGTGTGTGGCAGTCACACAGAATATGTTTCAAATTTCATGTTGCCTCTGACTAGTCCACTCACAGAACACCAAAGTAGAACTTGTTCTGGAAATCTTTCAAATCAGTGTTCGGGGGTTTGGTGTTTTGTATTTTTTTTTTTCTTTAAAAAAACACAGATTCCTTGAAACCAAAACTATTTCTGTGAGTTTTCACTAAACTTGTTTTAGGAAAAGTTTCTCAGGGCAATGATCAATTTTCGGTCAAGATATAACGGGGGGTTGGCAGCGAAGGAGAGAGACAAACAAATAGCTGGGAACTACTGTGGAAACTCTGTCCCAGGCTGCCCTTTTGGTTAGGTCACCTACCAGAGTGTGGGAAAACTTGAGTTCATGTTTCAGTTCTCCCTGCTTCAGAACAGGGACCTGGACTTACGTTTCTTATATCTCAGGTAGGTGTTATATCTGCTAGGTGAACTGTACCACAGAAGCACTCTCTGGAGTGCTAATATCTCTTTTATTCTGTGTACAGTCAGTTTTCATTGGAATAGAGGTTTGAAGCAGAGTCTCCTATGTCAGTGTCTTCTCTATTGACTCTTAACTAGTCTAGGGGAGGATCCTGCAGTATGTAAAAATTTTAAGGAATGGGTTTCATGTTCATGGAGCATGCCAAAAAGGACATCTTGCAAACATCTTTAAGGGAATAATAGAAACACCAGTTTTATTTCAGGAATGTAAGGTCTAATGGATAGATGCAAGATACTTCAGGTAAGAGATTAGCTTGGTTGTAGAAGAGTTTTGAACACAACTCTTCAATTCAGTAAATAGGTCCTGGTCCCCAGAATCGCTATTGGCTGCCTGGATGCATTCAGTACCATTTTTGGTTTACCTTCACAGTATATGCAAAATACTGTTGAAACAGGAGATGCAAGAGAAACCCAGGCCAACTTTCTCCTGGTTAACTATCATGGCAGTAGCACCAACTCATACGAGTGTCTGCTTCTCAGTCAAATTATGCTTAACCTCCACAGAAAGGCACATTGCTTGGGCACATCTTCCTACTACTCCTCTGTACTTCTGCCCCCTTTTGTTCCACAAACTACAGAAATAAACCTTCCTTGTCCATCCCTTTGTAGGGATCGTAGAGCTATGGATGGGCAGGTCTATTAAAAGGCTCAGAAGAACATTTAGAATCAGCCAGTGACCAAAACAAATAATAGTTTTGCTCCTCTCAGAGGTACTGAGGAAATATTCTGGTAGCTGTATCCTGTAATTGTGATGTAATCCTCTTGCCACAGAAAAATTATTAACATAGAGAAATTCACTTAACACAGCAAGTACAATGCTTGAAAGAAATATCTTGTTTAACTGCCATTTTTATATCTTTGTCTGGAACAGTGATGTTTAACTCCACAGAGTTAACTCCACAAAGTCAAGATAGCTCTGCTGAGAAAGAAATGGACTCATGTTTCTGTCTGCAGAGTCATGGGCAATTTTTGGCTAGAGATACTTTACTTTGAAAAACATCTCATAATTAGCTTCTTCTGGCAAAGAATTCTCTCTCCCCTATTCTAACAGTCTCAACAGTAGTGGCCAATTCTATTTCTTTTTCCTTTGTTGCTGCAATATCACTATTATGGGGAGATTTCTTTTTTTTTTTTTCATTTTCTGTTTTCACCTTGAACATGTCACATCCAAAAGAGACATTGGAAAAAAATGGAAAAAAGGAGTGATATTTCAGTCAAAGTTATATTCATTACTAGGCAATTTTAATGTATATAAGAAATTCAGAAATAATTGTGTATATATATATATTGCAGCATTCTAGCAATTGATCATTATTGCAGTAAGAAGGAATGCTAGGACAGTTCATTCACACCAAATACAACAGCCTTTGTGAGGGGAAGGGAAGGAAAAGGACTGCTGAAATGTGTCTTCTACAAAGTACGATAATGCTGCGTCTCTAGAAATAGACATGACAGTCAATATAGTGTAGCAACAAAAAGGTAAGGGCCCCCAAGCAACAAGTGCAATTGATGGGAAAATGAGAAAAACATTGCAAGTACCCTGCACAGGAGATGAAAAGGCAGAGGAGTTCAATGCACGTTCACAGACTTTGTACAAGAATATACATGTAACTCACAAACAGGTTGTACCACACCACGAGGAGCATCAAGTGCTGACTGCAAAGTATATCATTCTGTCAGACCCCTGAAGACAACGGAACCTCACTCATGGATAGGTCACATCTTGCATTCATCCCTCTATTCTATACTGGGTTTGCTGGCTTTTGTTCACTCAGTCCTTCTAGAGCAGCCATCAGGGGTAGGGGGAGTGTGGTTGTCTTAGAGATAATCAGGCTCTAACATCAGACTTGGGGTATATTCTGCTTGTCCTTCCTTCCCCAGATTTTCTGTGCTATTTAAGCATAAATCTTGTTTCTGTTAGGCCAAGCTGAGCTTCTACTCTGATCACCTGACTGCAGGAACTTAGGCCATAACATAAGCTGATGGTGCCAAACTCATTCCAGTTTGGGAAGGTTTAGTGAACAGTTTTTACCTCCCAATATGTCCCATTTTTATACAGTACCACTTTATTAGGAATTTTGGACTACAAACCTTTAAGGCAAGGGCTGTCCTCCTACGTTGGTCATGGCAAAACTTCTCAACTGTATGAGCTACCTACCAAGAGTATTACACAGCCTATAAGTGCAAGGGAGAGACAACACAGCTCAGTCAGAGCACCAAATGGAAGGGCATCTCTAGCAGCAGCAGCAGGGGTGACCTGGCAGTGCTTTCACAGGCATTTCCCTGCTCACCATTGCACCAGCCAGGCCAAGCATGCCAATGGGCACCAGGGACCCCAGCATCACTAGTGTGCACCCACCACTTTGCCGTCCCTGACAGCATGTGTAGCCAACAGCCCCTTGCCTTGCTGCCACTACAGAAGCTGCGGTTGTCTTCCTCAGGAGCTACCTGTGGTCTAAAAGATACAAGTGGATTATGTCCTTACATGTGCATGAACTATTATTCCCTGCACAATGTAGCTTCAACCTTTATCTAGTCGTGGGGTTGACGCCCACTTGACATAATAGTATGCAAAATCAGAGCATCTGCACAGCCAACCTTAAGGTTACGGATATGAAAACAATACTTTGGAAGGTGTCCTAAATGACATTAAAACCCATGCAAGATTTCTAAGATCCCACAGCTGGTTTTTGAAGAAGTTAAACCACTTGATTTCTATACCTTGCCCATTAAGGTCCCATCTCCTAAGATTCTGTAGGGATATGGAGTTGGAAATGGAAATACTAATTGGTGGACTGGAATATAGTGCTGGCTAGAAATTGATATAACAACAGAGTAATTATTTTCCTCATCTTTCATTTTGTTTTGCACTTGCTAAGAGCTCAGCTTAGCTACCACTCTGATTTATTTTTACTGGTTTGTTTCAAAGGGATTTTCACATTTTTAAAACTGCAGACACACAGGTAGATGCAGGTCCAGATATCCCTAGTGCATTAAGTGATGCCTTCAGCCAGCTGAAAACTCTTTTTGATCTCTCTGATAATACCAGGCAAGCACTGATCTGAAAAGGCAGATTACCACCAAGGATTAGGCAGTACAATAGCATGCTGAGAATGCAAGAGGATGATGAGGTTTAGCAAACAAGCTTGGAACATATTTGAACTCAACATCGAACCCCAAACCAAGCCATGGGAATATTAGAAGAGAATTGAGGGGGTAGGAAACTGCCCTGAAAAATATTTTATGAGAGAGGGTAAAATTGTCTAGTTACTAAGTTTTAACTTAAAATCAGGACAGAGCAAACTGAGAGAGCACATTCTGTACAGAAGACTCTTCTCAGGCTGAATAGGCACAGAGACTCAGCTGCACTCTAATTTTCTTGAGACAATCCTTTGAGGCATGTGGCTGGAGCAGGTCACTTTGCTGTTGCTGCTGTCCTCAGGCAGTATGACATAGTGAAGACAGGACTTTACAAAGCCCTTTTTTAAAAAAGAGCTTTTTTTTTCAGGACTAGCCACAGTAAATAGAGTGGTTATTTGGTATGTGAGATAAGTATTGGCCAATATCATTTGAACACACTAGTTCTCTTTCAGCGTTTTGTCACTTGACCAGTTTAATGCTAAGGTTAAAACGCTGTTACACAACAAGTATCCACCCTACTGTGTGTCAGAAATGTGAGGAATGTTTGCCAGAAACAGCAGCTTGCATACAATTCCTGTCACCAAACCCCAAAGACGAAATGGCTAACATTTCCTGGATCTGCTTATCTCACCTACAGAGAAAGAGTTTGCAGTGCGTGTGTGCAAACAGGAGCAGAGTCATTAAAACTGGAGCAGCTCTTGGGCAAGATCCAGTTTGCATGTTACATATTCATAAATAGCTGTGTTAGAATGGCTTCCAACAGTGCAAACGTCAATGGAGCCTGCTGGAGCAAGCCTTAGGTATGCCATCTATGTGTCTGATTGCCTGGAGTTCAGAGGAACTTGCTGAATGTGTTACCAACGGGAATGAAAAAGCTTGCATCAGGGTAGCTGGCCAGGTCCAATTGCTGGATGCTTAAAAGGACATGTTGGTGTTAAAGGGTTTCACAGCTTTAATTTTTTTTTAACTCATTTGTTGTTTGTATAATCCTTGAGAATCTCAAACAGTAATATTCCATTTTGTTGTTCTTTCAAAGAACACATATTAATTAGGGCTTGGCTAATAGCACTGATTATTTGTTTATTTTCACTCTGTGCAGCCTATTTAATTGTGTGTACACATACCTATAATTACCACTTTGAAATGCAAATACACAGTTACTAAGGATAACCCTTCTCATTTTCAAGCAGCTAACACTCCTTTTTTTATAAATGCTAACCATATCCTAAGCTCCCTGGAAAACTCTCCCCACATCGCAATGGCTGTCTCCTGCTCCAAATTATTGTCTGCCACTGTCACAGCTTCCTTTAATTTATCACCAGTCATAGCCCCTGATGAGGGCTACAAGATAATTTGACTGAGGTACCAGAGAGTTTACAGCTGACCTTATGCTGGGACTCCTCTAAGTGATAGGAACAGAAGCGAATGTATTTCTTTTCTGTGTCATTGTCTCATCAAGTCTCCAACTTCACTTTTAACTTATCCATGGAAAGACCTGGGTTGGTACAGAACCATTTGTTACTCTCAATTATTCATCAGATGATAGTTTATTGCTATTTATTTCCACACATAGATTGCTTGCACACTTTTCTCTGGGATGGGATTTGCTTCCTAAAGGGAGGATTTGGGGATCTGACTAAGCAGCATGACCTGCAGAAGATATCACATACCAATGGTCTTGTTTCCTAACTGTCAAACCCACAAAGTGCTTTCAAAGTGACCATACCAACCCACCTTCCCTTCCCCACCTCTCCCCCCCAAGCCCCAATCCTTCTGTAATTACAGATGTCAGTGGTTACCCATGGAAGTTTCTCTTTCAGCAGTATTTTTGTGAACAAATATTTGCTTGTCCCCCTGTTCACAGAAAGCACATTAAAGAAGCATGTCAGTTAAAGTGTGGGCTGTCTTTGAACAGATGTTATGAATACTGTTTTGCAGGATTTGCCCAGCAGTAGATGAGAACAAGTAATGAGGAAACTAGGAACATGGGTAATGAGGCCAGAAGGTGTGGAAGCTTTCCAGGAGCAGGAGGAGCTGGGTGGAGAAAAACTTGCCTTACCAATATATAGCCACGAACCTTTCTCAGACTTTATTTGTACTTCTTAGCGGTCACTCTCAACAAGAAGTATTTACCAGGGCTCATTCCCTTGAGAATTAATTTTCCTGTGGCCCAAAGGTGAACACAGGCAGATATACTTCCATGTAACTCTTGTAATTCCATAAACATAGTATGTAACAGTGGGAAATTATTTGGGACTGATCTATCTTATTTATTTAAATGGGGAGGGGAAAAAAAAAAGGATGAACGGTGTCCTCATAATCAAGTTGAATACTTGTAACTGTAAACTTTTTGCAGAGCCACAAAGAGCTCCTTCACCTGTGTGCTTTTCAACCAGTTTGTTTTTTGTTCTGTATAAAACATATAAAGATAATTAATGAGCTGAATTGTAAAAGGATTCTCCTTATCTCTTAGCGGGCAGCATGGGAAGAGGTAAAATGACCCAAATAATAATTTCAGTCAGTGAATGAACAGATGATATCTCAGTTCAGCTTCAAGCCCTATTCAACAGTACTTTAGTAGAAATACCAGCAGAGCAGCACACAAATAACATACATATCTTGTAGATTACATAATTTATTTGGAAATGTTTTCATACAGTTAAATAAACTTCAGAAAACTACAGTGGAGCCTTCTTATAAATTAGCTCTAGTGCCTAAAATCCCATGAGCTATGAAATGTTAAAAAAGAAAAAAAATTAAATACATAGTGTTGCTGAGCAACATAGCTCACTCTTAAACAACTTTCCCTTGTATGAAGTGCTTCAGAAAGGGACTACTGTGGAGTCTGTGTAAGTACTTGCCCTATGGGTAGTGCGATTTTGTTACAGTCCTTCGAAAAACAGCTACACAGACTGTTATTGAATTCAATTATAAGGAGTCTCCAGGGTTATTCCATTACCTCTGCATTTAGCTCACAGTCTCAAATCAAAACTTAAGCTATTCTTTTTTAATTTAATTCATTTAAAAAAAAAATTACATGAACTTTCAACATGGAAATGGCTCAAAAACTCTTCTGCAGCTTCAACTGAATAGGAGTGCATTAGGAAAGTCTCTACCTTTACAAGCTTTTGCTAAGGGCAGGAAAGGTTTCCCACAGCCCTGCCTGGATGTGTGCTGGATGTCCAAGGTCTTGGAAAGCACAGAGCAGGACAGGCTGACAGCCTCTGTACTGGAGCAGGTCTGGGTTTATGCCAGATCGCCAGCCCTAAGTTGCTGTGTGAGCATCAGCCCCAAGAGAATCAGCCCTTCCACTGTCTTGCAGGGTTTCTCCTAGTGAGCTCAGAAGCCCAAAACTGTCCTAAACTTAAAAAAAAGAAATGGTTTCCCACAAATCAGAAATCTCACTTGTTATTCTGTTCTCACTGGCACTGGGGTGCTTAGTAAGGTCGCATTGCATTGCTCAGTGCTGACTTCAGCTTCCGTACATCTGCGTTTCATCTGCATGCATCTACATGCATCTGCAATGAGATTTATAATGACAAGGAAGGGGTTAACCCAGGGAGCAGGTGGAAAGCAACCCAGCTGCAAAAAGATTAAAAAAGGGAAAAAGGCAGGCAGGCAGGCCAGGAGAGGAGGGTATGAGCCTAGGGGGGAGTCTGCCAGGGCCACCCTGGGGCAGGGGGAGCGGGCAGGCTGTTGCCTTGAGTGAGGCAGGTGTCTCCTGGAAGCAGCAGATGTGGTTTTGATCTGTGGGGATACCCGTGCAGGGAGAGGTCTCCATGGGATGGGGACACTCTCTGGGAAGCTGACTTGTTTGCAGGGTATGGTTCAGCTAGGCTTTAGCTCTCCTCAGCTTCTCCGGGAGCTTGCACAAGGGATACTTTACCTGGTTGGAGTAATGTTGTTATATACAGACTGATTTTTAAAGGTCTTTTGGCCTCTCCTGCCCATAAAAATGGGAACTGAGTGCTTAGAGACCTCTTTAAAAACTGGGTCTTGCTAAAATTCCTCCCTCAGATCAGGCCAGAGCCAAGCTTTCTGTTGAGGTTTGAAATGCTATAAATGAACCTTCTATATTGTTGCCTTATGCTTTCAACTTCAGGCACCTCACCCAGACAGAAAAGTAATGAAAGACCTGAAGAAAGTCAAGGGTTGGAAAGGAACAAAGCAGTCCTGTGGCTCTGGGTTCCGTTCCCAAAGCTGTCGCTCACTCGCTGTGTGGCCTTGAGCAATCTGCTAACAGGCCAATCTGGCTCCCAGTAAAGTCACTGGGAATTTTCCCATAGACTCTAGTGAATGCTGGATCAGGCCCTCAGATTTCTAACAGTCCCCTCATTACCTGCTGGGATAACAATATCCTTGTCTCACAGGGTAGTAAGGGGACTAATTCATCAATGTTGATAAAGCTTTTTCACCTACAAATGGTAGGCATTATGTCAGCACAAATTATTCTTAGTTATTATCATTCTCATGGTATTTCCCATTGTCTCTGCTCTCTAAAGCCAAGAAGTTCCAAAATTCTTGTGAGAAAGTTTCTTTTCTGGAGATCAGACCCCATTTCTGGCCCAAAGATATGTAGAAACAGACACGTTCAGATGGCACTGCATGTGCATATTTACTGAAATAAACCTCTGAATCTTTGGGGGTTCTGTATGAATCCTGAAAGGAGAGGAGTGTGCAATGCTATAGAAAACACACTTTTAGACTGGACATTAGGAAAAAATTTTTCACAGAAAGAGTGGTCAGACAGTGGAATAGGCTGCCCAGGGAGGTGGTGGAGTCACCATCCCTGGATATGTTTAAGGGTCATTTGGATGAGATGTTGGGGGATATGGTGTAGGGGAGAACTTTGTAGAGTGGGGCTGATGGTTGGACTCGATGATCCCAAGGGTCTTTTCCAATCTGAATGATTCTGTGATTCTGTGATGCTATGAAAGGACAGTCTCTGAATTTTATAAAAAGCACCTAGAGACGTAGTCTAGCAAGCAAAATACTGAGGCCAAAATGTTCAAATTTGACTCTCAAAGCTTTCTGCCAGTGGGAAAACATTAAGCTCTGCTCCCCAGTATGTCAGAGCACTTCAGAGGAAAGGTAGGCTCTGGCTCAGGTGCTTTGTCAAGAGAAGGAAAGGAGGAGTCTTTTTCCTCCCCACAGCCCTATTGCCTGCTAAGACTTAGTCAGGAATCAGGTCCAGACATGGAAAAGCAACAAGGTCAGATGAGTAGGCAGCAGATAAGGGATTTCTTTGGGGAGAGGTCAACACGAATGAGTGGCAATGTAGCATTTGGGAAAAGGAAGAAACATACTGCAAATCTCACATACATACACACTCTCATAGGTATGTGTGTGTGTGTATATATACATGTATCCCATAACACTCCCTACAGCTATTCTGTTTCACGTTCTCTGACCTGACTTTCAGATCTATACAGCTTTGTATACTTTAGCTATCTGACTTTAGCCATGCTTACTACTAAAGGCGAACACTGGAGAAACTCCACAGGTGTAAAAGTCATCCAAAGAGACTGCGGCAGATGCCATTAGGAACACTGTACTGTAGAAACCAGTGTCGCAAATACTGCATTTCCCTTTTCCCTGTCATCTCACTCCTTCCCCACACGTAACCACCCCCTTGCAGGTAGAGAGCTTGCTACACTGCTTTGGGAAAACAGGTAAATGTTAATGTTCTGATGGATACAGCTCTTTTAGTTCATGCATTATGTGAAAACTGGTCAAAGACAGGAAATTAACCTCCCTCCCTCCCCCGACTGTGCACACACGCACAGACACACGCATGCACAGCCACAGCCAAGGCCTTCGGCAAGCCATCTGATAGCAATCAGTATTTTGAGAAGTGATAGCTCATCTGTATATTCAGCATTCTTTTGCAGCAGAAGGTATTATGCAAACTAGCCCCATTAGAAAAGCAAACATCAAAGCAAAACATGTTTTCGAAGAGACAAATGCATAAACGATGTGGTACCTGACACTGAAACAGAAATAGAATAATTACCCTTGCTCTCAACGGAAAGCATAGCTGCAGAGGATAATAAAGGCACCTCATACACTGTACCCCATAGTTTCCTGTACTGTGCATGAAAAGGAGAGTAATCAGCTAGGAAGATGCAGCTGTGGAGAGCCTGAAAGGGCTGATACCATCCTTCACAGTGAAGGACAGGAGAACATGAGCTAGACTGCAGCTGATTGTGGAGCAGTGCAGCTACGCCATGCCTTCGGCACCAGCTGGAATGCAAGGTGCCACTCCAGCCTTAGGGGAAAAAAAAAAAAAAGAGTGCAGCTAAGGTTACACAATTACCTGTCTTGAAAGTGCACAACTTTTAAAACATATGCATACCTCCCTGACCATAAGTAGCCACGAAGTATGCTCCATGGGTCCTTTGACTACAGGCTAAACAGAAGAAGCTCTTTGTAGGCAGCCTTTTGCCCAGCAGTGGATACTGTTGCTCAGCCAGTGCTGCTGCAAGAAAAAAAAAAAAAAAAAGCCCTCATGGGCAGGGTGGAAGATGGAAGGTGTGAAATGAGGCTTGGATGATGCTGTCACAGTGCTAGTAAAACAACACAGCCAGGTACCACTAATTCATTTAAATCAAGAGCAGAGTAAATCAGAGACTATCAGGACTTCTGCAAAAGTTGAACAAACTTGCTTTAGGGACAAATGTTTGCTGAAGGTCCCACTACAAGTTGGAAGTACATACACGTGCACTCTCTTTCCTTTGCCTCAGCCCCCCTCTTTTTGTCTTTCAGAGCCCATTTCTCCAGCACGCAGATCAGCTATCAGGCTGAGAGAAAGAGAGAGTGTGAGATGGCCGACCTTGTCCTCCAGTGCCGAGGGCCTGTGGGTTTGGGCCAGGAACAGGAATTCCCTGTACAGACACTGAGTCTGCTGGAGGAGACAGGAGAGCCTGCTCCACAGAAGAGCACTTTGTTCACTGCCACCAAGGAAAACTTACACAACAGACACACACAACCAAGGAAATATGAATATTTTAAAAGTGTGTTTTTTTCCTAGAATACACAGTGCTCTTATTTCCTTAGGGGGGCAGTAAAAATTGGGCAAGAGCATATTGCCAAATGCATGAGTTAGTGAGGATATTAATCCTGCATGCTGTAGTTACAGAGAGCAGGGCACCAAGCAAGGTCTGAATAGATGAACAATTCAGAATGCATTACTGACAAATGAAATGCCCACTGAGCATGTCTAGGAGAGAAGGGGTTTTTTTGAGTCGTCTCTGCTTTTTAATATCTTTTCTGTCAATTCACCACTTCTTGGAAACTGAAAAGGTTAAAATCCTTTTCCCTTTGTGCTCCAAAAGTATATCCGCATCTGTGTTTGTGTGTGTACCTGATTTCTATGTGCAAAATCTGAGGTAGATATTGATACCAGATAGTGCAGTTCTGCAGCTGTTTTGTGTTGCATCACTAGCACAGAGCAGCCCTTAAAATGGTCTGAGCAAGTCCATGTGAATATAGATAAAATGGAGAGTTAGTACTCTCGCTGTTGTATTGGGAAGCCTAGACTAATTTCACATGCTTCCTAAGGAACCTTATTAAACTGTTTGGAAAGGAATTCTTCTTGCTTTAACCATATAAAAGGTAGGTGCCACACTAGACACCCAGGCTTCCTATAGATGTAACCAGGTGATGATCCACCTTATCTTCAAACTTGCTCTATATATATTTCTCCCTTTGTCCTGCCTAAAGAGTGAGCCCAGATGGATAGTTTGTATTTGATAGCTAACTTTTAGATGTCTAATGTTAACTGATCTGTCTCTTCCTAGTCCATACTTCCCTACCTCACAGAGGTCATACAAGAAAACATTCATTAAAGATTATGGGTTGTTTTTCTATTAAAAAGATACATGTGGAGAGCTTAGATGGTATATTGGCAACTATGAACATCCTAATGTTATTTTCCATGCAGTCAAGGTTACAGCTCTAAACAGCAGCAAAACACAACCCAGTTCACAAGGATGTATGTCTGGACGTGAAGGCCATGCAAACACCCCAAGGCCCACAGGCTGGAGGGGCCCAGCACCCAAGGCCGTGGAAATGGAGGATGGCTGGAGAAAGCTCTGATGGGGACACTAGGCAGGTATTGCTATTTCATTCCTAGCACCAGGTCTGTGCCAAATACACTATGCCACTGTTTACTCGTGGTCTTCTAACTTAAATTGGGGAACTGGCCTAGCAAATAGTCACCACAGGAAACAAAGTTAGCTTTATATCACCTTTCCAAACCCAACCTCCTAGACCAAGTCAGGAGCTTCTTGGTGAGAACCTCAGGTGTGGTCACTAGGGTACATGGATACATTATGCAGGGGTTACCATTTAAATTTAGTTTCTGAGAACTGCAACACTGTGTATGCATGTATATGCACATACAGAGAGACTCTGTATATTGTACATAGGATCATGGTTTCACCTTTACTCAGTCTTGATTTAACTCTATCAATGACAGATTTGCTCAAAAATGAAAAATAAAAAAACTCATCTGAAATTCTGTACAGTACATTTTAAAAAGCTGTGACTAGATGCTAGTCAAAGAAAATATTTGCTGATAGGAATCAAAAATGCTACAATCCTACAATCCTATGAAGAGCATTGCAACCTGATCTCCTTCTATGACAAGATGACCCAACTATTGGATGAGGGAAAAGCTCTGGATATTGTCTACCTGGATTTTCGAAAAGCATTCAACACAGTTCCCCATAGAATTCTCATAGAAAATCTGGCTGCTCATGGCCTGGACGAGTGTACAGTCTGCTGGATCAAGCACTGGCTGGATGGACGGTCCCAGAGAGTGGTGGTCAGTGGAGCTAAATCCAGCTGGCGGCCGGTCACAAGTGGTGTTCCTCAGGGCTCAGTGTTGGGACCATGTCTGTTTAACATCTTTATTGATGATCTTGATAAGGACATAGAGTGTATTATCAGTAAGTTCGCAGATGACACCAAGTTAAGCGGGAGTGTCGATCTGCATGAGGATAGGGAGGCTCTACAGAGAGACTTGGATAGATTGGATCGGTGGGCCAACGTTAACAGGATGAGCTTCAACAAGGCCAACTGCCAGGTCCTCCACTTGGGCCACAACAACCCCATGCATTGCTACAGGCTTGGGGAGGTGTGGCTGGAGAGCTGTGTGGAAGAAAAGGATCTGGGGGTTCTAACTGACAAGTGGCTGAACATGAGCCGGCAGTGTGCCCAGGTGGCCTAGAAAGCCAACGGCATCCTGGGTTATACTAGAAATAGTGTGACCAGCAGAAGTAGGGAGGTGATAGTCCCCCTGTACTCTGCACTGGTGAGGCCACACCTGGAGTATTGTGTCCAGTTTTGGGCACCTCAATACGAGAGGGATATCAAGGTGCTGGAGCGAGTGCAGAGGAGGGCAACGAAGCTGGAGAAGGGCCTGGAGAATAAATCCTATGAGGAGAGATTGAGGGATCTGGGACTGTTCAGTTTGAGGAAGAGAAGGCTGAGGGGAGACCTCATCACTCTCTACAGCTACCTGAAAGGACATTGTAGAGAGGTTGGTGCTGGTCTCTTCTCACAGGTAATTAGCGATAGAACAAGAGGGAATGGCTTTAAACTGCAACAGGGGAGGTTCAGACTGGACATTAGGAAAAAATTTTTCACAGAAAGAGTGGTCAGACAGTGGAATAGGCTGCCCAGGGAGGTGGTGGAGTCACCATCCCTGGATGTGTTTAAGGGTGGTTTAGATGAGATGCTGGGGGATATGGTGTAGGAGAGAACTTTGTAGAGTGGGGCTGATGGTTGGACTCGATGATCCCAAGGGTCTTTTCCAACCTGAATGATTCTGTGATTCTGTGATTCTGTGATTGGGGATGCACTTTGTTTAGGTAACAGGTATCTTGTCAATCCTCTTGTGCCACATCAGGCTGGGAACATTATGTATCTCCACCATGCTAATGTAAATAAGTGCACAACATAGACTTGCATCCCCCACACTAGAAAAATTTAACTTTATAGATCTCAAACCTCTTAGCTTCTAAGAAGTGTTAGTATGATATTCCTTGACTCATTTTGCTCTTGCCTTTCCTGTCATCCATCTGAGGATTACTGTAGGGTCTTAAAAACATGACTTGCTTCCTCCTGCCGCCACTCCACTGTCTTGATCTTTCCCTCAAAATTGTTTTCATGGATTGTCAAGGATTTCCCAATTAATATAGACAGTGCGTTATAGTATGTGGTTGATCAGAGAAAGCAAAGAACCCATTAGCTGTAGATGAGGGTAAGGGAAGAGCATGCATTCAGTAGTTATCCTGATGGATTTATCAGCTATGAGATTCTCCAAAAAACTGAAGAGGGTGATGAGAGGAGAGCTGCAGAAACTTTCCAGGCAGCTGGAAAAACCTACAGAAGTTTTCAGTGAGTAGGAAACTGAGGGAAACCCATTGGACATCACACAAAGGAGGGGGAAGTGAGTGCACTGCTGAAAGGCAGTGGAGAAGTGAATGCCTGGGGTCAGGAAGACCAAGTCAAAGGCTTGAGGAAACAGATTGTGTGTTTCAAACTTTTTTTGAACCTAACAAATATTAATTTTGGTTCAAGGAAAAGGCTTAGGTTCCAAGTTGGTTCCTATTTTAATTGGATCAATTCACATGTTTATAACTACAATAATTTGAAGGTATGTGATTTGTAAATATCAAATAAGATGAAATCTAGCATACTGCATACTTTTTGCTTTTTAATAATATCAGCCAAGTTTATTGGCTGTGGCATATAGTCTGTATTTCAGTTGTATACATAAAATTGTCTTTCTTTTGTAGACTAATATTGTTACAAAATATTACAGATGTTTCATCCTAACATAAATTATATCATGATGGTCAAGATACCGTTGTAACATCCACACACTGAACAGTTAAGGGGTACACACAGCTTTTTATCAAAATTAGGCAAGTTCCAAAGACCTGTGGAACCCTTTGCCCTCAGGTGAGTTGGCATAGACTGTAACTCATATTTTGGAGTCTGGGGGAATGTTTAATATATGTAAAAAGTTATGCTTTCATTTCTGTTAATGCCAAAGCTCAAAACATGTGTTTTAAATTTCACAAGTGTACCAGGTACTTGGAGATCACAGCCTACTGTTTTGCCTTTGTAGATGCCTTTTGCATGTGCCAATAATGCAGTTGGATCACAAACAGAAAAACACAAACAGAGAAGTGAAAAAAAAAAAATCACTTGCTGTTTTAGAGACCTGACTCAAGTACATTACAAGTACAAATGCTGGGAGAATATCACAGTGTTACATTGTGCACGACTTCATAACCATTCAGAGAGTAGCATTTCTGGTGGCAAACTGCAGCTAAATAGCATTTTCCTGAGCATCACTAGGATATGTAATTAACCTTGTTTGCTGGGCATCATTCCTTCACTTTGGGCAGTAAGCAGAAGACCCTAATGTGCAGTTATAGAAATACCCTTTCAGTGTTTTTTGCTTGGCACACACACAGAAAATTCAACTAGTGGCTCTGGAGGAATCTCAAGTCTGCCACATAGGTGGTCTGTTGCCTGCTGGAGAAGTCTGGATACCTTTATATTTGGGACATAATTTTTCTGTCACACTATGCTCACTGCTCAGAAATTCCAAACTCACTCTTTAAATCAAGCCCAAGGTTTCTCAAACATATAGCTTGAAAAAATCCTGAGGAATTATTTTTAGCACTATCACAGAAATGGTCTGAGAATCCCCACAGAGGTGTGGTTTAGCCTTTGTACAGGTATGGCAGTTACCAGATTCCTAGGTGACACATTTCCTGTAGATTCTCACAGAAATTCTCATTTCTTCCAGTCTGAACTCTGCTTCAGTCATTGCAGAGCTAAATGCTATGTCTTTGCCAAAAAAGTAAAACAAAAATCCCCAAACAGTAAGTTGGACTAAGACTCAAACCACGATACTTAGGTTACAGAGTACATATGTATATGCACATGTGTGTGTGCATGTCTGTATAGACTCTGACACGTACACATGCACACACAGGCAAATATGCATTTTGTGCACTAAAAATCAGTAGTATCTGGGGTGCACAGAAACAAAACATCTTTCACCCAAAAGGCAGCTATTCACCTTGTACAGAGTGTCTCTTTTTGGAGACAGATATCTCCTCTTTTTGGAGACAGATGTCTCCTCAAACAAAGAGAAACTTGAAAAAAAACCCTGAAGACAGCAGCAGAATAATAGCATAGCCCAAATGTACTCTGGTCTGGAGAAGAAGCAGTCATGCTGCTGGTTGGCATAGATAATAAATTAATTCTGGTACAAAGAAACAAAGACCTTGCTATTCACTCTGGAAAAATACAATCCTTAGCTGAGCATCTCTGTCCTTGGATCTTATGGAAGTGACTTCAGCAGACTCACCTCTTCAAACACAGAAGTCTGTATTGCCTGCGATGATTGTTAGAAAATACCAATATTTTTAGGAAATATATTTATATTCTGTAAAAACACTGAAATATTTGTAGTGCCAAAACTACTAATGATTCTCTAATTATTCCATTCTCTAAAATGGAATTTGTTGTCTCTGAACAAATGAAGAGCAGAAGTTATCTCAGTTCAATAAAAGAGATTCATTGCATTTGACAATGCCATTGTTCCTTAGGACAGTTATTGAACTCGTCTTCAAGTTAGGTAACTATATAAAGCAGAAGCTCAGTTTTTGTCTATTTCCTCTGCTCTCTCCAAATGTTTCTGACAGCTTTTAAAGGTGTTATCCACATGAGAACAGATTGGTTGTTCAAGATTTGCATCATGATGTAGATACAGACTGTGTTTACATTATAAATTAATCTTGAAACCAAGAAAAGTTGCATCCAGCTGGGGATGGAGTAATCCAGAACTACCAGAATTGTGGCAGTGTTTCAACAAAGCCACACTCAAATATAACCCAGAAAGGAAGAGATGCACACAGAGAGAAAGAGTTCCAGCGTGGAAAGTAATACATCTTTCATTAACCTCAAGAAAGATTGATTTGCTATGAATAGTGCCATAAATCTGATTTCAGATGGATGGCTTAGTTATTACGTGAAGGACAACAGAAGATACCTGGCACTGAAAGAAAAATTCAGGCCGGAACCAAGTCTGTATTCAAGGATCCCAAAGAAATGAAGGATCAAGTAGAAATATCCAGCTGGAGAGCTACTTTTCTCAAACTCATCACCACAGCATCTAGAAAGGAAACATGAGAGAGCACTCTCAGAAGCAGCTGATCAACAAAGTACTCAGAAGCTGCTCTGGTTCTGCCTTGTTTACAGATAAATCAGCTCTATAGTAAATAGCAAAAAGAGTACAGCAGAAGAAGAACAATAAACTGTGGTCATACACAGAAAAGCTGAGGCTCCCATCCTGTTTCTGGGCACGTAGTCCAGAATACGTAGGTGGATACCATCTCTCTGTCCACCTATTTAGGTAACATCTTCACAAAACCAAGACATGACGTTGATATAATTCAGACAATTTCACAAAAGTTTCCCCAAGAGAAGCCATCTGATGGGCAATGTTTTTAGGAATTAGCCTCCTTTAGTCCAGGATCGCTTCAGGTGACCCAAGAGAATACAAAAGCAATGCATACTAAGCAATGGATATTTGGCTTGAATTACTAAGATTTCTCTGAAATAGAGTCTGCTAGTCTCCCAGAAGAAGGTGCAAAATCCCATTTGAGTAGAACCAATCTCATAAATCATAACATCCAGTGGAAATATACAAATGACTTCAAGGACCAAGTATTCAGATTTGATTCACAAAGTAGGTCTGTAAAAACGAATCACAGCTAAAGTAGCTATAAAGTACCTAGCAACTTGCATTTGCATGTATGTAGATTGAGAAATTAAATTTAAAATGCAGGCATTCCATGGAAAAAATGACATTTTTACCTATACTAGCTAAACATACCATGGTGCTTATTTTATTTTCTAGTCTATCAGATAGATATATAGCACATAGCTTATCAATTTCAGTGTTATAGGCTCTTGTTCATGGTTTAACAAAAGGGAGGGGTCAAACATATGTGAGCATGGATTTAGCTGGTTGCAACAGGTACTTGTGATTTTTTTTAATATACATTTTTCTTATAGCAATCAAAAGCATAGTCACTATCCAGTGAAATTACAGCATGAAAACCCTTATGGATTGTATGAAAGAAAGATGTCCAACATAATCCATCTTGATAATCTCACTCAGTTAAAGGCCCTGATTAAAACAAATCCTTTAATGGCCACTGAAAGGCATATTCAAGCCCTTTCATTTTGTCCATCAAGTAACACTATACTTATTGCTAAGTATGAGCATAACTGTTTTGCTGAATCTGAATTGTGAAGAAAAAAAAAGGTTTTATGGTATTAGGAAATTATTTTATATGAAAATAATAATCACCTAAAAATCCTCTACATGGTTATTTACATTCTTTTTTCCAAAAGGTGGATTTTTTCAAGGTTCTCAGTGTAACCACTAATAAGCATTCATTACAAATCCTCTACATTTGTCAATCCACCCTGCATATATGTTGCTAAAGCCCCCAGCTGCAGAAACTTGTCTCTTAACTTAGGTGCTAAAATTTGTGCTGTTCACTTTGGATCCCTGGTATGTCAACTAGGAGGGCAGCTGACACATAAACTGGGACCGATCTCAGACTCTGGCTGCTATGGTCCCACATACTCAGATGAGTCACCTAGGAGCATGTTACCCTCTAGTTAGTGTGTAATACAAACCCTCCCAGTCTCAAGACCCTGATCCACAGAAGTTATGAGATTTTAAAACAGCCAGCTAGAGAGCTTTGGCTTCAGTTTTATGGCAGCTTATGCTTTGTAGCTGCATTCAAACCCTTCATATCAGTCTAAAGGAGGTTGTCACCTTGAGTGCTCTCCATTCCTGTCAATAGCTGTCAAAGTTAAAGGCACTCAAGGATTCCAAGCTGCAAATCAAAGTAATACTTTAACAAACAGAACTGCATGGAAGCAACATAAGTTTTCCCTCTGGAATTAAAATTTAGGCTGCAGATCATCTTATTTTGTCTTTCAACTTAGTTTAAATTTATGAAAAGACTGTAACCTATTTATTTATTTGATGCAAGCCTGCACATTAGAGTAACACTGAGTGAATGATTACAAATTTCAGAACTGTACTCCTGTTAGTCTCATGCTACCAAGGTTTCTTTACACCACACATGTATGACAACTTGTATTCCATTCCATGTGCTAAGTCAGGACCAACTCACTGACAACGTGTGGTTTTTTATTACTATAATTTTCCTCAAAATCATTTTGTGGAAAGAAATAGTGGAGAAAATCTGCAGGGCTGTATTTCCACTTGAAATTATAGAATATCTTGGCTACCCATACAGCAACACTTGGATTATTCTATCAGAGAGTTGCTGCTGGACTCCTCAAGTTGAATAAAGGAACAGAGAAGTTGTATTATTTTCAAAAGTTTGAGCACGTCCATGGTACACACAAATATAAGATCTGTAAAGGAAAATGAGACAGGAATTCATACAACAAATAGGAATTAAAAATGCCCTTCTAAAAGAAAAAAGGCATAATGGTTATTGTCAATATCTTGAGTTTTTAAGATGAAATAAAAACCTATTAAATTCAATTTAAAATGTTAAAAAAGGGAGGAAAAGAAAGGAGAAAGAAAAAGAAAAATGGCAGCATTAACAGAATTGTCAACTGGAATAGATATTTCCTTTATGGAAAAACTGTGGTTTAGATTTCCCTTTGGAGTCCTCTTCTTAAATGACAGTATTCAGGAACTGCTAGGAGAACACAGACCCAAAAAAAGTGCTTTGAAAGTATTCCTGTTCAGTCTGAAATACTCATATTTGTGCTCATAAAAAGTTTGCCTCCCTTTTTGATACAATGCCCAAAGAGCCCCCTAAAAAAGGAAGCAGTATTGCTGTAATTTATTTTTTTTCACTGACACCTAGAAGAGCTTTTTCTTTTCCACCACTTATGCACTGTATTGAGTTTGTCAGTACTCCAGAGCACTGCTCTGAAGTGCGTTATTTGCTCTCCTCAAAACATAGAAGCTAAAAATAATATAAAAGAACAGTTGCCATTTGGAAAATGAACAGACCTCATTTAAACAGATAAAGCTTATCTGGTAACAATTATACTTATATTGAATAAGTTAAAATGTAGTTCCTTCGTCAGCCCTAATTAGAGAAAGGTGAGGATTGTATTTCTTAATGTATTTGATGTGAACACCTTGCATAGCATGCATCTTGTAGCTGCAGAGTTTAAAATTTCTCAGACAGAAATATCCCCATTGCTTGTTCCCGTATGGAAGCTCCTTCTCCTCCCAGTAGCTCATGGGACAAGGCCAAGCCAAGTCAAACACAGCTAGTTGGCTTTTACAGTTTCACCTGCAGCTTCATCACATATTTAGTAAGTCACAATCATTGATGTTTGTGTAATAAAGTGGATGCCATGGACCCAGATACTACCAGAGAGTATTATTTTCTCTCCTTACCCTCAGCTACAGAAGCTTCAGTCCCAAAATACCTGCTGGGACTGCCAGCACTTTGCCTCTCAGTAACAAAAACCTGTGTCTAAAGAGCATCCCTATTTGCAGCAATTAAATGTATTTTAGATATTCACATGTGCTGTGGTTACCCTATAACATAAACATATTGGAGTATGAAGAGATTTAACTTTTCTGAGCCACTGTCATCTTGCCACCCGTTTCATTTAAAAATAATAGTAGTCACATATTACTTCATGGATGTGGGGATCCAAGTTTAATAGGGTTCCTTGGCGGACACTAAAAAGGCACATCAAGAGTGAAGCTTCAGGGACACACACTGAAGGTTGATAAATATTTTCCACATGCTGGATGCATTGGGGAAAAGAAGAAAAAACAACAGCAGCCTTTGTATCCTTGACCCTTCGCCTACTGTGCATTTTAGACAATCATATGCATGCAATCAGAGACTAATGAGAGCCTGCATGACTTGCCAAAGCAAAAGTTTGACCTCAATCAAAAAGTGATTTCTGCAGAGATGAAGGAGGATTAGGAAAAATGTATTCCAATTTCTCATCAGGCCAATGTTAACTGAGCCGAGGAAGTTATCTTGCCCCTGTAGAATCAATATTTTATTAGAGAAACCCTGTGCTGAAGTTCTGAATCACGCAACAAAACACTGTGCCAGAGAAGCTCTCAGTGGCACAGTCACATCACTATAATAGGGGATACTGCAGCTGGTTACAGTCTGCACTGAACTGCCACTATAGTTGATTTTTGGCTGAATCCCAGGGAATATTCTATAAGCCTGATAGCAAACATTTTGTTTGGTTGGGGTTTTTTTAAGGAAATAATAAAAAAATTAAAAGGCCCAGATTTCAAGTGTCTAAATGTATCATGTAACTCAAAACTTCTCAAGGTTTCATCAGCTCCAGGTATTTCATAGTGCAATCTCCGCATATAATTTAAATATACTATTTCAGCTGGGAATGTAACCCTGCCCTCGTATAAACAGCACTCTGCAGAAGATACTAAACATTCATCTTATTACTGTAACATTGTAAATAAAATATGATGCCTAATATGCTTGCTACCAGCTAAATTAACAAGATTACAAGGAAATGCTTGGAAGGGGAGCAAACAATATAGCTTTTTTCTTCACAGAACAGCAGATGCCTGCATCTGCAGAAAACTCCAGCTTAAGAGCTCAGGTGCACAGTGAGATTGCAGATCTGCACTTCAGCACTCCACTTCTGCCCACCAAGAAAGCTAGCCTGCGCTACAGAAATGAGAACAAGATGTTTATGGCATGAACTCAGTTAACTTGTGGAGTGCTGAGACATAGTGTACATTCAGGGGTTGGGCACCATTAACGTTAATGAAAGGCTAGGATGTACATCCACAAGTTTTTACAGATGATGCATTAATGGATATGTATCATACTTCCTAAGGGCACTAAATCAGCAAAACGGCAAACCCAAAATTAGACAGCTCTCACTAGAGCACAATACATTGAACAACTTGTTTCTTTGAGCAAATAGGTTTGTGTGAAGGAAATCAAAACTTAGGACAATACACACGTGGAATGAATATAAAGATAAGAAAACAGAGAGCTTTGCTTGTGACCCTCTGTAATGAAATTTTACATTTAGTGTTTGCAACTTGCTGGGGTTTTTCTTTATTTCCTCCTTTGGTTTTTTTGGAGGTGGGGGTATAAATTCCCAGAGGAAAATAACCAAAACAAAAATAAAAGAGAAAAAAAATCATAAAAGCATTTGAAGAGGAAAATATGGCACTCGAACATAGCATGCCCAACAAAAGAAATACCATACAGTGTAGTCATATACCAGCATTAAGTGATTCAAGAGTGCCCCTCCTGTTACTGTCACATTGCTGTAACAATGGGCTGGCATGAGGGGAGAGGGGAATATATTTTAATTTTCTGTTCCTTTTTAGTGAGCCATAAGTCTGTCTTCAGTTACACATGTGCAATGCTGTAGTTCTTCCATGGGGCCTTGGGTTGTGCAGTCACCTGTAAATATTTCTATTGAGGCAACTAAACTGTTAAAAAAAGAACAGCACAAGTAGTTTTCTTACATTTTATTGTTCAAAAAAACATGCATGAATTCAAAAGACAAGAAAGCAATTTATTTTATTTCTGATGTGAGGAAAGGTGTTTGCCAGCAGCAGGTGGTTCAAACGGTGCCCTGAGGTCCCCCAGCCTTTGGTCCCTCACATTTGAGCTGCCCGTTTTCCTCCAGAGGAGCAGCTCTGCCTCCCCCAGAGAGGGGAAGGGGGCAGCTGCCTCCGAGTGCACCTCAGCCACCACCTCACTATGGACCTGATGCAGTAGGGGAGAGGGAGGATAGGGAAAGAGGATCATCTCAGGACTGTGGCCATCTCCAGAAAGGTTGATCCACCCTAACATGCTACTTACTGTGGGTAAATCTGTAAAACAGGGGATCTAATCAGTACCTGTTCACCCAGGCTGTTTATTTTATCCTGTCATGGACAATACTGATCTGTCCAGCAACTATCTGGAGGGAAGGGAAGGGAAGGGAAGGGAAGGGAAGGGAAGGGAAGGGAAGGGAAGGGAAGGGAAGGGAAGGGAAGGGAAGGGAAGGGAAGGGAAGGGAAGGGAAGGGAAGGGAAGGGAAGGGAAGGGAAGGGAAGGGAAGGGAAGGGAAGGGAAGGGAAGGGAAGGGAAGGGAAGGGAAGGGAAGGGAAGGGAAGGGAAGGGAAGGGAAGGGAAGGGAAGGGGAGTAGGTGGGAAGGCAGAATGAAGAGAAGGAGGGAAGCCTGGCTTAAACACCTACAATGAGATGTGACACTTCAGTCCAACTTTGGGATCCTCACTTGGCAGCCACACAACCCAGGATACAAGGATTATTTAGGCACCTCCCATTTCCCATCCTGCGCACCCAAGGTGCCAGCTTGTTGTCAGACCAGAGGAGCCAGGCATCTAGCCCTGCCACAGCCAGCACACCCAGAGCTGGGGCAGACACCACATGCAGCTCTGTGGCAGAGCCAGCACCTGGAGCTGCCTGGTTGCCCCTTTGCTTTGGTGGGGGCAGCACTGGGGCTGCAGCATGCTGGGGTCTCCTGTGCCTCCAGGAATAACCACAACTGCAACATCCTGAGAGCCTGAGAGACTCAGAGGGGCATTAGACATGCACTGTGATGTGGGACCTGACAGCACTCATTTTTTAGAAACTAGGTCAGTCATCAGAGCACTCACCCTAGCAGTGATCCTGAGGAGGTTTGAATTCACCCAGGTCAGGGGAGGTCCCCTACCTGGGCTTCAGAAGATGAGATCTTATTAACTCAAGCTCTGCCAAGTGGTGTCTTCCTTTGCCTTGTTGAAGATGACCCACTATATATAAAGCCTCATAAGACATTAAGACCAAGAAACAAGTTGAAAAATAAGCCTATAAATCTATTCATTAAGGCACCTTGATGGTATCTAGAAAGCCTTCCTGGCTCGCAGTCTCTGCTCCTACAGTTATTCCTTTTTATCTTTTCTTATTAAATAACTATTTAATGTAAAACATGCAAAAATGCAGAAAAGGGGACCAACACTAAGAACCACATTTGAAATAGAAAATGGTAAGCCCTGCACAGTTCTTTGGAAAGGGTACCATGTATCAGTGCTCATGTGAAAAAAACCCTCTGCAATGGGAAAATTAATCATCCAAGAAGCTGATGGGTTCAAGGTGATGGAGATGCAGTGACTTGGGAGTTTAATCTTCAGGCAGAGAGATAGTGGTTTCAGTGTTCCCTATTGGGACACTGTGAAAGAACTGCACCCTGTCCATCACTGGGAATTTTGATCTCCCTTCTGAAGCCTTAGCAACAAACTTAGGGGCCAGGGTTTTGGTCTAGGGGCCAGGCCTGTACAAATTAGGCATTATTCTCTATAATGTGTAGACACTTTTGTCCTCCTCATCCCATTTCCCACAGAGTTAGCAAAGTTTGGCTTATTATTCAAACTTTGCCCTAAGGTCTGACTTTACTGGGAGTTTTCTTGCTGTACATCTCACCTGCATTGCCTCTATTTAAGCTTGTTTATTACAGGGTTTCTCATCATGATCTCTCCATTTCAGTTACTCCAGCACAAAGAATTAATTTTCCCACCTTAGCTTACATACCCATTGGTGCTAGTTGACATGGTTTGGTAGTGATACAAAATTTAAAGGAGGTTTTAACATAAAAAGTTGAGTCAATAGAAATATATTTCTCTGTAGCATAGTAGACATTATTAACTTATTACATTCTGTGTGTACTGCTACAAATATTAGATAACTCTTATCTCTGAGAAAATTTTGTGCAAAAATACGTATGTAAGCTTTTTACATAGGTTGCTAGTGGCATTTCTGTGGTTTCATCAAAACAATGCATTAAGACTGCAACGTAATGTATCCTGCCTCATTTTCACTGGAATATCTGTAGGGAGAGGACTGTGATTGTCTCAGTTCTTTTAATGGAACTAAAATCCATTGCTTCCAAACAGAAAAACAATATCATCTCAATTTCCCTTGTGATAGCTATTTTATATAATAGAAGGGAAGTATTAGTAGTAGTACCACTGTTATTAAATGAAAAAAAATTGTCTTTGTTCTATGGATGATTTTCTGCCTTGGAGGACAACAAAGAAGTAGAGTGGTCAGAGAGGAGTTTGAAACATGTGGATTTATTTCCATACTTTGGGCTTAACTGAAACCTGGTATTCACCATGTATGGTTCTGTCCAACTGGCTGTGCACCATCGTGAACAGCCGAATTTACTCACATTACCTCGAAGGGGTTAACATCCACGCCCTGAGAGAGATTCTCCAGTTCCATTAATTAAAAGGGGCTTTGTAAGCAAGTAGCTATTGTTTTAAAATGCCAGATTACCCTTGTAGTCGACAAGGAGATAAGATAGTTATAGACCAGAGCTAGTTTTCATTTTCATTTCCTCATTTTATTAGGTTTGAAACAGTGAGAGTGGGCTGCAGTGATTAGTACAAACAGGAGAGCCACACTTAAAAGCTGTTAGGGTTTTTGTGTATCTGTTTAAGCTCCCCAGGCTAAGAAACAAGTCTATCCTTGCATGTTTACAATGCCTGCTAAGCATAACTGACAAGGATTTCCAGGCCCAACTCTAAGGGCAGAGCTCTTGTCCAAGCCTTGGACAACTTACATCAGATTTTTCGTAATCCGCTCTGCTCTGCTATCAACAGCCATAAAAGGGTCTCCCTCAAGATAATTCAAAACGCTGCTGTTAACGTCTTCTTTCCTACTTGCGGCTATGTGCTACCTTCGGTGTAAGCCCTTCCCCTTTTTCACCGTATCCAGCACAAATTTCTTGGCCTTATCTTCAAAGCCCATCACAATTTTGCCCCACCCTATCTCTCCTGCTGGGTCTCGAACCGAGGTTAACTCCCACCTCACTTTACAACACTATGCTTTGTGCTCTGTCCCACTCACAAGACCTCACCAGCAAAGTTTCAAGTCAAATGCACCTCCTGACACATACCCTTCACCTTCCCAGGCCCACAGCTCACAGCCCAATGAACAAAGCCAGACTGAGCTGTATTTAACAGTCCTGTTTAGTGGTTGTGGGGCTCCTTCAAAACAGGGGTGCCATGTCCTGGACCCTGCTCTAGGATGCTGCCAAGGAGTTGCAGGATTGATTCTTCCAGCAGCAGAGCTGACCTCCGCTCACTTGAAATGTTTGTGCAACTGCAGCCTTGTGTTCAATACGTAACAGGATCTCCAGCAATGTTGGTATTATCAAGTCAGGTTTATTATAGTGCAATGAGGTCTGGGGATTTAGAGATTAGTGCGCAGAAGAATTTATTCTCTTACTTTTCTATCATTTAGGTCAGAGTGTAACCTCGGTTATCCAGAGAGATTTCTCAACATGTACATTTATTATTGTTTGGCATCAGACTCAGCAGTCTGATCCTTAGCTGTCAGAGATCCCCCATCTATATCACTTTTTCCATTGCTGGGCAGTACAGATGATTGGCGCTCAACTTGCAGCTTGTAAAGTAAGAGCACATTACTTCACACTGTGCATGTGCTCCTGAGCAAACTCCCAGCAAGATACCACGTACAATGTTTGCAAAAAATTGTTGACACTTCCCCTAAATGTGCTGGCTGCTAGTGTGGGCTTGCATATCCACCTAATACTCAGGTTTGACAGTAATGTGTATTCAGCATGTCAGGGGAGGTGGTACTTAAAGATACTGGCACGAGCAAGGCAGGTGGAGCCTACAAGGCTTTTCCATTGCCAACAACAGCTGCCCTTTTTACACAGTCTCTCCCTTTTTTCTCCTTTTTTTTTTTTTTTGGTGTGTATGTACACTGAAGATTTGCTTCATTGCAAATGCTTCCAGGAAAGTAACATTTCTGTCTACAATCCAAGTGACTTGTATAAGAGTTGGCCATTGGCATTTCAAATCTGATTACAGTTTTAATCAGATTCATATGAGCACCTAGCCAGCCACTTCAGTGGGCTATCTAAAGCTTCATTATGAGACATCTTTCTAGCCACATCAATCAGTCAAATAGAAGCAGGATGCCAATGCTGGATGGAGATCTTCCACCTGAGTTTGCACTGTTCAGAATTAAAACTGAGATGAAATTTATAAGCATAAATTGCACTCATGTATTGTATTTATCTTTGCATTATAACAAAAGTAATTTGACTGTCAGGTTTCCTATGCACATCACTCATACATGATGGATAATTTGGCCAAAACAAGAACTAGGTCTGGCACTAAAGCTATGTGAAAAATAGCTATTCTTTTTGAACTCCTTTATGTGAGTAAATACAAGCAAGTGATTTATTAATTCACTTCCTGATCCTATTTGTTGTGTATTCATGGCAAGGACACACAGAGGTTCAGTGATTAAGAAAAGGAAAAACTTACCAATGCTGTCTACAGTTATTAATTCTCCCAAATCATGACTCATCTTGTCAGAGGACTTCATGAGGGCACCCAGCTTTGCCATGGCTTTTCTTCTCTACTTTTGTTTGCTGCCTTTGTTTTTCTTCCCTGTCAACAGATATTTGCCCTGAATCTATTTGAATTATAAATGCTCAGTGAGCTAAGACCTGAAATGGAAAGTTGATGCTACAAGATACTGCCAAAAATAATCTCACCGAAAGCGAACATGACACATCTCTAGTCCCAAAGTGAGACAATTTTATTGTACTTTTTTAATAACTGTCACAATTAAAACACAGCCTGGCTACCTCATACTTTTCCTACCAAACCTCAGAGAGACTCACTTTACTTTTAACATTTTTAATACTGATGTCCCTCAGCTGCACTAATGTTTACTCATGTTCTCCTGGCATTCACAGGGAGCAGATGTATACCTGAAGTTGTAGTCTGGTGGAGGTACCTGAAGCAAAGGACCAGTCATGAAGTTGCAATTTGCTGGCCCTATTCATTAAGGTGAACAGCTAGATGCATCTTGATTTCTGGGTGATATTCTCAACAGCACTTCTGCACTGCTAGATGCACTCATACTGCTAGGAGGCCAGTTTTGCCCATACTTAAAAGTTCACAACTGAGCCTGTAAGCTCCACAGAGAGGTATACTGTTTTCTGTGCTGCCCAGCAGCACGTCCATGATTTTAGGCTGGTACAGTGATCTAAAAGCATGTATATATACTTTCCTGTATGTGCTCTGCGAGTGAGAAAGATAGAAGTACCTAAACACTCCTAAAGTTACTTTATGCATTTGCTACTAGAATGAATCAGGATTTGCATAAATGATGGGACCTTTTAAATACTGGGTAGTGGCAGACAAATCATACCAAATAGCACAATACTTTCCATTATACACTAATCACCACATTTAAAATTGTTATCATCAGATTATGTGGATGCATGATTCACAGCCCACTCCCTGTCTCCAAAGAATCGGTTTTTAAACAGGCTGCCACGCGCCTACTGCACCTGATTGTTTCATCGGCACATTCCAGCTAACAAAGGCAGACGAGCTGGGACAGAGCCCGGGACACTGATACACTTGTTCTATCCCACAGGTGTAGCAGCCTTCTGTTTTGAAAGCTTCTGGGTGTAGGCGTTAGGGCTGCATTCTTTCTTTAATTTGTACTCGCTTCTTTCAGAGTCAGATGGAACGGCAGCCAAGTGAGGAGTGCACAGAAGGAGCGAAAACCTGATTCAAAAAGCCCTGCTAGGACATGGACCGTTACGGCAGACCCTGAGCCCTTGCTCTCGGCCAGAGGAAGAAGAAAGGGAAAAGAAGGGAATGATATGGGGGTTTTTAACATTAAAAGCTCCTTCCTAGCCTCATGCATTTTCGGTCAATATTGCTGGCAGAAAACATATTTTGTATAGCACACAATAGGCAGTTCCATGTCAATGTATACTTTATGTATAATTATTGATACAAGCCATTATTTACTTGGTAGTATAGGTGTATATTCCATATATTTTATGTATAATTATTAGAAGCAGACACTATTTATATGGGACTACAGATGTACATACTGGTTTATTGTCAAAGAAGGAAAGGGGAGACCACATCCTCCTCCCAGTTTACACCAGCTCAAGCCAGAACGAACCAATGTACCCATCCAGTCTGACATCTTGCACTCTCACATGCTAATTTCCTCAGTTGCACCAATTATAACTCTGAAGTCCCAGTCCCCAGAAGCCAACAGTCTCCTAGATTAATGCTCGGACAAGGTGTTGAATTGTGAGCACTAAAAACTGAAGTCACTTATGTAGTCGGAGGACAGCTGTGTCAGAGGTAACATGTCACTTTCTGAAGGGAGGGATTGGTCACTCTACACCCCACGCAGTCACTGCCGCCTCTACTAAGGTGGCCCACAAGATTTCTTATAATGAGTCTTATGACAACCACCTGTTCACCAGGATTTTTATGGAGTTTTACCAGTTTCTTGTAGATTAAGTTACTCTGTCTGCATTGCACTGGAGCCCTTAGCCAGTCAAACAGAAGATTAAATTAGCTCAATAATGCTTACAAAATGTCTGTGAGCAAACTGAGATTTCTATGAAAATTCAATTTGAATAGGAACAATTTTTCATGGCCCATAAAAGGTAGCGTAAGATGCGCTAAACTGACATTCATGACTCCTGCTCATAGCTCAGTCCTCTGTGTTTAATTCCCCACAGATGGAGCTAAGAAAATATCCTCACATTTATTAGAGAAAACATTTAGGAAGGCAGATTTCTTGCAGCTCCACCTGCTTTTAAAGTCAGCTTCAGATAAACACAGAATTCTACAATTTGAGAAAATAGTTCACAAATATCTTCTTTCTTTTTCCCCCTTTTTTTTTTTTCCCCACCAACCCAGAGTTCTGTTATCTTATACTTATTTTGATAAGCTACCTTCAGCTTTTCTGTCTGCACATGCAAGGAAACAAATCCAGCTCCACTTCCAATGCAAGTTTAGACAAAGTGGTTAAATTAACAGCTTGAACATTAGAAAAGAGATTAGGATAATTAATGCCAAGATGATAGAACTAGGAATGTTTTGTACTGTAGGTAGGGCCACTATTTGGGAGGCCAAAAGAGGAGTTTTACCACCAGCTTGCAACAGGTTCTAACAGTGGAGCTTGAAAACTGGAATTATATTCCCCTGAAATGCTAAAGTCACACTTTCAAAAACATGTGCCACAGGCTTGTCCTCCAAACTCAAGTAGGAGCACCTGAAATATGCCCTATTTTCCCCATTTTAACAAGAAGAGTTATTAGATACCCGCACTATTCTAGAAATTTAAGCATTTCTTTGGATTACTTTGTAAGTTTCAGCTCAGTGTTGGCCAAAGAAACATAGGTTTGACACCTTAAAGAACGTAGTAGCTGCTATCTATCAAAAGTACAGAAATTAATTCAGAGGTTTTTTGAAATTAAAGAAACATTTTATTTCCTCACTCCAGGGCCTGTTCAATGTCTTCCCTAAAGACACTGAGATCATGAAATAATTAAGAGCATATTTCTTGACCTGGAATTATTATTCACTGTCAAACTGCCAGGTTCTTTGCACAAAATGCACTATATAAAATTATACTGGGAATTAATGGCACTGGTTATACAGACCCAGTCAAATTTCAGGAAGACAGTTTCAAAGCCAAGGGGAAAGAGAGATGCTTGATTCATGTCTGAACCATTTACAATGTGCTAACTCCAATGAAATAAGATGGACAAGAATTTTAATATTTTAAGAGGTATTTTTGCAAGGAACAAATACAAGTTTTGCAAAGTCCAGTTTCAGAGTTCTTCAACCTTCCCAGAGCATGCAGCTGTAAAGGCTACTTCCTAAAAACAAATGAAATCACCATTCCCAGTCTCATGATAGTGTTGATTTGTACAGAGGTGCACTGATGCTTATCCAGAAGGTCCTCGAGGGGTGCTGGGTAGGCCATAAAACCACAAGAAAACTCAAATTTCTCCAGAGACACCCTCCAACTCTCCCAAAAAGGAACCAGAATATGGGAATTTTTTTTCATTAAAATAATGAGTTTGGTTGTCCTCTGCTTTAAGGTGGAGTTTGCTGTTACTATGTCTGCAATCCTCTTTGACAGATGCAAGAAAAATGGATTTTGGAGAGAAGCATGTGAAACAGAGAAGTAGGAATTCTGAAAGTTAAATCCATGGTTAAACCAGTAAGTGGAAATGACCTGATTTTGAGAAGTGCTGAGAACTCAAGGTCCTGTTAGTTCCCATTCACATCACTGGAAATTTGATATGCTAAAAACATTTGAATTTACATTTCCATAACTGTCTTACCTTGGCACCTGAATACAGGTTATCAAAATCTTCTGTTCTTCTGTTGTAATGCCCAACCTGAGAGGACATAAAAAGACTCATGTTCTGGGGACACAGGCTCAACACTCCCCAAAACCCCAGCTATCTTAATGTCCAGAATTAGAGCTGTTCACCCTAAACTGGGACACGCAGAACCATTCATTTCATTTGAAAACCCAGACTTTCAGTTCCCTAGTTGGCACCCAAGTGTGAACCTAGAGTAGAAAGCAAGTCAGTCACTGGAGAAGCTGCTCCCTGAAATGCCAGAGCTGAGGCCACCAGAAACACATTCAGAGTTGTTCTCCCATCTCTTCTCAGGAGAAGGTTCTGGAAAATCACTTCATCAGGGCCATTACATCCTAAAGCAACATTAGCTTCTTTTGATCTACAAACTGCTCTGTCCTCAGCAATTTGTGGCTTTCTGTGTACCCTTACACCTCCAACTTGAATCCATCCAAAAAAATATTCCTCCCCCAAAACACACATCCTTTTGTTTATTTTTACCTTCCCTTCTGACTGTTTAACTGTACATGGCTCTATTATGTGGTCTCTGTGTTTTCCAGGCAGATTTTCCTCATCTGAGGGATCTCTCAAATGAAGGCTATTTGAATAAATGAGGATGATATAGCCCACCCACCCTAAGCCCCCTATCTGTCTTCTGAGGGCTGGCTTTTACCAAGAGCTTGTCTTTGGACTGCAAAAGTCTAGAGGGATTCCTTTACTAACATGACTAGCTGTAGAGGTTTACAAATTAATAATTTAGTTATACAGGCAAATAAAGCCCAGATATCTTAGAAAAATGGACCTTTGAAGACTTCTTTTTTTTGGCCACAGAACATGACCTTACCCCAGAGCTAATTTTTATTATATCTGCAAATCTGAAATACAGTTCTGGAAATCCTCAGAGTTCCTAAGTCCAACCATACATTTTAGTTTGTGTGTGCACACAAAGAAGGTGTCTTGGGCTTGTGGCTGTGTCTGTCCAAAGGAGTACTTCCCTGAGATGACCTAATGATCATTGCAAACTGATATTTTACAGGACAGTAGATTTTGATTTCTTTATCACACTCACTCATATCAGTGTCGCAAAGCTCATACTTGCAGATTTAGAATTGGGTTGTTGCTGAAAGCAACATTGACAGGGAAAGTTTTTACATATTGATACAGTGAACAGCTACAAGCAGGATCATGCCAAGTGATGCTTGGAGGTTGGGGCTGGGAGATGGAGGGGCTCTTTTTGTACTGAAGGCATTGCTGAATATCAAATGGCAGGTATCAGAGTGACAGCTTTTGTTTTCATAGCCTATTGAAAAGTTAACGAAGTAAAGAAGATATAATCATTCAGGTAAAGCAGGATACGAAGCAGGCCAGGGCTTGCACTAAAAATGCATAAAGTTATTTCGCTAAAAGACAGAGGCACTTGCCCATGGCAGGTGCAAAACTTAGGCAGTGCTCTGATTGCCTCGAGAAAGGAAAAAACCTGCAGAAAATGTTGGGACATGTTCTAAGCCACCTCAACAGCCGTTCTCCTTTTTTTCTTCTTTCTTTTTTTTCCCCTTGTTGAATACTTTAGGTCGTATCTTTATTGTCTGCCAGCAAAGGCTGTGGTTTTCAGGGCTCCAAGCAATTGGAGAGGGAGAGCACACACAAAAATCTTGAGTGGTTTAGAGAAGTCTCTGAATCAGGAGATTTCTTTTCATGACGAAGATGATATGGCAGAGCTTTAAAGTATGTGTCTGCTGTAAACCAGAGAAATGACAATATCTGAGTCTGACTCACATCTGTCTGACTCTGCTCATGGGCTGAAGGAAAAATGTCAACCTCACCTCAGCTGCCACTTGAAAACTATGAGTGTTTGGTTTCCTTGGTTTCCCCTTGCTGTTAGGTGTTCAGGCCCTCCCGCTTTTGAGACATACTTGCCCCCATTGCTCTCAGCATATATCTATATTGCCATCTCACAGCATGTCCTGGTTTATACCAGCTTCCTGGCCTCCCTACCTTTCAGTGGGTAAGTAAACCCCCTTGCTTGGGGAAGCCAAGAGCACACAGTGATCCAAGGTTCAGTCCCTGCCTGTGGTACAGGTGTGACCTGGCAGCCACCACAGTCCCCATGGTGTGAGTCAGGCCCCCGCCACAGAGCCCTGCCCATGGCTCAGTACCACACGACTCCCAGGGGGACTCATGGGCCTGTCACATCCAGTGGGACTCTCTCACCCCCTTGGCTTTCCAAAGAAAGTGCCCAAAGTTCAGGTCCAAGTGCCGCCATGTGACGTGCTGTTCACCCACCCTCTCCAGCTGGCCAAGCTCAGCTCTCACTCACTCTCAGTAGAGACCACAGCCAACACCAGGAGGGCATTTTTTGTACAGATCAGTGCCTATAAAGCAAGGGCGAAAGGACACACTGAAAGTAGTGGAAGCTCTTGTGAAGAAAAATCCTTAAGATCTGATGAATCACCAAGTGAAGAACCTCTCAAAGTTGCCAGAAAACACAGAAACAGACAAAGGAACTCATTTGATATCAGAGCAGTCAGGAGATGCCAATTTGTTTGGCCAACCCCATCATTCTGTGATAGCATATTGATATCCATTTTGCTAGCTGCCTTCTTTTGAAATGTTTAGAGACTCCCACTGAAAGCCAGAAGTAGTGGGGAACGACTTTAAAGGAAATTACTAATTTGGACTGGAAATTGAAAGTACTTAAAAACAAGTTCAACTTCTCACTATCATTGGAGAAAAAATTGGAAGCAGACAAATTTATGTTATATATTATTGCTCAAGCTCAGCAGTACCTGGAAGACTCAGAAGCAGGCACTGACCTGCATGGATTTTTCCAGTCCCAGCCCTTGGTGATATGAGTAAGAGACAGGAAAACAGAGGAAGCTTTGAAAAACACAGGCTCAAGGGACAGAAGTGCCTGAGTGAGTCGTTTTCATCAGCAGCTGCCGCGCAACGAGGACTGTACAATCTAGCAAACTTCCTTGCAAAGCAGATGGTAGAGGCTTCAGCCAGGAAAAAAATTCCCTTCTGGATGTAGTTTTATTTGTTTGTTTGTTTATGTGATTGATCCCCACGCACGCAAACACACACCTGTCTCTCTCCTTTCCTCCCTTGTGTGCACAGCCAGGAGCAGATTTGTGTAGGAGAGCCCTTCGGTAATGCAGCTCCTCCTGTCCCAGCAGCTCCTCACTCTCCCTGGCAGCCACCGAAGAAAATGGATCACCGAGCACTTCCCCGGAGAGAGGAATTTTGGTGCCTACAGGTAGACGGTGTGTCGGGGAGAGGCACAGTTATTGCAGTGGTTTCCTGTTAGCCTGCCATTCACCAGCCTTCCAGGCACACTACTTTCCTTGCAAGGCAGGCCACAGCACACTTGATCTTTCCACATCAAACCCAAATGCTTCTTGACTTCTACCTCCCTGCCATCCTTTTCCCCTCATTTCCCATCCTGAGTTCCTCTCCGCTCCAGGTGTGTGTTTTGAAATAATTCACCGATCAGAGTCTCCTTCTGTGAGCCAGATAAGCCATAGGGCCAAGGGAGAAAGAGATCAAAAATACCACTTTTCTTCTGGCAAATCTCTACAGTCAGCAAGCTTGTAGCTACCAGCCGGCTAGAAAGCAATTGTGGTGACTGCTTGGACTTGGGCCGTCTGTCAAAAGCCAAGGGCTGTAGGTGAGAACAGAGCTTCAGTGTAGTGCAAGGAACAGCCGGTGGATGGGAAAAGCTCAGGCAAGTAAAAAGAGAATAAAGGTGTACAGCCTACAGTCATGTCTATCTGAGGTAAAGCAGTCACTGCATTGTTGCAGGTCTACTCCATGTAAGACTCAGTGCTGTAAAAGGCATGTAGAGATAACTTTCAGTCTATTTGGACTTTCAAACTCCAACACTTTCAGATTCAAATTTAAACAGTTACAAATCCAGGGGAACACAACTTTATTTGGCCAACCGTATTGGGATAAGCATTTGAAACAAGAAAACACCTGAAAAATCGTGTTCGTGACTATCCTCACAGCAGTTGATCAGCAGTATGAAAAAAACAATAATAAACTACCAAAAAAGATACATAATAAATAACAACATGCAAGAAAACTAGTGGGAATGGCAGAAGAACTTAGAAATTATGGAAATAGACTGTTTGGGAACAGGACATTAGTGAAAGCTCTGTGGCAGATATGAGACAAATGTGTCCATAACTCTAAAGGTCTCCTATCACCTTTGTACTGAACTCTCTACAGAGTTTACACTATAAGTGTAAATAAGATGATACGTCAGTGAGGCCTGCTCCAAGTAAGGAAGATGTGACCCCTCGCTGATAGCAGGAGATTTTTCCAGCACAAAGGAGGATAGCTTGGCAGAGGAGACATGAGAAAATACTGGACTCAGAATTACAGTGTGATCCAAAACCTTCTCAGAGCAGGATCTCTGTCCAGATTCCCAGCCTGCCTGTCCACGCTCAGTCACTTGGGCCAAGGATTATTTTATGTCAATAAACTCGGCTCTTTTCCAGGGAATAGGAAATTTGTCCAGTGTGGATAAACTGGCTGATATATGAAAGGAACAGCTCCAGAGAAAATAATTCTAATTACACTATAGGAGGGGCAGCACCAGCAAACAGTAGAAAGTAAAAAACTGCAGGGAAAAAGGAAAAGCTGATTCCAAAAGAATAAACCCAAAAGAAGAGTATGTATCTGATGTGTCATTGGTGTACTTTGCACTCCTCTAAGGTGAGGGATAAAGATGTTACATGTTAATGTGTTGTTGTCCTTCCCTGGGATAAAGGGCATACCACATGTCAGGAATGTCCCATCCTCTAGCAAAGGACTGATACCTGCAGAGATCACACATTCCACCTAACTATAGGTATTTGATTGCTTTTTTTAGCAGAAACTGTGATTCTAGAACTGCTTTTTTTTTTTTTTAAAGAAAGGCAGCAGTCACTTGTGCCTATTATACGGTGAGAAGGAAATTCCAGGAAAAAACAAAGAAGAAAAAATTTCCCCATTTTAAGTTATAGAGAGCTATCAGATCACCCAGATCCTGGGCCAGTAGGAAGCGGTGGGTATTCTGAGCTGCATTTGAAAGGAAAAATAGACTTTCTCAAGCTATTGTTGAAAAGCAACTTGAGAGGACAAATTTTCTGTGAAGAGCTGCTCTGACAAGATTTTTACTACTGAAAGGGGCAGGTTACTCCTGAAATTTCCCCTGCTTAATTCTCAAATCTGAGAAAAGGTTTTTGCAAGAAGTCTTCACTCTACTAAGTGAGCAATCTTAGCACTGGTTTGGCATTGAAGCCACACTTTAACTAACAGCCCAAATCAAACTGGCATCTGAAGAGTGCTCCCCTGATTTGCTCATCTCTGACTGCTATATTGCAGGGGTGAAATGCTACCAAATGGACTAAAAAAAATATTAAAAAATGTTTTGTAATTATCTTGGCAGCACATTTACTGCAATTAGTAGGAAATTGCTTTTAACCACTTTTTATGGGTTTAATTTTCTGTTCAATTAATGCAATTGTCTTACAATTGTTAATTCTTAAATTTAGCTCAAATATTTAATACCAAGGGAGAACAAATTTTTTTAAGAGCTTTGTGGAGCTGATTTGTTGTGTGTAGAATAATGAGATCAGGTTGTTATAAAATGAAGGAATTCTTTATTAAATAGTCAGCTTTACTGATCTTAATTGCAAGCTGCATCTCTACATGGCACCTGTACATTCTGATGTGTTGTCATAACCCTCAGAGCTATGTAAACAAGCAAGTCCTGTCGTGTTGCTGGCTGACTCCAGCAATCACAGAGACAGACAAAGTGATCTCCAAGGAGTCAGGTATACATACGTACATAAAAAAGAAAAGAAAGAAAGTAAAAAAGAAGGAAGGAGCAGTGGTTAAGCAATAGGACAATTTAAAAAAACATATATGTTTTGTGGGGAAGAAGGTGAATCACTTCAAAATTCAAAAGGAATACAAGATGAGCACATCTGAACAGATAAATTCCTGATTCCAAACCGAGTTTTCACAGGTGCTGGGGGATTTTGGTTTCCACAGAGGTAAAACTAGCACCTCTAGGAAAAAGCCCACTTCAATGTCTACACTTTTTATCCTGGTTTGAAAATAAGTCTCTTCTATTTTCTTGAGGCCAATTTCAAAACACGCAGCCCTCAACAACAGTTCCTCTGGTTCATCCACAGGTTTTTAAAGATTTATAAGTCAGCACAACACTAGTAGGAGTACGAGCAGCCCAGACTCTTAGCTGGCATAAATCAGCATCATTCCACCAAGGTATATTGTGCAATGTTGATTTACACCAGCTATGAAATTAGCCCACAGTGCTCTGCCATGAAAAAAATATAACTCCCGGCAGCAAAGAGGTGAAAACCTTCAAGCTAGCCTGATATTTATCTGTCTGGACCAGACAGATTTTGATCACTGTCGCATTCCCCTTTCATTTATCCATCTACTGTTGCTTGGTTCCAGAGGTGAAATTTTCAGGAGACTAATATTAGACTAAACTACTTACAAAGTGGGACCAGTGTGAAACTGGCGCTAAGTAGTTTACAAAATCTAGACAAAGTCTACACATTCCCAAGTTACAATATGCACTGGGCTGTTTCTGACAGAATGTGATGTACCCAGAGGAAAAGTAGACTTCTAGGGAAAAGGTGGACTTTCAGGAAAGAGACTGAGGCTGGTGGTCTGTCTGTAAGGGGATGATTAAAAAAAAAAAAAAAACAAAACAAACAAACAAAAAAAAAAACCAAAAAAAAAAAAACAAAACAAACCAACAAATTTTGCCTGGTGATCTCTGCCAGAGTTTCAGCTGGACTGTTCATGTCTCTTCCTTAGGCCGTTCGCATCCGAGAGGCTGGTAATATCTCTCTGTGATATTCCATCAACCCCTTGTGATAGAGGCTTTGAGCTTCAGAAAAGCACAAAACTTTGGGAAATAAATATCCTATATTTTGCACTTCCTTTATCTGCAGCCCTTAATAATCCAAAAGCACCTCTTAAACAGAATTAAAATATTGAGGATATCATGAACATTCTGACTCCTCTGCTGCATTCTTTCATTTGATCAAACCTTCTGCAGCAACAGGGAGAAACAATTTGATTGTAAGTTCAGACTTTGCTTTGAAATAGCCAAAGATTTGCCAGAAAGCAGTCTTTTGAATCAGTCACACTGTTCTCACACACTTTGAGAGTCACAGGCAGATAAACCCTTTCAAACAGTGATCATTCAAGCCTTGCCAGCAATATCTGTCTACAACACACTTTCTTTTGCTGCACCATGTGATCAGAGAGGAGTTTCCGTAAGTCATTTTCTTATTGATGGAAATCAGAAATGATGCCTTCACCACTCTTCTCTCAGACTTTCTCAGTACATTGTTCCCAGAGTCAAAACTCTTTAGCACATGCACAAATCCAAACAGTGCTAGCAGACACTGGGTTTTTTCCAGAGTTCCATCTTTTTTCAGCTTTTGCTTTGTTTTTACCCAAAAGACAAAGCAAAATACAAACCAACAGTTTGCTGAATGGGAGATGCCGACAGTGAAAGGTGGCTTCAGCCACGTTTCCAAGCCCACGCCTCCCAGCAAGCCCTCTCTGAGCTCTGCTGCACAGCTGTGCACACCTGCAAGGTGGTGTGCAGCTCGGGGAGGTGTACATGTTAATGTGAGTGCCCTCCTGTGGTACTGTACTGTCAGTTGAGGCTCAGGAAAGAAAAGCCACTTGTTACCCTGCAATAACCTGTTCCTGCAGAAAGCATCAGGTTTCACAGCAGGTTAGCTTCCCTGTACTGTACTAGCAAAACAATTAGAATAAGCTGGTGGAATCACCCCTGGTAAAGCCAATCTGGAAATGCTCCTAGGAGCATGGGAACGAAGCGATGAAGCTCTTCACAGTGTTGAAGCTGTATTGAACAATGTCATTAAGGGCTGGGTTCAGCCGCAGTTGTGAGTTATTATGGTTTGTTTATTGTTAGCATTGTCTAGCCAGGCCTTTGAGGCGGAGGAGCTTAATGTGTGAATGGCAGCACCTGAATGAGAGTCACCAACGCCGTTCACTTGTGATTTCAGCAAAACTGTGCTCTTCAACACTGGATGACAGGGAAAGGAGGCCCAAATGTGAAAACAGCTTCTAAACAAGGGGGACATCAAAATTCCTCAACTGACTGTGATATCCTGAATTAAGCTTCGACAATCTTATAGCTGTTTCTCTAACTGAATGTAATGGCAGCAGAAGCAAGCTGGGGTGAAGCAGTGGAGAACTGGACTGTGTGCTTGAACACCGCTTCCCCTTTTCCCAGTATGGTAGGGAGTCAGTGGAAGGCTGCTTTAGTCCATGGGCAAAATTCCACCAGAGTCCTTCCCCTGAGGCTGACTGGAGCAGGAAGGGAGGAAACTTGAACCCTTGCAAGGCCTGGTTGTGACGTTTTGCCTTTAATTCTGTCACCTGCTTTGGAAACCAAGGTGATCAGTTCCCCTTCTTTCAGAAAAATTAAATTGCTCAAGTCTGGATCAATGCTTTCCATTCCTGATCTTTCCATCCGCTTGTGTTGAGGGTGGCTCTAGGTTCTGGTTCACAACTTGGGAAGCTAAAGAGGAACAGTCACTTCTGTTCCCTTTCCTGAGACCTCTTGGTGAAGATGTTCCTAATGTGCCTTGTTCAACTGCTGACCTTTTCTTTGCTACCAACAGTCCTTTAATCCATGTCTCCAGTCAGAGAATCCAACAAAAAGGTTGGATGTTCTCAGTCAATGATGTAATAACTCCATTTCTCTTGCTTTGATAATAATTTGGGGGGTTTAAGTTTAGTACAATGCAGTAAAGAATAGGGGGGGTTTAAGCCTATACTTTTAGGCAATTTAATTTTAATTTTTAATCTCAATTATTCTCTGAAAATCAGAGCTGAGACCTTGAGCTTTCACTACTCTTAATGACAGTCTGTGTGAAAACCACCCCGCCTTTTTCATATCTTCCTTTGGATATTGTGTCAAACTTTCAGAACCCAGGTTTGAAAAAGTTGCCCATACCTATTTACTCATCCTTGTAATTAGATAACAGTGATGGGAGGAGTTCATCTTTCTTTTACATGATTCAAGTAAGGGCATGTCCACTACCTTTCTCTGGAAATTACTCAGCCTAATAGCTTTGCTTTTCAAATGTTTTTCTTGACAATCAGATCACTTAAAAAGCTTGCTGTCTTTTCAATTCAAAAGATGTTTCATTCTCTCTTCTTAGCCTTTGTCAGCATTTGAAGGAAATATTAGACCAATAAGTCTGGATTACGAACTCCACAGAGTAAGTTTCCTGACATTGCCTTGCCAAAGTATCTCCAGTATGGTTTGTAGAGGTTGCTTTAAAACTATTGTCTATTGTGTAAGATCTCACTCTACCCTTTCATAGCACTTTAACTTTCCATTAGGCCTGTGAAAGGGAGAGGCAGTTATTGGCTATTTTGCTGCATATATTAGGATATAGAGATCCCCTCAGAACCTGACTGCAACTAGTTCCTTACTGGCTTCATTGCTAGAAAGCTCCCAGGTGGCAAGCAATGTATTTTCAGTCACTACCAGACTAACATCACTTTGAACAAGTGACCTAGAATGGTATGTCATCATCAATTCACTGAGCCATCCCGTCCCCATGAATACAGTTTCACTTAACAAAATTGTATTTGATGAGTAGTTAATCCAGTTTATGCATTAATCCCTTTTGGTATTTCAAAGAAAAAAAAAATCAAAGCAGCTAAATATTGAGGAGTTAAACTTCACAACTGAGTGCAAAGTAATATTCTCCTGCTAAGGATTTCAGGAAAAATATGTTTTTTCAAGGAGAGGAGAGGAGAGGAGAGGAGAGGAGAGGAGAGGAGAGGAGAGGAGAGGAGAGGAGAGGAGAGGAGAGGAGAGGAGAGGAGAGGAGAGGAGAGGAGAGGAGAGGAGAGGAGAGGAGAGGAGAGGAGAGGAGAGGAGAGGAGAGGAGAGGAGAGGAGAGGAGAGGAGAGGAGAGGAGAGGAGAGGGGAGAAAGAAGAGGGGAACTACATTTCTTCTGATTTAGGACCCCAGGGTGGCAGACATCCTTACCTCTGTTTTTTCATCATTTGTTCTATGTATATTAAAATTATAATGTCAGACCATTCCACAGTTTAATGTTTTTAGCCTAAACCTGTATTATATGAGAGGATTACAAACAAACAAGACATCTACCCATAAAAACAAATATGGACCGATCCTTTTTAGGATGCTATCCTTAAGTATTTCTGTAAAAATCAGAAGTCTGATCAGAGTATAAGCAGCTTGCCCAGAGAACTGAGCAAGGTTTTGCCAAGTCCCAGGAAAACACCTGAACTATCAGGGTCTTACTGATGATTACAGTGGTTTGAAGAACCATAGAGAAGAGTGATATGCTCAAACACTGTGGGTCTAGATTGCTGGAATGGCAGTTTTTAGAAGGGTGGGAGAAGGTGTAATTATTCAATAAGATGTGCAGAGAGAAAGAAGAAAATACATCTTGAAGGATTCTAAGCACGATGTAGATATTAATAGGGCAATGCAAGAAGCATAAACAAAGATATGTGATATGTTTTGATAAACAGGTAAAAATGCAAATATTTTACAGTGTGTAAGGTAGAAGGCATAGGAGGCAAGATATCTCTGTGAGCCATCTACCCACTGTACCAAGTCCACTTTGTAGAATTGCTTTCTAGCATGATGATAGGAAGCCCCCAAAAACCAATTCTGGGCCTCCCAGGAAAAGAGAGGTCATGCTTGCCATTCCTCAACCCCATCTAGCTGTTTTTCATTTCTGCATCAGAATTGTCTGTGATGTTTTTTCTGCCACTATGGTACCTGCACATCTGTGAGAAAACCTGCTCCGCCCTTAATCAGAGAAGGTTGAAAACATTCTTGAGCAACACTGACTCTATAGGATTGCAAAAGGGAACCATTAAATGCCAGTCACCATCCCTTCCCTTGTATGCTGGAGGAGAGTGTTGTCATAGTATCTTAGAAATGAGTGGAGGAAAAACCTCTGGAGGTTGTCTAGGCCAGCTAGAGACTGTGGCCAACACTAGGTCAGGTCAACTGTTTCTTTGATAGATGAGCCTTAAAAACTCCACAGCTGGCAATTCTACCACCTCTTCAGATATGCTGTTCCAGAGCCACACTACCTGCTGATGAATAATCTTTTCAAAATTTTCAGTCTGAACCTCCTTAATCACAACTTGCAATTATCTCCCCTTGAAAGTGTAACTATTTACTCCTGTAACTAGCCTAGTTGTCTGAAAAGAGTTTGACTCTATAATATTCAGAAATTGTAAGATACATTTGATCATCCTTTTCTCTTCTCTAACAAATGAAACAAGCACATGTCCATCAGTTTTCTCTAATAGGCCATGTGCCTCACATCCCAAAGTATCTTTGTAGCCTGCCACTGGACCTTATCCAGTTTCTCAGTATCTCTCTTTAACTGGAGAAACCAAATCTGGCATATATTTCAGGTGCAGCCTCAAGCTGCTGTCCAAGATCCTCCTAATGTAGCATGTAGTTTCCCTTATTTACACTGAGAGTATATTGCTGGGTTATATGCAATTTGGGTCCTATCATAACCCCCACGTTGTTTCTCAGCCAGTCAGTTGCCAGCCTGCGCTGATGCAGAGGGTTCCCCCACCTCAGGTGCACAACTTTGCACTTCATGCACCTTTTGTTGGACCAGATCTGAAGTTTCTCTTGGCCCTTGCATTTCTGCCGCACTACATGTCAACCACTCCCCCTGACATACCACCACCCACAAATCTCCAGAGGCTGCATTTTGTCAAATCATCCAGGTCACCAATGAAGATATTAAACAAGAAGTCCTAGTATCAGCCCTTTGGGTACTGTACTTGTTGTTGGCCACCAAGCTGACCTCAGGCCATCAATTACCACCCTTGGAGCCTGCCAATCCTGATAATTTTCAACTCTTCTGATAATCCACCCATCCCTCATTGCCTCAAACTACTATCGACAATGCTGTGGGAAATGGTCTCAAAAGCCTTTCAAGATATATTGCATTCACTACTCTTCCTTCATCCACAATCATTTCATCATAGAAGGCAATCAGGTTGGTGAAGCATGATGCCCCTGGTATTTCTATGTTTACTGCTCCTGATTACACTCTTGTCCTTCATGTGTTTGGAAATGGAGTCTAGGAGGATGCACCCTGTGATTTTTCCAGACACCAAAGTAGAACTGACCAGTAGTTCCCCACATTGTCCTCTTGCCCTTGTAAAGATGAACTGAATGTTAATCTTTTTCCAGCTATTAGAAACCTTCCTCAGCCACCATGATTTTTCACTGAGCACAAACAGCAATCTTGCAATCATATTTGCACCCTCAACACTTTCAGGTGCGTCCCACCAGCTTATCCCTAACATTTTTCTCCCCTGCTGTTAGCTGCCCTTCCCGCTCCAATTTTCACCAGTATGAAGAGAGGTCTGGAAGAGGGCTCTGCCTTTGAAGGATGAGACAACAAATGTGTTGAGTACTTCCGCATTTCCTATGCCATGAAGTTTGGGAACCTCAACAACTGTTGATATGGTGTGGTGTTTCCACTCAGCACACACATCAATCCTTACATGGTATCTTGGTCCTTGCAAGTTTGGAGATTAAAATCATCATGGAGATGGTCTTTTAGCCCTGGATACTGCTTAGAGTGTAACAGCCAGTAGCCATTATCTACAAAATCCCCAATTTAAGACAATAAATATTAGGAAGAGCAGGAGGGATCACATAACAATCCTATTCCACACATTACTGAAGGTACATGTCTATTCAAAAGGAAATTTTGAAAGGAATAAAGGAAATTAGGCTGCCACTTCCCCCTTTGAAAATCACTAGGTATGGAGATTTTCAGCCAGTAATGTAGGTGCTTAGTTTAGAAGATTATCTTCCTCTGCAGTCAATGGAGCGAAAGGCTTCCAGGAGGCAATTCAGACTACCTAAAAGATGGGTATCTACTCTGAAAAAGCTAGGAGTTGGGATGGAAAGCAAGCGGGGATGAGAAGGGGTGACTATCTCCTTAGATGTTCATATTTTTTTGAAAGGCCTAATCCAGTATTTGTACCAAATGTGAAGTGTTCCTACTTCACTCTAGTCTCAAATGTAATACTCTCCTCACTTATGAAGCTAAACTTCTCTTACAAAATGTTCAAACACAGTCTGTTGCTCCACAACTGTATCTTTTCTCCACAAGATAGAAAATAGAAGCACATACTTAATGTGCTAGTGCCTAGATAATTTTTTTAAGGAGGGCTAAGTAAAAGAATGATAGATAAAAGCTGGATTTTCCCAGCATATAAAAGAAAAAATAAAACTTTTTATTTGTCATTTTTTGGAAAGGAGAACATGACAAACATGTTTGATGTGGAAGAAAAGCTTGTTTGTAGATGTTGGAGAAATTATTCAAGGACAGTTTACTCATATAAAAAATGACCCCCACGTTACTGCCAGGGTCAATGAGACCTAGAGTGACCTGCCACAAAATTGTAATTTTGTCTGCTTGCTTGGGCCAGTTTATCCCTTTTCTCCATTTCCTTTTGGTGCTTTGGAGATGTCTGACACTCCCCCACTTCCAGTGTACTTGGCACTTTCCCCATGATGCATGAAAATCTCTCAAAAGTATAATACAGACCTTATGTCGTCTTTTTCTCTCACTCATTCTTCGGAGGCATGAAGTGATGATATTATATAGCCTATACATCAGGTGACAGATGCCATCTTTTTTCATAGTTCTCTCTTCAGCTCTTTTGTTAATTTCCACTAAGTCTTAGTACTTTAGCTGTTTATGTTTCGTACAATCACAATTAGTTGCATCCTGCCATAGGTTTATCTGCTGCTATCCTCGTAAGAAAATCTGTTCCTCATGTCATGGCACTCAGATCTTACACTTGTATAAAATACTACTGTTGGGAACATAGGTATTATGTACTCTTTATGGTTAGTATTCTCGTGACAGCACTTTTATTGCTCTTTGTTCTTTTCCCTCTCTCTAACTCAAGGGAATTTGAAGCTGCTCCTTGAAAAATTCACTGGCCACATAAAACTACCAGTGACATCAACTGGAACCAGTTAAGTACGTCAGAGGAATTAAAAGCTGATAAGAGAAGGAAAGAGTAAGACTGCTTTTTCGTTTGTACATTAATCACACATTCCTCACCACTCACCTTTTTTGCATCCTTGAATCTATAGTCAAATGACCTTAATTATATGGTAGGCTTTGTTATGTAGGAAATGAAATACAAATAAGGCTTTGTAACAAAGGACAAAGGCAACACCAAAAGTAATAATCACAAAAGAAAGACAACCTTCTTAACCACCCCCACTAAACCCCAGAGACAGAGACACTGCAATTTTATTTATGTTGTAGACTGTAGGAATTAGTAAGTGAAAATCAATGGAATATGCCACATAGAGAGTGAAAAGACAATAGCATATTCTTTTTCTGTCCATAAGAACTATGAATGCAAAATTTAAGGTGATAATCTACAATATATTTTCACTTTTGAACAGTATTTTAACCTTACTCAGAGCACAAAAATCTCTTCTGCTACAGTTTCATTTGCCCAGTTATTTACTCTTCCTAACACTGAGTACTTATCAAGTGAAAAATGTCATACAAAAGAAGTGTGTGCATGCATTTCAGTGTGTGGACAGTTATCAAGGGCTCTGGCTTCCCCCTTAGCACTGATCACTTCAGCCTAACTGTGCATCATGTGTTGGGGTCACAACTGCATGGTCTTCCCCTTCCCTTCCAGTCCAAAAGATCCTATTGCTTCAGTTTCAGATGCATACGTATGCACACATATGGACACTTAATGTATGAACATATATATATCCACACATATACATTGTGCAGTCAGTTTACCAGAACCCACTTGAATGACTGCACAGAGATAGTACATGGTTAAAAGTGAACTAAGTGAAATAACAGTCATTGAGAGCTCCAGGAAAACGAAGTGTTTCATATGGAAGAGATGGCATGGAGGAAGTTTTTATGTCACTAGTATAATATTAAAAAATCTTACCTCATTTCCTTAATTAATCTTTTCCCATTGTGCCTATAGCCCAAAAGGTTTACCTACTTGAGCTCAAAAGGGTGGAGTGTTTTGACAGACATATTAAGTTGCTTTTAATTGAGGTTTTTGGCTGTCTGCTTATATTTCTTTACTATACCTGAGGTTGTGAATGTTACATAATAACTTTGGTACAATCCTGTTTTCTTGGTTGTTATATTCAACCTAAATCCAGACCAAAGTGCTACTGAGATGTTGAGAGTGCTATAAAAATGTAAATTAGTCTTCTGTCCATATGAGCATTTGTAATTACTGCAAACTTTCAGATTTTTGTGGGGACTTAAAAGTGAAGAGATGATCAGATTCTGGACTGACACTGTCCAGTTGTGAATTATTGGAAACACAGTCTTCCCCTTCACCAAAAATGCCACAAAATCTTGTGCAAAAGCCACAGGGAGGGCAAAAGAAGAGGGCTTACTACCAGTTGAAATGAAAAGTTCAAAATTAAAACCCAGTTAACGCTTTGTTAAAAGTGGATTGGTTTTTCGGTAGCTGAACTAACACTGTTTGTATTACATGACAAATTCACTTTTTTAAAAATACTAATATCATCAATTCTACCATTCAAAGAATATTGAAAATATCATTGTAACACTTCACAATATCAACCATTCATATGTTTTAAAAGTATCACAAAACAAAAACTGAAATGCTTTTACAAAAGCTCCAGGGCCACCTATTGAACATTTACATTCTTTTTAAGACTCCGGAGAGAGACAACAATGCTTAAGGCTAGCTGCATCTTTGAAAGGCATCAGAAGCAACTCCATACTGTTGATGGAGTTAGATTAGTGTAAAACCAGATTCATAGTTAATGTCTATATAAGGCAGATATGAGAAGATAGCACTGAGCTTCAGGGCTCACGTAGACAGGAAAACCAGGTCTGCAGCTAGGGTATGAGTTTGGTGTAAATAGTAGCAGCCGTGTGTAGTATGGGCTCTCTTTGTACACAGCTGGGGTGGCTTTAAAGAATGAAACTTACTCCAATTGCAATGTATTTTTTCAAATACATCCTGCACCATATAAAGACTGCCTTAGACTCAGTACAACTGCAAAATAAAACTTCAGTAGTCACCACCAAGTTTTATAAATTCAATTTTCACTATGTGTAGTTGAGCCCTCCTCACCAAGCAAAAAGCACTTTGGAGCTAACAACTATGACGTGAAATGTCAGCTAAAGTTTCTCTAATTAACTTCTTCCCATCTATCCTTCCTACTGGTATTATATCTATTGATTGATTTGATTTGGGGCTTTTGTTTCTCCAGAGGTAAATCTGAAAATCTCAGAGGGCCTTGTCAGTTAGAGACATGGGCATAAAAGGGGGCTCCTCCAAAAGAGGAATGTGGAAGGGACAGCTGGTTCCTTGCAGGCTTCCTGTCTTCATACAACAACACAGTTGGGGTATGCCAAGCCTTTTCCGCAATTCTTTTACCTAACACAAGGGCACAAACACACAGATGTGTGCAGGCACCCATGGAGGAGAGGACATACAGTAGAATGGGGACTAATGACATGATCTCACACATCCTGGGTCTATGGCATTACCCCCATATCTTCCCCTAAACAAACTCATCACTGTTTTCCTGCCTTCTTTAACTTTGTCTGCCTCTAAATGGGACTTCTCCTCCTGTCATATCATCTGCTTCCGGGTCTTCACTCTTTGTTCCCCCTCCTACTCACTCCTCACTGGTTTTATTAAATGTGTAAGAAATTCACCCTCTTGTGTCTTCAGCCTTTCTCCTCGTGATACAGCCTGACCCAGTATGGTTTCCTAACCCCACTTCTACAGTCCTGCTGTGGACAGCTGCTTTTTCTCTTATCTTTCTCCTGCTGCCTACTTCTCTGCCAGTGACCCTCCTGTGATTGTCCCCTCTGCCCTCTGTCCAGCTGTCCCACAATCTTTCCCCTACAGAGCAGCTGTGTGTAGTTGCACACTATATATAATCCTGGGGTGGGCTGCATGGAGGTGCTTGCAGACATGTAGCTGTGCTGGTGATTTTGTAAATTAAATTAATGGTTTCATAAAAATGATCCCTAGCAATGTGCTCCACAGTTATCACTTGAACCAATGCTCCTGGCCTACCATTGCCCCTTTCTTTCAATCCTTATTGCTTCAAGTTCAAGTAATAGTTGGGCATGGATTTTTTCTGAAGTAATCAGTACTCCATTCAAGTGGAGTCTGTTAAGAGATAATACTTCTGTCCCTGAATCTCTTCCCAGCTGCTCCTTGCTGTTGTTTCTAGTTTCATAAATTCACTTCTAATTGTCATATCCTTCATTTTAGCCAGACTAAAGTTTTCAAAACAAATCTGAGCATATCTGGACTATTTACTTGCTATATATAGACCAAAATAAAATCCCCAGCCACAGTGTGAGCTAGTGAGAACATATGGAATGCCTCACAGACTTTAGAAAGAAACAACTAGCTGTGGAAAAGTGTAATTAACTCATAGGAAGGCTACTGTAATGTGAAGGAACAATTTCTACCAGGTTCTGCTACTGGATCTGATTTGATTTTACAGAAAACTATACTCTGATGTAGGGAACTTCTGAAACTTTTGGAAACTTTTACATATATACACACACACATATATGTAAGGCATAAAGGACAAAAATGTTAAGAGATGCTGTATTTGATCCATGGTTTTGGATGAATCTTAGGAAGGAGGAGAGAATACCACAATTTTGATAATGCTTCTGTTTAAATTAGCAAGCCAAGACTACCAAAATTCCAAGTAAGAATACTGAGACTGGAGGCTTGAAAACAGAAATTTCTGTATTCTGTACTGAATCAGATCTGACTTATTTTGTCTCTATATGAAATAATTGCTTAAAAAATCATTCCTATTGTAACCAAAAAGTTTAGTAAATACATATGGTCACATCACTGTCACCTAAAATATGCTTTACATGGTGCAAAAAAATGACTGAAGATAGGATAGGATAGGATAGGATAGGATAGGATAGGATAGGATAGGATAGGATAGGATAGGATAGGATAGGATAGGATAGGATAGGATAGGATAGGGTAGGATAGGAGTAATCTCAACTCCCAGAAGCTCTAGGATGGGTGGCTACACATACTGGCTCTAATCAAACTCTTGGTACAAATGATGGAAGTATGGGAGACAGTATGAAAAATTGGAAGAGCCTTGATGTGCTCTTTGAAGTTCAGATTTTGAATTCCAGTACCACTGCCACATATATGGGAATCTTCAGAAATGCTGCTAAACTCTGGCATAAGGTAAGACAATATATGCATACTGGGAGAAAATATAAGTGCTGAACAATGGAGCAGTCATTGAAGAAAAGTTACAATCAGCTTAAAAACAAACTAAACAAAGCCAACTACCGCTCTGCACATTCTCAACTGTGATACATTAATACGCAACAAATAGGTATGAAATGTCTGAGAAGAAACACAGTATAAAGAGGATTTGATGAACTAGAAAAGATCACTGACAAAAATTCATTTTATTAAAGTCATCAGCATCCCTAAACACTCTGAGCAGATCCTCAGCTAATTTGTAGCAGCTGAGGTTCTGCTCCCAGATTTTGGATATTGGGCACTTCTTAACAATATTTAATCTAAGGTTACTTCCCATTTTATTATTAATAATCAGTTGCAGCCCACTGGCTATGGGCCACTGATAGGTGAAAAGTCAACAGACATTGAAATATGTTTGTCCTGTTTCAGGCTAACGTTTGCAGGCCGCACCTTGCAGGAACGTTATTATGGGAGTTATTAAAAATCTATTTTTGCTGAAAACAATGCAAACGGAAGGAAGTGAGCCTGTCAGGAGACTTATTTCCTATTCAAGCCGACAGGTAGTTGGAGAATGGCCATCTGGAGTTTAAAAATTGCCAGTCAAGCCTCTCAGATTTGTCCCTTCCTGGATTAACACATTCGCTCTGGATAGCGCAGCGATGTTGTCATGGCACAACAAACAAGAAGCGACTTTCTGGGAGGGAAGGAATCAAAGGAAGTTAGCCATGAGAAAACTTGTTTGCTCTCACAGTGCTAATAGCCAAAAGGCAAACACTTGGACACAATCCATTCATCTGGAAACACTTTTGCGCTGTGGGAGCACTGAGGTACCGAGAGCAAGAAGCCACGGGGCAAGGGCTCGTCCGCCAGCATGGCTCCCTCCCCGCAACCTGCCTGCTCCCCGGCCCCCACAGGCAGACAGGCCAGCATCCCGGTGCACATTGCTCCTGGCAAAACAGATCGTTCCTCCTGCCTGTGGTTCCAGGCTGCTAAATCTTCATTTCCTGAAGACTGGAAAACTCTCCAACCTGAAGCCAGCCTTCACCCTGAGTCCCGCTGCTCCTTCTGCAAGGACTCGCACAGGGCCCCATCCCTCTGGTCAAGTGAGTCTAATGAAATCACAAGCAATCAGCCTGGAAAGCAACTGAAGGCTTCAGGAGAGAAAAACTCAGCAGCCCTCCATTGCCTACACCCGCAGCTGATTACCATTTTTGCACTTGGCTGTGTTAACAGGATTATCCTACAGTTTTAGGCTTAAAGTGACATAGGACTTCTCAGCTGAAGTTCATTTTCTTCACTGATGAGTGAATAGGAAACTACCTGCACAACTGGTTTGCTATGCTTATTGTTGTTCTTGTTCTGGCTCCAGCAAAATTTGTTTTCACCTTCAGCATCCTTAACCTCTTGGCTAAGCAAAACATCACATGTCAAGGGTCTATCACCAGAGCATGGTTTGGTGAATGCATATGTTGCAAAATACTGCCTGACCTAAAAAAAATCTTTTACGTAATAGTAAGGTGTCCCACTTTACAGTCTTATGTCTCCCCTTCATATGTACTGTATGCCTTGGTAGTCTATAGAATATACGTACCAAAAGGCAGAATTTGGTCAGTAGAAGCTAGAAAAGTGGCAAAAAATAAAAAGTTAGAAAGTTTTGGAAGCATTTTCATTGGACAAGGTTGAAAATTATGGAGGTTGGTGGGGGTTTTTTTTAGCTTTTAAAATCATAACATTGGGGGGAAGATTACCAATCTCTTCTGCTTACCGGAAATTTTTGTAAGCGGTCTGTGTACTTGGGAAAAAAAATAATCAATCTATCTTTGAAAATGTTGATCAGCTCCATAAGAAAGAGCCTGCTCTCTCGCCACCAAACTTTTGGGCCCCATTTCAGCATCCCACTGAATCATGGCCCTCATGTGCTGAACAAGGGCAGCTGGCATTATTGAATATTAATGTGGTAAGGTAATCCCTCAGCAATCCATGACACTTATGTTTTTGGTTTTACTTAAGTTGTAATTTTCAAAGTTGGACAAGCTTGGAGGAAAAAAACCACCTGGCAAACAAACAAACTTTAAAAATTAAAGGAATTTTCCAAGTTTGCTGGATTTGCAAGCCTAGGCATACTGCAGCTTAATTACTAGTCAATGAAGGAGAAACAATTACACACCAGAAAGTAACGTTCAAGAGCTCATTAAATGTGGCCCCAATGTGTTTCTAAATTTTTTTTAATACATGAAGGACTCAGCTGCCATGGTGATAGGCAAATAAAATAAATAATTATAACAAATATTCCATGAATTGGAGTTGTGAAATCTGTGAACAATTTTCAATTTGGAGGAAAGAGCTGGTCAGATGTGCTGCTTTGAGCCTAAACTTGTCTGTTCCTCTTACTTTCTTCATAACTGTTCTGATGTACACTGCCATCTGGAAGGGACAAGGTAATGCAAGGTGTGAGTCTGATCTCAAAACCACTTTTGGAGAACTCTAGGAGCCAGGATTTCTCACAACATCACAGAAATATGCCTGAGGCTTACAGGTCCTTACCCCAAAGAACTACACTAAGAGCTACCAATGTGCTACCTAAGGATATTTAGACCTGCATGCAAAGTGTGTATTCCTTATCTTCTTTATTTAATCACATGAAAATGCATGTCATCAGGTGAGCCTTAGACTAGCCATCTGATCATAAAATCCATTTTCTTCCTGTATTTGCAGTTCAGAGATCCCATGCTGAACATTTCATTTCAGTTGCCCTGTTGGATTTCACATGTGGAGTTTATACCTGGGTTTTTTCAAACTGTTTATTGTTTTACTTTTTTTAAAACTTGTTCTTCACCCCAGTTGAGTGCTCATAGTCATTGTTTGAATGGCATGTTTTATACTCAGCCTTGAATTCTTGGCAAACCATGTACTCAAGATCTACTAAAAATATTAAATCCTAGTGGAGATAGTAAATTCCCTTCAGCTTTTTCTGTAAAGAGAGATAAGTACCATAATCATTTGCCTCAATTACACCTGCTATGCCATTTGCACTTTGGTTTTGAAAGGTGAATTTATTCTTTTTAATCATTATTAAGAACATATGTATTTTCTGCCAAGGCAGTCTTGTAAAAACATTGGAGGCATATGAGAAAAATTCCTCTGAGGCCTCAGGCACATTGAACTGTCCTGAGAATGTGAAGTGAGGAGAGATTGATGCATAGACTATCTGTCCAGGAATTCAGTAGTACTGGATTGTATTTTCCATGGTTTCTCTCTCTCTCTTTATTTTACTGAAATTACACATCATTCGCATACATGCATCCATGCACGCATACAAATGTACACACACACACACACACAAAGTGCTCCTACATAGCAATGAGCATAATATTAGACAAGATCTGGCTGCAATTTAGTTACAGAAGGAAAAATGAATTTCCACACCTTCATATATATTTTTGGGAGTGTAATTTCTGTTTTAGCTATATGGCTGTAGCTATTTGCAACTTAAATATTACATATGGTCAATGTCCTCTCCAAAGCAAACTAGGTGAAAGGAATGAGTAGTTACCACTGGAATTATAATTGTCACTAAAGCATAGATCCAAGACAGGCAATTCCAAGGAGGTTCTTTGATTATTTTTTTTAAAAAATCATTCCGTCTATTTATCTTTCTATGTTGTCTCCTGGAAAACACGTGTTGAAGTCCACTGATATTCTTTCCAGTGATGTGAATGAAGATGTTACATACAGAGCAACACAAAAGCATTTCAGAGTGAAGTCAGCTACTATTCAAAAAGTTCATCTTCTATTTCTGAAATTCAGACGTGGGTCTGCAGCCACTTCTGGCGATTGGTACAAAATCAAGAACATGAATACCTCTTCTTCCTCTAGCAATAGGAATGATTAAGGCCAGAAGACAGACAGTTATGAGCCTTTAGTCTGACCTCCTGCATAACACTGGTCTTTGAATTTCACCCAGTAATTCTTGCAAACCCATAACTCCAAGTTGACTTCCATCATAGTTTTAGAAAGATGTTCAATTTTGATTTAAAGATTTCAAGGGACAGAGAATCTATTAAATCCCCATGGTAATTTGTTCCAATGGATAATTACCTTCACCTTTAAAAATACGTTCCTTATTTCCTCTCTGTATTAATATAGCTTCAGCTTCCAGCCACTAGATCTCTATTTTTTTTTCCTTTATCTTTCAGAATTAAAAAGCATTGATCTATGTAGGTAATTACAGATAGTGATTAAGTCTGTACTTAAAAAGGTAAAAAAATGGAACGTGTTTCTTACCTTAGTCTCAAAGTCTTCCCCTTTCCAGTTATACTGGAAAGAAGGAGTAAATACTGAGTAGAATTACTGTGAAGCAGAAAAGATTAGACTTTTCTCTTAAGTCATTTTACTTGCACAGGCAGAAACAAGACATTTAATCCATAAGGATCTATACTAAAAACATCTTTATTATGCCCTACTTTGCGCTTCATTTCCACATGTCCCACTGTTTTGCAAAATAGCTTTGGTGTAGATTGGACAGTGAGTCTTGGGTCCAAATTTTCTGCATTTAAGTCAGACTGCCAATATCACTTTAATGGGACATTTAGGCCAACAGCAACTTATCTCAACTTTCCCACTTCAGGATGAGAGAAACTACCTCACTAGACACTGTAGCTTCTCCAGGTGACATTTACTTGAAGCCAGACGGAATCCTAGGGGACACTTTCAGTGCTGCCTTGTACCCTGGATCACTCAGTTGAGTGGGGTTGCACAGGATGTACATCAGCACAAAAGCTGGTCTACAGACACTGAACTTACACAGTGGGCAAGGAAGCAGAAGGTACAGTGCCTTTAGCAAATTAGATTTTTGCCTGACTAAACATTTATAGTAAAATTAATGAATGGAATTCCATTTTTCAGCTTAAATTCTCTTTGCAACCATCATGGTAAAAACACATGTTTTGTAGTCTACAATCTTTTTTGGCACAGCTGAAACATTTTGCGTAGCTTACTGATTTATTGTCTTGATGATCTTTTCTTTTGCCTTAGCAGTTCAAGATGTCTCTTGTGGCATTGCTCTTGTCAACCTGATACCTGAGTAGAATTCATTCTTCTTTAGGCACTACCAAAAGGTAACAGTATCAATGATAATTTAATGGTTAGTAATATATACATAAGCCACACAGACCAGATCAGGTGACATTCACATGAAATGTTAGCCCCAAAACCAGGTCCCTAAATCCCTGTGTAATTACAGCTATCAATATGTTTAGTGCATATGTATCCACCATCTCCTATATAAAAACTTTCAGGGCTCAGTTTGATCCTTTGCATGTGGATTTGCAGCTCCTGTTTGGTAAAGACCAAGCTCAGATACTGTGTGCAGGAATCCTGAGGTGTTTGGCTGAGCAGGACACAGTGGACTTTTTTTGATGACTTTTTTGTTTAATTTAAAGAACATATACACTGCCCAAATGTAAAATATTATTTTTCTCACTGGTTGTTTGCATAGACTAAATTTATTGCAGATGAATTCCTTTTTATTCCTAGTTAAGTTTGCCTTTGTTACCAGTGCCAAATTTGCCAGTTAATACACAAAAACATCACAGCCTTACAGTCTGTGGATCAAGAACAGATCCTGGTGCTTCCTTTTGTCATTAAGTTCAACTACTAACCAAATGCAACCAGTAAACCATGAACAGAATCAACAAATGTTCAGTTTTAAAATCATTAATTGGTTTTCATTCCCTTTGCAGCATTTGCTTATGAAGGCAACTTCCTAAAAAGTGGCATGATCTTCTCTTTGGGTAACAAACATCTACAGACTGGGTCCAAACATGAAAGGATTAATTCATTTGCAGTTTGTTTCTATCTACCATAGTGCAACACACTGGCATTCCTTTCTGCAGTACAAACTGATGTCCCAGTGCATTTTCAGTATCCCAGCTTTTCTGACAAGACAGGAATACAAACCATCTGCTTTTCAGAAAGGCAAGGGCTCTGCCTAATATCACTTCCCTATGGACAATCAGGTTCGCGCCAACTTATTGAGGAGGCAGGAGGGAAACCTGTGCTTCTGCCTTGAGTCCTCACATGCCAAGCTGCAGCTTGGAATTTTTACAGCTCCGTCCTGAACCTCTCACAAGAAGGGTTTACAACAGAAATCTTGCCAGACCCTTAACTATAGCGACGCCACTATAATATTTATAAGTACATTATACTCTTTCCAAACATATGCGCTTATTACTTATGTCTCCGCTCCTGCCTCTCTTCTGGGGGACTTTTCTGTATAAACAAAACAGATTTTCTTGCTTATACTTAGAAAATCTAATTGCTTTGCGTCTCTAGCTGTTATGCAAAAGCCCAAACAGCCAAGAGATTCTTTCAGTGCATTTACACAGCAGCGAGTCTCTACAAAAAACATAAACTTCCTTTTCCACTTTGCTCTTCTTTGCTTTCATAAATCTGCCCATTTCACTCATGTTTGGATAAGATCCTTCTTTTAAAAAAAGTAAAATTAAAAAATGCAAGTCTGAGGTGGATAGGCCATCAGTTATGCAGTCCAGCCTTACAAGAGCTGACAATTCTGTCCCTTTAAGTAAACAGAGGAACAGAAAAGATACATAAACAAAAAGACCACTTGCAGGGCTGACAGCTTGTCTGATCCAGCAAAAGCAGGTTCCCAGGGAAAGCGATTGCCTAATAGTAATAGGGAGTGACAGGGATATCCTAGCTTTTCCATGAACATCTCAACATAGTTTGGTTCTGGGCACAGATATGCCCATTTCTGCTGATGAGTTAGACAGATATGGCCTGCAGGTGATAAACTGCTCGAAAGTAGCTAACCTAAAGCAACACAGGTTCCCCTGCTAGATTCAAAGTCACCAGAGCTTTTAGTGAACACAGACCAGGATGTTCTTAGCTGGTTTTGGGTTGGGTTTGCATCCAGCGTTCAGGTTTGGAAATCAAAGTCAAATTGAGGAACAGTCTGAGAGTAGCTTCAAGTGAGCTTAAAGCAAAATGAAATGGGATTCAAATCTGAAATAGTACACTTTTACTGAAATTATCTTTCTTGTGAGATTTTAGCCACACTTCAAGATAGGTCGTTTCCAACTGTAAAACAATAGGAAACCAAACATGCAAAGATAGGAATATGTGGCCTGATTCTAGCCAGGAGTGCCAGGTAAGTTTTTCACTTCAGCTGCCTTTTTACCCTGGCTAAGAAATATTTCAGTTGGGTTGTATCTGTTTGAATGCTTGGATAATTCAGAAATTAAACTACTTAGAATTAAGGTATGTATATAGCCTGTAAAAAGGAGGCGTTTGGAGAAAAAAATAAATTTTAGTAAGAAAGTAATACCTAGACCACAATATATACAGGAATTGTGTAAGTCAGGTAAATAACTTCTGCATGGGATTTTGCAGAAAACAGCTTCTCTGGTCTGATGCTGATGTGGTCTCTCTTACCAGGAGATAGATCAGGAAAAAAGTGTACTGGTCAGCATTTCTCTTCTACAGTTCTTCTGCACTCATAAACAGGTCATAAAAAAAGTGAAACAACTTTTTCAAAGAAGCTACTATCACATAACAAAAGCTCTCTGAAAATATTCTTCCCTGTTGCACTTTATTCTTTCTAAGCTTTCATTTTCTCAAATAAAGGATTTAGTTTCTGACGAGTAAGCTCTTCTGTCTACACATATATGACATATGTGATACGGCTGCAGAAAGAGTGGGGAAATAGTAGACTCAAGCTATGCTTAAATTATATGATGAGTTGTCTGAATGACTGATCTGATCGTAACAGTGAGAAAATGATGCGATGTTGGACGAATATCTATGTTTCTAATCCTGATAATTCTGAGGACATAAAGACAAAGTTACCTCTAGAAAAAAAAACATTATGGAAGACCAAGTATAACCCATATGTGGGAGCAATTGTATTAAGACTGTTCTGTAAGTAAGTATGAGATGTGATTCCTCTCTCAAAATACGTGCATTAAATTCTGTGATTGGCCTAAGTGGAACCTCCCTCAAAACACCTCGGAACCCAGTCACTAAAGCTGAAACCTGGCTTGATAGTAGGCCTGAATTTTACTATCTGAAAATATTTCTGATCATTTCTGATTCTTCTAAACTTGAGGGACTCAAACAGGAATTAAACACTGCACTGACATGATAAGGCATAGATCTAAAGTCTAATAAATTTTTTATTTTTCCCTTATTTTTGTCATGGATTGTGTCATAGCACTTTAGCCTTGGATGAACTGTATCCTGACAACCAAAATTGGGAAGTCAGGAAATTCAGACACTATTAAGAAAAAGGAGACTGAGGGGAAAAAAACATACAAATAGGTTTGATGACAAGGAACAAATTTCATTAAGAAGAAACCCACATGAGGAAAAACAGTTTTTACTTTGTTGTTTTAATGGACAAAGTCAGCAATATAAAACAACCAGGTCATCCATCTATTCCTGCAGGAAAACCACTGGAGCCTTCAATATCATAGTGTCAGCTGCTTTTCTATAGCCTGACCTCATGAGCTAAGAAGCATGAACTCTGCTAAAAAAGATTCCTTTGGGTTCAGTAAGACTGCCTCCTGTTTTTAAGTTTTCTCTACGTGTGTGTGTGAGTATTGTGACACCTGCAGTCTGATAGAGCTGTTATTGCTCGAACTATGCAAACTAATTTAGGCACCCTGGTTTTTTTTTAGTCATGCTTAGGTAGCTGATTTTAGCCTTTGAAAACAGGAAACAAGTGCTATAATTTTAAAGAAATAATCTGGCAATCAACCCATTAAGAACAAGAAATCAAGGGTGGGTTTTTGAGGGTGGGTTTTTTTGAGTCAAAGCTTAAAATTGGACACAATTCAGACACAACTTTCCTTAACTAACCCCTCTGCTTAGAGCAGTAAGGAAGTGGAGGAGGAGCATGACTTAAATTGACTGAACCAGAAAATAATAAAAGAAAAACAATGCTATTCTCTGGAGAAAAGAGTGTCATGATGAAAAATCAGTTTATTCTCAGTTAGAATAAATTTTGAGAGAAAGAAAACACAAGAAGATAATTTTCAAAGGAACTGTTCTCATAAAAAATTGATGTGTGTATCATGGGGATAACTTTAAAAAAGAAGTAATAATTTAAACAGCATTTCCTTTCTTAGAACCTTTGCTGCAAATTTGTAACAGAATGAACAAGTGCAGAGGCATTTAGAAAAGTAGTTTGATTCACCTGAAAGTGATCTGTGCAGGTTTTGGTTTCCCTCCCTTTGATAATTTATTTTGATTAACAGCTAAAATGTATTTCAGTTATAAGCAGATCTAAGTTGCTAAGTCAAACTTAGTAAGTAAGAGTGGCCAGCCAGGAGGAACACTGTATTGAAGGAAGACTCATTTTGCCTTCCCAGTGCCCAGGATGTAACCAAAAGCTCTGCTTCTACAGTCAAATCTTGACCTCAAATACACCTGTAATTGAAAGATCAGTGGGAACTGTAGGTGCATAGCTAATGAATAACATTGGTCCTAGGTGTTAGAAGATGAAGCAAAGTTCCAGCAGATCTCACTCCTGAGAAACTGAACCCAGATTTTTTGAGAAACAGGATGACAGATATATGCAGCCAGCTATGTAAATCCATGACTTGGCTTGTCAACGATGACATTAGGCAGAGTTCCCAGGCAATGTAGGGATACAGCCATCCTCTGTTTTACGCTTTGGACTGGAAGAACCTAATTTGACTCCCGTAACTGAAAGTTTTGAATTTGGATCTGCCTTTAATGCTTATTTGCTGAAGATGATGGACAGAAGCTGCCTCTAAACTGTTATGTTCTGTTGCTACTCACCTGAGTCAGCATACTTTCACACACAGTGTCTCCTCAGTATTATTCGACAGGCGTTTCCTCCCACACCACTGATACGAGAAGAGACCACATGAAAATGGAATGACTCCTAAGACACTGAGTATTTGCCCTCCCCATCCTGGATGTTTACAAGCATTCTTTGCTGTCAAAACAATATTTGTACAAACCAGTGACTGTGCTGGGGTATTTTAGTCTAAGCATGTGGCTAGATATATAGAGAAACACTCAGAAAACAACTTTCTTAAACAAATAAACAGCTCAGCTCTTGAACTTTATGTTCACAGTAATCTCGTGTCATCATTAATCACACTCAGTGTTCAACCTAGCAGCCTAAATGGTGGGCGGGGAGGCAGGGAGCAGGGGAGGAGGGTAGTAGAAAAAAGTCATAACTCTGCTCAAACCAGCCGAGAACTGTTTTCTTAAACGTGGACTAAATGATGGGCCCGATCCAGCTGCTGGGGAGCACTGATCTTGTGAGAAGACAGACCTGATATCTTTGGCATGAGTGTTACTGCAAGAACACGGAGGACATTCGTAGGTAATTGCTAAAGGCCCCAAAGTCCCTTGTAAGAAGACTCCACAGACCAGCACAGTGTCTGTGGTTGTGCATTAGCTGTTCAGAGTCTGTTTCTATTTAACAAGTGATAAAAACCCAATCCAACTCCTAAGAAAGACAGTTCCTACATTAAGAAGATGCTTAGGGAATAAGATCATTTCAGAAGCATTGAAGAGAAGCTGGATAAGGAGCTCACAAACTACTCTTTCAAAATGAGTCTATCACCTATAGTCACAAATCCAGTTAGAGAAGCTAAGGTAGTCTCTGTGGTCAACATACATTATTCTCATTATTCTCCTATGACACCAGAACATTTTTGATTTATATACAAGTTATTGGAGTCATTCACATTATTTTCTTTGAGAAGAGTGAGGAAGAGAAGATGGTTGCTGGAGAGGTCGAGTGGGGAAAGAGGTGTGGGTAAGAAAAACTGATTATTGCTGCTAGCAAAGCTTGCTTTTTTCCCCCTCATTGTCAAATAGTGCTGTTCAGCTGATGAAAACCAGCTGGGCCTTCAGACACTTGATGAAGCATTAAGGTCCACATGCTGAAGGCTAACATGAAGCAAAGGTGCTAATTACTGGCTTGTAGGTAAAAAAAAAAAAAAAAAAAGGCTCCACCTGTACACTATAACTTCTGAACCTTCATTTTCCCAGGCACAGGAAAACTGTAATTTAAACAACCTGTCCCACTTGTTCTTTTATGAGGGAAAATTTGAATTTTAAGACAGATTATGACCCTGAGTGACAGAAAAAACCATGCAACCAGGTTTGCACATTGAACTGATTTAAGAATCAAACAGCTTCTAGATAGAGAGATTAGCTGATGTGTAGTGTGGGACCAGCCAAGTCCCTCATTGCAGCCTCAGCATGGACAGAAATAGATTCTGAAAATCTTTAGTCTCCTGTAAACAAAATTGCCAGAGTCCCACAGCCTCAGCAGATGGGCCTGACTCCCAGCTGCTGTAAGTCAAGCCTGGATGCTGGGATAAGACTACGGACTTTTGTATTCGCTAACTTACTGTTGCCAATAGAGCTTGTTCTGCTGCTGCTATGAAAGGATCAACTTGTTTGCTTGCATTCACAAACAACACATGCTTACTGAGGAAGCTACAGAAGCCAGGAAGGTGAGAGGCCTTCCCTCTCTATCCTTACTATTATGTCCCGTGATGCCACCGTAGCATGATGAAACCTTGAGTCGAATTACGAGCAGTTGGCTATTCCTCATGTTGCCTTCCTTGCCCTCTTTCCACACTGTCCTGTTTCCTTTCTTTGACTACCTTCTCTCACCTTCCTTAAATTTTGTTTCAGGACAGATTTCCACCTTCCTTCATCATTTATTTTCTCTTCTCAGAAGAGAAATACACCACAGGGTCCTAGGTGTGGCTGCAGCAGGGACGTAGGTGAAGGAATGGGACAAGCTGGATGTAGATACAACTCTGCCTCTGGGGCAGTGCTTGGAGGAAAGTTAGGACTACCTCTGGCCAGTTAGCAGTCAGCAGCACCGCAGTGTCCTGCTCCTGCTCCTGACACACTTTCACTTCGCAGCTCTATATGATGGGGAAGGCGGCAGAGAAAACATGTTCATAGGATGTGCCTGTCTAAAATCAGCAGAGCAGCACTCTCCTTGTCAACTTGTACCCAGCTTCCTGTTTTGATGCATGATTCCCTGACTGCTATTTAATCCCAGTTTGGCTCTAAAAGATTACAAAATACATTTTTGGCAATGGCTTTCTGAGATTCCTAGCAAACAAAACTTGTCTTTGGGAAGATGCCGAATTCTAATAAAGCTCTTCAGGAGAAATGTTTTCTAACTATAGCTACTATGACCACTTTACTGCACTTAAGCACTGATGTTGCAAGTAAGCTGTTATGAGATAAATTGATATATACTTTTCTGAAAATTATTTATTAGTGCTATTGTCACCAAAAAGACTACCACCCTGTGGAATGGCGTGACCCCTGGACAAGATTAGACATGAGGCCCTAGCTGAAACAGTTCTTGAATTTGATTCAGAGAATTGTGCCCTTTCACAACTAAAACTACAATAATATGAGATTTTGAAGTAACAAGTGCCACCAAATAATTTCTTAGATACCACTAACTTGGAGATAATTCTATAATGTAGTGTTTTAAGCTGAAGAAATCACATGGAGTAGATCTCATCAGAGTCTGCAATACACATGTATGAAGCCTTGGAAACTAGAGTAAGATATAAAATTTTAAGGAAGGTAGAATTAAACAATTACAATAATAGTTGTGATTCAGTCCTAATAATTTGAAGAATAGGAAAACATATGGTATTAGGACACTACTCCATGGTTTCTGGTTGTAGCAGAAATTTTATCTGGTTGGTATTATTTTCAGCTTGAAGGTGGGAGGGGTGGTGTCTTCCTTTTATTTAATATAGATTTGTTTTTTAAAGAGGTGTCAAATCAAGTAGAATTTCCTCTGATGTGTCTGAATGTATGGATAAGGTCATTCTGCAAAATGAATGTAGGAAGTAGCAATGGACATACCCTGGATCTAGCATACAGCTCCCTCGGTGTATATACACAGTAAGATCCCACAAGGCATAAGTGGACTCAAGATCAGCAGTTTCTTCATTTCATAGGTTTGCAAAGTCCATTGCATATTCTGAATTTTGCTGTAATCCAAGGCGTGCTTTTTAATCAATTAGCAATATCTCAGAGGATCTCTCAGAAGCATACCAGTGATAAACAGACCTCAGATTAGGAGGTACTCTGTTAAAACCTTTGGAAAGCGAATGTTTAAAACAATGTTTAGGGTATACAGTACAAAAAAAATCTAAATACAGACAATACATATGATTCTTACTTTAGTTCTATCAGAAAATGCTAGGAAATCCATTTGTATTAATTTTAACTTTGTACTCAGAATGTTTCTTTGTAGTACACTTCTAGGTCAGATCTAATAGAAATAGGGTTGTATGGAAATACCTATTTTCTTATAAATCCACAAATATTCTACCTAGATAGCCATGAGCAAACTTTTTTCTTTTTTTTCCCCAGAAAAATCAGACTACTAAATCCTACAAAGACATGAGGCAAGAGCTTCAAATAAAACAAGACGACGTTAGCAAGGATTTGGATAATTTCCATGTTAAAATGCTTGGGTCTAATGCACTCAGATGCTAGACCATGTAGGATTGTAAGATGCATAAAACTTTTAAAATACATCATAAATTGACTAATTAAATCTTGGAACCACTGACAGATATTATTGGAAAGACGTCTCTGAAGTGAGACAAAAGAAGCCTGGAAAAGGACAATGACAGTGTCTGTCTTTAAAAAGGAGGCAGAAGAGGAAAAGGGCAATTTTTACACTACAGCTCCAGGTTGCCGGAGAAATGCTAGAACAAATAATCAACAAACCATCTGTAAATACCTAGAAAATAAACAACGCGATAAGCATGAGCCAGTTTACATTTGCCAGAACAAACTGTGCAAAACCAAAGTAATTCCTGCAACCACATAACAGAACTTGCGGATAAAGAAGTCATAGTTGTTATATAGCTCATCTTAAGAAATGTACCAGACAGTATGACATGGTGTGCTCCAACGAAATTTATGGAAGCATGGACTAGGTGAAAGAGAAACACAATTCTCTTTTCAGGAGGAATCCTACATCAAGTATTAGTATTTTCACTAATGATTCAGGAAAGGAAAAAAAAAAGTATTTCTCAAATATCAAAACCAACTTATTCATCAGATTTGAAGATGACACCAAGACAAATTCTTAATGCACTAGAGGACAGAAAAGACCACAATCCTCTCACATTGGTGTTAACAGTCAGAAAGCCATAGCACACTGTTCACAAGGGAGAGGACTACTCATCACCTCTGTATAGGAATAAACTGCTGCATGAACAGGAGCTAGAGAACGGGTGCCTAAGAAGTATTTAGGTAGGAAAGAACTAGGGGTTATGTAGTGCATCACAGGGTGAGTGATGCCATTGTTCACATGACACACGAGTAGCCTGCAAAATAAGATGATACACAGTCTGCAAGAGACAAGATTATTATTCTTCCCCTTTTCAAAGCTTATGAGGCCTCAGCTACCATATCTGAGTAAAAATATTGAGCATTGAAGACTCCACAAGAGAACCACAGATTACAAGTCTAGTAAATATGCCTTAGAGGAAAGATTGAAAGATTTGAGGCTGTTTGATTGGAGGCTATTTGATTGAGACTGAAAAGAGGATGGAGGGGACATGATAATTGTCTTTAAATATACAAATGAAAGCTGCAGAAAGAAAGAACATGTTTTCTATGCCCTTAGTGTATAGGACTAGATTAATGGAAAGATTTAGATTAAGCATTAGCAAAGGCTTCCTAACAGTAAGAACAGTGAAGCTCTGGAGTAAACATGAGGAGACTGTGGACTCTGCATCATGAAATGTTTTTAAAAAGTGATCAAACATGTAAGATATGATAAGAATATGGTTGATACTGAGTTCCTTGTCCATCATTTTGAAGTCCTCTTTATTCCTGTGATCCTGTGAAACCACAGTCCACAGAAAACTGGTTGGCTCTGAGGTCACAGTCTCTAGACCCCTCTGAAACAGTGCATCTCTGTAGTACAGTTCACAAATAAAAGTTTAATGGCAAGGGCAGGCAGTGGTCCACAAAAAAATTTGAGGTCTGGCAATGGTTGGTTAGATGAAAAAGCTTGGTGATACTGGCACAGGCCCTACCTCGACAGCTGAACTCATTTTACATCCCACCTTTAATCAGCCAGAATCTCACTGAAATATGGCAAAAAAATAATACTTCCCCCCCTTTTTCTTTTTTTAAACTCATGGAAACCAGGAAATTCTCCCATATTTGCCAGAAGTACAGTGGTACAATTTTTTTTTTTTTTTCACACAACTAAGGTGGAGTAACTTTAACCACCCAAGATGTATAATTATCACCCTGAAATGCACTGCCTGGAATGTATTATTGCTGTCATGAAATGGAATTTATACACAGTAAGGAAACAGTTAGCTCCACAGATTTACTGGACATTATCGGCAGGGCTATGACATCAAGGGCAGCCAATCCAACAGCTCCAAGCGAGCTCAGCACTCACAAACCATTTTGTGCTTCTAAGTACTTATTACCAATAAAACAAATGTTATGACTGTGTATTTTTAGGTAGTCCAGTTGATTTGTCAGCCAGTCTTTTGTACGCTGAAGAGGTCTGTGTGACATGGTGAGGCTAACTCAGAGAACTTGAAGACAAAGCATTTTCTTAGACAGCTTTTGTTCTGGATTTCAGGAGCTGCTTACAGCAGTGCTGCTGAAGCAGAAGGTCACATGCAGAATAAAAACACTGCAAACAATAATTTCTGCTGACGGAGAATGAATCCTCACACCGTTTCAGCATTTATGGATATCAAACTGCAGTTGTACTTGAAGAAGAGGAAAGAAGTGCTGGATATTCCTGCTGCAGCGCCAACAGGCAGGCAGTGGTTATGGGTGTTTCTGTAACACCTACCCTGGTCTGCCAGAGACACTGTGAGCAATATCTCAGAAAGGCTCCAGCTCACCAGCACCAGACAGACCTCACCATGCATTAGGATCTGGCTAAGTTTGAGGGCCATGACACATTTGGCCAAGTTGGCATCCGGTGGTTCAAATGCACCTGCTTACAATTAGTTACAAGAAATTCCACATAAAATACCTCATTGCTTGGATCAGGGTACCTTGTTCACATACTCATATTTTAACCCTTTCAGTATCTTAGTTTTTTTAAAGGTTAGCCACAGAGATTTTCTTTAACTTTCCTTGACCTTTTCTTTGTCATGGTTTCCCTTTTAAGACCTCAGTTTAAGGACCCAATATTGAGGACAAAAGAAAAAAGCCCATTAACAGTAGTGCAGGAGACTGAATTGGACTATCTGAGGACAATCAAAGTAAACATAACCCACTGAATATTCTCTGTGATTCTGAGCAGAAATGGATTAACTCCTAATATGGAATTAATACTCTTCCAAAACATACAATAGCATTTCCTTGTACTACTAATTATGACAATAAAACAACTGTGTTTGGAGAGGAAATGAAGAAACACCAGAAATCACCTGGTCACCCAATACACGTGCATTATTGAGCTATAAAATTCCATTTTTGGATATCACTACCATATTCTGCTGCTACACTGATATTTTTAATGACTCACAGTATGAACTTTAAGAGGGACAGATTGCCTGGCTTATATACTATTGTGGGAAACAGAGATTTTTACTGGGACAAAATAATGAACTATCAAACAAGCATGCTTTAATTGTAGCTAATAAATAGTCACAAAATCCTGTTAACCCCAAAAGCCTGGGGCAAAAATATATTTCTTTCAGGAAAATAAGAAGTAAATTAATTTGGGATAGGATGCACCTGGAGGAAGTTTAGACCTAACTGTTGGCCCAAAGCAAATGTGAAGGATGTCTGGATCCAGTTCCATATTCATATTCCATCTTGCTTCTATCTCTGTAACATGACAGAATGGGAAAAGCCAAACTCCAGATCCGAGAATATAGAATATTTCAAGGATTAATATAAACCTTTTTTCTTCTTCAATGAAACATAGAACATCCTTGTAGTGAACACGGCACAGAGTGGATGCAAACATAAACACATGAAATTTAACTCTCTTCATCCATGTTCTATTTCTTTTGACAACACTAACTTCACATCCCTAACTGCATTATTCTCTCAAGTGAAAGAAGAGTAATGCTCACAAATATCACAGTCCTATAGCAGCAAGAGATACAGAATAAAGATTGAGTACTAGCTTTTCAAAAAATCTTTCCACCCTGATTAAAAATGGGTAAGGAAATTTGTTATCACAAAAGCATTTGTGCTGCTGGTCTCCCATTATTTTTATTTTTTATTTAGCACTTCAGTTAAATTGAAAAAATTTCTGACATTTAGACTGAATGGGCATTTAGAATTCAATATGTTGACAATGAAATCAACTTTCTTGTAAAACCGTGGGATTAAACCCAGAGTATATTGCAACAATCATTTTTTTCTTTTTTTTTTTTTTTTTTTTAAATCATTAAGGTCAAAATAATGCAGTATGTTTATCCTCCCCTACTCTAGCTGGCAACCCTCCTGCTTCCTTTCTCCAACTGGAGGGGAAGGTGAGAGGCTGTTTTGCATTGTCTGGCAGGGGTCGTTTGTCTCATGGGAGAGAAAATGCCTTCCTACAGACTACAAAAAAAGTCTCAGTAGACAGGATATACAACACACTCCATGTAAGCTTCATTTTGATGTAATTAAGTGAGACTCGCGAGGCACATCACTTTATGTGTTACTAAGTTTGCTCTGGCATACTCCAGGAGCTAAGCCCATCTGGGGCCAGAGAGCAAGGAAAGGGCTGAAGATTGCAGATTTCCGAGTGCAAAACCACCTGGTAGGTTTTAGATGCTTAAACCAAATTCTCACATATAAAGGCACAGACTGGTTTAGGGCATGTGAATCTCAATGCCATCAGTGTTAGAGAAGCTATCTGATACACTTAGATAGGTATTGATAGATCTATAGAGAAACACATAAGAAGGACTAGAAAGGACACAGAGGTCTCTTACAATCTTAGACAGTTAGTAATAGGATTAGTCCAGAAAGCATTTCTGACACTTTAGAAAACTTTCAATTTAGCAAATAAAAAGTAAGAATCACTTTTTGCAATGTACCAGAGGAGGGGTACAGGAAAATTACTGTCCACAGCATTAATCAGTTTCAACTTCTATATTATCAAAGCAATACAACCAAAGTATTCTTAAAAATCTAGTCCACAGAAGCCAGATGCACTTAGAGTGTGTATATATATACATATATATACAAAATTCTCATCAAAGTCAATGGGAGTTGTGTGGCCTCACAAAAGGGGCATAGACTTCTGACTTGAAGCACTTTAGCCACAGAAATTACAGAGAGCTTATCCTCTCACTAGTCTCTTGGGGTGCCTCTGTCTCCCATTCAGTAGTTCAAGTAAAACAATTTGGGGGGGGGGGGGGGGGAAGTCAACAGAAAAGCTCTGTGAAGTTTTATTAAAGACTTTTATATAGAGCAGGGTTCAGTAAGATGTCTTCTACTCCAGCAAAGATTTATGCCAACAAAAGCCAACTTGGGTCTTCAATATAAACCAAATCCCCCTATATTTAGTTGAGCTTAGAGGATTCAGTATCACATTCATATGAATCTAATAGCTGAAAGAATGAAATCTATAACTTCTATTTCTCTCCCTATAATTCTTGTTGACTTGACATAGTACCATTCCCTCTTAACATATTCTTATTTCCCCAAAGCTTGAAATTCTAGTGAGAGCTGTAACAACATCTCAGTCCAACAGCTTTCTGATTGCTCCCTCTTCATACAATGATCTCCCTGATTTCTGTGCTTCCTTGACAGCTCTTTCTCATTACAGAACTTTCTCCACCTTATTACTCAATATCCTATCCTATATTGTCCTTGAACACAGAGACCTCCACCATTTCAAGTCTCTGTAGGAGCCCATGACTCATTTTTATACTCCCTCCCCAGGAACACTGAGTTTCCCAGGTGCATTTCATAAGGGAGAAAGCAAATGGTTACTCAGGCAAAAATATCTTTCAGGTGAACGCACATCGAGACAACAGACAAGCAGCATGGAGGAACCAGATTTACCTTTCCCATTGTTTACTTATTCCCAAATCTAATTCCCTTCATAGGCTGTATCACCAATTCCTCCAACTCCTTTTGTTTTTCACAGTTGGCCTCTGCCTTCCTATATCCTCTTCCCTCTTAATTTTAGCATGCTTAGGAGAAGCAAATCACCCCAAAGAAATTCCTAGGGGAAAGTCCTTATGCAGCTATGAAGTACATAAAGAGGAGCTTGTTTGCTCTGCTTATTTACGAGTAGAAATTTTGCCAAGCTACAGAGAGCAGGAGTGTTACTACTTGATTACGGACAGCTGCTTCACACTGTTACAAAAGTCAGTTTTGCTGAATGTTTGAATTTTGGCTGTTTTTTTAATAACTATTCTGTAAACTCTTGTGAAAACCTCCAAAGCAACAGCTTAACAAATAGTATTTACCATCCTTCTTTTCCTATGGGAGTCATTGTTACGTTATCCTTACAGGTGTTTTCCTTATAGCAGCCCTAGTATGCAAAGTGGGAATCAGCAGCTCCTCTGCATTATTTTCGTTCTCCTGCTTGTGCTGTGGTGTCAAGATTGTTCTGCTTTCCCTGCCCGGTGCCTTCTCTGATCTCTCTTTCACTGGTAATAAGAGTCTTGCTATCCAATTCATAATCTATTGTTGAAGGATTTATTTTCAAAGGTGCCTAATTTCCTGTCATCTGTTGTGGTGGATCTTCCTAGAAATCACTATGTTCAGATCAGCACACTGTGATCTTGTTCCCCTACCAAATTTCCTTAGCATTAGAAAAGAGTGATGGAGCTCCAACACAAGTAACAGTACTTGGTCAATTTCTTAGATGGTATCATCAAATAAGTTCATTCCTCCACACTAAATTCTTGCAGAAGTTGAACTTACAGGGATACACAAGGATTTCTACTACAAACTGAGAAAACTTTGATCTCCATCATTCCATCTGAAATTTGCAGAAATATTATGAATTTCTCCAAGCCTCATAGATGGCTTCTAAAGGCACAGGATTCAGCAGAAGTGTAAAAGAGGAGACCACAAAGGGAAAGGAAAAGGAAAGGAGGAGAGGAGGCCCTCTGTAAGAACAGCTGGAGAAAGAGAGACCCTTCAGCTGCGTGAGGGCGGCTGTGCTGGCTGCCTCCAGCCCTCTCCTCGGAGTCCACGCAGGTGCTGGGTCCGCCGGCGCACTGCGACCTGTGGGCTGATGGCACAAGTGATGAATCACATGCTGGAGCCAGTGCTGGCTGGTGACCTCCAGGTGGGAGCCCTGCCCAAGCCAGGGGTCCTTCAGCGGTCGCAGGAGCGAAGTGCAGATGCATGTGACAAAACATCTCACCAGAGGTGTGAGGTATGCTGTGTTCCCACGCACAGATCCTGCCGCTCTGTTAAAACCTAGGTCAATTACGGCACTTTTCTTCAGCAGGTTTATGAAGCACATTAGGAAGGAGGTCAGTGCTATTCCTTATATTTCACAGACTGGGAAACCAGGGTGCAGGCAAATTAAAGTACTCAAATCACCCAGAAAATGTGTGGCAAGGCAAGGAATTGAAGCCAGTTCTAGCCCGGTGCCTTCGTATGGCTTTAGTACAAGGTTATCCAGTCTGGCCTGTCATGTATAAGAACAGACATTTTACAAGCAACTTTTCCTAACAAGATTTTTTTTTCTATTATTATTCCTCTTAAAATAATCCTGCCATTAAAACACAAGTGAATTCACAGACATAAAACTCCATTTAAATAACATTATATTGACAGAACCTGACACAAAGCCTGGAAATTCAGAGTTATGGTTGGCATCCCCTGCTGAACTCAAGTCACTGTGCCTTTTATTTTCCACATGAGCATTAGTGTCAGTCTTAAGTGTGGATTTCCTGACTTTTTCAGCCTGTGTCACAACCTTCACTTTATTTAAACACAGAATTTTTCCTGCAAATATCTACCGAATAGTCACCAGAATTACAGTGTAATTTTACTGCTTCTAAAGTAAGATCTAGAAAATAAAGTATGAAACAATACAAATCTTGATCCAAAAGCCAAACTAAATCCAGTTCTAAATTTTCTGTCTTTATGAAGAAGAAAAAACATGGGTTGTGGGTTTCCTTAAAAAGCAAAAAAATAAAAGTTTTTTGCCTCTTTCTGTCCAGGACTGGAAGGAGAAATTAAAAAACAAAGAAAAGGTCTTCTTGCATTGCCTTGCTCTGCTTTTGCAAAGGCAGGAAGTGCAGACAGTTCAGTCACAGTCATATATCTGAGCAAATGCTGTTTATCAGATAACCCCCCTGGAAGAGCTGCCAGGGCTTCCATCAGCGCACTGAATTTTTGGCCGCATTTTCATGGTGAACCAACCGGGCAATTACAGTTCTTGGTGCATGCGAAAGGGAGATGTAGAGTCAATATGAGCTGTGGAGTAATTAGTATAGGGGAGGAAAACATGCATTTTATTGTCAACAAGCCATGCTCTCCCTGCGACTTGATAGGCACATGTCCAGATATATGGCATCATGTGCACTTGGCACATGCTCAGGTGATATGCTGGGTACACGAGCAGTTCAATGCAAGAAGACCTGTCTTACGAGATCAGGACTCAACGTGCATGGTCATGCCTGCATACATGCACACTGCTGTATGCACCTGATGGAGATAGGCTGAAGATTGGCAAGGACAACACAGCAAAGAGCATACTGCCTCAGGAGTGAAATTAGTCCTCCAGCCCCCTCTCTGAGGGACCTGGGAAAGAAGGTGATGCGCAGTCAGAGTACAGGTTGGCTATTTGGTCCTGTAAAGCCAAATCTGGATCATGATTGCGACAGATAGAAGTCATCCATTCACCAGTCCTATGACATACCACCAATATATCTGCAGTGCTTTGTCTATAGAGCTCCCTCATGCCAAATCCCCTAATTTGGATATTTGGTCTATATTCTACCGATTAAAAGTACACATGTGCTGGGACCACTCAGCTGCACCTGTACAGGACTGAAGACATCAACAGGGCTTTGCTGCTTATACCTTCACTGAGCCCCAACGCAAATCTGGCCCACAACCTAGGAGACTCAGGGAACAGCTTCTCCTTCAGCAGACAGATCCAGCATACAAGCTTCTCTCCCTGTGCCAGCCAACAGTCTCGTCCAGAGATCTGGAGGGGATGAAAGAAGAGCTCAGAGCAGCGTCTGAGTCCCCTCCTCTGCTGGTGGCCCCCCTGGGGTGGGCACCATCCCTCCTCGCCTGAACCCTAACCCTCTCCCGCCCCAGTGCAGCCTTCTATGGCACACATGAGTTTTATGACTGTTGCAAGGGATGGAGATGCACAAGAGAAATCCTAAAACTTCAATCCATCCTTCCAGGACTGGATCATCCAGATCTAAGTAATTTTCCACTAACACTGGGGTGTAAATGCAGGGGATCAATGTTCTTTTTCAAATTATGCTGAATTTCACATTAGCCCTTTAACATACGAGTACCCAAGCATGTGAGAATTCCAAAGGAATTACACATGACCAGTCCTACCCAAACATAAGTACAGGAAGAGTTTGGGCCCTTGTACTACCTTCAGCAAGCACACATACAGGCTGCACTTTCATAGATTGCATTTGTACAGATTGACACAAGCAATTAACAATTCCTCATGCAATTCTTTACTGCGTTTGTTCAGATTCTGTTATTACTGGCAGATACCAGGGCTGATTTCTCTCTGTATTAAGGCTATGTCCGAAATAAAGTTCTCATTGCTCTGAGATGGTAAATTGCAACTTTTAGGTGTTATTTCAGTTTATCAGAATTTTTCTTCTTGCCTAATTCCCAGCTTCTCAAAAGCATGGCTCTAGAAAGTAGCTCAGTGGTAGAAAATGGAAGATTATATCTTTATTTGTCTCAGACATAGCCTGGTATTTTAAAACAAAATACCAGATAAAGACTATTTCCATCACTTACACAATTTCTGAAGTCTGTATGAGAAACTACAGGAAAGGGTCCAGTTCATACAATCCTCTTCAAGATAGAAAATAAGACAAGTCCTTATCACATATTTTACATAGAAGATCACTATATACTGTGGCTCATTTAAGGCTTGGTAGTGAAGCTGCAATGTTGAGATCAAAGTAGTATTCAGAAACATAATCTTCTTCTTTTAAGAAGAATCTGTAGATTATGCAGTGTTTGCTGGCTACGCATAAACAACCAGCTCCATGAAACCTAATCATTTAGTAGTCTTGAGACAATGATACATTCTTATAAAGCTTGTCTGTGACAACTCATTATTATAGCAGAAAGCTAAACTAACATATCTTTAGGCCTGATCACCAAAAGGTCTATTCTCAGTTTAGGATCACATTCTGCCTTATACAAAGGGGGCGGGGGGGGGGGGAAGTTCTGTAAAGCCAAAAGAGAAAAAGAATCCCAGACTAAGGACAGCGTAGACTTGCTCTTACGCATGTCTACCACACATCCCAATGTGGCAATCTGTAGGTCTGTTAACATGGTCCAGAAGGCAAAGAGGCCAAACACCTTGCATCTCAGTTGTTTTGGTGCGAGAGAGGTGTGCAAATCTGCTGGGACTAGAGCTGTCCCTGGGGTTTGCAGCCACACTTGTTTCCCCAGTGCCAGAAATGTGCAGCACAGAGCTGGCCCGGCACTGCTCACAACTGTGAGAAGTTCGAGGGAACAAGCAGCCATAGCCAGAACCATGCATGTAGCACATTTTTGCAAGATCCCAAGACTTTATTCACTCTGGACCAAACCCAGGGATCTCAGTGCCTAACTCCCCTCTATTTAGTGAGGAAGCAGGCATCTGATTTCCTCTGTAGGTATGGCCTCTTCTCCAGGATGGTTAATATAGGATTTAACAACATTATCAACTTCGCATCTCTGTTAGTACTTAAGCACAACTGTGAACATTCTTTTTTTCTGCTATGTCCCTCTTTTTTATAAACAATTAACAAGGGGTAAGATTGTCCTACCATTAGTTTCCAGGATTGCTTTTTCAGTATGAATATATAACTATATACAGATTTAAGCAGCACACTAAACTCCTCACATTGAGGTCTGGAAGACGGAGCAAGCAGAGCAACAAAAAGCCAAAGCCCATCTCATTTTCCCACCAGGGCAGTGTGCAGTGCTGTGCAAGCTCTTCCCGCATTGCACAACGATGGCTTCTGCGTGAACACAGCAGGAACAAGCAGGGAGATTGTGGCAGGAGTGAGCCTCCTCGCCTTGAAACACTGCCTTAAAAAGTCATGTTTGTGTTCAGCCATCTGTAAGGGCTGGGCAGCTGCCGTCTGGGAAGCAAATAACACCTGTCAGTCGAATTCAAACCACCTGCAGGGACTGGGTGGGAGCAAAGCCCAGTGGTGCACCCCCAGCCCCAGTTCCAGCTGCCCCCCGTCACCCACACAGTCCTCAACTCTCCTCCCACATCAGGAGACCCGTCGGTAGCCAGCAAGGGAGGCTCCAAACCATAGGCTCTCAGCTGGGAAAAGAAAAAGTGGCAGAAGGTTTTTAATCTGCAGCTTAGTCTTTTCCTCAATACATAATGTTGCGAAATCCAGTTTCATGCTTTTGCTATTAGTAACCCACATGCAGTGCTTGTTCCTAAAATTACATCGGAAAGACTTAAGGACACGATGCATAAACATGCATGTTAGAACATACAGGCTGTGCCCAAAAAGGTAGAAAAGAAAAATCTATTTTTTCTCAAATCCAGAAACTTTGACATCACATGCATGCATAAGAGATTAAGTGAAATGCCAAAAGTAACAGTTTCAATTGGATTTCATTACTCTATGATGAGGTTGTCCTCTGTTATTTTTGGTATAGCTCTTAATGAGCGGAGCAACCATGCCAGTCTAATAAGCATTTGCTTTAAAGACTTACTTTAATTTAGAAAAAATAATTTGAAAAAAATCACATTCATTCGGAAGAAGGAGTGAAATAAAAGACTTGGTCACAGAGCAGAACTTTCCTTTTGTGATCACGTTCATGTGGGTAAAACGGTTATGTTGGTGACCTCCCTAACATTTCCTTTTTTTCCTTTTCTTTTTTTCCTCTGGGTTTCTGCGAAGCATGAACTGTTCTTTTAATGGTCTGGAACTAGAAGTTTCAGGGAGTGGAGGTGAAGAAAATGGGAGAGAGGAAAAATAATTTCACACTTAATACCTGATAGGGTGGGTCATTTTTGCAGAATGGAATATGATTTTTTTTTTTAATTTCTTCACTAAGTAAAATACATTTGTCCCATGTTCCTTACACCTCATTCAGACATGAATGTCTCCTTTCTTCATGTACACTAGAGAAAGATGTCTTCACTTTGGAAAAGAGTAAGTTAGACAAATAAGAAGGAGATTCTCCAAGCATGAAATTGCTTAACAAAAATGGCATATTTCATAACAGAAATGAAAAATCTGAAAGACCTCTCCATGTCGCTGCATGAATTCTTTGTCTAAATGAGTGCCACATGTCAGGCTTCTCATGGAGAAAGGGGAATTTTTCTTTCCGAATCTCACATATGGTACACAGTCTAAATCAGATGGAGATAAAAATGCAACCAAGCTATGCAGAGTTTCATTATGTGGGCTCTTAGGATATTAATGCGGCCTGTTTATCAGAAAAAGCAATTTTTTAAAAAAAGCAGAAAATATTCAATTTACAGCAACGAGGCCTACTCTTTCCCAGTGAGATTATTAGTGGTAAGGTAGAATGTAATCTCATTAAAGCACAATTTAATTTCCATTTCAGATGCTTTTCCACATGCTGCAAGTGATAGGCATTGTGAGACTTGAAAATCTATAAAGTTTGTTTTCAGTACCTCAGCAACCTTGTCATTCTCAAGGTCATGGAAGACCTTTTGATGTATCAATGTTACTCTGCAACTGGAGGCCTTGGATGCAGGACCTCAAGTGTAAAAGATGGCAGGATTGGGTCCCAAGTCTCTCTGCTTACCTCCTTAAACAGATTCTTCAGAGTTCTGAAGGTTCTTGATGGACCTAAATGCCTTGTTTAAAAATAGAAAAAGCTAGTAAAGAGGAAAAAAAATTTTTTTCCTTAATCAGTGTTTGAGAAGCAAGACTATAGAACTAAGAGCATATTATCTTAAAATCCTCACAAATAATGACATTAACATAGATCGTTCTAAAATAAAATTCATTTTGATATTCCTTCAGAGTTAACCATACAAAAAACCCCCCACGATTACCTCTTGTTTAATAAATTACTTTTTCTACTTGCCCTGCCTTTCAGTCTTCCAGGAATAGCCTGGCGTATGCTCGGGTGTCTGTTATAAATGGAGATTAGTAAAGCTTATGTTTTAAAGGAGTTTAATAAAGTCCAGAACAAATTAAACCAGAAGTAGCACAACAAAAAGCCTATTAATATAGCTACACCAGGGACATCTTAAAGGCACATAGCTTTGGTGTATTCCAAGTTTCATCTCACACAGTACCTTGAACAGGATGTGGGTTGAAAAGGTTTCACAATGTGTCTGGTTCTCAGTAAATCACTTGTTAACTTTTGGGTTAGTTTTCACTGAAATTGTCAAATGATCATTGTTCCCAATTTGATTTCTAGACCATTTTATTCCCTCTTTAGATGCATATTTCAGGACACACAATGACACACACTGGGGTTTTTTTGATCTACCTCTACAGAGTCAGTTAGTAAGTTTAATTATTCTAATAATAACCCTCACAGTTAAGAAATGTTTCTGCTCCAGTTCAGTACTTAATACCCTCTTGGACCACCCAAAACAATTCCTTTTACCTTCAAAATGTAATATTACTTTCAAGTTAGTCATTTGTTACTTTGGGAGTCAAAAAATAGAGTAGGATGCAGAATACATCCCTGGGATGAGCAAAAGGAGAAGAGAAAGAGTAATTCAGCCATGTTCATTTTAATTATCTATTAATATTTAGGGCACTTCACTGAATTTGAGATGAAGAACAATTACATGAATCAAAATGCTGAGCTAGTTAGATGCTTGGTTTGCATTTTCAGAAAGGTGAATATATTAAAATTTAATTAAAATTCAGAACAACAAAAGATAGAAAATAACTTTGGAATATGAGTAAATATTCACAAATAGGAACAATCATGTAAAGGAAGCAAAGGCAAATATATCCATATCATATAGTTAATTTACTAACACAGCAAAAAAGTATCCCATGCATAACCAGAGAGCAGTGTTAAGTCAGCTGGCTACTTACAGTTAGGTATCTGGGGCTGAATCTACAAATGGGTGTAGGTATGGCAACTCTTCTTTTTGCCATAGCTAACTTTTGGGGCTGCTGTTAAATCCACTGTATTGACAAGTCTGAGTTAGCTGCCTTACATCCCTCCCACCATGAGCAGGAAAAGAGGCAGTACGGAGCAAGGCTTACAGGGCAGCAGCAGGGACACCCATGGGTTAAAAAACAAGGGAGCAGGTTTGCCATCCTGCCTCTCTCCTCAACCTAAAAGCACTGAATTAGGCACCTGTGGGAAACTGCTCTTCGATTTCTTGCACCAGGCACCTACAGTTTCTTCCTGTGTGTGCACAACAGGCTTATGGTTTCTCTCAAACCACAGCCAGAAGAAGCATCAACACAGCCCATCTCATATACAAGAACCTGAGCAGCAGGCCCACTACCTGAGCAGCCTCTCCTCTTCCTGGGTGCTAAAATACATCCTAACTTGGAGCATTATGTTCTTCACACCTTTTTAAGATGGGACACTGGACAGTCCGGCATACAAAATACACAAGGTCTGGCAAGAAAGAAACAGCAAGACAATACATTATTTGTGACTGAACAGTGAGGGCAGTCTTGCTGGGAGAGGAAAGATGTGGATGACGGCCAGACAAGCTTATGTAATACAGATTTCTATCCTATTAGGTTCACACACACAGAATACATACCTACCTTTTTTTAAACTTCACGTGTCCCCTTGGAGGGTCTTTTCAACTCCCTGTTGAACTCTAGGAAGTTTTTCACCCTCTGCTATCTCATGCTTTTAGTAACCTTCCCTTGGCCTCTCTGGACTTGGCTCTCTCTCTCTTTCATCATTGTTGCTGTTTCAATGAGATGGACAAATCACTCCAGGTTGTCCCCTTCTCTATTCCTCTCACATGGCCTCCTTGCCTGAAGTGGGGCATCCAGCTCAGTCACTCCCCAACCCAGATCCGCACGACACCATAGCACGCAAGTGCAGACCAACTGTGAGCTATTAGAAAGCACACAGTGTATATCGAATTCCTTTGCTTGTTAGGGTCAAATTTTTATCCAAATACCACATTCAGCAAGAACACTATTCCTGGAAATAATTCTTCACGTGGAACGAAAGACCTTGTTCTGCCATGCTTTCTTCTTTCAACAAAGAAAATCATAGCATGATAGGAAATAGGTTGGAAGAGATGTCAAAAAATTATTTGAAGAGATATCAAAATACCCCAAAACTTTTCTGCTCAACACAAGCTGTAATCAATTACATCTGAGCTAATCCTGATAAGATGTGTGTGCAACCTATTCTTAAACATCTCCAGTATAGCAATTCTGCAGCCTTCCTCAATACCTCAGTTATCTTTACAACCAGGAAGTTATTCTGAATGTATTACTTAAATCATTCTGGAGTACAGTTTATTCTTTTCCCCTTCTTGATACCTTTTATGTGTTTAAGTAATGTTATTGTACTCCTCAGTCTCATTTTCCAGATAAACAAACTCAGTTTTTCCAGTCTTTCCCATATCTCAGATTTCCTAGCCTAGACTGGATCCTTCTCAACTGTTTTATGTCTTTCTTGGCATACAGTACCCAAAATGGTCACAACTCTCCAGCTGAGGCATTGAGAGAGGAAAGATGGAGTGGAAGAATTATTTCAAATAGTCCCACCAAAACGAATTTGACTCATTTCACAATGAAGTGTGGGCCTTAGTGAGTGAGGCTGGCACAATCACTGTAAGATTTTCAAAAGCTCTTAGTATTTGCTCAACTCCACTTTTATACAACAATGACAGAAGATTCAGTACTTTTTGAAAAGCAAAGCCTTCAAAACCATGTCAGCAGCATTATGTAGAATCAAACTGCCATTTGCAATGAATATCCCTGAATAAGGGATGGCCAAAGGCTGATGTCAGCTCTTACATCTGATACTACTAATCATTGAATGCACTCCTATAATTTTTAGTTGGAGGATGAATTTCAGTCTTGATCCTGCGAAAGACTGTATACACCACCTAAACACCACCTAAACCATATTTCTACGTAGCATTAAGGGAAGCCATCTGCAACAGGATTAGTTTCTGTTATGTAGAAAACCAAGTGACTTTATAAAGAAATTTGGGGGTTCCCAGAAGCTATAAAAATATTTTACTTTGAATATCGTTTTAGCCAAAAATAGTTCTCATAGGAAAAAAACATTCTCTCTTTGTCTAGCACTTTCCAAAATGGAATAAAACCTTTAAATGCGCTAAAAGTTTTTATACCATGGTATTCTACAAGGTTTTAAATTATAGGTTCCTGATTCTTCCATCCCTAAACAGTAGCCAAATATAATAATGTAGGGAATATAATGCCAGTTTAGCAGGTTTGGAAATAATGTTGTTGTGTTTCTTAATACAGAGCACTTTCACATGCTCTCTTCTGTGTGACTTTCAAGAATGGTGATGTGGCAATGTATAGTTGGCAAGGTACCCTCCATGACAACAGTTAATTAGTAAATAAATGATCCCAGGCCCATTTCCACTGAGTGGAATAGCACAGTATGCAGGTTTAAGCTCCAAGCTGACTAATTCTAATAGTTATAAATGAAATGTTGCTTTGCTTTGATATATCCTTTAATTTCTTCCCTTGACAAGCAATGGATCCAGGATCCAGATATAGTTCTGGTCTACAGCACAGCAATTCTGAACTGTAGCAACAGCTAGTGAAACTTGTTGAGATAGTAAAACAATGTATACGTTTTGAAATTATTTTAGAGAACAAACTAAAGCTGTTTATTCGCAGATCTTCATAAGGAACCAGGACTGTTTCCCTGCCCCAGCCTATAGTAAACCTGCACAGAGAAGACTCCTGCACATCGTGATCCTGACATCAAGCACTACAGGAGCTCACACAGGGTTTCACCACATCATGCGGTCATTTCTAGCAGGAATTTATGCTTTCTTCTTTGACTTTGCCCTAAGACAGAGTAGGAGCACTGACATGGAAAGTTACAAATGGGAGGCAATTCAAGAAGTTACTACTTTTCAAAAACAGCCAAGGGAGATCCCTTAACGCAACTGTATGGAAGGGTTCATTAGGCACAAATCACTAGACATTGGCATGAGTTTTGCATACTCGCTATCATGGCAAATGTAGGCTGTCATCTCAACAAGCAGGCATAACCTCACGAAGAAAGACTCACCTGTCAGTCTGGGAAGAGAATTCTCCGTTGGACTCTCTGCTCCTCTAAAAGCCCTCTGCATGACCTGGGCAAGCCATCAATATCCAACTTGCCCTGCAGAACCTGTCTATCCCTCTCTCTCCATCTCCCCCATTCTCTATGGGGATACTATCTTTGGTACTGTGTTGATACAAGACTATCATGGGTACAATGCTGACACAAGCCTTCTATTTTAATAACTTAAACAGCAAAATCTTCCTCAATTTATAAATGAAGGAAGTAGCTAGTCGCTTTTTTTAAAATGCTAAACACACTATCTAGGTCAATTGCACTTCATCACAGATTCTAGGTCAAGATTTTCACATGCTGAGGGAATTCATATGTCTCTTTCCTGTCTTGTTTCTCTGGTCTCTAATAAGGGAGAAATTTATTCTTCAGCCTTAGGATACTTCCGTTAAAGTCATCAGCAAGGAACAAATGCCTTAAAAAGCAGACTCGATTACTTTGTGTGTTCACTGAACCAGTTGGTTGGTCAGATCCATATGCTAAACGTTGCTACCATCTTCTAAATAACAGAACTTAATAACAAGGAGACCAAAATTTCTGCTGCTGTACATCAGCAAAACATCAAGGAACTCAATGAAGATTCACACCCACTGTGAATGGGATTAAAACCCTAGCATTTTCTACATGTACAGTTCTGGAGGTTGGCTGAAGAATAAGATACCTTACATTCATACACAGCACTTCTATTGATGCCAGTGGGAAGGCATAGGATAGTATAAATATTTTACACACATGATGGTATATCCTGTGTTTGTAGAAGAAAATGTTTATTTAATTTAAAATAAATGCATGTAGTGGGTCACATCCTCAAACTGACTACACTGGCTTCTCTGCCAGAACCAGGTCATCTTCTGACTCTGACAGACTGGACAAATTTTGGTGCTAAAACCACAGAGAAATATAAAGATATTTTAATATTTGTAATATTTAAAAATACTTTTACCTTTCATATATTCTGTAACAATCATTGACATGGAATATTAGAATGGATAAAAGGAAGACAATAGCGTAGACATTTCCACAGTCTGCTTAACATGAAATAGAAACTCATGATCATATAGTCACATTCCTATACTTCTCTGAAAACGATATTTTTAGGATAGGGGAGAAATTTGAATATTCAGTAGAAGTTTTCCAGAAAAGAAGATGGATATATAGTAAACCTTGTTGTCAGAAAGTCACTTAGATAGTCTTCTGACTCATCAGCTCTGACTCTCCTGAAAAGTATGAAAAATCCACCTATTTTTATGCCTTCTGCTATTCATTGCTGTTGCACTTTCTAATAACATATACAGTGACAGTATGTTTCCCCTCCTGATGGTAAGGCCAGCTGAGTAAATGTCAGTGCAAGTGCTTTTATTTTTTAAGTATATTTTGTCATTTTTAGGGTGCAACTTCATTGAAAATGTTTATTTCCTAAGCCACAGTCTGCAAGAAACACTTTAAAAAAAAAAAAAAAAAAAAAAAAAGTCTTAGCCAAACTTCTCTGAACTTCCTTGTACCAAAAACTGGCTGCTCATGGCTTGGATGGGCATACACTTCGCTGGGTAAAAAACTGGTTGGATGGCCGGGCCCAGAGAGTTGTGGCGATTGGAGTTAAATCCAGTTGGTGGCACATCACAAGTGGTGTCCCCCAGGGCTCGGTTTTGGGGCCACTCCTGTTTAATATCTTTATTGATGATCTAGACGAGGAGATCGAGTGCAACCTCAGTAAGTTTGCAGATGACACCAAGCTGGGTGGGAGTGTTGATCTGCTCGAGGGTAGGGAGGCTCTACAGAGAGATCTGGACAGGCTGGAGCGATGGGCTAAGGCCAACTGGATGAGTTTCAATAAGGCCAAATGCCGGGTGCTGCACTTGGGCCACAACAACCCCCAGCAGCGCTACAGGCTTGGGGAGGAGTGGCTGGAGAGCTGCCAGTCAGAGAGGAACCTGGGGGTGTTGATTGACAGCCGGCTGAACATGAGCCAGCAGTGTGCCCAGGTGGCCAAGAAGGCCAATGGCATCCTGGCTTGTATCAGAAATAGTGTGGCCAGCAGGGACAGGGAAGTGATCTTACTCCTGTACTCGGCACTGGTGAGGCCGCACCTCGATTACTGTGTTCAGTTTTGGGCCCCTCACTACAAAAAGGATATTGAATTACTCGAGCGTGTCCAAAGAAGGGCAATGAAGCTGGTGAAGGGTCTGGATCACAGGTCTTATGAGGAACAGCTGAGGAAACTGGGGTTGTTTAGTCTGGAGAAGAGGAGGCTGAGGGGATACCTCATTGTCCTCTACAACTACGTGAAACGAGGTTGCAGAGGTGGGGATGATGGTTACTTTAGCCAAGTAACAAGCAATAAGACAAGAGGTAATGTCCTCAAGTTGCACCAGGGAAGGTTTAGACTGGGTATTAGAAAGTATTTCTTTCCAGAAGGGGTTGTTAGGCGTTGGAATGGGCTGCCCAGGGAGGTGGTGGAGTCCCCATCCCTGGAGGTGTTTAAGAGGCGGGTTGACATAGCGCTGAGGGATATGGTGTAGTTGGGAACTGTCAGTGTTAGGTTAATGGTTGGACTAGATGATCTTCAAGGTCTTTTCCAACCTAGATGATTCTGTGATTCTGTGATTCTGTAACTGCTTCACAAGATCTGTTTTCTATTTCCAATGACAAAAATTTCTTTTGCTTGAGTTGATTTCAAATATATAGTGGTACTTCATTGCAGCCCTGCTTCATCTGTGTGAAAAGCAGGTGCAACCAACTAAAATCTGAAAGACTGTCAAGAACTATCTCCAGCACAGTTCCAAGCACTTGTTCACTTTAGTTTGTATTTTCACCCATGTTTAATCTCCAAAAATAAAAAACGTGCAAAGGATGCAAGTTTTACAGTCAAAAAAGGTGTCTTTGAGACTGATCTCTTCCCTAACCCTGGCCACAAGTTTTTGTAATGTAAGCTCAGGCTTCAAGACCAGCAGCTGTTTGACTAGAGTGTATCTTTAGAAAAATAGTCATGATCTTAGTCATGTCAATCAAGTCAATAGCCTGATGATAGAGATTCATCCCTAATACCAGATATCCACAGTTAAAACACAGGCCTTATTTCTACTTGATATGTGTTTGACTTTAACTTCAAGCCATTGGATATTGCTATAACTTTGTCCACAAGATGGAATAGTCCACTGTTGATGATTCCCATTGCTTATGTATGTAGGTTAGAGTATCATCAAGTGACCCTCTAACCTTTGTTTTGGAAATAAATTAATCCCTTCACCTCCTTTGTTGTAAAACTGCTTCTGTAATGTTGTTTTCATCTGAAACTACCCAGTTTAACTTTGGCCTTCTTGAGTTGCAAATACTAGAATTGGACACAGTATTGCTGTAGCAGTGCTTCTCCACCAAACACAGAGGTAAAGCAACCTCTCAGTTCCCACTGAGAATGGGGAGTGAATGCCACCACATACTTTGTTTTACATCTTGTAGCCAAACATTAAAATGAGAACCTATGGCCACAAAAAACAACTTCGTTTACAATTTTCTTTCCTCCCAAGATAGACCACTCAGCCTCAGTGTCTTCCTGCAAGAGCAACATATTTCTTGATGTATGACCTTAAATACAGTTGCACTAAAAAAATATGACCTATCTTTATAATTGATCATTCCCATGGGGTTTTTTGTAACCAACAGTTATTATTAGCATCAAATTCATAGGGCTCTTTGCAAACCATTGATGAAATGTTAATGTTAATGAACTTCCATGGGAACATCATCACACAGTGATGATTTCCCATTTCAATTTATATCTGAGCCCTATGACTTAATGAAGTCTTCATCTATTTCACATATGAAACATTAGTTTTGAGTCAGTCTATCTTGTTAATAATCACTATGCCACATGATCCCATGTCAAATGGCTTACACAAGTCTAGCTGTATTCCATTAACATTTATTCATTCCACTAACCTTTATTCAGGGGCCAAGAAAGAAAGTTATAGACAGACTGAATTACATTTACTAGCAAGAAACAGTTTCACAAAGACCCATAGGCTGACATCTACTTTCCATCCCAGGGAACCCTTAACGTGACATGCTAGAGTCCCAGTCCAAGTTTCAGGTCAATATTTGGACTTAGACTCTGGTTGTCAGGCTGGAGTCACTTGCTTTGACCAAGGAAGGATCGCCTCTACTATTCAATGTCCATTGTACCAGCTTATTAATTTTCAACCATATTATCAGATATTTTTATATTAACCAATTTTTCAAACTTCCAGTGGATGGTTGGTATGGCTGAAGACATACAAATAGTATAGCAAACAGGTAAAATAATTGTACCAAATCTAAAATTTTTTATAGTATTGCTGGCAATGGTGACTCATTTGTAAATGAGAGAAAAGATGGGGAAAGTTCAAAATGGAGATTGTAGCCATGGGTTGGATTTATAGCCAGACTCTATTGAGAGTGTTCACACTATATTTTGTCTCACTCTGTGCTGAGTTTGCCCAGTTTATTGACGTAGTGCCATAGTGATTTACTCTTCAGAAAGTGCCACTTCATGGAATAACACCTGGGTAGTAAAACAACTGGGTCCAGTGAGCCATGTAACAAGAGAAACTTGGGCAAATGTAGTTTGCCTGCTTCTTGTTTGGGCAATAGAGAATCACACAATCCAGCCTGGAAAACCATATCAGTAAATTTACCCACTTTTCTATGTATCACAATATCATTGATCCAAACTGTGGAAGGAGTTCTACTGAAATCAGGGAGAATCCCATTCAGTGGCAGCTTCTGCACTGCATCTTTGCAGCATGGCTGTTTTACCAGCAGATGTTCCTGCACTGTTTGAGAAGGGTTCAACCAGCAGTGTTACAGCAATGTAGGGACAAACTGTTAGGAGGTGTCACATTGCATTCCTCAGCATCAGAGCAGGAATCAGGGAGTAGCAGTGCATCCTACATAGCTCACCACCACCCTTGCTACCCAGGCACACTGGTTCAGCATAGGTTCAGCAGCCATACTCCAAGGGACCAGACCAGCACAAAGTAGTCTTAGGCCTGGAAGAGTTCAGAGGTGAATTTTCCCTCTCCCCTTCAAACTGCATGATGAGCAGATCAGCCAGACCCTGGGAGCTGACATTGTGTGCACATTTATTCAGTCTCCTCTGTATCTCTTGCTTCCCAAGTCTCTCCACCCTACCCCTGAGAAATATCTTTGTTAACAGGATTTATTAAGAGATTCAGGTGCCAAAGCCACTCAGCAATTTGGTCATCTTGCTGATGCACTCAAGCTCTCAACACCACTAAAAGAAATACACAAAAAACTGTGATTTCAAAATCTGCACCCTTAGTCTCTGAAATAAATAAAATGCAGTACAGAAGGTCTAGTAGAAAAGAAAAAAGCAAAAAGAAAATGAGGAACAGAGTAAGTAATGGAGCGCTGAACTCTTTTCAGATGAATTACAGACCTTTGGAAAAGAGGAGAGAAGATGTAGTCATGCAGACATCCCAGAAGAGTCAAGCTCCACACCCAGGGCTGGAAGTGTCTGTCACCTACAGATCATGCATGAGTGCAGATATCAGTCGAGATTAGTAAGCATTAAGGAGAAGGAGAATTTTGTCAGATTTTTAAAGTTAAAAAAACATATGGAGTTCATGACCAGATTAATGTTTCATAGGGAGTGATCTAGCTTATCAGCCTAGTATATTATGGTTTACCCCTAATTTCTCTGTCACAATGCTGCATTAAAAATCATGTGCTATGCATACGGTAGGATTATAATTCACAATGCTCAATTTCACCCTTCATATATAAAAGCATGTGTTGTTTCCTAGAGAATATACTGAATTCCGGACAGTGCTAGTCAAAGTATACCGGGTGCCTGGGTAAATGCTCAGGGCAGTGGAGTTCAAAAAGTGGCAAGGATTTACTCTGCTGGGTCCTTGACAGATCTCACAAAGAGGCTAATGGTGTTACCAGCTTCAGCTGCCTCCACTATCCCTCTGATCACAGTACTCCTGCAGAGCAGACCTGCTGAGGGGGAACACATGCCTTAGCTTTAGCTTCCCCAATTTACACATCTGCAATAACGGCACACTTGTGCAACCACAGTTAACATCCACATGGGTTTACTGAGATGGTATTTGAACATGGAAAAGAGCAGCTTGTGGGAAGATGGTCCAGAATTGATCCCGACATGACCTAATTCTGAGATTACCCCAAACAGAATAACAGTCTAACATCCAAGGTCCTGACGTAGTGCCTAAGTTATGGTTAAAACACCAAACTTCTCTGCAGGTACAAACGATTGGCCTCACAGCATACTTCTAACAGTTTAGCATCCATGAATTTCACACACATAGTTAAGAGCGCTGAAACATGCTGGCCTCTCTCCACCTCTTGAAAAATGGTTACCGAGCACCTGAACCTTACTTAGAGTATTAAGGCATGAAGGAAGGGAAATGTGGATAGAACTAGGCAGGGCTTTAGTTTCGCAGTCAGAAATTAATTTTCTCTTTCAGTGCTCAGAGAGCCTTGACAGTGCCCTTTGAGCACACACCTATTTAAGAGAAAGACATCCTTCAGAATGGAAAAATAGATGCATTAACAAGTCCTCATCCCATCTGCCTGTGAGACCTGCCCAGGCTCTCTGAAAATTGCGTGTCCAGTGACCATGTGTCCATGGCTGATCTTGGCAGTGGCCAGTAAGGAGGGAGAAGGGAAGAGCCATTACTCCCAGCTTTTCACACAGCTGCAGTCCCAGTCCATGCTAAGACTGCAGAGACAGGGCTGACGCAGGGACCCAGGAGGGACAAGGCACCCCCAGAGACGTGGCACCACCTAGCCAAGCCCACTAGATGCACCAGCTGCAGGCAGCCCAGAAAGTCCCTGCAGGCTAACAAAATATCCACCCTCTTGTCCCCATCGATGCCTCCCTTCGCTGCCCCTTCCTCGCTCTCTTCAGTCATGGTTAAACATCCCTGGAAGCTGTGATGGTTGCAAGGAGTTCAGGAAAGCTGAAATGGATGGGGCAAAGTTGCCCTGGGCAGCACAGAGGGTGCTGGCATCAAACAGGAGGCTGCCAGGGTAAAAACGAGGTTTAGGCTCCTTTTATCACCAGACCCATGGGAACTGCCCTGGGCTCCTGCCTCTTTCCTCCCCGACCATCTTGGCAGCCCCTTCTGTGCTGTCAGGCACAAGCAAACCCTCCATTAGTCAGAGGAAAAACATTCAGAAGTACTTGCTATGGATTTATTCAGTATAGCTTGTAGCCGTATTTTGAAATGTGAGATCAATGGCACTGTATATATACCATTATTTTTTATACGGAACAGATTCATTTTCACACTTGGCATGCAATTAAACACCGGAGTCATGAAGAAGCACAATTTCTGAAGGCCAGCATGTTTCATGCTGGGAGAGCACTGTATAGCTACCCCCTAATTACATGCAATACAGACCACAGCAAGGCACATACAGCATGTGATAGTTTGATTAAAGTGAACACCGTGGCCAATAAACCAAATGTCTAAAACCGTAAATATTACCTAAGCTAAACATATGAAAAAAAGAAATGCAGAAAACAGATCTGACAAGTCCTTGAACAATGTTTCAGCTTCTCATGGCTTGAAATCATTTTCTCATGTTGGGACTGTTATTTGCTCTAAAGTGATTCTTATGTGAGGGCAAATTCACTGTAACCTTTCCCACACGCCTGCTCTGCAGCATGTACGTGGCTTAAAGAGAAACTTCCATGCTCTGGAAAGCTCACCAGCGCACTGGCGTTAACTGCAAATTTCCTTCACTTTCCTCATGCTTCTCTTCATTAGTCTCCTCAGAGGTGCTAATTACCTGCGCTAGTTGTGTCCAGAAACAAGCTGTTTTCTCTTGCAAGCCCATTTTCTCTTCTCAGATGAGCTTTCACAGAAAACTGCAGGAACAAGGGCTGCATTTCACCCACGAGGGTATGTTTACATAGTGAGACAGACCCTTGCTTCTCTGCTTTTACTCCACCGAGCTAGGCACGAGCCAGTTCCATTTCAAAAGTCATATGGCTCTGTACGTCCAGGAGTGTGCCAGGACAGTTCTGCCATGTGGGCACTGCCATACCTGACCAGCCCAGGGTACAGCAAGGCAGGCTCACATCTCTTATGTCTAACATATGGCCTGAGCAGAAGCAGAGGGATTTCTCAAGGTTCATACCTGCAAGGGGCACTTGAGCTGCATGCTCTGTTGGTGTGTTAAAGTCCACTCCCCTGGGAGCGCTCAGCCTGCCCGCTTCATCCAAGCCCATGAGGGATCAGTCATGCCATATTCATTCACCCATTCCTATATGCTCTGGGACAACTTCCCACCAGAAGATATAATACCTCTGCAACCCACAATGCTGTTTTCTTTCACTTTTGCATAAAGTGTGCAAGGTAATGGGGAAATGCTGTTTACTCCTACCCTGAGGACCCACACTTTAAGCTGAGACAATCTGGCAGTGTGGCCTGGATGCTTCAGGGCTTATGGAAGTCTTCTGAAATCTCTTTCTTCTATTCTGAATTTATTCTTCCCAACATAATCAGAGTCTTTCTATCCCCTCCTCATCCCCCCCACCCTTACATCTAAAGCAGCTCCTTCCCTCTGGCTTCCAAGAGCTCCCCTTTCCAAGCTATATTTTATCAGGGGAGTCTCTGTTTTGGCATGTTTTCTTCTGGGCTCAGCTGGCTGATGTCTTCCCATCCCATGCATTCCTCAGGTCAAAGGTATATCCCAAAATGTACTCACTCCCTCTAACCCAAGGGAAGCATTGGAAATTGTCAGATTTGAGGACAGCAGCTGGATCAGCGAAGACGGCCAAGACTGTAGAGTCCACATGATTAATTTCAGGGAGGTACTTATTGAAATCATGTTAGCTTTAAAAAAAAAGGGGGGGGGGGCGGGGAGTTCAAAATTTGGGCTGAGGTTCATGGCAGTTGCTATTTTTATTGAAGTAGTTTGCCCATCCCTGGTGGATTTGTGCTATCACAATCATTTCTATGCTGGCAACAGCCTGCAATGTCAGAAGCACAGAAGTATGATTTCATTGCAGCACTAAGCCAGGGGAGAATCTGGATCATGAAGGAGCAAGCTCTGACCGGAACACAAATAGTTTAAGAACTCACAAATACGGTTTTGGTGAAGTAATTTCTTTTTCCTGAAATGGTCCTTCTCGCCACTTCCAGCCCACTTCCAGTGTTAGATCCTGGGGCCACCTCTTTTGTATCTTTAGGCTCCAGCCTTGGGAAGAGGGGACTGAGGGTCAGTCGCCCTGGGGATGGCAAAACAGGTAGCAGAAAGGGAATAACTTTTCCTCTCTAACTTTTACTCTCCGTCTTCAGACAACTGCACTGTAATCTTTTCATTTTAATGAGTGAAAGAATGTCATAAAATGCAACACTCTATATATCTGAGATTTCTGCTGCAGAACCTCACCTACGGTAAAGTGTATTATCACCTGAGAAATAAATAACAAACCTCTATAAATGAATGTATGTTTAAGGAGCATGGATAAAAGCAGTACAAGGCAGCAGAAAACTTACAGAAAATGTGTGTCTCTTGCAATCAGTTTCCCATGAAGGAGGATCTCCTGAGGCAGCAGAAGCAAAATGGAAAGACTTGTGTATTGCTGGAAATTGGGATTTTATTTCGGCATTCAATAAATTGGTTTGCGCTAAAAGAAACAAAACTCCTATGTAACCTGATGATGATGATGCATAAATTATCTGTGCCCTACAGACCATTTAAAAAACAAAACCTGACTTCTTTTGGTTGATTTCATTTTTTCTGGTGCTGCAAACACAAGTGTCAACTTACATGAAGCGGAAAAGGTGTTTAGTGGTCAGGAAACACGTTCTTTCTAGTGCACAGGGAATGCAGCTCTCAGGCAGAAATAGCCCACCAAAAAAAAAAGTTTCATGATTTATTATTCTGATTTACAAGTATGACAACTGTTACCTTTTGTAAAAAACACCACTTTTACATCATTGTGGAAACCTATATACACCAAAGAACAAAAAGCAAAGTTTGGCTATCTTGCAACAGCAAAGTAAATTAGAGTGGGTTGAAAAATAAAGCCTTATATACCCATTTTTGTTTCTGAAAAGCTGTAGGAAGCTGTTGTGCCTACACTACATCTGAGTGACCTTCTTACTATGGCCAGTCTCAGCTCAGTTCCTCTAGAACTGACGCTGTTGTGCATCATGACACAAACTAACAGGTTCTGCCACTAAAACACAGACTGCCTCAAAGAAGTTTTAATCAACATGGCGCTTAAAACAGCAATGGCAGACAGCTCACAACAGTGAGAAATCTTGAGAACAAGCCTTTGCACCAGGGCCTTCACAAGCAGAGCACAGCTTAATCTAAAAGGTAGCAAGGATGTCTCTCTAAAGTAATGCAAACTGCAAAATTCAGGAAGTCCTACTGTGAGGAACCAAACAGTTCAAGGACTTCCACAGGCATCTGTCAGAAATACTCAAGATGAGAAGCCTTGGGTCAGAGGGCTGAAGCAGATTAATTCCTTCCAAGTTCTATTTTTCTACCATTTTTCTTCACTAGGATACAGGGAAATTCTTTACCACCACTAAACACAGTCATGTACGTACTGTAGAGTGGCTATTTTTTTAATAAATATTCCAAGAAACCTTGTGTTAACATCTTTAGGATTATGAAATGGTACTATAAAAGACAAATGTATACTTTAAAAGTTATATATGCTGTCAGTACCTTAGGGTACTGAAGAATTTTGTCATAAAATAATGAAAAATGAACATATATGATGATAAAAAAAACAGCTTTGATTTCTTGACAGTTACCATCCACCATCTAAAGGTATGTAACACAATCGTGAACAAAGCAGTAAAACAGATACCATGCACCACAAGTTTTCTTTTCATTGTTTTTCACAAAGTTCACAGATTTCTTCTAAACTAACAACAAATGTAACTTGACAGAGTCACATGACTCCAATATTTTGCAAAAAGCAAAGCACTTTCGTAGCTGAAGTAGAAATAGAGCAGCTGAGATCTTCTGGCAAAAATCTGGGGGACATAATGCGAAACATAAAGCCCAGTTCAAGAAGACCAGAATGGACAGTCACATCACTTTATAAAGATATATTCCATTTCATGTCTTAGTGTAAATGCTGTTAAAGCAGCTGCTGAATACAAAAGTAAGTTGATGTACCAGACAAGCCTTAGTGTCAGAGAGGGCTGGAAGAAACTTTTTTTTTAATATAGGTCACGTTTGCATTACATCAACAGTAGTCACTCATCAAATCCCAGCTAATATTATTTGGGAACATGTCAGAGCTACTATAATAATACAAACATTTAGGCTGCATTGGGAATACACTAAACACACAATAAACTATTCCAAGTACAAAAACAATGTGGGCAGTTTTCTGGCTAAATCAAAACTAACAAGAAAATAAGGAATTGAACAGAAAAAAGCAGCAACAAATCTGGTTTAACAGCTGCACAGCAAATATGTTAATAATGTAAAATCATTGAGCACATCAACCCTTCCATTCCTTTCTTAATGCTTTCCTCTCACATAATGGTTAATTCTCACAAAACTACAAGAGTCATGTACAAAACTGTTACAAAGCCATTCCCTCTGAAGTGCACAAATACAGCCTGACTTGCAAACAGCAAGGAAAGCTCATAATAGGGTAATAGAGAAGGTGAAAAAAGCTCTGATCTCTTATGAGCTGCTGAGTCTTTCTAGTCAAATTATATTTCATATATATGTGGCAGGAAAAACGTAGGTGGTTTCTTTGACCCTGGCTGATCCGAGGACCCAGGTGTTTCTGATAACAGCAGAATCCTTTTGTCCTCATAACATTTCATCTCTCTTGCTTCAATATCTGGTTTCTCACTAAACAATTGCCCTGAAATCTGTCCCAAGGGTGCAGAGTGGTATGATCCCTCATGACAGCAGCTGTAAGGTAGCGTGCAGAGCATTAGCTCTATTACTGCAGGGTGCAACTTTCCCAAACTCTGCTATCTTCCATCCTCTTAAAGAAAAGTCAAAGCCTACTGGTTTCCTGAGAGGCTTTCCATTAGCCTTCCTTGCTGCATTAGGCCATGGGGAGGTAAAAACAAGTTTCTCACTGCAGTGGCAACAAGAATCAGAACAGCAGTGCTCTCTTTGAGGAGATAGCTTGGTTTTAACAGAAAATTATCTCAAAGGTGAAGAGAAAGAACAGACAAAGATTGGACTGTATTACTACACTGGGTCTCAAGATGAAGCTACTAATCGTTGTACTATTAGAATAGAAAGAAGAGAAGAAAAAGGCTGGTTATATTTTTTAAAAAGGAAATGTGATAAAAGGTACACCCACAAAAGACTGAAAACCAAAAAGCCTGAAAATCCTCATTTCTTTCAGTGAACAAGCACAAAGATAATCAGGATCCTTTGACTGACTCTTCCCTGTACTGCCTTTGTTATCTCCTCTTGCTCTTGCAAAGGTTTTTCTCTTCCCTTTCTCAGCAGCTGTTGCTACAGGCAGAATCAGCATCTTCTTCACCATTTGCAGGAAATTATGGCGCTAGACATCACTCCATTCACAAATCGTGGCTCCACAATGACTACAATGATGTGAAGCCCAAGTAGCCCAACTGGTTTTAATTTAAATCAGGTAACTGGATTTGCACTTGTGCCAATGGGAACAGTACCTGGCCCAGAGAGCCAAGCCATAAACAGGTGGGAAGAAGTTTGGAGAGAGTTCATCACCAGGGATATGAGAAATGTGCGCGTGAAAACAGTTTAGTCAGCAATCAGTCACCTTTAATTTTATTTTTTTTTAACCACAATGAGTTTATCCAAGAGCCCTGTAGACTTTAATCTGGGTACATTACGCAACCCTGTCTACTACAGCATTAAAAGGCAGGTGTATTCAGAGACGCGCATGCAGAGATCATTCGCAATCTCTGAATCATGGAGATGTTTCTTCTGGCTCTTTGCTCTGCCACCTGTACACTCATCATTAAGTCAGAGAACAGACCGGCCGGCCGATAGTACAAGTTCAGAAAATCAAAGCCAGGCAGACGATGGCGTGGGAGGCTGAGCATGAATTGTTGCAGGGCTCTGACTAACGCTCCGGCGGGGAAGCATGCAGGAAGCTGTGCAGAGCCAGGAAGGACACTGCCCCGGTGCTTCCTTTCTGCCACTTCAAAAATATCGACTAACAGACCTCTTTAAAAAAAAAAAAAAAGTGCTTTGGACAGATCCTGACGTTAGCTTTTGGCCTTTGCCTCATATTATCTTACCAAAAAATAGAAGGAAAGTACTGCAAGTAGTTAATAGCTTCTCTTAAACAGGATGCTGAGGATAGTGATTACAAGGCACTCTGTAGAAAAGACTTTGAAACATGCAAGCTGTGTATTCACGGTCTGGGCACGAATGCAGTTTATACAAGTCCTTGATACCGTTTTGTGAACACAGAACAGTGTTTTCTTTTACTTACTCCCTTCCTAGTCCCTCTTCATGTACTCTCTTTCCACATACTGTTTTAAAAGAGAACGTCAAACAACAAATAAAAGTCTTTGTACTGGTTATACACAGTCATTTGTATTGCCTTTAGTTTCAGAGTTCACAAAGGCTGTGTTACTGCAAAGTTGGAGCCATGCTGAAATCTAGGTTTGAGACAGAGCCACCAAATTGATCTGTGACCTTGAGCAAGGTACTTGATCTCCTGGTGCTTTGATTAGTCATGTCATAAAACTGGGCAAAAAGCAGCACCCCAATGAAATACAGATGCTTCATCAGAGATTAAGCTATCTTCCTTAAATAACACACATAGAGGCATACACACAAAAAGGTCTCATACTTTCTTGCCTCATTTTGGTAGCTGCTTTGTTAAAATTTTGCACAACTTCACATCTCTCCTAGTACCATTGGAATACTGAACTTATACACAAAGGCATAACTGATACACAGCTGAAAAGTAGCCCTGATAAAATTCAGCTCTATGTAAAGTGTCATCATAAGCTTTACTGAGCATTCAGCGTAAGCCATTGCAAGCAGGACTTAAAGTAGCCAGAAGCTTGAACTTAAGAAATGGCAGCTTTGTTATTGCTCCTTGTTTTAAAATTGATAGGTTTGACCTTTACATTTATCTTCTGTGGTCATTAATCAGTTCTGAAGTGAAAGCTGAATTTACAACATGCTATGTCCTTTCACTATTCATTTTTAGTTAAAATTCTAATCTTGCACTTTGTTTAATATTCCACACTGAGAGTGGGGTGAAATGGTCCCCAGGAGCTTGACAATCCATGCATATCAAACCAAGTACCAGGCATTCATTGTTAAATTAATTAACAAAAGAGAACACCAAATTATATTGTCTTTTAAGGCTGTAAAGGGATTTCACTCCTACCTCCCAGTTACCTCCAGAAAAAGCTTTAGGATTTATAAACACTATTCCAGCCACTGTATTCCCTGCAAAAAAACTTGAAATCCTTCTTCATAAATTCTTGAATCACGGACTCTTTGATCAACATCAACTGTACCATTCAAGGATTTTTGTAAATCCTGAGTGTCTTGGGAAATGCAATGTACATGTAGAAAAAGGCTACCTAATGGCCATATGGAATGTAGTTTATTCTTGCCCACTTGTGAGTAACATAGAAATGCCTGTATGAAATGTCTCTGGGGCCCTGGCGCGAGACAGATGAAAATTCAGGAAATGGGTAGAGAGGGGAACAGAGGAGCAGCTTTGAATGTTGAACTGCCATTCACATCAGCAGGACTTCGAGTCAAAAATGAGGACAGAAATGGATTATCACCTTTTATAAAGAGCAAAGTCTCTGACATGATTTAAAGCATGCATCATAGGTAAAATCAGACCTCAGTCAATGCATGCTGCACTATCTGCAGGGTTGCACACAGAAAAAAATCTAAGTAGACTTTAGGAACCTTAATAGTATACAAAGCCTCAATGCATGACCTTCATATTTATTTTTCAACCAAATGCTATCTAAAAGAATGAGCATTAAAAAAGTTTGATGTTGATTAACCAGGTCTGACTGTAATTAAGTTTATGAATAGAGAGAAAAAATGCAAAATTTTATTAACTGTGGAAGGAATGTTAGGTCCTTAACTGCCCAGCAAGTTTGTGAAGACAAAGGAGATCAGTTTACAAGGGTTAAGTAAACATAATATTTTATATTACAGTTCAAATGAATCCAATTTCAACAAGACTGTGTAAGAGTCTAAAAATTGGTTTACCAGATTGAACATTTTTATGAACATTAAAACCCATTACATTGCTCTGAAGCACAGCTACCGAACAGCCAGAGCCACATAAAGAAACCATTTGTTTCTTAGCCCTATGGCTGAATTGCTTCTAGCCTCCTTGCTATTCGTGTCTGGTGGGTTCCCTGTATTTATTTTTACACGCCTACATGTTGTGCATTTTGTATTCCTTTAAGTTTCCAAGGTCATGTCAAAACAAAATGCATTCCTGAGTGGGTCAGCATAGGAATAGCCACACCAGACGTTAACGTAATAACTTGATGCTTACTGCAAATCTGAGAAAAGTAACCAGCTGTTGTGAAACACAAATTTCTGGTAAGGGAAGGAGGCAGTACATGAACACAGTGCTCTGAAAAGTCCCGGTTTAGCAGCAGCTGACCTTAAGGTCCTTTATTTATCTATAGAATAGACACACATTTATAGCCTCCTCATTCTGTTTAGCTAATCACTGGCTTTGATGAGGCTGCAAACAAAGCTGCCAATTAGCACTAATTATGATAGCAATATTTCATTCAGATTAATGAGTCTGAACCACTGAACCCTTCAAAAGGAAAAGTCCTTTTAAGCACTTTTCAGAAGGTTTCCTGCACCCCAAAGAACGTGCTCACAGATACTATAAGCGTGTATCCTATGGTGATAGCCCATCATTTGAGGGAAATAAGCATTACATAATGGAAATACTGTTATACAGCATGACACAAACGGATTGGATTCTATATGCCTCCAGTAGCATGCAGAACAGTTCCCCCATCAAACCACAACCACCTCTGCATAACACACCTCTCGCTAGGAGCCTTAAAATTCAAGCAGTCCTCGTCTTGCAGCTGATCATTCCTTTTCTGCACAGCTGCTAGTATTACAAGCATTATCAGTTGTCTTGGTCTTACTTGGGCCATGCCTGTAAGCCATGTGGCCAGCACAAAATAGCTGAGGCAAGCCACTCACAGAGCAGATGGGCCAAAGTCTACTCTAACGTACACACCAGAGGTGAGTCCATTGAAGCCTATGTCAAGGAAAAAAATTGACCTTGGGCAATTTGAGCTATAGTTTTTTATGGCCAGACAGGGCATATGGCAATTACAGGGCAAATAAACCTTTAATGTACCTCATGAGCAAGACACACTAGTCCAGGCCTAAGGCTAGTGGATAAAGAAAATCAAGGAAATGAAAAGGTGCAGGTTATACTGCACACTCAACTGTGCTGGCTCGGGTCTCACTGCCCCAGCAGCAGCCCTTAACGTGGCCATCCAGGACCATGCCTACACCAGTACAGGGATCTGTTCGGATGCACTCTGAGAGAAAATTAATGTCACCACCAGCAGCTCCTCACACCAGGAAGGAGCTGTGTTTTATTGCACCTGAAACACAACACTTGGCTTCTCAGGATGTGTAACAGATTCGTCAGGTGAGCCAAAAGGGATCCTCCCCTTAGGCAGACCAGCAGAAATGAATGTCAGGCTTGTCTCATCCAAGACTCACTCTTGCAGCTCTTACTCTGAAAGGACACTGTGAGAAGTGAATTAACACACTGGCATCTATATTACCCATGTTAAAACCACACAACATGGACAGGATTGCCCATACCACATATCCAGAAAGGAAAACGCATAGTTTTGTTTTGTGATGAGCTGTGGCTCTTCCTTGCTCTTCTCAAGGCTCCACTGGAGCAGGCTGGTGATGGGCAGGTTGCCTACCTGCATGGCAAGAGCAGGTCTGGGAAAGAGTCCAAAATCTGAAGAGGAGCTAGGGAGTAACCCAGTGACTGAAGGTCTGGTTTGACCAGGAAAAGTGCAGCCTTCCCAGTAAAGACGATGATGAGTTGCAATAAGAGTGGGTGGGTAGGGTGGGGCCAGAGAAGGCTTGAGAGAATTGAGCACAAATGACTCCCACACTCCAGAGAGCTGGAGACTGGGAGCCGTCCTTTCTGGAAAGCAGCGTGCTGGGGTGTGCGAGTAACTGAGAAAGACATTACTCCTAGTAGAGATGGGTGGGAGCTGCAATATTTGGACTTCAGTTTTCAGTATCACCAAGCACAGAACGTGTATGGGTCTGAGCGTGTGGACCTAACAAACCCATCTTAATTTCCTAAGAGTCATAAAGGCAAACTTTAGCAGCATAAAACATAAAATATAATTTGGAAAACGTGTGCTGCTGGGGGAGGCAAAGAGGCATGCCTTAGCCGTTATGGAAAAAAAGCTGTTTTGGCAAAGCAATAATTAATGAGCCAGCGGTCATTTAAGGTGGTCATAAATATTTGCATCTCAGAAACATTTGCCACCTTCTTCACGCTCCCCTTCTGTCTGTTTTTTCCCTTCTCTTCAGCCTCCTCTCTCACGCGCTCTTTTTCTCTCCCCTCCTCTCCCTGCCTGCCTGCCTATCATCTTGCTCTAATTGTTTCCAGATTTGTGTGGGAGGTCAGGGCCCGGGAGTGCTGCTTCATGCCAAGTTTATAAACAGAGCAGTGTTTCCAGATGGCCACTGGCTCCAGCCTGGCTAGCAGGTTGATTGGGACCAGAATAACAACAGGTGGAGAACAGACAATGAATTCCTTGACACTTATTTTACTCCCTCTGCTTTTTCCCCCATTCCCTCCTCCCTGCAGCCACCATGGCTACCACCAGCAGACCTTCAAGCTCTCGAATCAGGGCAGGGAGTCGGGACACAGGGGAGGGAGGGAGGGAGGGAGGGAAAGAGGAGGAGGAATGATGAAAGAAAGCACAAGTGACTTCCTTGACCGAAGAAATGGCAGGGCAGGAAAGGAGACGCATGCTGCTACCTCCCTGCCAGACATTACTGCTGCTGTTAATTAAGGTGTCCTTCAAGCCTTCATGGAAGAGACACTCGGAGATGAAATAACAGAAAATAAATAAGGTATCTTGGACAAACAGAGGAAATTATAAGATTGATTTAACAATGCTCTTTAGGCAACTCTGTGCGCTCAGTTTTTGGCAAGGCAGCCTGGGCCACCAAGCCCACCGGCAGTGACGACACATCAGCAGTCACAGGGAGCTCTGCACTCTATTTTTCCAGACAGAGTTAGTCTCCCCCAGGCTCCAGTTTGCTACCCGCCCCCCCTCCCCCAGTCTCCTGCCCTTCCCAGTCTCCCTCGCCTCCTCCAAGCTGATGTTTTCTTCCACTCTCCACACCAAATTCCCACTTTCCTCATTGAAAGTTGTTTATAGAAATGATGGGGGCAGGGAAAAGAGGTTCTGCAAGGCAGTAGAAGAGGTGCTTTTCTTTCTATTTCCTTGCTCTTCCCAGTGCACTTGGGGGAGTTGTTTGGCACAACTGCATTGCTCCAATAACTGGGTTTAGAGCAGATCAAAAGGTGGCCACAGATGACACAAAACTGCAGTAGGTTCAGACTCAGAAAAAGCCTCACTCCAGCTAAGGAGAAACAGGCATAAATTATAGTAGACAACACCCTTGATTTTTGGCCTATGGTAACATGAAGGTGCGCTTTATGTGCATACATGGAGTATAGGCAACACCTACTACCATGTATCTCCTGGAAATTCCCAAAAGGAAGGCAGATCCTGGGAGCAAATGGGAGACAAAAAGCCAGGATCAGAGGAGCAAAGCTAAATTTTAAATGCTCAGGCTGCTTCAAACTGTGGTAAAACTTTTAGGAAGGTGTGAATAACTCATCAGGAGGAATTTGCAAGAGTGCATTTTGGTTCTGGTGGCTGTGATTGTCATCTCTTCTGTCCCCAAAGAGACTACCAGGATGCATGAGTTGGATGTGGATCCAGCTGCACACCAGCATGCTGGGGCTGCTCCTCCTCCTCCTCACTGAATCTCCCACAGATCCATATGACTGGGAGCTCAACTTCAGAAGGAGGAGATGGGGAAAAGGGAGTGAAAGGGATACTAATGAGGGGACATACGGAGAAACAGTCAGTCTTCCAGATTAATTCATTTTATATTACGAAACTGTAAATGTTCCTATTTCCCTGCCTGGCCCAGTTCTGCACTCTTCAGGGTACAACAGCAGAACTGTTAAGAAGAACAATTGTAAATGATCAAAAAACATTATAAACTCAAGTGAATTAATGAATAATGAGACTAAATTATTAAAACTGCTGGACATGACTCACCAGGATAGACTTGACAAACTTGCTATACACAAGACAAGAAAAAAGGGTAAAATTTTCTGTCCATCTCCCACTTGTGCTTACATTCTCCAGATGGCTAAATTTAAACTAGGACTACTATTTTAGAAATAAAGCCACAGAGAAGGATTAGGATTGCAAAATTAAAAGCTGCTGTCTTAAAAAATTTATTCCTTAAAATTTCAATGGCTGCCTTAAATACAATATTTTCCAAAGTTGGTAACTAGCCCAAGACTCCAAAGTGAATTATTTATTTTATTTCTATTTGCTGCACTTCTCACCCATAAATAGAGAAATTCAAAATGCAGTGAAATGGCACACATAGTGTCCTCTGTTCAAATAAAGTGATTAGTAAACTGACTGTATTGCTAACATGGATAAAGCAGACAGGATTTACCCATTCATTATTAATAATATATTTTCTTATTTGTGACCTTATATTCAGATCCTTAACAGTTGACATGTACTCTTGGATTGTCTATAAAATATCCCCAAAAACCATTTTTGGCACAAGTGCCAGCATGAAGGTGAACTGAAATGTAATAGGACTACAATTTGCTGCTACTAGGAAAGCTCTTATATAAACAGTGTGTGAAAAGCAAGCATCATTTAAAAAGCATTTGCTAATATTTGCAATGCAAAAGACTTCAAATTCTTGCATATGAATACCTGGAAGCATATTTGGAAGCATTTAGGGGTTTTCATGAATGTCAGCAAATTGTTAACAGGTTTTTATTTTCCTGGAGAAATTTCGTGACTAGTCTTAGCTGTCAAATTTTATACTGGGTAAGTTCTACATCTACAAATAAACACAAAAACATATTAAGCCAGTTAAAAAATCTTTGCACTTCCAAAGCTTCTTATATCTCAGGATCTCAAAATACTTTAAACAAACATTGTGCCTAATCCTAAGGATTGGTTTAAATGAGGTCACTCAGCACCTCTTAAGTAGATGCTTAGGATATTTTGCCAGAGCGAACTTTTAAGATAGATTATTTTATGGCAATAGGGTAAGCTCCAAAAGTTTGGAGATTCTCCTTGTTTCAGACTGTAAATTCTTTGGGGCAGAGAATAGCTTTGAGCATATGCTTAGGCAGTAGATTTGATTTTATTGGGAACTCTGGACACAGCTAAGATGGAAGTAGAATAACAAAGAAGGAAAATAGGAAGTGCCGAAGACAAGATGGTCACCAAGGCAGGATTTGGGTCTGGTCAAAAATGGTGATTTTTACATTCATATGACTTTCAAAATTCTACTCATGCACAAAGTTTCCAATTCTCTGTGAAGCATTACTGGGACTGGAGACTGATCATTTCTCATGTGCCACTAACACTACTGCTTTTGGCACAGCACTGTGTTTTGTATAACTCTGAAACACTAGGCCATGCCTTTCCTGTCACTGCTCCTGTGTTCTCCAGAAATCTGCATACCAGGTTTTTAAAAAAAAAAATTCAGTTCATTGCTTGATTCATCGATGTTTTGCAATATCTGTCTTTCTGCTGAAAAGAATTATCCAACTCTGGTGTATCAAATCCAGAATAAGTAAACTTGAGAGTTGATTGTGCACCGAACTCTAAATTTCTGTAGTGAAGGTATTGATCTGGTGCTGAGTTATGGACACATATCTGCAATCCTGGTTTCTCCTTCAGCAGCTCATCATTGACTGTGATGACTAGAGTCACTTGTGGACCTCTCTATGGAGAGAAGGCAAATGACATTTGTATTTTAAAACAACAAAGCACTGCTTTCAATAGGTGCAAAGCTGAAGATAGGCGGGCCTAAGAATTACTAGCATAAGTGATTCTTCTAAGGAGAAAAGTTTGTTTGCATAATGCTGATTTGCAGTGTTGATGCCCACAGCATGATAAGTAGATGTTCTTGTTCTGGATGTGACTCCTTGTGCCTTTTCACACCCAGGCAGCACAGTGGGAAATGCCAGGGAGTCTGGCTTCAGTCATTGGCTCAGATATCAAGTTAAGCTTGAAAGGTCAAGTTCTGGGAATCCACACTGCAGAAGCTTTATATGTAAATGTAAGCAGAAGGATTCATCTCACCTAACCTGCTGAATCTTATAGTTAAGCATCTACTGGAAGATGCTTAGATTACAGGTGCTTCTATAATCAGCAGAGACAGACATCTCCACAGGCATCTTCACTTGCACACTGTTGACTGTAGAAGGACTTCAGAAAACTAAGATAGCTAGACACATGACTTCTTTCAGCCGCTAAAATAAATTCCGCTCCATGCATGGCAAGAGTTTTTTGGACTTCGCCAAAGATTAAGCTCTTCACACAAACATATCTATTGAGACCTACTGGTGTAACAACATTTTCAAATGTGAGTGTTTCTGAACGTTCCCGCTGTAGAGATTACATAAATGCTTCCTGAAATGTAGCTTGTTTAGAAGTGAGGTGCATACCTGAGCTAATGTTCCTGAAAAAAAAAAAAAAGAAAAAAAAAAAAACCAGCTAAGCTTCTCCTCACATAACTTTTGAAACACCTCAAACCAGAAAGAACTTATTTTTCCCTTCAAGAAGTTGGCAGGGTAGTGAAAAGACTTGTGTGGAGGAGGTGAGAAATACCATTTCTAAATGCTGAGAAAACCAAGTAAACCGTCCACAGTGACAACCCATATTCAGTGACTGTGGATTATTTATTATGCTAGTCTGAACTGCTACTCTAAACCAGTGATACAGGCAGAGCTGTGACTGAAGATGGGAGAACACGGAAATATTGTTCATAAATGCTCCCCTAAATTTTTTAATTAAGTTCAAACTTATGTTTGTGCAGTTAGAGAGTCCACTCACAAATATTCCAGTAGTTGGGTTCATTTTCCTGAGGGCTCAGAGATAGATAAGTATGGCCCGGTAAGAGGACCACTCCAAGGTCTCTGAACAGTTCAACATATACAGACCCCTCATAAAAGCTTTTTTTCAGGAAGCACCTTACAAATTCAAATAAACACACAGAGGATGAGATAACTGGACTGGGTGAGTAAGTTAGCTTCACTTGTCGGTGCCCAGTGGCCGTTACTCTGAAGAGCAGACTACAGCTTTGGGTATTAAACTATCAGATTTCTGGGCTTCCGCCAGAGTCCAAATTCCCTGGGCAAAGAGGCACAACATGGTCTCAGCAGGACACCACAGTTCACCCCAGGTGGTCTGAGAGCAGCAGGTCCCAGAGATAAGTCTGACACCTACCCCAACTTGGATGTTTTAAAAGGTGCGTAAATGCTATAAGCAATTCTAGTGCAAGGAGTCCTGCTAATGAATACAGCACTAATTAATAATAGACGGTCTTCTGCTGTGTTTTCTATGTAGGACTCAATCAAGTCACCTCAGGCTGTTTTTCTTTTCTGTTCTTTGCCACCCTAAAGACAGGAGAGCAAACACAGCAAATACGTTTGACCAAAGCGGAGAGCATCTTAAATGAAAAGCATGTAATGGCAGGATCTGCTCCATCATAGGAAAAAGCAGATTAAAGCGATACAGGGAGAGAGATTATACCTATGACCACTGAAAATCAGATGTGGCAAGTACACTTAGTAAAAAAGGTGATAGTGAATTGTAGATTGCAGGGAACCTAACCAGTGAAATTTAGATAAAGTTTTTGCTCCATAGGAATTTATTGATTATGAGGTCTGAGTAAAAGGAGTTGCCTGGGAGATTTTTCCTGCATGTTTAATGAGATATTAACTGCAAGATTTTGTTAAAAATGTGTGAATTAAAAAAAAAAAAAAAAAAAAGTGGTGTTTTGTTCACTCTGAATTGTAATACCTATATAAACATTAAGATGATAGGACAATCTGGTCCAACACTTCCATCTGTATTAGTACAATTGTTGCACTGGACTGCTTTTTTGCTGAAGAACACTATAGTATGTCTACAGCTATTTGCATATCTCCTACTGCCAGACCTTGTAATGATACAAGACTCCAGTCCAAGGAGTAAGTTTGTGGCAACATGCTGTGGTATATAGTGTCATAAGGGCATATATGGTATGAATACATTTTTTTAAAAAAAAAATTTAGAATGAACCACAGATGTTAATTGTAATACCCTACTCATTTTCTGATTAAGCCACAAGTATCACGGTCTGGAAACTACTAACAAATACTGACTGTATAATAACTAGCGCTATGCTGTTCTTGTACCTTTTCCACAGAACAAAATGGCACCAGTGGAGTTCTACCTAAGTGATGCTGTGATATGGGCTGCAGAGTGAAGCCCTAAAATGAGCCGCTAATGTCTGTAAACCATTATAATAGTAATACTTCGTCTAAGTCATAGAGCCTAAAAGGTCTAATAGATCAACACATTCATCTGTCTGCCAGAGAACTGCCCATGTCCTGAAACTTCTCAACAATCCAAAGGAGAGCAAATAATAGTGATTAACGAGCAAAGAACAATGTAGTTATTGCAGTGGAGTTGATCTCTGAAACAAAACAGAATTTAGCAGCTAAATAAAGTGGAAGCTATTAACTGCATCTTTATTACTATGCAAAGGCAAGTAGCAACTGTGTAATTTAAATAGGTCCATTATGTAACATTTTTTTCTAATTCATTCCTGATCTGCTAAACTAATCTCTATTTTTTAGAGAGTTTGAAAATGAATTAAATGGATGAAAAATGCAGCTGAAAACCAGGATTATTTAAGGAATGGAGAACAATAGGAAAGCATGGCAAGGAAAGATCAGCAATTTGACAATGAAGCAACATCCTGAGCCTGAAGCACAATGCTATTGAGTAAGCATCTGAGAAAATGTTTTATTTCTTCACCCAGGATGCATTCTCTTTCCTCTTTCTCCTTCTCTCCTAGCAGTGGAGTCTGACTTGGTGTTAACCTCAAGAAGTTTAACTTGGGGTTTCCTAGACGGGACTAAGAACTCCATTTGTTACATAGCTCTGTAATTCCATGTCCTACATTTATAATGTATACTGGAAGTCCCAGTTTCATCCCACTTAACTATGGGCACTGAATGGAGGCAGCTACCCATGGTCTGTAGGACACCTAAATGCCCTTTACAGTCAATGGAGAGAAAGAGAGACACTCCAACACATGACAGTTCAAAGAACCAAAATATCGCTCACCTTCTTGAGATCTCTCATCCTCCGCTGATTGTAAGGGAATCTTAAAATAGGTACATTCTTAATACAGGTGGCTAAAATTAGGTGGGATGATTCCCATCCAGCTTTGCATGTTCTCATGCTTTTACAACTCCTCCTCCCTACCAGAAGTGAAGGTTCAAAAAGTTCTTCTCCCCACAAAATGTCTTGTTATGTAATTCTCAGAAAATAAATCTTTGTCTATCCAATAATCATGCTGCAATCATGCAAGCCCTAAGATTTTTATTTTTCAAAGACATCATGGTGCCTATCAGGATATAAGGAATTTTCACCTTATTTTTTGATCGCATGCACTAAGCCATTGCAACATATAAGAGTGGTGCGGCACTGTCAGTTAATTTAGTGCAGCATTTCAATAATGAAAGTCAGGGACTTTTGAAGATTTGGAAAATATATTGAAAGGCTATATATTTAAAACTAACACCTTTTCATTTAGGCATGTAAAACTAGTGTTACCCTTTTATCTAATTTCCTGCCCCTTTTACTAGCGATTCAGTTACAGCTCTTTTCTGTTAGGAACTGGCAGTTCAGTAGTTCAGTGGACCAAAAAGTAACGCAATATTTTGCAAGTTTTGTTGGAAAAATAATATAGTAGAGCTATTACTAACAAGGAACATACTCACACTATGACTGGGCTTTACTTCAAAAAATTAATGAAAAATAGCAAGTACAGCTCTGCCCACTGTTGCACTTGTACAATCCTTTGTGATTAACGAGAGCTGTACATGCTTACCTAAAGATACAACTGAGACCAGTTGTTGCACTGAATGTACCGAAAAGCACCAAGTTTGTTCAAATTCACCTACAGGAATAATTTAGACTCACGCATTTCAATCATGCTCTGTGTAAGAGATCCATTATATTTTCTTAGTTGGTGGACAACAAGATTAGAGACGGGTCCAGCTTGGAGCCCCAGCCAAACTGCATCTTCATTTTATATAGAGGTTCAAAACACAAACCTGATCCTGAACTAATTAGGTTCCCCCTCACAAAAACAGAGCTTCCAAGTCTCATTTCTTCCTTCAGAAAAATCTGAGAAGGGGGTAATTCTTTAGAAAATTGCAATTCTTATTTGTATAACTCAACTTAAACTTTATAGAGAAAAAAGTGTGGCCTGACTTAATTATTAAATCATCATTTGATGATCAGTGAAATTCATTGGAATCTTTCCTTAACCAGGCATTTAAAAGCCCTTGGGTTTTATTTGTTGTGTTTCAGGACACCTGACTTGATTGTAATGACTGTGATCAGTATTTCACCTGCCTGGTGAATAATAAATTGTGTTTTTGCAACAATTCCGTGGATAGTTTCCTTTCTCTCTAACTTCGTCTTTCAGCTCTGTTTTCACATCCACTATATTACTTAATGCCTGCATTTTTATTCTTGTGGTTTTCTTTCTACTTTTCCCTTTTTTTCTCTACTTCATTCTGCTGCTGTTCTTCATTTTTGCTTAGTCTAACATTTATTGTGGTTTATTTTTAGGATACATGTATATTTGGGGTGGAATTATAATCTGAACATTTATATGCTGAGTATATGTTTTTGTTGGAGAAATATATAATTGACGACTGTTCTTATTCTTCTGAGAAATGCCAATAACAAATGGCAGGCTCCAGTTCAATGAATCCTCTACTGATTTAACAAAACAAAACACTGAAAGCAGGCAAAGGAAGTACAATAGGATCATTTTTTAAAGTACAACAGTTTATCCTGGGGTCAAAAATATTGCAAATGTTGGTGTTTGACTGTTTTGCATCTGTCATAATCTTATGCTGAAATACCATTCAAATGTCAATAACATTTTGCAAAAAACATGGAACAGATATACTGTAAATAATCACACTGAGAGGAAATAACACACTTGAAACTGGAAATTCCTTTACTTCTAGGCAGATTTCTCAGTTTATTTAGATGTTAAAGAGATCTATTGCCCTGTAATGTACAGTATTAATAGCTGGGTTAGTTTAACTGCCCTTTTCCCACACAATGTTTTTGCAGACTAACACCTACTGATACACTTTTCAAACCCTTAAATCTCCTCTGATTCTCAAAGTGCTCTTCTGTCTTCATTTCTGGATGATGGTCACAGAGCATGAAGCCTGCTGGAATAAACACAGTTTCTGAATGCAAGTTCCACAGGTTTCGCTGTTGCTTGAGCATGCGCATAGTTCCCAAAGTTGCGTTTGCTTAAAAAAAAACCTACTAAGTCCTCTTTAAAAATTTATTATTATTTGCCATAGCCAAATCTCTTTTAAATCTAATATAACTGGATAGAATTCAAAAGAAGTGTTACAGAGTGAGTGACTGAGTAAGGATAGGCATGGGCACATATTTAAGGTGAGGCACCCACATGTGCCAAAGGGACATACCAATACATAGGCAGGCTATGGTGACATTATTGGCACCACTCAGCTCTAGTAAATTTTTTATTTTTACATTTGCTACATTAATTCACAATGTTTACTTTTTCACAACTTGTCTTTTTTGTTAGATGTAGAATATCCACTATGAAGTAGTAGTTTTCAAAAGAGAGTATTGGGGAACAGGGAGGTGGTTGAGTTTTGGAAGGGGGTTGTTTGTGTATTTATTTTCTTACGACTGGCAAAACCCCAGCAGCTATTCTCCAGAAATTTCACAAGAAACATTCATATGGGCAGGAAATCTACTGGCAAGAAAAGGCAGATGAAAGAGTTATGTACTGCTGAATGAGAGTTTTGCACCTGCACATTGCTTAAGTTGGAGAACATGCTATTAATATAATCACAATAGCATAACCAGCAGGATGCGTAGTCACCTACCAAGAAGATTTAATTTCGAGACTTCATGGACACTTTTGGCATTAATGTAAAACAAGGAGTTGAATCAATTTCAAATGTGCACTAAATGGAAAGGGGAAAAAAAATCAGTTAATTACTATTAGGGTATCATGTTTAAAATTAAGACAAGAACTGTGTAACTGAGCCCAGACCAATCTACTGGAGGTCCAAGGCCACCAGTGGGACCACAGGCAGGGTTACCCAGTAAGTAGGGTCAGAGAAATCCTGCTTCAGGCTCATTCACTGGATTCTGTTTTATTTCTACTTTATGGAGAAACCATTTTTTTCCCCTCAGGGTCATTAAACTTAGACTGGAATAGTCTTTTTTTCAAAAAAATCCTATGGAACATTTTTTGGGGTCAGGATTTGGTAATACATTGAAATCAAAATATTTCCAATGTGTATCAAAACATATCAACAAAGTTTCAAAACAAGTGTTGTCCCAGTTTTGAAACCTGGAAACCCTGAGGTCTCTAGGTCAAAGGTAGACTACTTGGTGGGCCATCCGCTGCAATGACAGCCCATCAATCCACTACCCTGGCAGTCAGAGGGTTGAGCAATGGTCTGCCAGCCAGGCAGGACTCCTCCAGAGCTCTGCAGGCTTCCAGAAGAACTTAGGCAAAATCCAACTGTCCCTGCAAAAAGGTTAGATTTCAGTCAACTGCCAAGGTCTCTCTGAAGTTTGCCAGACAGCTTTACTTCTGAGACTGGTTCTATCAGCTTTTCTGCACAGAAATGTTTTTTCCAAATAAATCATTTCACCCCAAACAAACTATTTTATCTACCTCAGTAATCACCCAGATCATGCAAAATGGTGTACCATCCCTGGATTTGTCCCTGGACCTATGATGCTGTTTCAGGTATCAGGCACTGAAAGGTTCTTACAGACCTTGGACATGTACAGTCTTTCCAAGCTGACCAACACCTCTGCCACGCAGTCAGTCTCCTCCTTATGGAATTTCAATACTAGTGGATTCCTTGCAAATCTTTTGAGTTGCAAGGAATACTGACTGGGAAAAGCCATTTTAAATTGCACGTTTATCGTTTTAATGTCATTTGAACAACTAACCTACAAACTATCATTTTGCTATTAGAAAGAATAAAAGCTATATAAAACTTGTAAAGAATCACAGAGTACTCATCCAGATTTCTGACAGTCAGTATATGCCCCAAAAATCTCTCCCAGTTCTTTACAGAGACTAAAATTCAGCAGTTCAGTGAACTGGACTATAAAATCAGTGTATCTGCCCCAAAACAAGCATGCTTTTTTCTTGCAGTAATGTAGCTAAAATGTATTTGCGGGACAGCAGGCTGGCACTGGGCCGTGAAAGGTATTCGCCATTTTGTAAAACAAAGCAGCCATCCACAATCTTTTTCGTTTCCAGATAATAAAAGGAAAGTCTCATTTTGCAACTATAAAAAAAAGTTAAAGCAGTACAGCTGTAAGGCGAAACCCAGTCCACTTGTGGTTTAAAGAGCTCCACGCCTACTGTATATAAAATAATACGCTGGTATCATTAGCATAGACAACAGCTTGTTTTCAATTTGGCTGCAGATAATGAAATTATCCCCCAAATTACCATAAAGTGGAACAAATAAACACAAAAGCAAACTCCTTCTTTTTTTTCTACCCCTTCAGCAGCCCTGGCTTTCAGCTATTTAGAATAAAAGCAAAGCTTCTGTTTTTCCAGAGCTCCAGTTTGACCTCAAGCAGATAAAGAACATGAAATGACAAACACGCAGCAAAGAGTTACTGTGTCCTTCCCCCCTGGCCTCTGTTTACATTAGGAAATGTACCCGGGGAGGAGGGAAGGGGAGGCAGGAGGGCTGCCTTTCAGCGCCCTGCTCAGCTCCGCTGGCTCCGGCTGGAGCTGGCCCCTGTTTCTGAGTAAGCTTACTCCACTCCAGATGTGCCTCGGCTCCAGCGTGGCTGCCATGTACAGTAAATCGGCATCTGAGGGCTCGTCAATCTGTGGGGTAGAGCAATTGCGGTTTCGCCAGGCCGCCCCACTGGCACAAACAGAAATTTGCGCCGCTGAACTGGAAAAGGAGGAGGAGGAGGGAGAGGAGGGAAAGGGGCGACGGGGAGGGAAGGAGGCAAATAACGGGAGAGCAGTGTGTGAAAGGTGAGGGGCTGGAAGGTGTCCGCTCCCAGGAGGAGAAGGGGAAGAAATAAACACTAACAGCCATCGGGGGAAATGTTCTTAATGCATTTGTAAATTTACTTGTAAATGTTTTACACTTAGAGAGAAAGGGGAATGCTGCGTATCATTTGGCAATGTTGGCTGTCTATAGGTCCCTGCGGATACACTGGTTTAGTACGACTTGTAACCAGGGCAAGAGAAACATAAAATAGCTGGGAAAACACAGCCAATTAGTCATTACATGTAGATTGTAAAAACAAGGGAGAGAGAGACAGAGACAGAGAAATAAATACCCTTAGCAAATTGAGTCCCTCCTGTTTATGTCCCTGCAACATGAGTTCAAAAAAGTGGAGGCAATGACGCCTTCTAGTCAAAGTGCAACCTGCAAACCAGTCAGTGCTCCCATTCAAAATCCTCCAGGATTTCCTGACGGTCACAAGATTTACCTATTTGCTGTCATTGTAAAATACAAATTGTTTCACTAATCAGGCAGTTTGCTTTGGACCCAACCCCAGTTGTACAAACTCCAAGTTGGACGTTCGTTTCTGATCTCCTGCCGCCTACACAGCCATTGCTAACTGAGTTTTAATAGGATGAGAAAACGATCTTTTCTTTTATAGTTGGTTCAAATGAGCTACCCAGCTTCAAGCTGACTATAGCTGTGTTTTCTTAATCACCATTTTTTAATAGCAATTCTGAGGATGAAAATGCCTGCTCCCCCCCCCTTCTCTTCCAATGGTGCCAAGTCTAGGAATGTAAATAAGTGTTAAATTGAAACACAGAACAAAAATGGGTCAGATTTAGTGTAACTGAGTCATAGTTAAATTTAGGCTGCTCTTATTTGCAAATGTGCACTTTAATAGCAGCTCTATACAGCATCTCTGGGTAGAATGAGATGCCTCATTTATTATTTTTATTGTGGTTGTGCCTGAAATTCTCAGCAAAGGCTCCCGGTCCCATTGTGCCTTGCACTGCAAAAGATGAGCTATGCATTTTAAAGACTCTTCTTTGCCCAGGAGGCTGTCCTCTGTGTACCATCTGGGTTAAATGGTAGCACCTTAAATGGACAGAAATATTGTCAGCTGTTCCAAATTTTCAAAAATTGTGAATCAAAGCTGAAAAAAATCATGAGGCTGCAGGAAAAATCTCGTAAGATTTTCCAAGGGCTATATGCAGCATCCTTCCTTGTCTCCTAATTTGTGAGTTTTCAAACCTTCCCAAAACACTGTAAGAGTATGAAAGTTACTTTTTTAAAAGGAATGTTCAGGTTCTTGCAGTATCCCTTGATTTAAGGAATAAAGGCTTAAAAACATCAAATATCATTAGATTTCAAATAAAGCTGCAAGACTTGGCAATACAACAAACAGTTGTATATGGGATTTTATTTTCCTTAGCACCCAATTGACAGGATGGCATAGTAAACTCTCTTCCCTCTAGGTTAAATCAGTCCTGCAAGGTACAAGGTGGTCTGATTCTGACTGCAAAGAACATATGTAATCATAAACAATTAAAGTCAGTGTAATTCTTCTTCTGCATAAATTTCATACTGGGTTTTCAAACACTGGAGGCACTGAGATCACTACCTTAGATGTAGGGCAATAGAGAAGATCAACAAGCCCCCAGCAAGAAAATAAGTTTGCGCCTGCCAAAGAGGACAAGTCCATGCACAACGAATATGTGTCACATTACCAGCTCTTCTGTGTTGACCAGGAGACACACTGCCTCACACTTCTTCCTCTCATCTTGGTGTCCAGCCCGTGCTCAGCTAGGCCCCAAAGAGGGTTCTGGCCATTGCTTTATGCCTTGTACAGTCATTTACAGCAGGACAAAATGGACGTAAAACAAGTGTGTCAAATCAGGAAGGCAAGATTAGGATCAAAATTACCTCCAAAATTGACTGTTTAAAATTAGGCTGGCCAAAGCACTGGTAAATGTACAACAGGGACTTCTGTTAAACTGACATAAATACAAACTGGGTGATCAAACAGGTGTTTTCAACAGCCAACATTTCCATGCAGAAAGACAACACAGACAGGTCTCATTAGACAGTAGCTGAGTTTACAGAGGAATGTGACTTTTCCCACCCAATGTTGAATGAGTGGCCCAGGGGAAATGTGATACTTGGAGGACACTAAGAGCAGCACAGTTCTTAGCTCATCCACCACAATAATGGCACTAATTTGACAATAAGTGAGCGTAAAGCTGATAATAGTTGTCTGTAAAGAACCATGTATGATGGTAAGATGATATCACACAATGCTAAGTGACCATGGAGGAATGTATCTAGAAGCCAGGACACAAAATGAGTGAAGCATGAAGAGGGTGTTGAAAATGAATCTGTGAGAGAGATAGGAACAGCAGAGCAAACAGTGCAGTCCTTCTTCAGACAAGCCCCTCTCAGTATTATGCTCCTAACTCACAGCAACGATGCTCTTCCACTTTAGTTTTAGCCATGTTTTTACAATGTAAAATCAAGTCCTTGTTTACACGTGTATTGTAAGTGCAGCCACTTAACCTCAGGTTTATCGTGCATATGGTCAAATAAGGACAATTTTCCTGACAAAAGTTCAAAAAAAGACAAAATCAACTGATAATCTCACTAAAATATGATAGTATTTTCTTTCTTTGATGGCTCAACACACGCAGTGTGCCCTCTTGCAAGACACCAGGTACTAAAAACTCAAGAAAAATTGCCTGCAGAAGAAATGATGGTTTGTATTTCCAATGACAACTGCCTTTTAATCGTGCATTAGAATCTTGGATCTACTATTTTCTTTGGGTTTTCTTCTATACACATTCCAATGCACCTGACAATTGAAGGAAGGACAGTACTGTCCAGCCATTGTGGGGGCAGATGTTGTGTAAATTTCCACAAAAGATTCTGCCAAGCCTCCCTCTTACACAGACCTCTGACACCTGCATTATTTGGAAGGATTACTTTCTGTATCAGTGAATTTCCCTCGGGGACTGAGACAAGATGAGCAACCAAGAATGTGGCTGCAGAGCAATCCTGCAAAGTAGATAGGGATGCAATTATCTTTCCCTACTAAAGGAAGATGCAGCAGCCTCGTGTCCAGGGAAGACAAAGGTGGCTCACTTCATGCATCTCCTAAAAAAGTGGAGATTAACAAAAGTTTGTTAGGTATCCTGTCTAGTCATTTAAAAATAAAATAATCTAAAAGGACGGCAAGAATACGCTGTGTTGTAATTGAAACTCTCTATAACACAAACTGCAAACTTGTGATTTCTGTTCATAAAAGAACTATCAGTAAGTCCACCAGGCATATATATGCCCAGTGTTTAACATCCCAGTATCATGCTCTTTATGATGCCTTTGACACCTGCAGAGAAATTACATCAAATCTGTAGCAGCAGTATTAGGTAATGCACTAGAGTTCAATGTTCAAAACATCCTGTTCTTTACATAGCCTCTTGTCTTACACAAAAGCAGTTAAAAATAATAGAGCTTGTTCAAGTGCCAGATTTACAAGCTCGTGTTCATAGACTTTGTAAGGCTCATCTTGCAAGGTTGTTTTGTTATACCTGTGGGCTGGGAAAGGGAAGGCAGAAGGCACGAGAGGGAGGAAAGCTTTGTGAATGGGTGGTTTCAAGCCTTTAGGAAAAAATGAAATAACTTCAACCCCTCTGCTTTTATAACAATTAATTTACTTTTCTGAAGAGTAAAATTAATAAGAAGTGAAATTTGTAAGAAGTGAGTAACAGAATAAGTATCTTGTATCTAGACTGGAGATGGATTAAAGTAATGGAATATTTATATTTGTAGTTTGAGATCTGGAGGCTTGGATCAGCTAATTAGTAAGACAGATGCCATTTGCAAAACTTGGATGTTGATCCTGATGCAGATTTTGAGCTCATCAATCTTTTGGAATGTTTAGAGGAAAAGAAGCTTGGCTCTCCTCTCAAATTTCACACTAGAAGGCTCTAGCTGGCCTCAGTGATGAAAGAAAAAATGAAGGAAAAAAAAAAAAAAAAAAAAGGCTCTATGTAGGCTTCTACAGCCTTGCTATGTAACATGTACATTTTAATAACCTCAGTGTTGCTCTTACAAAACTATGTGAGCAATAGGCCCTCTTCTTACTGGGATCTGGGGTTCCTATTGTTGTTGACGGAAATCTGAGCAGAGCAATGCAATCCACCAGTGCTTTATGTTCTTGTCACATTCATGAGTCCTATGACTAATCTCTTTGCAATCAAGACCCAAAGCTATAATTGATCACTTTATTCTTATTTTCACAAGCTGTTGAGAGCTTTGCTGTTATTCATTCTGTGTATGAAACGCTCATTTTCACTGGGAAACAGCATACTGATAGCGCGTTGGACTGGGAATAGAGGGACCTGGCTCAGCACATCAGTGAAGTCTGGTACCAACTCCTGGCCTTTGAAGCATTTCTTAGTCATGATTTTATTTACAGTTATGAAGTCTAAAACTGCTAAGACCTTCATTATTGCTTAATAAGGTGATTTGAGATCACAGATGAAAGGCAGAGGAAAAAATAACAGTAATTTCTACAAAAAATAACCAGTGCTGCAGAATGAAGCACCAGATCACGAACAAGCTGAATTCCACACTTCCACTGAGTCTTCAGTTTATACCAGATCAGATTGGAGCCCAGCTATTTTGTCCAAACACCTACATACAGTCTATTTGTAATGTATCCCTCATAAAGCTCTTCCTCTTACTTCCTGTGCATAGGAATATTGCAAAACTGCACAGAGGAAGTGGGAGTTAAAAGCTTTGCAGAGACCAGATGGAAAATGTGATAGGAAACTGAAAAACAAACATTTTGTGTTTTCATATATATTAATTACACTTAACAAAGGTTAACTTCCACTCATATCTTTTCCTCAATTTTTTAGCCAGAACTTTTAATTCTTGTACTAACAGTTACACACTGCAAGGGCTTCTACCAATAACAATAATAAGAGTCTGGTAAATGTTTTATTATCAAAGGCAGCAAAAAGTCTTATTTTATGTAGAGGAAATAAGCCAGAATCAATAAAGATATAACCTGTTGCCTTTATTAAATCACTGAAACAAGACTTCTCAATTAATTTTTACCAAAATGCGGTTCCCTTTACTGGGATTCTCTGGGTGATTTCTACCAAGGTTTCCTCTGCAGGAAATAGTGGACAAACTCCAGATCTCTGAAAGAATGACAAAACAGTATGAAATACAGGGTCTCCCACAGAATGCTAGGGACTTCATCTCTCATGGACCTGGGAAAGACAAACAAAATTTACACACGGCCTGAACCCAGACTGGGGTCTGGCATTTGAATAATCCCGGAGTATTTTCAATCCATCTCATTCTTAGTAACTGCTTTATTTTTTAAAGCAGGTTAAGTTCAGAAGATGTTACTTAGGCCACTGTAATATCAGCTGATTTTCAAATTCTTAGTATCCACCCGCACACATGAAAATCAGAATACTTATTTTGTGTTGTAAACTGTGAAATAAAAAATTTGAACATTTTGAGTCTGTAAAATCAAATTATTCTGAATGTTTCGTCTTTTGTAGTTACTGGCCATTAAAGATTGATGTTGCCCTGTAACTCTTTGCTGATGAACACATTCCTCTGAATGCCTAATTTGTGAGAGATTTACACTATGCAAACATTATTTACAGAGAGCCCTTGATTCTCTCCAAATCAATTAGATATGCCTTTTCAGGCACATTTTCTGTTGGAGGCTGCCAGAAGAGGGTTTTCTTTTTTACCTGCAATGGGGATTCCCAAATCACATCACCTCTGAGAAGCCACAGGGTGGCTTGGAAATAAAATGGTTCTGCCAGTGCAGCCTCCTGTATAATTGAAATGCAATTTAAGAGATCTTCAGAGGAATTTCTCCAACTCTGGAGGAGGCTGATCAGCAGTCTGACCTCCAATAAAGACAACAGAAGGAAGCTCCCTTTGAAAGATAGAGGAAACTTTTTTCTTTGAAAAGCATTCTTAGGTGCCGTCTGCTGATACGGTGCAGACTTATCTCCTGAGGTCCAGACAAGTCTGTGTTACTGAGTATGCCAATATACCTCATGTGGTTTTCACTGCCCTTATCTAAGAATGGGAAAAGTCAAGGAGAGCAAGTGAAAAACAAAACAGAACCCTACCTGACAGAGAGGTTTATCATTAGAAGTGTTAAATGCACCCAGAGAAATCTCCCTGTGTATATATGAAGTTTAGGAACTTTATTGTTTTATTGCGCTCTGGAAACAATGAGGCTGTCAACAAAAAACTACCAAAATGTGTCTCTAAACCCGGTAGATACATGTACAAACAGGTAATTGCATTTGCATTTATGCATTGTGTGTGCAAAATGAGCATCTGTACCTAAAGTTATACATGAGTTCATGATGTTCAACAAAGGCAAATACTAAGTCCTGCATCTGGGATAGTCTAGAAGCCAACTGATTAGAAAGGGGCTTTGCAAAAAGGACCTGGGGCTCTTGGAAGACAAACTGAACATGAATCAGCAGTGTGCCTTTGCAGCGTTAAAAGCCAACCTCATACTGGGCTGTTTTATTAAGAAAATAGCCAGCAAGTCAAGGAAGTGATTATTCCCCTCTATTCAGCACTTGTAAGACCACATCTGGAGTACTGCATCCAATTTTGGGCCACTGACAAACTGGAGCAAGTAAAGCTGAGGGCCACCAAGGCGGACAAAGGGCTGGAGTGTGTGACTTGAGAGGAGAGCTGAGTGAGCTGGTTTGGTTTGGCCTGGAAAAGGGAGAGCTGAAGGAGAGGGTTTCACCACCACTGTCACAACCTATATTATTCAATGACTTTATATTAGTACACAAGAGTTCATCTGTTATCATGGCTAACCTGCCTTCCATCTCACATCAGAAGCAGAGTAAGTGCATTCTCTGTGAGTTTACAATTTGTGGGACAAAGTGACCGACTGCTGGGGCAGAGTAAGACTAAAGAAGACCTGGAGTCAAGCCAGACAGCATGCCTCAAGCAAGCCAGAGCAGTGCAATAAGCTAACCAAATCCATCCAAACTACAGCAAAAATTCCCATGACTCAACTGCCTCCATAGCCTGTCAGCTCTACCTCCCACCTCCACAGCCCTATCTAACACTAGAGCCCAAACTGACAGATACTTCAATCCAAACATTGTGGTTATACAGGCCCCCTCCAAGCCTAAGGCCCAGATTCATGAATCCTGCTTTAATCCACCCCTGAGAATGTGTGTATTTTTTGGTCAGAATTTTGGTTGTCTATATTTGGAAAGTCTCACCCACAGTCTTTAGCTGACTAAAGGAAGCCAAAGAAAATGCAAGATGTAGTGGTTACCAAAGCTGAAATCCTCCCTCAATATGACCATTCCTTATGTATTTGTGCACTGTATATGTGCCTACTAAACCTCTAGGAACTCAGTCTGCTCCTTATTTCATTTACAGGGAAGGGATGAGAAAGAGTCTGTTTCTACAGAATTCCCCAGATACAATCCACTGCAGAGTACATCATTAATAAAGGATTTTCCTATTTATGTGTTTCACCCAGAGCAGCTGGTCAGTCAGATCTCTCTGGGACATGTCAACTAATACATATTATTTCATAAGCTGAACATTTTTGAATAATACTGTCTTGTCCCTTCCATTTGTATTACATTACATGGGAGTAAGGAAGTATGTTTGCATTATACTGTAGAAATTTAAAGGAAAAAAGTATTTATGAAAAGGATTGAACAGAACTGACCATTATAAAAATGCTGATAAACCTTCATATAAGGGGTTATATTTCATACTGCTAAAGGAGGAGGCTAAGAATAAATCTGATTCACGCTCATGTGAGGTAAAACTAGTGAATGACAACCAAGGAAAATTTATTAAAAGCAACAATTAGCTCTTTTTTTCCTCACAGATCTCAAAGCACTGAAGTGCCACTGAACTCAATAGGAATCTATTCTTGATTTCAGTGAGAAATGCTGGCCCACTAGCCTCATTTTCACAGTCGGAGAAACTGAGACACAAAAATGTTAAATGAGTTGCAGGATATTACCCAGCAAATGGCAGAGCTGGGAATAGTACTCAGCTCCCCTAGAGGCTAGTTTGTGCGTCATCCACCGCACCACTTCCTCATACTAGAAGGCAGCAATATGGCACATATTTCAGGGATTTTGTGTAATGAGAATGGAAGATGGAGAGATCACCTCTAAAGCACAGGAATGCTGAACTTGTTTGACTGTTACATCCAATGTGCAAGTGCTGACACTAAAACATGAACATGTCTTTGCTTTTGTGCAGACTATTAAGGGAAGAGTCAGAGAATCAGGAAGGATCACATGGACAAAAAAAATAATTCCATTTATTTTAAAAACAAACACATAACAATGCAGATTCTGTAAACACTGAGTCAAGAGGCAAGTTTGCAAATCATAATCAAACGGGATTTAAACACTGTTAAGGTGGTTGAATCAACTAGTTGGTTGATGTAAAAGGAATACAAGGCAGGCATCTTACTTTACTTCAGATACCTACCAATCCTGTTTTGACAGATTACTTCTCTTCAGCTTGAAATGGGTGATACCAGCCTCTTTAATAGAAGACATGACTCGTAGCATGATTATTTATGTCTCACAGATGTATGGGTGGCATTCCTTTACCCCTGAGACAGATGCACTGACTTTGCAGCTTATTCCTAAAAGGATATTTTAATCATTTAAAATTATGAATATGAATCCATTTTCATGGCAAATACTGTTTGACAATTTCCTCTCCCTATGGTCGCTGCTGCACATGATTTGGTATTAACCTCCCATCCTAGGAGGTTCTGCATCCTCAGAAGAACACATGGGATAGGACAGGACCAAAAGACACCAATTTTTCTGGTTTTGGCTCACGGACTCAGAATATTTCAAGCTTCCGAAATGCTCATAGTTGAGAAATTGCCCAAACACATGCCAGTCCCAGGTAGGGATCCCCTTCCTTTGGTCAGCAGGTCGTGCGCCTGGTAGGAGTCTCCTCGTACTGGGAGAAGAGCAGCAGCTGCTGACACTGCTTTGGAGCAGACCCACCAGCCTCAGTGTGGCGGACAGCTGTGCTTACTTACTTGTGACTACCTGTGCAGCGCATTTTTTCCAGAAGGTTTCAAATCACTTTACCAAGCTGACTGCTAAACATTATTATTGTGATGGTTTTGTGAAAAGGAAGGTAGCAATTATGGCCAAGACTATCTGAGCTGGTTGCTAATTTCAAGTGATTTATATTGAAGTACATTGTAAATATTTAACATGTTACCTTAAGTGAAGGCAGTGTGTGAATGGCAGAGCAACAAAAAGATTATACGATTCATATCTCACAGTTCAGCAGCCTTTCAGATGGACCACACCATGATTCAGGGGCAGAAAATCCTTGTTGTTTAATTCACTTTAAGCCTCCTGACTTTGTTGCTTTAATACAAACCAACTACATAATTTAGCTTCATGACTGCTAGTGGGAAATAAATTTTACTGAAGCTTCAGACTATGAGCATTTCAAACTTTTCCTCTGATTTTAATCTTCGAAATCTTGTAAATAAACTCGTAACTTTGACATTACAATCCTTCAGCAAACACTTTCTTCTCAATGACATTTTACTCGTTACACTGTTCCCACCTACCAGGAGCTTCACTTCTGGACTGGGTTTGGCTTTATTGTTTTGTGTTTTTTTAAAAAAACTTGCCATGATGCAGCTGTGTAATATATGACAATAGAGGGTGATAAATACTGCACAGCTGAAGCTGAAAACAAGTCGAGTTAATGGAATGAAGTGAAGGTGATGACACTTTTTTTTTTTACACAGAAAGTCATGAGATATTTTAAACAATATGTTTTACATAAACACAAGAAGAAATCCTTCATTTGTGCCTAAAGAGTCTCTGGTGCAAAATTCATTCCCACTTGAGAACACACACAAAAAAAATAAATCCTAACCTCTATTTAATGACTTCATAAATTCACACAAAGTGGGATAACATTTATGCTTCTAAACTCCAGGTGAAGTAGCAGTCCTCCATTCTGCTACTAAAATCCTCTCTGTTGCTGGTGGCTGCTAGAAATTAAAGAGTTAAAATGGAGACCACTGAAAAAGAGTAAAGCGTATGTTATATGCAGCATGTTACTTGCTCACTGGGCTTCCCATGGGCCATTGAAGGTTGGGAACCACTTCTGTAAAGGAAATGTATATGGTGTCAAGTTATAGACAGTCCTGTGTGTTGGCTCCATCCCTGCAACTGATTAGCCCCAGAATGACTTTGGCCTCATAGTTTCTTACAAACACTATTTAGTCAGGCTTCAAAACTTAAGTAGGCAACAGTGTTATTCCCAGTTTACAGATGAGTTATAAGTGCAACAGGGTTAACAGCTACTGCAAGGGGACACATTAAATGAGCATCAGGAGCTGAAATAAAATTCAGTTTCCCAACCCTTGCCCACTTAACCATAATGTCCACAGTCTAAACCACTTAGATGAAAAAAAAAAAAAAATTCAGCTCCTTCACTGAAACCATGTCCCCTGAAGCCATTTCTGATGTCTAAGCAAGCATTGTAATTTTTAGAGCTACTGTGCACCTGCAGCTTCCAAATAGTTTCCAAAGGTCACCTACCTATCCTAATTTTTCCAAGCCTCAGCTTCTTAAGTCTTTCAAAACATGGAAAGAATAGCTATCTGTCTCCTAGTCTTCCTGCCCACTGAGGTCAATGAGAGACTTTTCTTTGACTTCAGTGGCTGTAAGACTTCCCTCCCATATTCTTTTCCTTCAGTTTTGGAGAGCAATTGTCTCCGGGTGGGTGTCTGCTTCAAGAGAAACTGTTGTGTTGAGAATCACTATCTAATTATTACCACCCATGTACCACACAATACAAACAGTAAAAATGATGAGCAAATAAAACAGCATAAAACTAAAGAATAAGAAAACAGCACAATCATCCTAACAGCAATGGCTGGAAATTCATCTTGGAAGGCTTAACTGTTCCTGTGGCACAGAAGCTAGGAGTGATTGTTCTGTGCCGCGATGGCGTTGCCCAATAACCCATTCTGTCTAAACTAACAGAGCTTGCTAAATTGTCCTGCCTTGTGTTCTCTTTTAATTAATTGTTTAGTTTAAAGAGAGGATAAAAAAGGCTGGCTGGGATCCAAGTTCAATTGCCTGCTGCTATGACAGAAAAAAGTACTGATCAGAATATTTCTCTACAGAATGAAATGTGTATCTCCTGGGCTTTTAGCAATAGCAAAACAAGCTTACATTTCTGTCTCTAATACGATTCTGTCCTCTAAGTCATTAACAGTTCCTTGATCCCTTCTCTTATTCCTGCCCCCTTTATCTTATTTATTGAAACTTGTAATATAAACAGCATTTCTTCACCTACTGTCTTTTGAATTGTTGATTGTCTGGAAAATGGCACTCACACAAGGTTTCAGGGCATTTCCTCTGCATAGCAGTGGTGTTTCAGTCGCATGCGGGTACGGTCAGACACCAGCTATCATTTAGGGCCATCAGGGGCAACTCAGGGAGCAAGATACTGGGCCAGTGTAAACGAGCACAGCACAATGTGACCTCAGGAGCATCGGGCAGATTTGCCCAAGGCTGAGGATCTGGCCATGTGACTGTTTCCAGCTAAAATCACATTCTACCCCCACCACACGCTGGAAAATTAGAGACTGCAGATCTTTCTAAACATGCTTATGGATGTAGAAAACCCTTTCATAAGTGGGGGAGGAGTAGTGAGGGGGGAGGCTTCTTCTGAAAGGCAGCATAGGATGGGACTGGAAGTGCCAGCACTTTTGCCCCCTCGTTGTCACATTCCTTTCCCAGGCCCAGCCGCTGAGGCGGTCTGTGAGCTGCTCTGGCTGGGAAGGATCACATTGCTGAAAGGGGATGGGAAAGAGAATGTGGTTTCCTGAAAGGTTTCCAGCAAGTACATGGGAATGGAGCTCTTGAAAGAGACATGGAGCTGGAAGCACTTCCCTTCTGAAAAACACTTCCAATCCACTCCCCAGGCCAAATGTAATAACAGCTCTAACATTATTATTACAAAGGGGAAAAAAGTCCTTCTTCCAGCTCGCTGCTGTGATTTATCCATTTTGAAGCCACACCTTCTTTGGGACCTGGAAGTCATGTGGTTTCACTTGCAAGCCTGCTCACAAGGGATGCTTCTTGGGCACATCTCTACCAGCACTTATCACCAAGTCTTTCTGGAGGTGCCAGGAATGCTTCTGGCAACAAAAAAATGAATTTAAAGATATGTTTTTCTACTTGGGTGCCTCCTTATATCTCTTTATTTATGTGGAATATATTGCCACAAATTGTCTGCAATATATGACAAGCTTTTTCCTACTGTCAGTCATGATATGAGGGAAAATTCTGTGTGAAAAACAGCTACTTTGCCATTTGATGTGTCAAATTCTAAGTTTGGTAGGTTCAGTTGCAAAGTCTCTCCCTTTCCCCACTTAATACACTACACTGCACAACAAATTAGGAGAAATTATTTTAAATGTCTCTCTAAAGCAGCCTATCAGATAATACACTAACTGGTCCTTCCAAGTGAGCCATGCTAAATATTCAGACTATCACTAGAAGGGTTAGGAAATAACGCATGAAGGAAGAAATGAAGAAGCAATAGCAGCAAGGGACCCAGTTTCTGGTTTACCGTCCAGGAATATGCTGGAATATGCACAGAAGAGTTACAAAACAAGTGCTGTTGACAGTACAAACGGGAAAATAAAGCCATTAGAAACAGTATAAATTGCACTGGCATGAATAATGTTTCTCCCCAGACTTCGTTCTAGAAAAAAAAAGGGGGTGGCATTAATTCAGCAACCTCTGTTCCTAAATAGGTTCAGTTAAATTGGTACAATTTTTGTTTAGATAAGGCCTCAGACTCACTGACTCTCTGGAACCCCCTCTTAGTCTTACCTCTAACCACTTTTTCCAGCCCATGGCAGGGAAAAATGTACCACAGGAGGCAGAGCCAGACACCAGTAGTATCGTAAGAACCTCAACCAAGAGTGTCTCAGCAAACAGAGGGCCAGATCCACCCTTGCTCACAGTGAGCAATTCATTTGATTGGGACTACTTAAAGAGGCAACTTTTAAGCTGCCAGCTTACTGACACCTGACAGCCATCAGCCTGCAGTGCCTAAGCTGCTATAAAACATGAGTCAGTCAATGAATTACATGATTTTTGGAAAATAAGAGTCATTTAGAACATTCTATTCACATTTCTGTGTATGGATCATTTAAACTTCGTGGGTGTTTGGGGTTTTTTTATTATTTTAACTAAGCATATAAAAGGAATAAGAGTACAAAAGTTCTTACCAGTATCAGGAAAAAGTAAAAGACCATTTTTTACAGGGTTATGTCCATATTCTAAGTAAGGGCAGGAAGCTTTTTTGACTTTTGAGAAAATATAACCTTAACTATACAACCCAAATCTGACAGCATCCTTTCATAAAATTCAAAACACAGGATTTTAAACAGATGATGGCTAATATTAGCTGATGTTAGAAGTTCAGGTAACAATTGAAAGAGCTGTTTCGGTAGTATTTCTGGGTTTGTAGCTACCTCAAACTTCCATACACTTCACAGCCTCATTTTGATGGAAAATTTTTTTTAAGAAAAAAATACCCTACACTTTGGATGAGTGTTTATTCTTTCAGGTTGATTCTTTCAGTCAAATAGAAACAGCCAAGAAATCAAAGATTCATAATGAGATATAGAAAATACCACTAAAAATATCAAGTAGCAAAAAAACCTCTCAGAGGCCAAAGAACTACTAAACTGTAATAAATTTATGCAAAAGGCTGTACAAATATGCCTGAGGACACAGGTTCTTGCAGTCAGAGATAGGTGGGTATGAGGCACCTCAATCCAAAACAGTGACAAAAATCCCTGCCTAAACTTGAGGGTGATTAAAGACACTGGTTGACATGAAGTACACCAGGTTGCAGGAGAATACTTCTACAAAAGTGCAAGATCACCAGAATCTGTGCTGATAAACACCTTTACTCCTGAATACAGTCATGATTTAGAAACAAGGTGTTTCTCAGTTTGCGTCCTTCAAGGAAGCAAATTCAACAGGTGCTTTCAGAACAAGCTCGGCACACACCGATAAACTGAGATCTCCACAAAAATCCAGTTGTGGACACCATGTTTAAATGGATCAGGAAGAGGAATTTGTGTCATTGGCATCTTTGCACTTCTCATTCAACACCAAGTTAATAATATACAGAGGTGGGCCTGGAAGCAGGATTCCTCCCTCCCAGCAGAGCGCCCTAAGTACTAAGCAACAGAGTCACACTGCTTTTTGCTCACTCTGGTTCAACGAATCTCATGGTCCTTGCAAGCAACAGACAGTGGCACAGACAAGAAACTACTCCAGGTCATCCTGTTTTGCACCTGGTAGAGGGACCCCTTTTTAGGGGGAGAACCTAGGAAGAGGATTTGATTCCTCCTTCCCACTCCATACAGACTAAGGAGAAGACAGAGCCCATGTCTCCCCCATCCAGACAAGAAGTCTAACCTGCAAGCTTTCCCTCTGGTTACACTGTGGAAGAGCAGTTGACTGCTTGCTTTTGCACACTTCAAAGAGGATGCTGGGCTCTGGATCATGGCTAGATAGAGGAATCTTCCCACAAACCCTGCTGAGGCTTGGCAATGGCTATGACATCAGGCACATCCTAGCTAAATTTCAGTGCTCCCTCCTGGCTCGCTCGAGACAGCTGGCTATTGAATGTGAGGGTTTTCCAACTCATCCTTATGAATCACCACTTTTTGGTGTACAGTCTAGTGTACTTAGACTGATGGCTTCCCATCTGGTGAGAAGATTGCTGAGTTCATCAGACATAACATCAATTAACAATGCAACAGTTACAGACAAACTGTTCTGGAGCAGTAAGCGCCCCTTCACATTTGCCTTGCTTTCTGACTGACTCTTTTCCTGATGAAAAGGGACTGGAATGGCATGTTATTAGCCTCCTCTGTTTTATTAGTATGACGGTCCTCATGTACGTCAACAAGAGATTTACATGGCAGGCCAGCATGACACTGACATTCTGAATCACCAGCAACTCCATCTGGTTTTTGCAGGGTCTCATAAAACCAGCATGTGTGCCCATAAACTCAGAAATACCATCAGCGCCATGGAGGAAGTTGCCACTCAGGCAGAGTTACCTTCATGTGATCTTCAGGGTTGCAGAGCTGAACATAATTTTCATCAGACCAGGCTCAAAAATTCTGACAGTGCAGCCTGTGCCCAAATCAGAGGAAGGGAACCTAGAGGGCAAGCCATCAATAATCATAAAATGCAAGATTAAGTGACCAAGCAGCAAGTAATTTAACCAAGTTTAGGAAATTAAGGTCACCCACTTTGATCTTGTATTTGAATATTTCCTAATGTCCTCTATAGTTCTGCTTCAGCTCCCATCACGCTTTTCAGCAAATACTCCATAGAGGCCTCACTGTTCTCCATCCCTGAGCTTGACACTGTGCTTCGTGGTGAATTAATGTGGTGTCCCTGCTAGGAGTGCTGGGCCTGCCACTCCAATTAAGAAAAAAGGAGATGAGATAATGCAGCCACCAAACCTAGCAGAAATCTGCTGAAATGATTCTGAAATGCTCCTACCGTCTACACTGCTTCCAGCCAAGTCTCTCCACCCTCCACTGTCATTTTCTCCTCTCTTTTATAAGAGGAAATGGATGCTAAATCAGCAAGTTAGGTTCACTCCTTAACGTAACAATTACTAACAATACACCTTTTCCCCTTTGTTATAAATTACTTTAGTGTGTAATTCAACCAAATGAGAAGACAGACACCACTTATACACACTGTCTCCATCCTTTTGTGTAAGGCCAGGACTAGCTGCATTCACCAGCCTAGAGCTCTGCAAAACAGTTTTTTCCTTCCACTCTGGCAGCATCCATAGCTCTCCTTCTGCTACCACCTCTCTTCATCCCCAGGAAATCAGGACCCCAGGAAACAAACTGTTGCAAATAGAGGAAGGATGAAACTTCAGTCATTCAAGATGCTGAAGAACAGAGTTTAACCTCCAGTTACTCCACAGATTTTTTTTTTCCTGTGAGGTTGACCCAAAAAACATATTTAGTACTATTATTTCGTACTTATACACCAAACCCTATTTGAGTTAAAAGTATAAATACCTTTGGAGACTGGCTTTAGTTTCTTCAGCTGTATAAAACATGCCCTGTTAGGTCACTCCAGCAATGGTGTAGCACATCATTGCACAATCACCTACAGCACCCTTAGGCACAACATCAGACCCACAAACGCCAGTGACACCCCCACTAACCCCTTTCTAGTGCTCTGCACTATACTCATTCCATCTGGACCATGCCTACCTCTCAACCCTAACATATGGCACCACCTGACTCACACCACTATTTGCTAGCCCTGTAGCACAGGGGGACCTAGGGAGCACGAAGGGAAAATGGGAGCCAAGGGAAAGTGTGGGTCAGTCACCCTCCAGACTCCCACCCCAGCCTAATGATACCCCTACCAGACAGCTTATGCAGGAGAAAGGAGGCAATATCTGCCTCCATAGGCTTCAGGTGCTTTAATGTCTGCATGGAAGAGGGCTGTTCTTTCCCAAAGGCCCTGTACTGGGTTACACAAGCGGGGCCTTAAAGGTTTCCTTAATGTATTCTCCAAGGCTTGGATGTCTTCTCCCTGTGGGGAGCCTACAGAGCTAGACAGGATCAGGAGGGCTCACCAACACCCATGCACATGGCAAACCCCAGATGGAGAGGGAGACCAATGGCAAACTTCCTCAGAGTATTATGTGTGCATATGCACGGGAGATTGGGAGTGAAGACCTTGCCTCTGGAAGTCACACAAAGCACTGGACAAGGGAAACAGCCTTCCAGTCCACCCTGACCTATTTTGCAGCCAGGCATCTCACAGGGAGTCTAGCTTACGCTACCAAAATCCTGATATGTCAGCTTTGCAAAAGATGGAAAACATCAAGAGAAGTCTCTTTGGACATGGCTCTGTACACATGTCTTGTCAAATCTCTATGCCAACAGCATTTGGCTCCAAGTCTTGCACAATCCACTCAAGAAGGACACATGCTCTCCATTCTTCCTGCACAACCTCCAAATCAAAAGCAAGGAGTGACTGTCCAGGCTCTTGGGCAGATGACCTGGAGGGAATAGCACAGAGGTCCTCCTAAAGCCCACCCCCTGACAGAAGAGGAAGGAAAAAGGGATGCCCTACTCTGTTCTGCCTTGTGTTTGCTCCAACACCTTGTGCTGAAGAGCCACCGCAGTGGCTGTGGTGCTGCCTGCAGGACACAGAAGAAACCGCAGAAGAGCTGTCAGGAATTTGCCACAAAGCTCGACACTGATCTCCAGCTCCTGCCAACCCTCCCAGCTGTTTCACTCCAAATCTGATTCTTTGAAACTTGTCAGCAGGCTAAAGACATGAATTTCACACAGCCTAGGAATACCAAGTGACATGGATGTGCCAGTGTGTGCATAGTTTGGGCCCTAACTGACACCATAATAATTATCTATAAGAGCTGAATAACTATCTATACAAAGTAGGAATATGTGGGGCATAATTACCCACTTGGAATAGATCATGAGATCATATTTTTCTGAGGACCCAACTCTCAGATGAATACATACGCTGCAGGCACTGGAGTGTCCCTGCTTTGCTCAGATTTCAGGTCCAATGCTTCCAATTCATTTCAGAATTTAGTCAAATTTAAAGGTCATTGTTATTTCCAGTTCATTTGAGAGAGATAGTCTGAGGTTCACAGCTGACCACATTTTCTTTACATGCATACTGTGTAATTTTAACTCCCTCTCGACTAGCTCTGTTTTAGATTCTATTATAAAAAATGAATGTCTATTATTAAGTGATTTATTACAATATTACAGGTCAGTTCCACAATTGATGTGATCAGTGTGATGTGATTCTGTGATTCTGTGATTCTGAGTGTAGCTGCGCTGAAGTCCTTGAATGATGGCTTATTTACACCAGTGGGTATTCTTGTACTTACAGTATCAAGATTTTTAAAAAGCTTTATTTTATTTTTATTTCTGTCCAGCTGAACTGTTGCGGGGAGGGAGCAGTGTCATTGCTCTTTGGTAGGACCCTCTCAGCTTCGTATCTGTTCTCACGAAGCTTTCAGTCAAGTTTTTGCAAACTCAGATACTTAGTTACTGTGGTTTCAATACACACCTCAGCCTATAGATGCTCAGCTGAAGAAACCACCGATTCCAATCCTCTGGTAGCTCACCTATCATCACCAGTGTAAACCAACCAGCCTTTCCCCCACCAGTATCCTAAATTCCCTGAAGCACTGTTTCCAGGTGGGGAAGCTGCCTTCATAGACACCTGTTACATCTCATAATATCAGATAGCACAACGTCTGTAATGTACCTCAGCCTCATCCTACAACTTTGTGAGTCACACTACATGTTTCATGTACCCAGTGAACTAAAGCAAACAAACAGGATCTATTTGTATTCTTATTTATGCCAGGACTTATAATAAACCCCTTTGGAAACACTTCCGAACAGGTAGCAGCTGGCACACAAGTTTTGCCAAGGATTTAAACTAGTCTTTACCTGTTGCAGCTGTTGGGAAATTTCTAGCTGTTGCTAGAAGTGTACTTGTACCTGCATGCTGGGATTGGGAGTGTGAGCAGGTGTTTGCAAACCACAGTTATACTGCTAACCATGCTTACTGTCTCAGACTCAATACTAATCATACTAGCAATGTCTGGTACCTGCAAAACCTTGCTGCAAAGATTCTCATTCAATTTGTCTTACAACAGTGATCAGAACTGCTCTAAACTATAAAAGCCCCTCCAGCTAATTTCTGTGTGCAGCGTGATGCTCCTTACCCTGAAGGCCCTTTAAGATTTGACCCCTTTCACTGTTTTTCCTGCTGTCAGCCGGGACAGCAAAAGAAGAGGTGGTATGCGGCCTGAAAAGCCTAGCAGTCCTCAATCAGCCCTTTGTCTTTCATGACCAGCTTTTTATCCAGGGGCAACAGTCTTTTTCCATTACCAGTAAAAATGAACCCCCCAGTAGGGGTGATGAAGAAACAATAAAACTAATCATTAAGCAGGCCTGCTGAGAAGTGAATTCCAGTCCCAGGTCAGATCTAATTGCATTCTGACACTGAAGCAATGGCCTGGTCATTTATATTAGCAATGTCATGTTTCTTTTTATTTATTTGTCTCCATTCTGCTCTCTGTCCCCATGAAGAAAGAAATATAAACGTGTAGATCGATGAAAAGATGTATGTAGAGATCAAAATATACATACTGTCCTGTGGTGTACTTTGCAAGTTTTTAAAATACTCTCTTTTTAGCCAAGACCAATTGTGGAAAAACTAAAAACAAATATAGCAATTTGGAAAATGATGAGCAACTATAAAAAGGAGATTTAGTAAAAATTATAGTGTCATGGCCTATTACCAAGGAAACCCATGTACACAGGGGAGAAAAGACAAATTTAATCATACATATAAGCGCACAAGATATATATGTATAGCTGTGATATTTGAAACAGATTTAGATACCTACCCTTGAGTAATTACAACAGAAATACACTATCTTCAAGTTCAAGTATGCACATGGCATATGCACACATCCATTAATAGATTCCTGAAAATGTAACTATCTTTAGGTCCCCTTCCTCCCTTGCCACCTTCCTTTTACTGCTTTCACCATTAATGATGTTTTGCCCAGGTCTGCATCCTCAGCCTCCTCCCCCACTGTTTTTTGCCCAGACTCCCAGCCAGCCTCCCAGCCTAAGACTCTTCCTTCAAGAATCTAAACAAGATGCCTTTGCATCTGACCGAACACAATGGGCCTCTCTTCAAAGCCAAGCAACATTTTTCCTATCATTGTTTGCAGGGGAAGAGTCACTCTGCACTCTGCTCAGATATTACAGTCACACAAGTCTTATTAGCTTACGGGTAGATTTGCTGTCATAAGAGGGTTCGTACAACTAACAAGATTGCTTAATGCCTTCCTAGGTCCCTCAGCATTTGTAACAAGTTTTGTAATTGCTTTTTAAATCAAATGCCCTGACCTTGGAAACTCACTTGCAAGCCAGCTCAATCCTCTGGCTTTTTTCCCTTCATATAGCTTTTATGACCTCTCCTATCTGGATTATCAAGCCCTTTCTCAGAAGTATCTTAGTCCAATCCTCTTGATGCTATCCAGAGCTAAAAGCCCTCAGCATGTGCCTTGGATCGGATCCCTACCTGGCTGCTGTGCTCAGAGGGGCGTTGATCAAATCTGGTAACAACAAATCAGGGCCCAGAAAATGTATTTGTAGAACCTGGAGTTGTTCCATCTAATTGCAAGCAGGCTTTCACAACTCATTTACTGAAGAAAACTTCCTTATCAGGTGAGGATGTGACTAACTTCCACCCAGATTTCATGTTGTGGTTCTTATCAAAAACACTTGAAAAGACTTTTCCTTTATCCATGGAATCAGCTTTCAGAACTTGCTTTATTGAAAGCCACAGGATGGCACAGTGACAATTTTACCTAGGATTTGCCATGCACTTCATGTTCTAGGGTTAGCTGAGCTATACCTACCCTGGCAGCACAGGAGCGAAGCAGGCTAGAATAGGTATGTCACAGTTAGTTTTTTGTATTAAGCTCCATGACACTAAGTGCTACCAGTGCTACCAGTATCCAAGGTAGCTAGTTTAACAACTCGTTTATTCCCAATAGTTTCCAACCTTGTGACGATTAATCATTGTCAGGGCAGGGCATGCATTCCCTGTTGCATTTGTGTGCTCACACTGGCTTTTTTTAGCTACCTGTGGTGAATCTCTGAAAAGTCACCCATGGACTTTTAAGCCAGGCTGAAAACCTCTCTGATGCTCTAGGACACTCCAGCCCTCTCTGTGCAGACATGCCATAAAAGCCAGGCTGTGGCACCTGGATTCTGCTTCCACCTCTGCCACTGAATTGCTGGACAGCTTTGAACCAATCACATAACTTGTGTCTTCATTTCAGCCTTTCATCTAATGTATATAGGGGTGTTCTCTACTACTCTAGGGTATTCTGTGGCTTAATAAACACTTACAGGATGGGCTGGATCAATGTGTAACAAGGTGGAAAGGACTCGGACTTGCATCTAGAACTATCAACCTACCAAGGATATAAATCACATTAAAAGCTACAGGGATTTCATTCCCAAGAAGGTCAGCATATAAAACATACCCAAAACATTAGAGACATTACTGAAATGTAATTAAATAGTAAATACTATTATAGTAATAACTTAGCACTTTGCTTTCCAAGACTGAGAAAACATTTTGGTAAACTCTAATTAAGACTCAACTCATGAACCCAACCTCTTCGCAGTGGATAGCAGTATATGTGTAATGGTGTGCAGCAACATGACCCGACAGATTAGAGCAGGAAAGCGAGGAAAATACCACATCCAACCTGCAAGTTCAGAGGGAATTAGGTAAACAGAAGGATCCCAGGTGGAACTGGGATTAGGGCAACTTGAAGTAAATTAATGCTACTGCCAGAGAAATTATTACAGAAGAGTTAAGACCAGTAATTGTGATGAAGCTTTTTAATCTTTTCTGAAAAATAGTACCTGCATCAGCAGTGTTGCCTACGTCCTATTGAGACATGAGTGCTGGCTCAGGTGAGGATGTGCCACCTACAGAGGAACTATTGCTGACTGCAGCACTTGAGGGCTGCAAGAACTACTCCAGCTCCGCTGAGACATGAATATATCTACGCAAATGTGCCCTGGTACTAAAATTTGAAACACCCCCAATCTCAAGACTACTTAGATACTCCAAGCTAAGTCTGTCAGGTCTTGATTCAAAGCCCTCTGAACCCAGAGGGAGTCAATTCATTGACTTTTATTGCTTTTGTTCCATGCTTTTAAAGGTAGCATCAGAATATTTGGAGATAGAGATGAATTTTTACACACAGCTAACCTCCAAAGTCTGGGAAAGCCTGACCTTGGGCATGACAACCCAAAAATTATCAACAGAAATGGTCCCGTGTAGCCAGAAAAAGCTGACAATTCCTTATACTCTTTCTTCAGATCATCTTACCTCAGAGAAAAGGCAATTGGGAAGAGTTTCCAAGTCCATATAAGATCTGTCTCATTTTGTGGACATCTCACTAGCTTCTCCTGTATAGAAATGCTGGACAGGGTCACAGCACTGTTTCAGGTGGACACCAAGCACAGTGCAACAACCCTGGTACAATGTCAAAGCACCCACCCCATTTCACTTGCAGGCTACTCAGGCTACTCAGTGGTAGACTGAGCTCAGTGAAGTCATCTGAACTTCAGGATACGTCACATAATGGATTATTATCACTCACACAAATCACTGAAAACCTCTCCTATGACACTTGAGCTTTTAAATAAAATCACTAGGCAGATGGAGGTTGGTAGACCATACCTGTGCCTCTTTAGTCAGACCCTCTTCTCCCTCTACTGCTGAATTTAGAAATGTCACCTCTGAAATTAATGTCCTCCCACAAAAGTCTCATACGTTGTCTCCTGAACTCCCATGAAGCCCTTGAAAATTCATACAAACATTATCGATGAAAAAAACCCCAAACAACCAACATGTGAGAGGGTTGTCCAACACCTATTGGCCCTGAATTTAAGAAAACTGCAATTAAATGTACCAGCAGACAATCAGGAACTTTATAAGAGCTCTGAGAACAAAATTTTACCTATAAAAGCTTGATTACAGCCTTCACAATACTCCAAAAATCTGGTTTGTAGGACAGCTATTCCAAGGCTTTCTTGTCATTTATGATTTTTATTAACATCCATATCAGCTTCAGCTCCCTGTCATGGACTGAATTTCCAGAAGCTCCACTTCATAAGGCTTGTTGAAGTCTATTGTACACAAGAAATTACTTGGATAAAAATACTGGAGTCAAGACAGAAGAAAAAAAACTACTCTCTTCTTCCATTCTCCAAAAGATTTACAGACACTCAGTGTAAGAGCATATTTTACCAGTAGTTTTCTTACTCAGGAGGAAAACTAATTTAGTAATCCCGTTGAAGAAATGACAAGTCTGACTGTCTCTGGAAGAGAAGTGAAGAAACAAAGAAACCTTGCCACACCATGTTTTTTAGGATGATGTTATTCAACCCCCACACCCTTGCCAGCAATTCCTTGTGACTTGTTCTCCTCTGAGAATTGTTATTGATCTTATATTGAGACAATGAAATTTGACTTATTTGGTGACTTTCTGTTCAGTTGGCCTTTCACAGAAGCCAGAAAACAATATCTAGATGCATTTATAAAAACTGGAATGTAGTAAGAAGATTTTGGGAGAACATATTATGGATAAGTATGATGAATAAACAGAGGGCAAAAGTTAATGAGAAACTGAGGTTTCTTCCAATTCTACCTCTCTAAGCAGTAGAGAAAGAGACTTTTCAGCCTCAGTCAGAGAAAACTCCGGTTTCAGTCTCAGTTATCTGTTAGGATCCACCAGCCCAAGTTCACTAGAATACCAAATGCTCAGTCCCCAGCAGCTATGTATTACTGCACTGGGGATACCAACATGGAAAAGGCAAAGCCTTTTTTACTCTTCTTACACCAGCTAAGTACTCCTGACCACTTGAACCAGCTATTGCAACTCTACAGTAATACCAGAATGGGCAATTTTGGAACATGATCTTGCTTGTACTGAAGGCAACAGAAACCTGATTCTGGTGTGAAGACCCTTTGGGGATCACCCTTGCTCAAAGAAAAGCCAGAGGGTAAATGTCACCAGAAGTGTACTCCAAAACTGACTTCAACAGGGATGATGAATAATGAAAAAATGAGGTCTTTAAGCCTAGGTGCTCTACCAAGATTTTCCGGGAAGCAGGCAATCTGCCAAGCATCCCTGTACTCCTTGCCCAGCTCCAAGCCTTCAACCCCACTCCAAACGAGCCAGGTTCCCTCAGGCCCTTTCCGCTGCCAGCGAGAGCTCTTGAAACCTCGCTGGAGCTTGCTCTCTCTCCTGCAGCACCAGGTTATTAAAGAGCCTGTATTCCTCTGCCTACCCCCACAAACATAAATCCTCATTTTACATTGCCTTTCCCTTAACACTGAACATAAAAGAATGTACTTTTTATTGGAGTTTTATCTTTGCCTGGGCTCCTAACAACCCATACCGAACACTGTTATTATGGCCCCTTCTGGATTTAGAGGCATATAAGCTGTTTGTGCTTGGCTGCATACATTGGTATTTTTATGTTCTTACGTACCTTTATCTGTACAGTATCTCTGAATACACTTAAAACCATTTCAAAAAACCACCCTAAGACTTCATTCAAATAAAACTGTAGAAAAGCGATCTGCTACACACATATTTCCTCATCACTTGAAGTTTCACGTTCAGCAAGGGCTGGAGTGTTTAATTTTGGCCATTTGTTTTAATTTGGCCATTACAGTTAAAAGGCCATGCCCCAGATTTGGCCCTGTGAAGAGGCAGTTTGCTCCAGTTTAAATGGGTATGAGGCATAGCATTTTCACATCATAGAAATGCTTCTCTTTTTTTTTCCTAATGTAAATTTTGCAATGCTAATTCCTTTCATAAGAGACGTAGGGATAAGTGGTGGTTTACAGTTCAACCTTCCCCTGGTACCCATAAATATTTATTGTTTCTTGCCCTGTTTCAAGGCACAGATGAAATTCATCTTCCTGGGGGAGTGGGGGGGGGCGGCCGAGAGGGAAGGGATGTGGAGGGGCGAACATCATCTTTAAAGTATAAACATGAAGAAAACGAAAACAGATGCGTGGAGAGGAAAAGAGAAGCTGGTGGGAACACGGCAGGGCTGGAGCACATTTTCCCTGGGAGACAGCCACGCCGCGCACTTCCTCGGGACGCCCCGCGGGCGGAGGGCTCCCCTGCGGACAGCTTCCCGGGAGGAGGTGGGAGGCCGCCCCGCGCGGGCCAGAGAGGCAAGCGGCGGGCTGGGAACGGGCCCGCTCCCCAGCCAGGTCCCTTGGCACCGCGAGTGCACTGTCCCCTCTCTCATCAAACCTCAGTCCCTTCCAACCAGAGAGGAAAATGTCTCCCGGTCGGAAAGCAGAAGGACGGCCTAGCGCCGTTCCCTCGCCCAGGGCCTCGGCGGGGCTCTGCAGCGGGGTGATGGCAGCCCGCCCCAGCGGGCACCGCCGTCCGAGGACAGGGCTTTGCGGGCCGAGAGGAGGGCGGCAGTGGGGAGGAAGAGGGGGGGGAGGTGCCGGGAGGGAGACCGGGAAACTGTAACTCATTGTGGATGGGCTGGACTGGCCGGGGTGGCGAGCGCTCGCAGGCCAGCACATCCATCAACCTGCCGAGCGGCCCGACAGGCTGGAGCCGCGGCTGCTCCCTCTCCCTCTGTGTCAGGCGTGATCCAGCCCAACTGCGCTGAGGCGGCGCGGCCCGGCCCGGCCTGGCCAGCTCTGGCCAGCACAAGCCATCGCAGCCTGCCCAGCTGCCCGGCGAGCCCGGCCGCCGCCGGCCACGCACCCTGGGCTGCTTGTGGGGCGCAAACCCCCAGCGCTCAGGCTCTCCTATGGCTGAAGTGATCCGAAGCCTAATGCCCTTTCAATCCGTTCAGTCGCACCCGAGATTGATTTAACCCAGTCATGTCCACTCACATGAAAAGCCCTGTTTGGTCTCACATCACCTTTAAATCAGCCTAACACCACTGACTCCAGCAGCCCCCACGTGCGTAAAGGAAGAGCCAGGCCCTCGGGCTTGCTCCAGTACTTCAAACGGGGCAAACGAAGTGCTCTGTTTTCTGCCATTTTATGAGGTAATTTGGGTTAAATTCTTGTATTTATTTTTGCAGTCCTGCTGTAATGATGTTGCTCTCTAGCACAGGGCTATTAAATGCTTTCAGCTCTCTGTCGATGACTTGCTTGGCAGCAGTGCCGCAGCCTGCCCCAGCAGCCGCCGCCGTGGCGTGGTGCAGTGGGGCTTCTGCTGCAGAGCTTCCAGGGCCGCCGTCTGCTCCTCCGCTCTGGGGCACTGCCCTTTCTGTTCACCAGTAAGGCCATGGCCTTCGGAGCTGCACAAAGCCCAAAACGCCTGGACGAAAGGACGGATCTCCGCTTGAAGCTTGCCCCCTACCCGGCTAATGAGACACTGGCGCAGGACATGAAGGCACTGGCTTTCTGTGGTGCCTGATACGCATCAGCTGCAACACCTCCCCATGTCACAGGGCCTTAGCTCACAGCTCGCGCTCTAAACTTCCTGCACTTTGTCTGCTTAAAGCAGAGCCAGAACACTGCTTTATTGATGGGGGCGGTGAGAATGATTTGTCCAATTTCAAAGCTTTTGCTTGAAGGATTTCAGGAATTTTTTTAACTTTTTTTTTTTTTTTTTAATAGAGGCTGATTTAAATCAGCATTTTGAAAATACATGTAAGAGCACTTCCTAAATGTATGCAATTTTCCCAACATGGCAGACCATCTATGTATAATACAAACCCATCTCTGATATGTTTTCCACATCATTTCCAAATTTTCATTCATCTTTTTGTTTTGTTGGAGCTCATATGTCCTAACATGCCCATATAAATTAATGGATTTCTATATTATTACTTATTATTCAGTACTGTGGCTGTTATCCTAAAGAAGACACAATGAAACATGAACAACAGTTCTTTCTAATAATGTCTAAGAATCTCTAAGAATCCCAATGCAATTTATAAGCTTAGGTCCTGCACTAGGAACATATCAATACTCAGGAGAACAGCTATCATATTTTAGCTTTAGATATGTGCCCACATCCTCCTGAAGTCAAAGGTACTTAAATACACAGTCAAAATAGGGGAGGGGAGCTTTTATAAGAATAAACATCAAAATGCCCAAAGTGCTTTCCTGCAACTGCCACTTAAAGGGTATTTCTGCCTTAGAATTATTCCACCAAATGTAATTTTTTTTCTGAATTGGAACAAAGTAGTACATTGTATATCAGGGGAGAAAGTTAAATAGGATTCTGTTTTCAAATGAAATGACGGGGAGATTTTAGATTGGCAAATATAATTATTCAAAGAGGAGTTCTGCTAAGAAAAAAGGGTTAATATCCCTATACTTAAAGAAATACACAGTCAAGAGCTCAGTACAGTATTCATCCAGAAGCTCTAATGGTACCATTTTAAGCTCTGTCATTCATGCAATACTAGCTCAGGAGGGCTGGTATATACATATATATCACGATGATGATTTCATCGTGATGTCTATATCTTGATATAGCACAACAGTAATATATATTACCAGGACAGGAGAAAAGGAGGAAGTACAGGAAATCTGATAAATTCACCTCTCAAACATGAGAGATTGGTACTGAAAGCACTTCATGCAATATTTTAAGTCTTTTCCAGGAATGCTCAGCCTCTGATACCAAGCCAGTCCTGTCCTGTACGGTGTGCTAGATCTGACAGGATAACATAACAGAATGATTCCCATTGCCTCCAATATGCAATACTATATGCATGATGTGAAAGGTGGCTCTCATGTTTATGAATGAGCACACCTCTGCACAGTCAGGCTCACCTCCAGCACTCTGATCTATCTTCACATGCAATTAGCCCTATCAACCTAGCATTTTCCTAAATGATCTGTCTGCATTCTGAGGACTGCATTTTCTATTCTCACCATTCGTACAAGTGGAGAAGCTACAGCCTTTAGTAGCCCGTTTAAAAGGTATCTTCATTGCAGTCAGCAAGGACAACTGTTTCTGCAGCAAGGCAGGTGGGAAACCAATGTAAGAATTAGATTTAGAGTGGTGGTGTTCCAGTTTGTAGTGTAGCTGCTGCATTCTTAAGAAATAACATCAGGCTTTCGCTGGTGTCTGGAAAACATCATCTGCTGTGCAGGTACTCTCTCTGTCAGCTGTTGCAGGACAAAGGACAATAGTGAAAGATTACATATGAAGTGTCATGCTGAAAGACTACTGTTCCATCAAACTTCCACTTCCAGCACTATGTAATGTCAGAAAACCCAGTGGGGGGAAAAAAAAGAAGCAAAACCAAAACAAACACCTAGAAAATGTGAAAGCGTAAAGCTATACTCTGACCAGTGCAGCAAATCTGCTAAAATTTGTTGAAAGACTGAAGAAATATTCATCACAGAAATTAATCCTGCGTTACTCCTCAGAGGTGACCAGTATATGACAACTTTGTTAAATCATTCATTGTTGATTAAAAGGAAGTCAAAAACCTATTAAAAGAGAAACTTGTTTTCCTCAGAAAACCTCTTCAAAAAGTTTGGTGAAATTGTTGGCTTAAAGTGAACCTATTAAAGGATGAGTATAGGCAAGTCTTGAAAAATATTTCGGGATTAAAAATGCTTTACCGAAATGCCAGCAGTCACACAGCAGTATTTATACTAGGTGGCTGCCCTGTATTAAATGATACAGATTAAAAAGGCTTCAGCTAGTCAGATAACATCCAAATTATAATTGAATCCAAGCCAAAATCCTAGATCCAGATACCCACAAGCTCAGATATTTATAGAAACCAAATCCAAATGTAACATGGTTTCATAGCTAACAAAAGAATAACAAGTAGCTGTTGCTAGTTACTGGACCTGTCATACATTATTAATTGCAAAGCGGCCTTGCCAAATCTCGTGGTTGTCCTATGCTTGGCTTTTACAATAATCAGTATTTTTCTTGAAGTATTAGTTGCTGGTGTCATATGAACATATACAAATCTCACCTTTCTCTGTCTATTCTTTTAGCATGTCCTAACGAATTCTCACAATAAAGTACTACATCTTTTCTATACAGAGGGGGAAATTTAGGGCCTTGTCTTACTTTCTTTAAAGTCTACAGAGAAACTCCAGGTTTATTTTCATGAAACTTTTGGCACAGTACCTGGGCCTGAAATGCAGTATGTCTTATGTAAGGACACACAACCCAAACTGACTGAGATACTGCATCTTAATAAACTATTATCTATCAAGTAAGTGGTAGTAACTGGCTGGGCGAGTGCTCCTACCATGTCCAAACTGTGAGGTACTTCCAAATTAAAATGCCTGTTCTGCAGCTGACTCAGGAGCTAGAGGAGATCATAAGCACAAGCAGAATTAACAGCAGAATCTGAATCCGTTCTGAATCTACACTTTTTAATCTTTCATTTAGTAGAAAAATACTCTTCCATCTAAATGAAGTACACAGTACAGTACACCTGGCTTCTGGTCATGTAGAAAAAACCTACAAATATTAGTCCACTGCTTCCACATCCATTTAGGAAAGCAGAAATAAACCCATTGTAACAGGAGATTGCCATAGGATGCGTATCTCCAGCTTTGCAAATGAACATGCCTTGATGTTTAATTTTCCGTGAGCTCCTCTGCATTTAGGTACCAGCAGGAGACCATTATACTGTGACAGCACTCAGTTCTGATGACATTATCTTAAACTTTTCCCAGTTGTCCGTCCTCACCCCTGTTGTGCTGCCGTCATCTATTAACATTCCACTGACAACAATGAAAGATGTTAGAGCAGAGCACGTTAACGCAGTAGCCAAGCTGGGGTGCTTTCACCTGGACGTACACAAGTGTTTGGCAGTAGCTATATAGTTAATTAGCTGGATCACATCGTGCCAATTCCTCACAAGGCTCGTCTGAGGTGCTTTGCATTTGTAATTCATGGATTCATAGATTTTTATGGCCAGAAGAAATCATTAGGTCATCAGGCCTCCCCTTCTCTATTATAAAGGCCCTACAATTGCATTCACTTACTCCTGTTGTTAACCCAATTACTTGTGTTTCACTGTCTTCCAAAAAAAGACATCCAAAGACTTCAAAAGATGGCAAACCCACTTCTCCCTTGGAAGTTTATCCCAACAGCTAATCACCCTAAGTATTACACAGCTAATATAGGCTTGGGACTAATAAAGCTTAGTCCCCTATGGATTCGTGTTTCATGGTTGATTGACTTCGATGCCTAACAAGCTGTGAGCTCTGATTAAAGTTTCTTCTCATATACGGAACATTTTTAAGGTCTTTTCCGCAACTCTTTGTGGATCCTCTGTGTCTTACTAATGTGACAACTCACATTATAGCCCTGACAGTACCTCAGATCATTATAGATCTCCGTCAGAATTCTTCTAAGAGAGGTTTCACCTATTCTTGACCACATACTTTCATGAAACCTGTAGAAACGTAATTGCTTTTCAGACCTTCCCCCCTGCCAAGAGTGGCTGCAGAGAAACAAGTTCAAAAGTTATTGGAGGCACCTGTACATGTACATGCATGCACACATACACATGGCATGGTTACTTGCATCTTTTTTTCCTAAATAATTGTGCCTTATTTCTTATTTATTTGCATTTGTTGCTCTCTTCCTCACTACGTCTTTCTTTTCCTCCTCAGTATGACTTTTGTCTCCAAATCAGAGTGCCCCTTAGCACCCAGAATTTGCTCTGTACTGAAGACATTAAGGCACTCAGTATTCTTTTTAATATGATGAACACCTTGAGTTACTTCTCTTTTTTACCATATTGTATTTTTTCCCAGAAATCATTTTTATTTCTCTTTTCTGTACTATTGCCAATTTTTCCTACTGCAGATGTGAAGAAGGGCCCATGTGCCCAACTGGTTTTCCATGTTTTTCCATGCACATTAGCTGGTGCAATTAAAGAAATGCATCCTTTCCTACAAATCTTCCTTGTATCCTTAGACCACCGAAGTTACAACAACATTGCTAAGAGACAGGAACAGTATGCAGTATTTTCAGTGTTAATCTCCCCAGTGTCAGATAGAGGTAAAAACACCTCCTTATGCTACTCACAACTCCCCTTCTTATATATCAAAGGACCACATCAGTCTTTTCCCAGAACATCTCACTGGGAACTCATGTTGAGTGACTTGTCTTCTTTGACCTCTAAATCCTTTCCAGAGCTTTCTAAGACACAGTCTTCCTATTGTTCAGAGAAAAACTGCTAACATTCCCAAATATACTACACATATTACACTAGAAGAAAGGTTTGTTGCAAACAATTATTTTGGACAGAAAAAGAGTCCATAGCCAAGTTTCCTAAAATCAATGTAAGAAATATCCACCAGAAAAAAATTGAAAATTAGGGAGACTAAACATACTATACTAATCTTAATATATTAAAATTCTGCTTTGATATTGTCGGAGAGATGGAAAGGGTAAAAATAGACTTCACATGCCAAATTTATTGATTTATTATTTGGAGTGACAGACAGAAAAAAATATGTTGCAAAGTTCTCTAATTTCTCTTCTTCTTTCCCGTATTGTAGGCAGCCTTTATTCAGTAGTACTGATAATCAAGCCTTATATCTCTGAAGCTAGTGAACTGAAATTGTGTGAACCAAAATTAGAGGCCATTTTGAAAATAGGAGGCTTGGCTTCCCTCTACCTTGACTTCCCTTTCAGTAATCATGATAGTAAAACTGAATTCGTATCTCACAGAGATGTTGAAAGACACTCAGATTAACAGCTTTGATGGTCTCAGAGAAAGGCAGATCTATAACCATGGAAAACGTGGTCTAATACTTTTTTTTATTGTTTTGCATATTGCTCTTAACTAAATTATGTCTTCCAGAGTTCTTTTTATTAATCAGTTCCATACCACCTAACCACTGTCAGTTTTGCTAATTACAAAAAATAGCCAGCTGTTTGACACTATAGTCTTTTGCATCTATAATGAAATCTAATAAAGACTGAGGAGAAAACTAGTAATTTTATTGTGGGAAAACTACAGCTAACTTTCACTGGGTCATTTGACAAGCAAAATAAAACTAAGTGACGCTCATTTTGGTGATCACATACCAGTTGCCAACACAACTATTCTGCCTGCAGACCAGCTCCTTGAAGAGGTGTCTGGCTCCAGGAAAGGACTGAGAATGCTCAGCTCCTGTCAGATAAGAAGGAACTTGCTACGCCAAATCCTAATTTTGAGGAAACTTTTCAGGGAAAAACCTCTGAGCAGGAAATACAGTTAGATGGCTTTTAGAGACAGTCCTGTCTGCCTCTTGTACCATATCATTATCAAAGACATAGCTAGGTTTAAAAAAAAAAAAAAGATGACAGTTAAGAAAAGTGGTTGTAGAAAGGGAGTGTTGATCAGGTTGCTTTTGACTGAAGCTTGCAGACAAGAATACATTTTAAATTTAATCTTTATTACAGTAGTAGTAATAAAACAGTAGTACAATGCACTAAAGATTTGATTTTCCTTTATAACTTGTCTAAGAATATGCAAATGACCCTCAAGGAAAATGAGAATTGAGCCTTTCAGTTGTGAGAAATTAATGGGTATTCTCTGTCCTGATGCTTCTAGCTGAGTTTAACCGTTGCAGAGATCTGACTCTACAAACACTAATGCATAGAAATTACTTACCTGCATCAAGTTATTTTTATGATCAGAACCCAATAATAGCTCATTTGTACAGCTTTTAATATTAAACAACAAACTCCATAAAAAATTAAGTTGGAAAAACTTTAAGCTGAACCTGAGGCAGTACATAAATCTGCTGAGACTGCAAAACCAGCACTCACTGCATCCATGGAGAAAGCAAGCCAAGGGAGGCAAACTAGACTTCTAACTATGGAAGTTAATTAGCCCTATTTTTAGCTAGGAGGGGATTTCTGTTTAATATTCACCCAGGTTTTAAGTTACAATGATTTAAGATTACAGACAAAAAAAAATGTACCTGGAAAATTTGGTTTAAGGCCTTAAACTAAAAAAAAAAACCAAACTAGATAAAATACTGAGGCAGCCTTAAGGATGCACCCATATGCTCCTTCCAGCCATACTTGAAAAAATATTTCTCATGAGATTACAAACAAAAAGAGATTAATTAGTAAGAGATAATTCTCATGCATTGCACAATGCATTCATCTCCCTCAACTCAGCACATTTTACTGCATGATAATGTCAACATCAGAGGTTCTTACTGGTCATAATTACATATGCATGATGCCTCTCAATTTTAAAACTATAATCTTAAGGGTTTTGATTCTGTATCAAGGCACAGAAGATATTGGTAATACGACACAATTTCTAACAAGGGTTCATTCCTGATCTGAATGCTTTTTAGTTCAAACTATTGATAATGAAGATGGGGGGATTTGCTTTTGATTTTGTCAGCTTTGGGAACAACCCCATTGGAAATGCCATCAATGAAGGCTGCAGGTGCACATCCCCTCTGAAGGTGATAACCTGGAAGAAAAGCTGTGATCCCTCTGAAGTCAGTATGATGCAAGAATTATAGGAAGGTTTCTAAACATTAAAGGAGGAAAGTTCTAGTATGATCTTTTGATAGGAAAGCAAAAATTTTAACATAACATAACTTTTAGATGGAGCTAGATTGGTTCATGAAAATACTCTGTGGTGTGGTTGCCCATGACAGCAGAGGACTCCTGCCCTAGAGGTCTCCTCTGGCCTTATATTCCTGTATTCATTGGAAAACACCCATTGACATCATTGCACCTGAGAGCTCTCCATGTGTCCTGAACTTGACTGGAAGTCTAGCTCTTCAGATACTGAGGTCACATTTCAAAATACATCTTTTAACTCTTCTGCTTCTTTAGTCATAAAATAGGTACACCAATTTTGTATTACATTAGGTGATAGATTTACATGTACATTTGCAAAAAATTCATCGATAGGGACAGAAAGATGGCATGTCACTTTGCTGTGCTTAGACACAATGACATTTGAACACAAAACAAAATACATAGCAAAGGAGGTTTGAGAAAGAGGAGCCGGTCCTAGCAGTCATTGACTGAACAGAAATCTCTGGCAGTCTTTAGCTGGGATTGTCAAACAGCTCTAAGGAAATCAAGGATAGGTATCTTTATCATTAAGCAATAAAGCTCAAAGGTAGAAGAATACATGCGTGAATACCATCTCTCTAAACATCCCTGATAAATTGTGTTCACCCCTTTTCCCACTCTTGTTCTCCACCCGTCCTTTCTTTTTTTTAAGTGACTACACCCTTTCACCTGCTTCACCCTCACCCCTTGCCAGCTTCAACGCTTAGAGCAATTCAGAGAGCCCTGCCAGCAAACCTCCAGCTCCCCTTGCTGCTGCGCTGCTCCACCTCCTATCTGCTGCTCCACGGCCTGTCTGAAGAGACAGGGATTGGCAAGGGGGCAGGTGAAACACCCTGAGAAGGTAGATGGAGGGAAGCAGCAGGTTCCCAGCTGGCAGCAGACAGAATAGGACTTTAACTTTTCTCCCACGAGACCTGAGTAACCCATAGCTAGACGGAGTTGCCCTCCAGTCACTATTCATTTTCCAGAGAACATCAAAGGTCTAGCATGCTACATTAATGCACTGCTTCTTCAAAACAGTGAGATGCTCTTGAAAAATCTGGTAAATGCACAGCATTTTCGTGATAAAAATTATAATTGCCAATGAAGTAGCATTTAATAATAGTAATAAAAAAAAGCTCTGAGGCATTCTAAGAAAAGAAATATAGGGCTAAGAATCCTTTTGTAATATAATGCAAACCCCTCACTCAATAATATGTTAATGAAATTTATTTAATGGAAGTTAATGAACATTTAAACATACTGTGCCTTTGGCTATCACAGGGAAATATTCTGGTCAATGAATGCAATCAAATTACTTAAGGAACTGCAAAGAATTTTTTTTTAAGCAAGCATAAAAAGTTATCTATAAAAAAATATGCCTCAAATATGAAGAATAAGTACCTTGTATGTGCAGTGTTTGTGTCTGAGGTCACTCTCATTTATGAGCTTACTAGTTCATTGCAATTACAAATGAACAGCTTTTCATTAACACTCATTTGTGGATGTAAATAATTGCATTGTAAAGCCAGAGAAAGTGCTGGCTCTAAACCAGACCGAGGTACAGACAAGTGGTCCCTGAGATCACAGCAACTAAGTACAATACTGCGCACAATATATATGATGATAGTAACAACCACACACAACATTTCAAAGAAAGTCACATTTGTCTAAATTTGTTAGCGCACTAAAACACAGCAAGAATTTTCCCCATGATCTTGAATTAGATATTTATAGATATTTTTCCAAATTTTATTTTCTAATAGAATTATTAGAAAACAACAACAACAAAAAGTTACAATATCTGAAGGAAAACATACTGTCTATGGGTCTCATAGGAAAAGTCTATCAACAGCATCAGTTTGGGTAGAAATTTCAGATAGGACAAACCTCCTAGCCTTTTGCTTGCAGCAACTATTCATCTCAGCCAAAATCATAAAACTTTCTGGAATGCCAAGTTATGTGAACAAAAATGAGATACAAATCATGTTTATTTAACTTTTATTTAAAGATAGCAATAACTCCTTTGCAGTCTTTGGCAGCCTAGGGCTGCTTACAAGTTACACCTGTAACTTGCATTAGGTTAATAAGATTATACCTACTCATTAACCCTCAGTGTATTAATGGCTAATTATGTGTCTTATTATTTAAAAGTGGATGCCCCCATGCAGGTTGTGGGGGATATGAGAAGAGAGGGTATGACTCAGACAGAAAAAGTTTATGTGTGTGAAATGAAAAGGTAAGGCTGTATCTACAAAGGGTTCTTAGAGGTTAAATATTTCAGGTTAGGAGGATATTCATTATAGTATATTTAGATTAAATGAATGTGCAGGTGGAATAAAGACAAAGCACTGATATTGTAACTTGCAGAAGCCATTCATTTCAAAGATGCTCCTGATATCACAGTGAATTTCTTTATGCCAGTTTAATCTTCTCTCTAGAGCATTCATATGTGCCCTATAGCACATTAAAGCACAAAATGTACAAAAAAATCTATTCCCAACTTGCCCTTTGAGACACTGTTAAATTCAGGTTGTTCTAACCGGAGCTAGACAAAATTTGCAGTTACAGTATTTTCAGAATAGAGTTGTTGAAATATGCCATGTAATGTGCAGCCATTTTACCCAATTATTTTGTGTAGAAAATAAAGATATCTTAAAGCATTTTAAGTATCAATACTATTTAACCATTTAAGTCTCTAAACAATGTTTCAACGTGAAGCATTTTGATCCCTGGATTAAAGAAACCTTTATTTTTAAATTCTCTTGAACTTAATTCTCAAATAGTAAAAACTCTTTCTCAGAATCTTGCCTGACCCCTTTTTATTCAGTTTTTTGAAACTGCTAGCAAGCCAAATAACCCATCCTTCACAAAGTCCTTTCTCTTAAACACAGAACTTCTCAGGCAGGGCTTAGCCTGCTGAACCCCATTTAATCACTACCACCAAAGCACAGATATGGTGTCATGCAAAAGATAATGTCACTGAGTCTCAAGGTATGAGAAAGATGATTTGTTTGACTTGATTTTTTTTCCTCATAGCACTGAGAAATCCCTTTAGGTGAGAATTTTTTTTTCTTTGTTTTAATTTTTCCTTAAGCAAAAAGGAGTGGGACTCATTTGTTAGGTGTGTGAGACTTTGCAGTTCTGGTTTTACAATACACCGTTTAGTCTTTGGTGAGGCTTGTTAAACCCTGAAAGAAAAGTCATGCATTGACTGAGTGACGCCACCCTGAGGTTGATTCCCAAGGGAAAATAAAGACTCGGTCCTGCCTTAGAATCGTTAGGGTGACCAAGAACACCTTCTAGCAAGTGATAGCGTACCAAACCTTGGCAAGCTGCATAATAACATTAAACCCAGTGATCTAATTATTCACCTCTAATATAAAGGGCAGGGCTCCATGGGAAATCAGGAGCAGGGCTGAGAAATACACCCAGCAAATACATTTCACAATACAAACAGAGGCAGTTTGTCAAGACTCTAACCTGGGAAAATTAATTTATGAAGCTGTCCTATGCATCCACTGTGCCCAGATCAGAATAATTTCATATTTATACAGGAAGGATCTTTAAAGCACTAAATTATCAGCCTTGAACACCTTGTTTAAAATATCACTTTAATTTGTTGTGGCTCAGAGATCTTTAACTTTTTATTAATCACAGAGATACATAATATAAATATATAGATAAATATAGCATAGGAATTTAAACTAATCCCTACTGACCTGTGAACATAAGAGAGTCACAGATAGAAAAGTAATATCTTTTATATATGCCAATGAGAATGTCAGCAGAACTCAAGATGGCATATAAGACTTTTCTCCAATGTTAGACTTTTTTGTGATCACTTCTTCATTTTTTATTTTGTATAATCTAGTGTGTTGCCATGTATCAAATTTTTGCTGTGTAAAGGTACAAATTTCCAAATATATCCCTAAATACACACTGAAAATATTTGCATGTTCATTCATTTGTACACCTAAAACCTTGGTTTTGTTTGCAAAGGAATAGCTACACATGCCAAAGTAGTGACTATTCTATACCCTCTGTACACAGAAAAATAGATTTTTCTGCAAGTATATTTCAAATTGTGGAATATTTGAACGGCAGCCCAAGTAATTACCTGAGCAGTCTACTGGGAATGTACATATTAGAACAAGTTGTAAAATAATCTCTTCCAAATAGCTATTAAAAACAAAATTACAGATCCTGGGCCAGATCCTCAGCTGTTACAAATTGGTGGCTGTTACAAGTCTCTTTGACTTCATGTGTGCAAAGATTTGAGCTCCAAGAGAAATTTTACAGTAAAACTACAAATTACTGTAAAATGAGGTTCAGAGTAGAAACACAGGTGGTATTCACACCATGTCCTTCGAATTCCTTTAGGCATTTAGCTTGGCTTCTCTGAACCATGCCTGCCTTCTCTGGGTTGCTCCAAACTGCACCTTAACACATGACTACAGTAGTATCAGCCAGACAGCATAAATGCCCTGAATACACAAAAAAAGGTCATGTCTTCTGTCAATATAACTGAATTGCTAGAGAGATCCTACTTTCAAACAAAAAAAGAGGTATCAAGCCATTTCATTGCAGAAGTTGTGGTTATTTGACAAAGCAAATCAATTGTTGCACCAATTTCTGCATCACTTTCTAATTTCTCTGGGATTCTCTTAATTAAAAAGTGTTCTGAATGATGTCTTGCTGTCTGTAATAAGAAAGATTTTTATTTTCTCCTAATGATAGTCTAAATCTCATATAGTAACCAACTGACTAACACAGGGAAATCCCAATCTTTCAGCTCCATTGTATAATTTATACAATATGTTCAACACTTTCCCACATAATAAACGTGGGAATCCCTTACAACCAGTCCAAGGTCTGAGGTTTTTTGTATGAATCATGTTCGCTGCATCCTAGCTTTACCACACCCCCAACTACTTCTGCTGGGAGCCAAAGAGTTACTGTAATCACCACTGGTAGGAGATACCAAGTGCAAAGGCATTATTTACAGTAGGATGCAGTGAAGATGAGAGCCAGAGTCTGATAACTTTATCTCAGGGGTTACCTGGGAAAGAGTCCTCTAGGTCTATTTAAAAGAGTAACTTTAAATAATGAATAAATTAAGAGATATTATCATTCAAATATTACTTCTTGCTATGACAAATCTTTCATGTAACCCTTAGCCAGGTTCTGTTTATTTAAGGTGATGCTCATTTGAATAGTTTGGGAAAGAAGTGCTTTCACTGTACCTGTTATTCAATTTGACAGTTCTTTGCAACACGGGAAAGAGTCATGTTTGAACTTGTACAGAGAAATGTCATTGTCTTTCTTTAGAAAAGATATTCAAGATACCTCAGGTAATGTTCACATACATTTAGACTCCCTGACTGGCAAATTTACTGTCTGGCAGAAGTTTTTATCTAAGGGATGGGGTAAATGACAATAGGTTGCCCCATTATTAATGCAAAACTGACAATTTTAATCAGCCTTCAAAAACTAATGTATACTTTCTGAATTGTGCTCAGTGCAGGGAATTGAACCAGAAGGTTGTCTTTAACATAAATGTCTCCACTATATATTTATTCCTACTGCTTAGAGCCCTCATAGATGTACAAGCATATCATACGGATAATCGCCTCTCTGTCTTTTCTCTGTCATATGTATTTCATTTCTTTTATACTGACTGTATTGTCAGATGAATCCCAGCTCCACCTATTGCAATCAGGGAACAAGAGTTTGTCAAGGCTTTAGGCACTCAGTCAGCTCAAATCTGAGCACCTGACTTAGACTTCTTCTCTGAATCATCCTCTGGAAGAACCTCCTAGATAACACACCTGTCGTTGACTCCAGAGGGAACCAAATCTAAAGACTAGTCAGCTAACCTAGCCACCTAAGTCAAAGTCCAGATTCTGAATGTTAAATAAAGCCTCTCACTTCTATGGGAAAAAAAAAAATAAAAATTAAGAACAGAAAAGGGTCTGTGCTACATTTATAAGAGTGAGCTTTTAGAGCATTTCCCTCTCATTAAAGCTAGTTTTTGAAGGGGCAGGAGGAATTCATAAAAGGAATTGCTTTTGCACTATTATGCAAAGGTGCGCTAGCCACAATCCAGCCACTTGTTCTGTTTGCCTTGTCTGCATTTACTGTACAAAGCAAGGGCGTCAGAAACAGGGATCCTGCGTTTGGTTCTCATCTGCATCACTGATTCAGTTTGTGACTCTAAGCGAGTCAAGTAAGTGGTATCAGCTAGGCATCACAGATTTTCCCATATCACAGAAACTCTGTTTGGCCAAATTAATTTATGCTTATGAAGCACTTAAACTTTTTTTGATAAGTCAGTGTAATAGTATGAAAAGGAGTTTCTGACAGGTTTCAGAGAAGCTGGGATTCATAACACTGTGGCAATCAATCAGCGGTATTACAGAGTGAGAGCACTGTGCCTCCCTGAAAGACAAGCATACACAAAAGTTAAGAAATTGTTTATTCCAGCCGTAATAGGAAACTTTTGTATATAATTTCCCTGCTTACTCAGAGGCACTGTAACATCTGTCAGACCAGGCCTAGCACTTAGCATACAGATCTGAGGAGAGAAACACATGCCCCATTTCCTGATAGCAGCTCGCCCACCACTGCTGCCAGACTCAGTGACCACGCATGAGACACCAAGCTCGGTTCCACCAGTGAACAGTTAGACTTCATGGTCCCAATCCAAATTTGCACAGGTGTAAACAAGAGCCACCCAATCTGTTCAATGCCTTTAATGAAATTTCTGCTCTGATTGCATGACACTCTCTTCCTTTTAACCATTCAAGAAGGGATAAGGACTGAAGCTAAAAGCTGCTCACCTTCCGCTCCTTCCTTCTTTGAGGCACACAGGATTTCAATCAGCATCCTGATCAGCATCTCTGAACATCATTCCCTCCCCGCCCATTCAGACGGTACCAGTCAGGTCAAACAGCAGTCACCACAACATTTAGAGTTGTTCAGGGAAAAGGTGTTTAAGGGGATCCACACTTTTAGATTTCTGGTTTCAGTCAAAATCTATTCAAGCTCTGCAACAGAAAAACTGCAGTTTTAACTGCAACACTACCAAACCACTATTCTTTCTTGTATTTATTCATAATTCCTGTTCATTGAGTTGTTCTCTTCTCCTGGGTTTATACACCTGTGTTCCTCTCCACTTTTACCCATAAACTCATAACCTTTGGGCATCTGGTAATGTCCAGTGCTGCCAAGTTCTCCTATGAGAACAAGTGAGCTCAGAGTGCAGCAGTGACAGTAATCACTGTAACAGACTATTTCAAATATCATACTTTCCTCTTACACAACAGGGACACTTGTCCCAGTCTAAAATAAAATATAAAAAAAAAAAAAAAAAAAAAAAAAACAACGAAAAACTGAAAAAGCTTAGAACTATCTTGAAATATGTATTTTAAGCCAGTCAGGAAAACTATGCAGTGGTTTTCATTTTTATTCTTTACACCTATAGACACATACATATATGTATTCATACATCTGTACTTCAGAGTATTTTATCACCTCAGTAATAATTTAGAACTTTTAAAAGGCATGCAATGCAAGATATTGCAACTGATTACAGTCTGTTTCTATCACCCAAAGACTCTGGAAACATAAGCAATGTTGTATTCCTTATCTGCTGTATTTCCTTCTCTTTACAATACATTCTTTCCTTACAATACATTTTGCACCCTGACAGAGGATTAATCACCTGATGGGAATACCACAGACTGAAGAGATCTGCTGGGAAATATATTTCTCAATGACTTCACACTAGTCAGAAGTTCATGATGTCTATGATTTATTGTCTCTGGTGAATTTCTCATTGCTGTTGAGAATTTAAACTAGTTCAGCTGCTCCTAGTGATGAGGCACAGAATGCAAATACAAGGCCACAATAACGTCTGTGAAGCTCAAATTTGGAAAGCAAGTTTTCCAAAATATGCAGAGAAATTATGAATTTAGACCTAAGGAGGAGAAGAGCAGCTTACTTTTCAGCTGTTTCCACATTCCTTTCTGGCTGTGCCATAAAGTCTTATACATAGCAAAAAGATAGAAGAACTCTGGCCATAACATGAAGTCCTCCTCCAATTTTCATCACATTTTTACATGGCAAACTACCTCTCAGTATACTTCCATGTAATAAGATACACACATGGAAGAGCAGGGGGGAAAAAAAAAAAAAAAACAAAAAAAACCCAACAAGCCCAAGATGTCAGTACTGCTCTTTGGCATGTTCAAGAGGTACCAACTGGAAGCTGAAAAAGAGAGCAGCTCAGGTAACCGACACTGTTGGACAGATGGGGTTTATATACCCAGGAGGATAGAAAGGCTCAGTTGGATCAGTCAAAAGCAAAGGCAGATGGCAACATGATACACGTTCTCCCTTGAATAAGGATTTCAGGTACAGAGCCCTGATCAGGAGTGAATATAACTTGGCTGACACCGCTTAATGTTTCAACTAATTTTTAAAGCAATTTGTATTTCTCAGTATCTTCCTCATTGTTCAGTTTTGATATTCAGTGCTATGCCTTCTCTTCAGCATTGTATATGGTTAGTAATTTCTCTGGGATCATGAATCATTAAAAGCAGTGTTTATTCATACAAAATAATCACTTAACATTTTTCAATCTCTAAATATACTTCAGTGAAATATACAACATCTTTTTTGGCCCAAAAGGACTTTACAGGCTGTCTTCACTCAGTGATGTTATATAAGAACTAAAAATATTCAAGATACTTGCAGAGTTTTAAGCATTAAAAAGTAAAACACATTTGATCATGCAAATGAACGAGGGTCTGACTCCTGACTGGTTTGCCCCTGTGTAAAGGGGCATAAACCTTGAACGTTCTGATGCGAATAAGTGCAAATGACGATGCTAAATGAAAGTACTGGAAAACTACAGTTATGGACCAATCAACCAAGCCAGTGAGTCAAGCAGCTATTTCTCCATAGTCATTTATATAAATGTGAGAGAGTTATAAATTTGAGGGCACAACAAAAGCAGAGAATCATCCTAACTCTTGACCTAGGAGAAAAGAAACAGGAAAGGGAAGCACACTGGGAGATGAATAGATTAGGCTTTCTTACCCTCTGTCATTCCCCTACAGTCTGGATGTGCCTGTCCTCCATTTTGAGAATTTATGTGTTCCCCTGCAACGAAGAGAGGTTTTGTCTCCCTTCAGCTATTGCATTCACCTCTTTCAGAAGGCTTGCCCAAATTCTTTGACAAGGAGTGAGTGAAATCGCAACCCCACTGAAGTCAGTGGGAAATTTGCCATTCACTATAATGGAGCCAGGATTTCACACAAAGTTTATATCCATAGAAGACCAGACTGAATCTAGTCCAGTGTTTGTGAAGTGCTTTGAAGTAGAGAGTGTTTCAGCACTGAAAGTATTGCTGTTATTATTATTGCTATTGAGTACATGACAGGGAAGAAAGGTAGAAACCTCAGAGTGAACTGGAAGGAAATACTGATTCTGCAGATCTTTCTCAAAGGTCAGTACATGACATTTTTCTAAACAGTTTCCTTTAAAAGTGTCTAGTAAAATCCTCTTTCAACCTAAGTACTTTCTTGGCATGTTAATCAGAAGCAGATCTTCCTACCAAGTACAGCTATTCTGACTGAAAACATCCTATCTTTTCCTTTGTGCACTTTTCCTAGACCTTTATTATTGCTCTCTAAGGATTAACTGAAATACTCTACCGAGAGTTTAAAATGTTTTCAGATACACTGCAAAAGCCCAAGCGGGAAGGGAGAAACAATGGTTTCCTTTCAACCTGCCTATTCTTCGTCTGAACTACAGTGTGGCCTTTGCACTTCACTGGCCCATGGAAACAAGAGCCTGGGATTCAGTAAATGTTGGCAATGTTAAGTTATTTCACTACTCGTGGCTGTCGTGTATGTATTACCACCAGACAAGACAACAGTTGATCATCAAGGAAAAAAAGCCCTCTCCCATGATCTCATTAACTAGAGTTTATTCTGCCACAGACTCATTCAAAATTCTTTTCAAGTTACATGGACAACACAGCAGTCAGGAAATGTGTTAGCTGCTACCAAAGGAACTAGCATTCGGGTCTTGGCTGTCATTTCACCCCAGTATCCTCGGATCACCATCCCTGCAGTTCCCCCAAACATCCTGCTCATTATAAAAGAACGCTCCCTGTAGGGTCAGACACCCAGGGACAGATCTTCTAACTGGTGCAAACTGTCAGTGCTCCGTTAACCTCAGGCAACCCAAGGTTTTAGGCTGCAGAGGATTTATCAGCAACTCAGCAGCTGTGAGAAGAGCACAGCATTAGGTCAGAGAGTGAAGGGGCCAGCAGCTGTGATTCAGCCATTGGCACACTCAGCTCAGCTGAGAATTCCCAACCACAGCCTACAAAAGGGAGTTGTTACATCTTGATTAATTTCAAATTACACTGTCTTCTTTCAGTCTCTACCTTTTTTGGTTATCTCAGTGCACAGCAATGGTCCCAGTGGTTGAGATGTGCACAGTCAAGTTCTTGACTCTGATCTTAATCATGTGGCCTGTGATGGAAATTGTGACAAATTGCTGCTATCAGTCAACTACAAAGAAAGGACAAGCTTGTACAGTCTCCTAAATTTAATCTGCTGCACAATAATCCAAATAAAGGCAGTGATATAAAATATGCTATTAAATATTCCACTACTTAGAAGGTATAACTGCAGCTAGAAAGAAATGTTAAATACTATAACGTTAGATTTTTCTGAAAACAGTTTCTACATCTTTTGTTCTTGACCCAGGTGTCACTCACTAACAACCTATTGCTGCTGAGACACAGCACATTAGGTTTTAGCTGTGCTTGGGAGACTTGCCTGCATTTTACTTCTCTGGACACTTAATTCAGAACTGAGATTCATATTTTTAAATATGTGAGGCAAAGCTAGATTCTCCAATGCAGATATCCCAGTGTAGGGAGGCCTTGATATTATATGAAGACACTTCTATAAAGATATCTGTGTAGGCAAAAATCATGTCTTAATAGCTTCAACTCAGCACTGCATCAATGCACCTATACAGTTCCTGGAATGGAGTCTGGAATGGATCTGGTTTCTATATGGACAACTTCATTTGCAGCAGAGGAGATCACATCTATCTGCATGCAATCATGTCAACACCTCAACTGATGATTCTACAAACATTTTTTAAGAAGTCTCTCAGTCTCAGTACTTTGGAAAATAAGACCACTTCGTTGTAAGTTGAAATATGGATTTAAATGTCCAACTTTATACAGATAGATTTAAAACATTGGCAACAGTCAAAAAGTATATTAACAAGCGCAAAAGCAAAAATAACCACCTATTTAAGTATTTGCTATAACTATATATATATTTTCCCTATTTCAGCTTACCAATATAAAATGCTAGGTTCGGATATAGCATTTCAACCAATAAACACATTCGTAAGGGAAAATATGACATGCTTTTCTACCACTCATCACAATCAAACACAACAGCTGCATGTGTTCATGACAGTTCATATCACGCTTAGCTCTTAGCGCTACTTTTCATGGCCTGTGACATAAAAAAGAAGGTAACTGGGCCCACTGTCCTTTCTTAGGAAGATACACAACACTGCACAAATCAGTAATTCCTTCATGCAGCACTGCTCTTAAGCATCCATGTGTGACTTGAAGAACACAAATTGTTTTTTGACTCCAACAGAACAGGCAAGGGGAGAATTTAGAAAAGGAGAAAGATGGACAGAGAAGTATCCATCCCTTTCTGTGCCCTCAAAAAACTCACAGATAGATTGAGCTAGAAAGACTTAGCAAAAAGGATAGGTAGTTTGCAGTCAATAATCTACTATTTTACTATTCTCTGAAATCAGCTGTAACATCCTTATGGATTTTAGTGGGGACAGGATTTCACTCGCTCTGTTTTTCTCTGACAGAGAATGTCTAATGTTTTGCTAAATTAACTTCTTAATGGGACCACTTCTCCTTTTCTGATGTCTGGGGCAGGGAAGGACCTAGTGCTGCTAACAGCCCTTTGATGTGCCAGCCCTCTACAGCTTCCAGGTCCATCCTGCCTTTGGAGGTCACACCTGCTCGCAGCCCCGTGACTGAACATTACCTCTCAACTCTCAACACGCCTTCCCTGACTTCCCTACTGCTGGGAACACACAGGCATCTTCTAGAAATGCATCTCGCCTTCTCAGCAGCTCTGAAGGCCTGTGGTGGGTCGGCTCCACTGATCAGCTGGAGATTTTGTTTAGAAGGCTTCTTTATGCTGTTTATGTTGCTCACCACAGACCCGACACTGCCACCTCTTTGTTTACATACCTCCACTCCAGAACATTATAACCCTTCTCTACTAACACTGCCCAGTGTGTGAGGGCGCAGCTTCTCTTTTTTATTTTTATAAGGTTTGTTAACCACATTGCTGTAAGATATTCATTCAAATTCCACTCAAATAGACCTCTTGCTGTCAGCATTTAATTATGCTTGCATTCCTATGTAAATAGAGTGTTAGCCAAAATAGAGCCTATTACAGAAGATAAGGTCAGGCACATCTTTACAAGAAAAGGAAGCTTTGGAAGCTTCTGTACTTTTGACAAGAAGAACTTTCTGAATGCAGGAAAAAAAATGTAGAGAACTGAGCATGTTCTGCTGGGGTTAAATCACGCTATTCAAAGTATTACTCTGTCTTTTTGTATCTTTCTTAGGAAGGTTAAGAGGGCATATTTAATAAGTGTATATAAAGTATGTCCTTGTAAGACTACAAAGTCTTTTCAGACTTCCCTTGAAAAATAATATCCATGTAAGATCACTCTTTTTAAAGATTCACAGCTCAGGACAGATTTCAACCAAGGTTTTCTCCCAAGCTGGGTATCAAATTATTTGACAGTCATCTTCTCAGTTTGGCTCATGTATGTAAACATCTGGAGAAACATTATGTTCTAAGTTTAACCACAGATTTTATATCATAAGATAAGCATACATTTTAAACCTTATTTAAATCTTAAAATACTGAAATCTCATAAATTCAAATGGTTCCCCAGTCTTCCAAGTATAAGTGTCCATTTCCCTTTCAAATAGGTTTAGAAAAATAACAGTCCTTCAAATAAGAATATTAGACCCCACTGTATTTAGATTGACAGGCATCGTAGCAAGTCTCATGTTATTTTTCCTTGCCAACATGACTCTTAACTCAATTGTCAGGTTGTCTGTCACCTCCAATATAGATTCTTGTGAAAGGTCATACAGATCTAATGCAGTGGCCTAACTTTTATTGTACCAGGACATTGTAGTTAACTGCAGATTCCCAGCTAGCATTCTCAGTAACCACACTGAGAGGTAAAACTAAAATCACACTGAACAGCTACAGAGCAATTTCCATTATAGTAGCTTTTGAAGTTAAACTTGTGCAAGCTTCTGGATGATGAAAAACTGCATCAGCTATTTCAGCACTCATTTTGGTCACATTCCATTCACTTGAACAGGAATTAAATATCAGTTAACCTGCTGCTGCTCCAGAAATCTATATAGAACACAATTCAGTGTATTCAAAATGAGACTTGACATGTTATTTTCTTGTGGCACATTTGCCTTGACAATACAATCTCAATTTATCCAAACCTTCCTATGTTTCGAGCAGTGTCAGAAGTAAGAATAATTTTTGCCGTAATAGTTTATATGAATCACCCAAGTTCTTCTTTTCGAGACACCAGTAGAAAATCAGAGCAGAATTTGGCTCACTGTATTGTAGACCTCTAGATACCCTAAAAATGCTTCACAATGAAGATAATAATGAAGTGTTTGCAATTAACTTATTTTATTGCTGAGAACCGCCCCAGTACTGTGATGTAATTCACCTGTGCTGTTTGACCTAAAGGTAACTTTGGCAGTTGAAGCTAAGGTGTATTCTCACAGATCTGCCCTGTTACCTAACATTGCCTACTGCTGCATCAGAGAAGTATGAAAATGATTTGCATATAAATCAGTTTTATACAAAGGACTCTGAACAAACGTCTTCCACTATATGCTTTAAAAAAAGCCATTTTATTTGGCTGGAAATGCTTTGATAAACAACAGGTCTCATTGACTGCAACATTGAAATGCTCTAATGAATTTTTAATGTCTTTAGTTGTTTAACTGGATCTTATTACAAAGAAGCTGAAGACACAGAAGCATGATGTTTCCTCCACTGGCACATTTAAGAAATCAGCAGAGGCATGCCAAGAAAATGTTCTGCTTTCAAAACAAGGCTCCAAGACCAAACTCGGGGGAAAAAATAAAAAGTGTTTTGTCGTGGTTTCTAGAATTAAACTACTGCTGTTGATTTCAAATCTACATTACCATTTCCTCAAACTGACTATGCTTTGATCTGTCCTTTACCTCACTGCTGGTACAATATGGCATCTGTGGCTGGCTGGCAGGTGGAAGAAACTGATCATATTTGAAAACAAATTAAAGGTCAGAGATCTCTGAATGCACAGACAGTAGAAGGGAAATTCTCCTATTATAATATATGTGCCATTTCCCCATGAAGTTAAAACACGATTTTCAAGACAATGCTGTGCTTCACTTATCACTATCATTTCACAGGCTTACCAACTGCAGAGATGCTCTGTTCAATAACCCTCTACTGATTAACAAGACTGAACTGAGAAAGTTCACCTTAAAAATCTTCCTCGAGTTCTTCATTCATTATCAACATACACGTGTCTGCTGCAGGTTTTAAATCTCATATGCAGTCCTGAGCAATAGAAACACAGGCACATTAAGACGATAAATCGTTACAGACTCCTCAAGCGTTCTGCTGTTTGTCTGGCAACCAACCCGTTGTGCTTTGAGAAGCCTCCCAGCTTGCCTGGAGGCTTTCTTTGCTGGAAAAACCTATGTATTATCATCACCAGCAAAACAATGGAGTTGGCTGCAGGCACAGTGGTAACACTGTGCACAAGCAGAGAGAATAGCCCCATGCAGAGCTTGCAGAGCAATGATTGTGAGGAGTGTAACACAATGAGGCCTGCAGAGCGCTAATGCACATTGGGGTTGCTGTGCCAGTGCTCCACTCAACAGGCTGCATCTCCTGGCAAAGTGACAGGGTAGTATTAGTGCTGGTCAGAAAGCCAAGCTCAGTTTCCTCATGTAAGAAGGAGAGAAGTAATACATCAGGGATAGGAAGAGCTTCGAAGCATGCAAGGGCACGAGAATTGTTTCCACACTAAAAAAATAAAATAAAAATAGAGGTGCTTCTTCCTGCAATGCATTTTCTGAGCACGGTGAAGAAAGTCCCAAAGTTCACCTGCCCATAGATTTCCTTGAATGAGAAATAACACGTAGAAAGTGGGTGTCTTCTTCCCAGAATACACTCCAGAGTGTTTGAGCATGTACCTCATCTTCCCCCACATTTGTTTGTTTAATCCATCTGTTATTGCCACATATTTGATTATGAATTGAAAGCATTCTCCTGGAGCTGCACTCTGAGCTTTTTCAACTGAAGTGTTTGAATAAGGCTTGTCACTACAGGAAGGATGTAGAGGGCATCATATTCCCCAGCTGACTCCCATCACCCTTTCCCTCTCCCTGCACCTCAGAGCCAGTGAGCAGCTCGGATGCAAAAGGGGAGAGCTCTAAGCAGCTGCTACCTCTTCCCTGTTTCTCCTGCTGAGCAGCTTCCATGCAGGAGACAAGAGTGGCTTTTTTGCTTGCTTTCAAGTGAGCTGAAGGAGCCTGAGGGCAAACAGAATGGTTCATTGGGCTCTGTCTAAGCCTACAGTGGCACATTAGTAGAGGATGGATTCCCCCATCCTACACAGCCACGAAGAAGAGGCAGACAAATATGTGAAAAAGGGGTCATGTAGCTCCCTGATTCTCCCTGCCCCAGCCACAATGCCTGGTTAAAGAAATTATCCTAATTTTTCCCAGATGAGTATCCCAAGGAACTGTGCACAATCCTACAATGTATTTCTTCTGGAAGGGTTTGGAGAAGTAGGATGTTTTGGCAGGACTCTAAAGTTGGGAAGCCCCCCTTTCAGAGGACTTTCCAGGAAGGGACATTTGGGGGTGATTTCCACTCCCTCTGCACTGGCTGAACTGACATATGAAATAACCCGTCGAAGTCTTGGGCTGAGAAGGAGCTTCCCTGCTCCAACCAAGTGCCCTGCAAAGCAAGCTAAAACTCTTTTGCTTGGCCTAGAGCATATCTCCCTGCCACTGCCAGAGTGTGACAAAAGCCATCAGGCTGCATGGCAACCAGCAGAGCTGGGAACATCCGTATTTCTTGTGCATTGTTCTCAAGGGAGCAGAATATAAATCTTTTAAATGTACAGCCTGTTTCTTAAGAAGCTGTTTGGTTTTTTCCCTGAATTAGTCCAATAAGCCATTTTCATTTGATAATTTGACTGATAGGGGAGCTGTTTCAGGGTAGCAAATTTGCTGTTCTTCACATGGGGAAATTTCATTTTAAAAACAAGTTTTCAACTTCAAAGTTTTATAACCTGACACGAAACACAGCACACACAAACCACCCATGCTTCACATTTTGGTCATTTGCAGAGCCCAAAAGCAGTGTGGAGCCAGCTGACAGTAAAGGGGATTGAAAAAGAGTTTCTGTGTGGGCTTCTGCTGCAGCCAGATTAGATGAGGGAATTAGAGACAGGGTGTGGTTCCCACCTAGAATGCCTCTCCTGCAGTTCACAGACCTTCACACTGTCTTATTAACGCACACTTCCCTCTCTCCTTCCAAATATGCAAACTGCACCCTCTCCCAGGTCCCTCCTTTGCTTAAGGGTGCTGGCATGTTCTCTGCTGACTTTCTGGAACCCAGGGATTTCCAATTATTTCCACATCCTCCTCCGGTTTCTCTTCTGGCTGTGGTGCCTCTGGCCTGCCTGCTTGACTTCCCACTCCACAGGTCTGCAAGACAAGGGCAGAAAGGCCAAAAATTAAGAAAGCAGAGTGATATTTGCACAAGGCAGAAGGGAAGAGGAACAAACAGAAATTGCCTGGGGCCAGATCTACTTATTATCTCTATCTTGCCCTTCTCTCCGAAAAGGCAGCCTTCATGTATGCTCAGGTTCTTGTTTCCCAGCTATGTTTTATTCAGCTTTCAGCTCTGTCTCCCTCAGTTCTTAGGAAGAGAGGAGGAGTGTCTTCTTTGCCTTTAGGCACAAAAAGCTATATCAAGGTGAGGTGCAGGCAGCATGTTTTATTAGAGTATGTGGCATAACACAGTGCAGCACATCTGAGAAGTCCTGAACGTACTATTGCAGTGTTTGAAATTCTTGTGTTAGGTGACATCCCCCCCAGATCAAAAGTTGATCCCAATCTAGATAAGCAATTACTGTAGAGCCTGCACCTCAGGCCTGTCCATCACTCAGTCTAGCAATTCCCTCACTCAGTTATCCCAGTTGGCCCAACTACACAGCCTCAGCTCACTCCCTTGGCTTTCCAATGCTTGTTTAACTACTCTTCCATTTTGCAGTATATCAGAAATACTCCTCACTCCCTACCTTCCAGACTAGAAAGCTGGTGGCTATCGGCAGTCTCCTCCAAGCCCTTCCCTGGCCAAGGCCACAAAGGACCTCCACCCTCTTGCTTGCTGCGGGTACTACTGCAAACAACCCCCCTCACCCTGTTCCCAGGCCAAGTATTGCAGGGAGGGAAAGGGAAGGAAGGAAAAGGAGATAGCGAACTGACTTATTGTTCGCAAGAAGGGTGGGGGAAGAATAGAGAAAAGCTGATCTGAGCTGCAAAGCTCTTTGAGTTTCCTCTTTCTCCTGTAAGGATGATTTCTGCTGTTACCACTCTTCCCCACCCACTCCCCCTACTGTAATTCAACTCCTGCCCCTAAAGCAAGAGGAAGAACCATGCCTGCCTTTTGCAGAAGTTCTGGTTTGACGTTTTTCTGTAGCAAGTCAGTCAATCAAAGCAGCACTTCCCACTGAAAAAGTTGGAAATCTCGTGAAGGCCGAGGGTCAAGATATTGATAGCAGTGTAGGTCTTTATATGCCTATCTATTGGATTGCCAGAATAAGAAAGGAGCCAAGCATTTATCTGGTTAACTACGCTTTTCATTTTCTACATTATTCCCATTTCAAATTCTGTATGTATACATTTGTGGGTCCTAACAATAGCATGTTTGTGTGATTCCAGCTGACCAAACAACATAAGTTATTTATAACTACAGATGACCGGACTCTGCTGTATTTTCATTTATGTAATTTTCCTTAGATCATTCATTGGAAAGTGGTCGTACTTTCATGTTTCTCACACGCAGAGGCCCTGTAGGTTAGCACACAGGAGATTAACCTTGGCAGTCTGCACCGCCGCACTGCCTGAAGAGGAATTCTCGCTGCAGCTGTCTGCCCCAACAAGCCAGAGGGGCTGGGGGTTTAGATGGCTGTTCTCAGCGCCACACCAGGCAGCAGGTAACAACAATGGCAGCAGTGATGACTTTCAAGATATAAAGCTTTGTAAAACTAGTACTGTATTGTTTTGGGGTTTTTTCTTTTGCCAAGGCTCACTGGCATTGCAGTGGAATGGTCAATGCCTGAGAAAATCCAAAATGAGTTAGTGGGATATTGAGAAGTGGCACTAATTAAACAGGATAAATGACCCTAAGGTGAAGCATCTTCTTCTTAGACAGTAAACAGAACCACAGCATGTCCATCCATGCTCTCATGGTTTAGGCCCAGCTGGCAACTAAGTACCACACAGCCACTCACTCACTCCTCCCCCCCCCCAATGGGTCCTCCCCCCCCCCAATGGGATGGGGAGAACAACTGGGAAAAAAAAAATCTCATGGGTTGAGATAAGAACAGTTTAATAACTAAAATAAAATATAATAACAATAATAATAATAAAATACAATAATAATAATTGTAATGAAAAGGGATATAACAAGAGAGAAATAAAACCAAAGGGGGGGGGGAAGTGATGCACAATATAATTGTTCACCACCCGCTGACCAATCCCCAGACAGTCCCCAAGCAGCGATCTGCCCCCCCCCAGCCAACTCCCCCCAGTTTATATACTGAGCATGACGTTCTATGGTACGGAATATCCCTTTGGCTAGTCCGGGTCAGCTGTCCTGGCCAGGCTCCCTTCCAGCTTCTTGTGCACCTGCTTGCTGGCAGAGCATGGGAAACTGAAAAATCCTTAACTTAGGATAAACGCTACTTAGCAACAACTAAAACATCAGTGTGTTATCAGCATTATTCCCACACTAAATCCAAAACACACTGTATCAGCTACTAAAAGAAAATTAACTCTATCCCAGCCGAAACCAGGATGCATGCTAATGGAACATCACTTCCCATCCACATAAATGCACTAAATTATTTCATCTTTAACATTTTCATATGCTTCTCTCTCTACAAACTTAAATGGGGACAGGTATGAATTTACATGATGGCAGTTGGACATCAAAGGCTACCACTTTGAAGCCATTCTACCTACAACCTTTTCACATTATATGGAAGGCTTACAGTAGGTAGAGCACTTACTGTATACCCTTCACTAGCCAATAATGCTATCTAAGGCAAATTCATGCAAAGAAGCATACTATATGAAAAAAGACAATCTACAAAATCACTTGTTTCTATCTAGTAAGTAGGGCAGTTGTCCACAAGGCTCCTACAAGAGGACTGAAGTTCAGAAGAGACAAGAGACACAAAGGGAACTGCAGTGTCCAAGGTCTCCTCTTAGGGGTGCACATCAAGATTCAGAGCAGCCAGATAGAGACAACAGCATATTTTACAGTATACACTGTACAAAATAGGCCTCACAACTAATCCAAGCAGACACATACCCAGCCAGAGCAGATCTACTAAATAAAGCCACAAGATCTTTTCCTTAAAATAGAGAGTATTAAGGAATTCGATGGTTAAAAATACACAATAAAACTCATAGCCGGCAGTACACAAAACAGAAATGAATCATTGACGTTACATTCCTTTATCTTAAAGCAGCATAGGCCTTCTTAGTTGGTCCACCCAAAATACCAGAGAAAAATGTATTCAAACATTCAAAGAAAAAGCAGAGATCTTCTTTGGGGCCTTTAAATATTAACCTGCACTGATGAGGCTGTGTCCATGCAACTGAACAGTGGTCCTGTCTTCCAGAACAAAAACTTTTCCTACTTCCCAGGGGGTTCTCTTTTCCTTTTTATTTTCTTTTTTATTTATGGGAAATTTAGGCATTTTCTGAAGAGTTCAAGAGAAAAGGGAAGCTGGCTGGTATTGGGAATTCTGATATCACAGCCATGGAATGCCACACACTTATTAGCCAAGTGTTTCCATCCCTCTGTATACATGACTCTTCCCTCAAGCTAATCATTTTCATAACCTTTTGCCCTTTCCATGGCATCATAGCTATTTAGTAATATTTACTTTTTTTCCCATCTTGTAAAATGTGTGACCCCATTGCCTTGCTAGTTCGTGACTGATCCCCACGTAGATCAACTCAAAGAGTAGTTCACAGAGCCCATGTTCTCTGACATACTTTCTTCCAAGTATGTTAGTCAATACCCGCTAATGCTTCCTAAGGAAAAAGACATCCAAATTATTAGGAAGGAAGAGGACGTGCCACAGCTTTTTTAAGCTGTTGTCTGGTGCCTTTAGTCTCAGGCACCAGTCTCGCAACTGAATTTTCTGGAAGAGCTTTTCTCTTTTGAAAACCAGTGCCTTCTGGGCTAATACTGAGAACATGTACTTGGCACAATATCCAACACAGGGTTGTAATTAGCAGCCAGTATAGCACTTCTGTTGACCAAATAACCAGCTGAGTTTATTGCTGAGGATCTATTTGCAATATTACTATCTACTAAAACTAGACATTATTGTAACTGCTATATGGTCTAGGTCTATAAAGTTCTATTCCGTTCCTCATGCCCACTCACAAGAACCATGAATACTAGCTAAAGTGCCAATATTTGTCAAAAGTTAAAGAGGTTCTTTAGAGAAGAGCAGAAAAGATCCAGCTGCAGTATTTACATCAGAAAGAAGACTGAAGGTACTTTTTTCCTAATCCCAAATGTAGAAAGGCACATGAATGATTTTTTTCACCATATATATTAAAATGGATGACTGTGCAGAAGAGTTGAATCAATTAATTAACTTAAGGGGCTACACTTTCAGTAAAAGAAAAATATGTTTCCTACTGACTGTTGAGAAATCATCTTGTAGAGAAGAATGACAATTTAAGAATATCATTGGTATTGCTTCACATCCTGGAAAATCCATACTGAAAGAAAAACTGATTTGAAATATGCACACCTAATTTTTACTGAGTCTAAAACTGTGTCTGTAATAGTACGTGCTATACAATGTTTATATTGTCAGGAAACTCTAGGAATATGCACCTTCCATATTTCAAATCAGAACAGAAGTGTCACAAACCTGCCAAAGCTTCATGTGGTGCCACATGGGTACCTCAGAAGCTTTTTGTTTTGCATCCTCTCTCCTCAGCATGGGGTCATCTGCAATCTCTGTTTCTGAGAAAGGTCCTTTGTGGCTCCTATTGCCTCTAGCAAACCCATATAAGGATTTGAAATACAGAAGCATAGTGTGTAAATACAGTGAACCAGAGTGCACTGGATTTTCAAAAGAAATCTTACAGACTAAAAAAATGTATAGACTGAAGTTTAATAGTGACCCTTAGTTCTTCTTTTAACCTTGAAAAGAAAAAGTAAAGAAACAGTCAGCTTGGAAAAGCTTACAGAAAGAAATGCATTTCTAAAATATTTCTAAAGAGTCTGGACTTTACAGAATTTCTGCACACCTTGGTAACCTCCTCTCAGTGATGAGAGTCTCTTCTTTATCTATTGGAGATCAGTCCTATTGTGGCAAAGTGGTCATTGGATAGTCACTGATTATGTAGTGAAATCAATGCAAATGCAGTGATTTTCAAGTGAATGAAAGAATAAGAAAATACTAAATGAAGAAATGCAATGTCTGGAAGTCATGTGTACGTGTGGAAACACTACAGAGAATATCTGCAGTACCCAGATGCTAGGAGAAGCACAGACTAATTACACAGAATTTAACACACATACTTCCCTAGCCTGTATGGGACCTCAGGTGTTAAAAACATAATTTTCAGTGAGTACTGGTGCTGCAGCTGGCATTTGAGGTTAGCAGTTCAGTTTTTAAAATTCAGCCCAGCTTTCACAGACTTCTTTCCTGGGAAGTGGGAAGAGAAAAAGAGAGCTATGGGGAGGAAGCTGTGCAGAACAGGACCTGTGTTCTCCTCCAGGATGCTCACTCTATATGACACACTGTCCACAGCATTGCTTCTAGAGATGTTCCCGAGAAGCCTGAAGGAAGGAACAAGTGTCTGGTAGGGGATCTCTGCAAAATTCAGGCCAAGCACTTTACTGTTTCTTCCTGCAACATTGCTGCCCTTTTGTTAGGTTGCTTGATAAAAACTGTAGTCGTTCTTCTCTGGACAGTCAAAGCAACATAAAGGCCATTTAGGCTGCCCCTCGTGTATGGGAAGCATTGGGTAGGAGATCTGCCATACGGGTTTGTGTAGCACCTCTCCCTCAGCTCCAGAAGTTGGAGGGGAAACCATACCAGACAGTGTTACAAACCTCTGAAGTATGCTTGGTCTTGTCTATCCCTCATCTACCACCAATACTAACACTTGCAGATCTGTCCGATTTGGAAATATAAGTTCAAAAGTCTTTCCACTCTCTCTGCTGACTTCTATGCAGCTGCTAAGCTTGTGCTTGATATGTTTATATTAAGGGTTTGGTGTAAACGGGTTTATTTTGCATAGCTGTCTGAAAATGTCCCATCCCCCCCTTTCCAAAAATGGGCAAAAGACCAAATATTTCTGTAAAGCTTTTAAAATCCTATAGTCTACAGAAGATGTTAAATCTTCTAAACCAAAATTGTGCATTTTCAGAGAAAGCAGGCATTTTTGGGGGAGAGTGTTACATTGTTAAAAATGCTGATTTGGAAAGCTTTCAAATAATCTTTATCCCAAAACTGTATTAAAAACTAGAGAGGACAATTCTGCATGAATTCTGCAGCTTCCAAATTGTTAAAGGTTCCCTTAAAGATTTGCCTAACACAGGCAGAATAGTGTAAATTCTTAGTAGAAATGAGGATTGGTAACAGAATTGCACACAGTGATGAGTTTGTAATGTACCTCATATTTATTTTGGTCTCAGACCCATCATGAGAAGAGAAAGATCTTCTAATTTCTTGATGAAGTAATATAGTGAATGGGGGGCAAAGAAAGTAATTCAATCACTGGCTTAAAGAATTTATGTGACGACCATGCAGTTCTTTTATCCTCTGTTACACAATGTGTTCATTTTTTTATGTCTAATGCTTTAACACAGTGTGTCACATTGCTAAACCCAAGATGTGCGGAAAACCCAGGGTCTTTGTGACAGAGAATCAAACTGCAAATTAATTAATTCCTATTTGCTGCTTGGAATCGGGACTGGTCGGCACAGCTTTTCCCAAGTTCTTTTCACCCTGAACTACATAAGTGTACTTAGACATTTTCCTGTGGGCAATACAGTATCGCAGCAACCCTTGCACTGGACAGTGCTGAAGGACTCCAGAGACAAGGTGGGGAACAGTTTGAGCTGGGCTTGGCACACCACTGACATGCCTCTCTCTAGGCAGTTGAAAAGTCTGGTGAAGAGGGCCACATGCAGAGCTCAGTCAGACCACCTAAAAGGATGCCACAGGATAATCCAAGGCCACAGGTGGCTGAAATCTTGATTTGAATCTACCCATTGACGTCATTAGGAATATTAATCTCCAGCATCAGTGAATCTGGCTTTCTTTAGCTCCAAGACCTGCAGTCCCCTCTGCAGAAACATTTAATAGTCATTTAGACATTTCTGGCCCATGGTTATGCTTATTCTGAAGCACAGATTGTGTTCAGAAGCTCTTGGTTTTCAGGTGTTGAAAATCACAGGAGAAGTTGAAAATCAAGGACGAGAAGTAATCCAGTGTTATCACCTCTCTTCAAACACTGTATTTATCTTTTAGGCAGGAAAAAACGAAGCATGAGACATTCAGTGAACCAATCCCCTTTACGTCTCAGAGATTACATGGGAATTCAAATGTCCTGGAATAATTCACAGATTCCTGAGTTCACATGAACAGCAGCAAAAGAGGAAAATTGCTCCATATCCTGTAGAGAGGAAATGAAAGGTATCAGGAAGAGAAGAATGTGCTGTGTGGTGCGAAAATGCTGTTTTGATTCCTGATGCTAAACATCTGCCATATTTTTGCGTGGAATCACTTGACTTAGTGAAAGAATAGCATCTTCAGGATTGTGCAAAGCCTATTCCAGACTCGAGCTGTCTGAATTGGCAGTTGTGGGAACACCCACAGGAAGCATGGGACCCTGGAAGAAAAAGTGTAGGAGTACATCCTGTGGGGATAGATAAAAGTCAGAGACCGGCTATGGGAACCTCTTCAGAACAAACATGCAAATACAGTTTCGCAAGTCAAAGTCCCAACTGTTTGTTTAGGGATTTTTTTATTATTTGTTGCTTTTATTTGGCTTTCACAGAACAGAAACAGAAAAAGGATCTCAGAAAAAAAGATGAATGAAATCAAAACCTTAGATGTTTTCTTTATTGTTTGGTGTGAGTTCATGTGCTTTGTAAGCAGTGCCACAGCTTGCTTCTTTTGCCTTGCTATAGAAGAATGCCATAATATACCTATTTCTGGTCCACCGAGTTTGATAGTCTGCCTCCACACACAGCCGATAAGAGCAGTGCTAGAGCAGAGCTGCCCGTAATTTCTCACTGTCACTGTTTCACAGACAAATGCCTCCTCTCGTGCATATGAAATCTCAGTTACGAGCTATGAAATTGTTCATGAGCAAGACTAACAATGGGAAAGAATTGAATCAATTTCTTAATTATTAAGAATTATTAAGTGCTCCCAGTCACTGAAATCAAGTAGAAATCTGTGTCATGCAAATAGGTGGTGAATACCGACAGGTGACCGCGAGACCCTCTGCCATAAGAACACACAATCTCTTATCCTCCCATCGTCACGGTAATATGCTCATCTGTCTTTTTATCTTTATATGCCCTGCTGAATAAAGCTAGATGGATTTATTTTTATCTTACCTAGATGACATTTTCATTTAATATTTGTGCCAGATATTTTTCTCAGTCTTTCAGCCAACTTTCTGTTATTTGTACAAATGATATCCTGCAAAATCGATTCCCGCAGATTGATTACACATTGTGTCAATTATTATTTCCTTTTGTTTCTGTACATTCCTAATTCCTATATCACTGGGAAGGCTGAAAAGGAGTTTTAAGTTGGCTTTCTGCCTACTAACAATTATTTCTTGTGTGACACATGCTATATGTTCCCTTGCTCTTTTTACTTTCCTGAGTAAATAATCGTAATCTTTTCACTTTTTTCCTACAAGAAATATGTTCTCTGTAGTTCTCTGATATTTTCACTGCCTGCCTGGAGTTTCCTTCTAGTTCTGCGCCTGTCTTTTTTTAGATAGGGTTACTAAAACCAAATGCGATAATCAAAAAGAGGACATGGTATCTTAGATGCAACATGTAATACTCTCCATGTGATTGTCTACCCACTTCTAACATGCAGTCTAATAAGTAATTTTTTCTGTCACACACCCAGAACAGACATTCACTGTGTTGTCCATGATGACTCTTAGGTCTTCTTGTTTCCCAGGAGGTTACTACTACATTCAGAACCCATTCATATGAAAGGATAATTTAAAGTGTATTTCCATGTCCTTCTGTTGTTAGTTTCTTTAAAAAAAAAAAAAAAAAAAAAAAAAGGAAAGAAAGAAAGAAACAAATAAACCACCAGATCAGTAGAAGTTTAAAGAAGTAAACATTTTACAAGTTATCATGCAGTGTGGAGAATTGGTGACCATCTCTCAAAGCGCCTTTTGATTCCCCAAATGCTGATGGGAAATATTCTGGAGGCACAAATAGACTGCAGATGTTGGAGAATACATCTTAGAATTCTGCTGAACATATTACCCTACTGGGAGGCTGTTTTGAGTCTCCAGGGACATTCCTTTGAGAGCCCAGCTGATTGTCTCATATTGAAACAACATGTCCAAGATACATTCCAAGTAAAAGAAAATAGAACAGGGGTACTCTGACCAAATATAAATCATGGGGCTAAAGGGCAGTTTATCTTCCTTCTTTCTACCATTCCTTTTCTCCCCCAATGAATACTCCCCCCAGGGAAACAGACCACTGGGTAAATGACTGCCAAATATGATGACTCAGACATTAGGCACTGTCCCCAAGTGCTTCACAGATGGTGTCTGGATGGGAAACCCAGAGCTTTCGGCACCATAAGCCTTGCTACTTTATTTTTTTCTCTTTTTTTTTTTTTTTAAATTCACTGCAGCATTACTTCTGATCTCATGTCAAGCCCTTACAGCACTGTTGCCCCCCACAATGAATTCTGATCCTGACCTTATAACAACCGATGTCATTGGCACATAAAAAAGATAGGAGAGAAATCCTAGCAGACCTAGGGGAGTGGGAAAAACAAAGCTAAAATAAACACATTACTTAAAAGATTATCTTGTGTCTAATTGAAAAAAAAAAAATACTAGCATACATTTAGAAGGAAAAGAGTCTGCTGTAAAAGACAGGCATACTGTGAAGTACAGTACATTAGCGCAATTGCATAATAGTAGGTACTATGAAAGAAAATGTTCTCTGTACAGTTTTTATTGGTCTGATGCTTTTTGTGGAATCCTGTTTGTTTCAGTGAAATCCTGTTCCTTTCAGTTTGCTTTATGTTCCCCAAAGCTAGCACATCTTGGGATGCACATCTGGACATGGGCAAGCCTGAAAGCAATGGCATATTTCTGTGCTTCTCCAGTACTCTATGTTCACACTAGACACTGGAAAAGTCCTCTGTGAAAAAAAAAAAAAAAAAACCAGCTTTTTTTCCTCCCATGAAGAGAAGCTCAAGAAAAACCCTGTAAAGGCTCACAGATTATGCACAATGAATCAAGTTATCACAACCCTAAACAAAACATATCATGGGAAATGTGAAATAACCCTTCCTCTCTCTCCCTCTCTCACACACACACTCTCACACACACACACACTCTCACACAAACCCAGCTGCAAAGGATAAAAAGGAGGAATTGCACTTTGAGAAGAACCAGGTCCAGCATGTATTTTTTTCATCCTCTTCTTCCTCTCCTTTTGTTTTTAAGGTTTACCACCAGTGTCATCCATAAGAAACAAAAGAATTGTTTACTCTGACTGGAGAGGAGAAATAACTAGGTATTTTTGTGGGTTTCATTATGTTTCAAAGGTTATGTAGCAATTCATTGAACTTCTCCAATTTACACAAATTCAGTTGAGTAGTAATTCCATTTCAATCAATGGAGTTATTTGAACATGCGTATAAATGAGAGAAAATTCAGACATTTTGCTTCCAGATTCAAAGTAAAAGGTCCCAGAATTAAACACAGCAACTCTTAGGTCAGACAATTTCTCTGTTATTTAAAAAGGAGCCACTGATAAAAGTTGATGGCACTATGTAGAGCCAGTCTTCCTGAGCCCTGGGTTTTACGAGCTGGATGAACCCTTGCAGCACTCTGCCTGGTGGATCAAGACATGGTCACAGACCCTGACCACCATGGGGTTCCTCACTTGGAGACAGTCACTTCAGGGTCATTACACCTGGAAATATACACTCCTTAATGGCCAGTTGGTGAACTGCTAAGGAACCAATGGTGTAAATCAGAAAAAAACTAGCCAGGTTTCTAAAATGTGCCTGGCAGGCAATTTCCAAGCCCTGCCTGGTTTTGGAAGCAACTTTGTCAAAATTGGACCGTCTCCACAAAGTGCTTTGATGTTGATGAATCGGTAAATTCCAACGAAAACTTGTTTAGTCAGAATTTTTCTGACCAGCTCTTCTACTTCCTCCTTCTGCTAAGCCTATTTACTAATTCTCAAGCTTTCTGTGTGGCTCCAGGTAAAGGTTTTCTGCCAGGACCATCACGGCTGCAGACCCTTGTGCTCAGGGGTCTGCAGACACAGCTGAACACAGGCACCCACCCACCGGGGTCCTCCCCTTTCATGTCCCCATGGGAGAGCAACGCCAAGCAGCAGCACAGCTCTCAGCCTGCCTCTCCTCCAGACCTGTGTAGCTCAGGAGGCTTTGTCATGGTGACTAAAGTACCATTACCCCCATTTTACAGCCAGAGAAACTGAAGCATAAATAACCAGTTAGGAAGTGTCACAGCAGCATTAAAAGTAGACTCCCACTTCTGATGCCTGGCCCTGTATTGAGTCCAACAGTCAGTAACATCTATTTACACATTTAGATTCGCAGCTACTGTTGTGAACTTGAGTCCAGCATGGATGTGGGTGAGCCTGTGTGTAAAATGGGGAGGGAGGCTGGGAGAGAATAGGCCAAGATTGTATTAAACCGTTTTCATCCTGGGCTTGCGAAAACAATGCATTGCACTGAGACGAGGTGTTATTGTCTGCTTTTAAGTGCACCCTCCCTTTCAAGTTTTTCTTTCTTAATAAAGTATCTGAGGTCATAGTATTGTCATTAGAGCTTGGCGAGTGCTCAGCAGCTGTCACCGTGGCAGCAGGAGTGTGCCTGGTGCCAGTCCCCTTTGTCACGACAGCCGCAGCAATGTAAGGAGAAGGGCCTTGCAGGATGCAGGACAATACTGGGAAGGAAAAGGAGGGAATCCTCGACCTTGGGCCAGGGCCTGGTGGCAGACTATTGAACCCTGTGCGTCTCGACAAACCACAAGGAGTAAAAATTCTTGGAAGCTGCAAAGGTTGCAAGTGAAAACAAAAGATTCTATCGTGTAGGAAATAGAACAAAACGCAGAGAAATTTGTTTTGTTTTCAGAGATAAAATAAGCAAATAGCACTCTGCGAGGGTCAGGAGTGCTGCGCCCTGCATGCAGCACTCACAGCAGGGAGGAAGGCAGAAAAGCGCTAGTGAATCTGGAAGCAGGTAGAAGAGTTCTGTAGCTTTCCAAATCTTGAACTGTGGGCAAGGGAGTCCCTCACGAAAAAAAGGACGATGACGGTCTCTAATAGAATCTAAAACATAAAATCATCTATCCAAACAAAACCCTGATGATGTAATACAATCAAATAATTGCCTTTTGAGCCTATAGCTGAGGCAACAGATAAAAGCAAATGAATCACCGCTACTGCGCTTTGCCAATTGGGCGATCGGAAAAGCCCAGTGTGGGATAACTAGCGCTGATTTCCCTTATGCTTCAGCTAAAGTGAGAGTAAAGCCTGCACCCATAAGTGGCTGCAGGAACAGACACTGAGGATGGTGTTACTGGTCCGTGTAGACTTGTTAACTTAATAAATGTTTCACAACTGACATGTTGAAGTATTTTGTCCCCTTTTTTTATTTGTGTTTATATCAGCAACACCCAAAAAAGTGGTCTTGACTAGTAGCTGCTTAGCTATGGCTTTCCTGCTTGCTTCTGATCTGAAGATCCACTCCAGCAATACCAGCAGTTGCTAACCCACACCTAGTAATCAGTGCCATCTCTTTTGCACCAGAGATCCCAGCATACTCTGTGTGCACAATTTGCACAACTTTGTTGGTGTTCCTTTAGGACAGGAAGTGAAGAAATAAATCACATCCCAGCGGAATCACTGGTGGACCTCTGGGCTGGTGGGCCGCTACCCAGGCTGCAATTTGGCTGGGATGCCTGGGCTGGCACCCCTGTATTTTGAAAAATACCGTGGCGTTTTGAATGACCGCAAGTGGCCTGAACCTCAGCTTTATTCCTTATCCAAAAGAAAAATACCTTTTGGAGCAGAAAAGCCCCACAGTGGGTGAGCAGGACTCACAGTGCCACCTGCTGAAGCACCAGGGCTCCTCAGGGCAGCAGCCAACGTCCCTCTGAGAGGCCCAGGAAGGCCTGGCTCCATGGTTGTTGCAGCCAGCCTGATATTAGCACCAGCCTGTCCTGCCAATTTCCTAAGTGTAAAAATCTCCCCTTGGTAAAAAAACAATGCACCTCGACAGATGGGGGGGTGGGGAGGGGGGGTGGCACAGGATGCCGTAGCACTGTGGGAAGGCAGCAAGGGATCGGGTTTTGTGACGTGAGAAAGATGCTCGCCTTTCAGCAAAGCTTTGGGTCACAGTAGACTCTGTGCCAGCAGCCGGGCTGCTTATTACCCCGAGACAATACAACTTGTTCTTTTTCTTTCTCAGTAATTTCACAGCTTCCAGCCCCTGCTGGAGTCCTTTGCTCCCCTCCTCCCTACACTCTAGTCTGTGAGTCCATTGAAAAAAGATGCTGGTAAAGCTCCCTCATACATAAAAGAGGGCAGTTAATTGCAACAGGGTAAGGACACATCTTTTAACCAGGTCCTTTTGCCTTTTTCCCATCCTCTCCCTTGTCAGTATGGAACTGCAAGTAGCTAAGGCCTGAAAAAGCATCTGATAGAGAATTCCCCCCCCTCCTGATAGTGTTGGGTTATCAGTCACCAGCGCCTCGCAGCTCACATCCAGTAACAGCAATAGGACCCACCCATAGATTCCCCCACAGCAGGTGCATTATTCCCCTGAGCTGTTTCCATCATAACAGCCCTCATGTAGACTGTCCCTCTCTAGTACAATACCACTATCTGAAATGATACAAAGCATCCGAAGAAGGGCAGAGCGTCCCTGGTGCATTCAATAACAGAGAGGAATGACGCCAGGACGTGAATAAACAGGACTAGTTTTGTCTAGGCTCAGGTATTGTAAGCCTTTTGAGAAAGAGTGATAAAACCTCAAAAATGAAGCAGGAAGGAAAACATACAGTATCTTCCCTGTGAGGGTAAGCAAATCACATGGATGATCTACAGAATAAACTGGTATAGAGAAAGGGGGACAGGGAGTCCAGTTGGTGGGCAACAGAGACATTGCACAGTCTGAAATAACTTGGGGAATGTGTGTGTGGCATGTATTTTTCCAGGCATAGCTACAGCAAAGAGGTTCACATGGTACTCACAAATCAGCCATCCTTTCACTTGTACCCTGTTTAACCTTATTTATGCTTACCATCTTTTCCACTTTTTTTTACATTACTAGTTAAAAAAAAAAAAAAAGAGAAAAAATATCAGTTTCTTGGCTGCTCATAAACTCTTCTACAACCTTTTTGTAGAGAAGAAACATAAGGGGGAAGGGACGAGCAAATGTGGCATTGGCTCTGTGACTGTGGTTTTTGTTTCCATAAACCTTAGAGCACAAGAATGCATGAGATATTTACACAAATCTTTCCACAATTCCTGTGGCCTTTGGAAGCATTGCATTTGCATGACTTCACCACTGTGGCTGGTTTGTGCTTTCTCAGCAGCATTGCCTGCAACAGGGAGCAATCCTGGCCATTCCCAGTAGTTCTCCCTCTCCCACCCTCAGATATGATCACATCAGTGCATGTTTAATACAAGCTATGTTAATGCAGGAGTTCCTGTCCTGCTTGTTGTCCAGTTTCCCAGGGATGGTACAGGAAGTTTCCCAATTCATCTCATAAATACAAAAAGAGAAAGATGTTATACTCGGAGAAAGTGTTGGTCATTTAGATCTTGAGGGAAATATCAAGGGATATAAGGAAAAATGCAAAACATAGCTTTTGCATCAACTCATCTTATGCCTACTTGCCCTGCATCACAGATGGTGAGAAGACGAGTGCCATGGAGACAGTGTCTCCAAGTGAATAGCCTACTGAATAAGAACTTGGCTACTGGGGCTCCGTCCTCTGCTGCCCTAATCGGGGACTTCCAGAAATCTCTTTGGTCTGTCGATACCTCATTTTCTCAATCTAATAAGGGGATGTTGCTCAACCTTTGCAAAATACTTTGAGTCACTGCACAAAAAGTGTTGTGTTAGGATCAAGGCATTTTTTTCACTGAATGGGAATATCAGGTCACCCAACGCACAGGCTGCCATCTGGGGAAACAAAGCCACGATGTCTACAAGGCAAAGCGGTCTTGCCCATTCTCACTATTGCAGCTGTGACCATTTGGCTGTGGCAGCCCTGGCTTCTCCAGTGCTAGTAGATGCCTGTAAAAGGGAGGTTACATCCTAAGTGTTTGTTCTGAGGGATTTGAGGGGGGAGGCTCGTGCAGGAGAGCACACGCTGCAGTGCATCTCAGTACTGTTGCCGTGGACTTTACAGGGCATCCAGGTTCCTTGAAACCATGTTCAAAGCTGTGCCGCATCTCTCTTCACTCTGGCTGAGCCTGCGGGAGATCCAGCCCAGAGGCAGAAGTAATGGCAGATTCATTTGCAGGAGTTTAACACTTGATATCAGAACCAGTGTGCAATGACATAAGGCAGAAGCATAACCACAGACGGCTTGTAAAAATTCAGCTTCGTCCCTCGCAAGAGAATCCATAATTAAAACTGCAACTATAGTCCATTGTACTTATCCAGCAGGAGGACTCACTCCCGCTACCACTTGAGTCAGCAAGTTTCTCTATTTACAGTAATCCTTTACTTTGTCTTTCTTTCATTATTATTAAAACAATTTTAAACTCTTTAATGTCAGCCAAATGGTGTTTCAAATTATATTTTCCAGGAAAAAAAAAAAAAAAAAGACAAGTTGAGTGTTCAGAGGGGAACACTTAGTTATGTTATAGTTCAGCCTGAGACACTCTGGTGACTCTTAGAAAGTGTTGAAATTACAGGTTCATGACGTACACAGTGTTGAAACACCATGTTACTGCAACACTTGGTCCAACACGAACTTGCAATTTCAACACTTCCTAGGTCTTTTGTAAAACCCCATAACCAACCAGAACAAATGTAAATTCCCAAAAAGTCTAAAGCAATGTGCTGTACAATAGCACAGAATGGAAAACCCATTTAATTTCCAGGGCTGCTACCCTTACACAGGATAATCATTCTCAAAGTATGTTTAATTTGTAAAAAAACTGTCATCCAGTATTAGCTACTCTCACAGCAAGATACTGGTCTCAAGGCACAACTGGTCTGATCCAGTCTGGTAATGTCAGTATTCTTCCAACTTGTTAACTTTTTCCTTGGTGTCACAAAAAAAATCCAACAGGAAAGTACCTGCCTCAGCCTAAGCAAAGGATATTCATCAGTGACCTCCAAAATGTGCTGTCCTGGAGCTTAGCAGAGACCATAATAACAAAACATTAAACACAGGGATAAAACCTTCTCAACCAAAGGGAAGCTGCAATTTAAAAACACAGCAAAATTTGATATTTAAAAATACACTATGGCACTATTTCAAAATACCATTTGTTATACAAGCAAGAGGCAGCAGAGCAGGCAGGATCATGGCTTGCATGGTGTTTGTTTTGAAGACGAGGAGAGTACAGGATTTGTGCTCGACCTCTTCACAGGTTACACTTAGCTCATTCGGTTTCATTTACAAAAGAAATGAGTTTGCACTCAGGGGAGCTGCTGAGAAACAGCTTTATGCCTCAGGTCCTGTAAGCAGCTCAGATCAGGAGACTCCTACACCTGAAGCCAGCAGAGATGGCTGGACAGGGACACTGTGAGCAGACAGGGGACAGTCCATGTGTGCCACCACTCAGGGACAGGGAAAGAGATCCAGTAAAACAAACCCTCAGGCTGAGAGTCCACACGAAAGCCAGGTCTCACGTGGAGTTCAGTGGGACTGGCGGGGACGTTGGCCTGCTGGAGGAATCCCACCACTAGCATATAGCCTCCTCAGCACTTACACAAAGCATCCTCCAATAGTGGAGATGAAATGGGAGTTTTAACAACATGTTTCCTTTAGTTTATCTGGCTCTATTCTGAATATTTAATGCTAAATTTAGTACTTGGACAGTTGGGAAGGGGTAAAACAGAATAAACATGTTGTGTGTATTGGGCTGTAAATATATAGCCCCCTACATACCAGCTTGGGTTTCTCCACATCAGTCAAAGCTGGAATAACAGTAGAAACAGCAGTTTTGGTGCTATATACAACAACAGTTCTCATTTATTTTTAGAGAACATAATTTCTTAAGATAGCAGAGAGCTTACTTGGAAAATCATGATAAATTATAATACTCTCTCTTCTCTGCGACTTCTTACAGAAGCTGGGTTTTTTTTTTGGACCATTGCAGTGTGCTGCATACTAGGAAGAAGGTACTTATGACAGGATTTATTTGTAGCTGTGAGCCAAAATACATATTGCCTTAGACGAGAGTGAGTATTATCACAAAGAACCATGCTGACTGGGATTTAATGAAATTGGACCTGGGTGTCAGATTTTAGCTGGGTAAAGTTAGCAGCTGGGATGAATTGGACCAGAAATGTGCTGTGTAACAAGATTTCACTGGAATCCTTGTGCAAAAAAAAAAAAAAAAAGTATGTGGAATATGTCACGCTAACAGTTGACAGTGTAGCTGCAACAGCAAACATTAAATAAATAAATTCCATACGTAACACAGGCACAGCAAAACTTTTCAGGAAAGCGCCTCAGAGCTGCATAGCCTCGCGTCTATAAATCTCCATTAAATCAGTTTGAGTGGGGCGAGTGTTAGAGACAGAGCTGCCAGAAATAGCTCTTTTCCTGCAAGATGTAGAAAAGATTACAGCTGAGATTGAGACGGCCGGGTGGGGAGGGAAAGCAGGGGAGGGGTGGGGGGAAAAGAGGCAAAGGAGTTGAGCTGGAGGAGGCGGGGGAGCTGTGAAAGGCATCTCATAAAAGTCCCATTTGTTGGAAGGCTGCAGGAAGTGGAGGCAGCTTTGGCACACGTGTCCACGGTGCTAAATTAACTGTTAACACAAATAATCAAAGTGCAAGGCCCATCAAGCCGCTGGCGCCAGCAAAATGAGGGAGCGGCCAGGTCAGCGCTGCCTCTCGAGTGAGCCGGCTAGCAGGTGGAGACCAACCAGGGACTCGACAGGATGGAAGTGCTTTACAGAACACACTGACCCACTGACAGAGGAAAACACCGCTGCACTCCTGCTTTCCAGCTATTGTGTGCACAGCGTCTTGTGTGTGTATTTTTATTTTGCATTTATTTATTATATTTTATGTAATTTCTTTCCTATTTTATTTCTTTTTTTAAAAAAAACTTTTTTCAGCAGGTCACTGCACTTGAGAGCTTGGACACCCCAGGGTGAGTTGTATGTAGTACAGCTCAGCCTCTATTTGGCAGCATTGATGGAGGAACAGCTGAGCAGGACAAAGGAAGAGTTATCAGGCGCAAAAGCACTAATTGCTCTCCAGCGCTACCTTTCGGAAGAAAAAACACTGCTCTTCAGAAATAGATGCTGAAAAGCAATGTGGGCAGGGGTATTTCTACCTGCTTTGGTCTTTCTCCCTTTTAGAGAGTCCACAGCCCCATTCTGTCCTGCAAATATGATGCAGAAGCTTCGGCAGGTATCACGGCAAAGCAGCCAGCCCGACACTAAAGCACAGAAACCCACCGCAGCCCACACCGCTCTGTGCAGAGCAGAGGCAGGCAGGGTGGTGGTACTCGCTCCCACTGGGTAAGATTAGACTTGTAAGCAAGCAGGACTGCTCCTACAATCAAATTTGGACATGCTGAGGTTCACCGAAAGTCTCAAAGGATCTCACTGTATTGTACTGTGGAAACAGGAATTGCTCCAACTCTCACCCTGCTCCGCTCTCGGTGAGATAGCTCGGTGGAAAGGCTGACTGGTGAGCGGCATCCACCACACTGAAATAGTAAGTGTCCTGTGCTGGATTCATTGGCTGCTTCGCTCAGCTTCCTGACACAAGACAGCTGTAAAACCACTTTAACTGCCCAGTAAAGCCAGGTTTACAGTTACTTTGCATGACCAAAGTGCTGCAAAGCAATCACAGGGCAATGGTGAATCAGGCCGTGGAATTACCGGGACCGTTCGCTTCCTTGCCCAGGTACAATACATACAGGTAGATGCTATAATAAATCACATGTATATCATATACATGTGCTGTGTACATACATATTTACATCACACACTTCGGGTTGGGTTTTGTTGGATATACATGTATTCTCTACAGATACAGCTGCAGGCACATATACTCACCAAAAAATCCACTTGCAGTTATAAGTTGTTACAATAGAGAGTATGTATCCTTGCTTAGCATAAAATGTGCTCCAGAAAACAAAACCCAGAAATGAACACTCATCCTGAATCTAATTACTTATAATTACTTATAATATATATAATGAGTAATATGATACAAAAATGTAACATTTCAGTAAGGATACACATCTTCAGAGCATCTAAACTTTAATTATGCTTTTAATTCATAACTGAAAGTATAAAAGTCTCATGTGCCTTTAAAAAATTCTCATTAAATTTGTCTCAGATAGCAAAATGCCCAATAAAAATATGGAGGTGGTGGGTGTATGAACTTATCATAGGGCATAGTCATTGCTTTTAGTGAAGAAGTTACTAACAACTAAAATTACAAACAAAATCATCATTAAGTATGGCAGTAATATTCACACATCTCCTAGAAACAATGGTTTAGTGAGGTTTAAATTTATAGAAATTATATGTAATCTTCCCTATATTCCATAGGGTCACTTTGACATCTATCAGATATGAAATCTGTGGTAGATCCAAAGATATATCACAGTTCTAATAGTATTCTAGACCAGAGCCTTTAATGTAGGAGATCATCCTTAGCTAACTTTGTAAACTTTAACTGAACTGTAGCCAGCTGCGTGATCTGTACAAAGAACATTCAGGAACTTTAGCAGCAGACATCTGATGCGATCCAAGGAGCAGGTATATAGATAATTTGCTCATAAGTCAGTTAGATTTGTGCTGACTTTTACAGGACAGGAAAATGTAAGATCTCTCAGGAAAAGAAATGTGGAGAGAGAGACAGAAAAACAGAGACAGAGAAAGACACAAAGAGAAAATAATACTGTCATAGGCCAAAATTACTTATTATTACCCTTTGCCCCCTTCTTGATAAGGGTTAAACCAACTTCACTGAAACCTTCCATGTGTAAAAGTCAGCTTGACACAGACAGAAATTTTCTACGAGGGGAATGGGCAAAGTTACAAAAAACTGAGAGCTGTGACTTACACCAGAGGTTAGGTGGCCCCCATTGTACGTGTCACTATCAGGTTTACCTCTATGGACATGTTATGGCCCCCCTTAAAGATACCATTGTATATGAGTGGGTGGGTGGGTGGGTGCATGCGTGTGGCAGAGATGGCAAGTGCTATCACAGCTACCAAATTAATGGAAAAGTTACAATTACTCTGAAGAATGGAAGCCAAGCACTTCCTGGGTAGGCAGGGAAAGGGTAATTGCAAATTTAAAGACTACAGAATCTTTGTTAATTGAATAAGAAAATTAAAAGAAAAGCCCATTAAACAAAACATGTATGATTAAGAGCCCCTTTTCTGACCCTAAGCCAAGTTAGAGAAAGAATGTCATTGTTAGTTTGATAAAAACTATTGAAGATACGAAGAAACCAAGTCAGAAAAACAAAGTTCCAGACATATAAAGATGAGATCGCTCCAAACACATCAAGATTGAGTAAGAGCTAACTTGGCTTCTGTCCAACAACTAATAAATCCAGCCAAAATTTGTTATTAGTTTTCAGAGTATATTATAGTTAGCACTAGCTGTGTAATGTTTAGCATAGCCAGTTAAATGGCTATCCCTTTTTTAATATGCCCATTTGTAAAGACACCACAGCCTTGGGTCTGGTGTTCCCTGTGCCCAAACCTTGGGGTAGGGCTCTCCACAGCATTTGTCTCCATTCTGTGCCTCCTGCTGCTTGTGGGACCTGCTGAAGCGTGGCTCTGCTTCATTTTGACTGGGGTTTCCTTCCAAAGAATACTCTGGCATGAGAAGAGCAGTACAACAAGAATTTGGGACATAACTGAGCTGAACTCCTGTGAGAAAAGATGGGCATGGGGGCAAGTAGATTTCCCGCTAAGTGATGCAATGTATATTACTCTGACCCCACTGCTGATTTACACCCGTGTGATATTAGAATGACACCCCCACCCTCTTTCACATATTTATATTTCTGAATTGTCTGTCCTTTCAACTGTCAGGAAGGGATTTCTCTTCCCCACTGTTCAAAGCAAAGACAACAGGACTAAGACCCTCACTTCTGCATGAAAGAGAGGTAACAAAAATTCCTGCTTCTCTTTACAATGACCTTAGACAAAATAATTCAGGAGACTGCTGTAGGTCCAGACCGGGAAGGAAACCAATCACTTCTTAACATATAGGAAAGAATGTCTCCTAGCCTGAAAGAATAAAGGTCAGATAGAAGGAGAAAGCGAGCCTGGGCCCATTTGAAAAGTTTTAGCCTGGGGTTCAGAGGCTTTTTTATTAACTAACATCTAAACATCAGGAACTCTCCATCAACATCTGTACATAAAAATCATAGAAATTCTCATTCCACCCATTTTTTCTGTTCTTAGTAAGAGTCAAATTTTCCAGAATAGGAAATATCAATGCAGCGAGACATCCAAAACTGTAACAAACAAGGAAGAAAGAAGCAGTAAGGATTTACCAGATACAGAGAAGTGGGTGGGAAGACACAGACAAAGTATTCCATGCAGAGGTACGTTCTTCCCACTCTCCGTTGCTTGTTTAAATAATTTCTGTGTACCTTTTGCAGGCTCAGTTCTAAACTCTCAAGAACCCAGAGCTGTATGTGAAGAACACACATTGTAATGTGGCCAGTACATTTGGGAACGATCTCTGATTTGGCCTTTATTTTCTATACAAGTAAAGAATACCTAATCTGTTCAAGAAGAGCCCCAAGTCGCATATGACATCAACATTGTGTAATGCCCATTCTTAATGAAAGGTCCTAGATATGATCACTGGCAACCAGGTTCCTGAAGCACAGGGGTGGATGGACTACAGAATTAGCACAATTTGGGATAGAGGCCATCTACCAACATGCTCTCTCAAGTACAAAAAAAAAAAAAAATGCAGTGGTTTTCTGCTGCTTATTTCTGTGTTTACTTTCCTTCAGTCATTTCCAGACAGTATCAGTGAAGCTTCTTCCTCTACATGGTACTACTACATGCTTGGAAAGTCCAGTGGCCTCTCAAATACCTTTTATGTTAAAATTGGAAGTCCTCAGACTTATATTAAATCCTTTCACTCAACTCATCCAAACAAATGTCAGTTCATACAACACACCATCTAATGCAAAGAGATTTCCAGATCTAGTTCTAAGAAAATTTCTGCCAGACTCATTCTGACAGAGCATCATGCACCATCACTAGATCAGACCCTACAAGCAGTAGTCACGTTAGTGCCATATGGCACCAAAGCAAACTAGCCCTGCATCCTTCCCCCAGCCCCAGGAGGAATAATTATCTCAGATGTAGAACTATACTAAAGCTTTCAGATCCCAAGCTTGCTTATCTGATGGTGGTTCAGGGATGTCTAACTGCTTTACATTAGAGATATGCATTTTCATACCCCTGCCCTTTCTTACAGACATGATTGGCCATAAATGCAAAGCTCCATGGGCACAATCAAATTGTCAGATAATCTAAGAACATCGAGGGGTCTGACAGCAAGCCTTCACCTATGCAACTCACATCCATCTGGTAACAGAATAAGCATGTATCTCATTTCAGCAAATTCATATAAAGCTTGTTTCTCCAATTTAGCTTACTCACAGCAAAGATGAAGTAACACTGGCACACCTGTACCCGTCCAGAACTGGAGATACAGAGCAGTTAGAACCTTTCACTGATACAGAGAGAGGCAAAAGCCAAAGTGAGATACTCAAAAGGCAGCCCCTGTCCCAGCGCAGACAGGGGTGCACCCTGGGGTACGCTCACTTAAGTTCTTATTTCCCCCAGGTCCTGCCAGGCTGTGAAATCCGTTTCCCAGCAGCCCTCCAAGGCTTGAAAATTGTTTATATTTGACCCACAGCTTCTATGAACATGCAGGAAAACACAGCAGAATGGATTTGGTGAAGAAAGCAATCCCGTTGTTCTGAAAGGTGTTAACAAACACAGGCTACAACTTTTCAAGAATTTACAGTTCCGAGTTAGGCCCCATGTCAGTACACAGAATGAAAAGTGAAGTTGATTTAACTTTGACTTCTTGTATCTTCAGCAGAAGTCTATAAAAAAATTGGTCACTGAGAACGGTCACTAAGACACTGTTTTCTAGGTTAACATGGCTATTCCTATGGGATTTCAGAAAGGCTGACTGCAAACCACCATTGATTTCATTTCCGTCTTCAAAACAGGCAATTCTCGAACTACTGACAAGCAAACCCAAGAACTCCATTTCATAACCTAGGTGTCCACCTACACTAACCTAATGTGGTTTGCTGCCTTTAGTTTCCAGGCTACATGTGATCCTAGACTCACACAATAGGCAGTACTTAATATTGCCCAAGTGGCCTTAAATAATCCTTTCATTTTCAGTTGCCATTAATCTAGGAAAGGAAAGAAGAGGCCGCCTGAACTAGCACTTTCTCAGTTTGTTCTATCGTGAACTGGTTTTTCTCAATGGAATTGTGCACAAGCAGTAAAGATAGCTATGCCAGGAGAGGGGGGGGTGGGAAAAGGAAAGAGGCTTTTTACTCCTGAGGGCTTTTCCTCTTTCGTCATGGTTTTCTGCATGATATAGCTCCTCTTTTCATTGCCCAGCAGGGAATCCCGGAGGCCAGAGGCAAATTTTCCCTTTGGTCTTAGAGCATTCACGATGGATTCTTGTTTTAAGAAGAGGTTATTAGTTGTTTGCCTTTGAGTATTATATCATCACCATTACAGCAAAGCTGGTCTTATTCTAAATTTCGTTTATTCTTTGGCACACACGAGATATCTTGGGTTACACAGCTAACATCCCTTCATGCACCAAAGTCAATTAAAAGCCTTCCATTGGCTTCAATGGTGCCAGATGAAAAGTTGCAAAGGTGCTGAAAAAATGATCTCTTTTGGGCTTAATTGTGTTTCCACTGGTAAAATTCCCTCTGACTTTGACAGGAGTTGCTTTAAGTTCACTGATTTAAACGGCTTTTTAGAAACCACGGAACTATTCGGTTATCATATAAGCTTCTGCTTGATAAGGAATGCTCATAGACCTTGAAGTCTGTTTATGCTGTACCTTGTTAATAGAAGTTATCACTTAAAAATGTCTTGGCTACTCTGTATTTACACTATTTATACTATAGTTCATATAAGTTACTGTAGAAATAGCAAAAAACACAGTATTTAGAAGAGATATCCAGTTAGGAACAGTATCTAGTTGAATTTTTAAAACATCATAGCATTTCAAGTTCTTGATAAATAATGGAACATTGCTGATCCTGATCAGAAAGTTCACCAGTGAGGGCTTGTACCTATCTATTACCTTATACAGCCATTTTCAGCCCCATTTTTATTTAAGTTTCACACTCTGGGAAAACATAACTTAGCCTCATCTCAGTATTTAACTTCCCAAGGCTCATACAGCAAGCAAAAGATTCCTTTGATGCTTTTCCAGTTTTGTAATAACACTGATGTGCAGGAAAAGATCCATTATTCAAAAAGACTCTGTAGTAGCATTATGCATGGATTAAACATTATTTTTATAATTTTTCTTTTTTTCAGTAAGTTTTTGCCTAATAAATTAAGACATTTAATCATGCAGACAGAAAATCAGTCTTCCATATACTTAAGGTCTGGGTGGGAGGCACTTTATTTCATTTTTTTGTTGTTGTGCCTGAAGGATTATTTTTCCCCATCCCAGAATAGTTCATGTTATCATGTACTAACTTCAACAAGTTCAAGAAACTGCAACCAGAAAACTCTCAATGTTCAAAGAAGAAGAAAGGCACCTTTTATCTTATCTGTTCCACACATACTTTTAATTCTGAGTCTGACATCATTGCTGGCAAAACCTTCATAGTTACCAGAGAACTAACAAGTTCACTACAGTAATGAGCTTCAAAAAGTAAACTTACAGAATTTCTGTTTACAGATGTCAGCATCGAAGAGTTTGAAAATTCAGAGTGTTACCTGATATTTCTCAGAATTCTGACTTTAACTTTTACACTCCCCATTGCTTTGTCATCTCTCTTAGCTCTGGAGACAGAGTGTAAGAACTGCAATACAAACGACCAGGTTTACTTTGCAAAGAGTTTCAGACCTGAATACAGTTAACACCTACCTAGCTTATTTCAAATTCTTTCAAGCTTGCTCTGTATACTTGATAAAATCAGCTAACCCTCCCATCAGTTCTGCTACCACAATGACCCTCTGAGACTGGAGATTCCCATATTCCAATACTGTAATTCATAGTGGACAAGGGAAGAGAAATTAAATGGAGGTTCTTGAAAAAATATAATTTTGCACAGCTATTTCAACAGCTATTTTAAGATATTTTACACATCTCTAGGTTTCCCACTTGCACCAGAGCTGGATCTAGCTATGCCAGTTAATTACTTGGATAGACTGTCCATATTTATTAACCACCTCATTTTTGCAGTGAATGTCAAGTATTGATGCCGGATATTTGTCAATGATTGTTCCCATAGAAGAAGAGTTTGCAATACCTTTGAATTTTCTTTTCAAGGTTATCAGGACGAGGTCATTAAGGGAAGTCTGTCTCCTGTTATGCATAACAGAGTACTCCCATCTGCTTTCTCTGCTTTTGCACAGTATTCTTGTTTTTACCCAGGTAATGCATACTGCAGGAGCCAAGAGCCAAATATGCCTTGTGTGTTTACATCCCAGCAGATGTTTGGCCAAAATCTAGACTGAAAAAAAAGACTAAAAAAAAAAAATTTTTTTTGAACACATATTTAAGTGCTGGGAACATCGGAGGTGCCAGCAAGCAATCACAAGGTTACATGTTATGCTCTTTCCTTGGGCTGCGAGACAACCCTGTGCTCTCTTCTACCTAGGGCTAAGGTAAAGCAGAAACACTCACGCAAAGGCCAGCAAAGGCAGAATTAACAGCAGCCTCCTGGGCAATGGAGGTGGCACTGCAGCAGAGCAACAGGTGTTCAGCTCTTCCTCTCCTACTCCACCACAAAAGCTCAGTTTCTGTCTTTATTAATTTTTTTCTGAGTTAGTCATGCTTCATCTTGACTTTCTGTTTGTTTGTTTTGAGGAAGAACAAGGCAACAGCCTCTCCGGGGCTTCAAATACTGCCATTATGTGCCACAAGTGGAAAGGAACTGGTTAGTCTGTGGGAAAGGGAGCCACTCAGGGAGGAGGGGAGGCAAGAGGGGCTGTGGACACAAGGGAGAAGCAGGATGGTTGCCACAGGGCCCCTCAAGGCCATTACACAAGCTCTTCTGCTCTCTCTAAGCACCATGACCTTCTCTGGGTATTAAATAGGGTTGTTTTGTTTTCTTCGAGCTAGGATGATTCCTGCCACGTATTTGATATTAGAATCTCTCTCTAGTGGTTTGCAAGTATTTGATCCCCTAGGGCTTGTAATGCTGGATCCACTAATGATTCACACAATGGCATTAATGTCATTCATGGATGAAACCACATTTCCTTACCCTACAGGGTGAGAGCGAGATGGGAAGACTGTGGCTAACATTAGGAAGGGACTGGGTGGGAAATAAAAATTGAAGTATTCAGGTCAAAAAACAGTGGGTGGCTAAATAAAAATCCGTGATTTCTGATCATTTTGGAGGTGGGGTGAACAATAGAGATTTCACCCTCAAATGCCTGAGGACCCAGCACTAAAAAAATAGACAATAAATGACCCCCCAAGTGAGCAATTTAAAACCATTCTCTTTGAAAACAGTTCTTGAAAACGAGTTGGCAGAACAGTTAGATCTCCCCACAGCAATGCATCATGAGATCACGTACAAGGAAACAGCAGAAGTATCAAAGCATGCTTTACTAGAGCATGCCCTTAGTTGCTCTGCTCTCTTAAGCTAGGCAGCCCAGACTAATGCCTAATGGCAGAGGCTGCATGAAGAGCTGGGCAGACACTGCCAGCTAAACGGTGGCTTAATCCTTCTTGCCTCTGAGTAGGAAATGGGGGTCTTAATTTTTAATTATTTAAAATAATCACAGCAGACTGAAAGTAGGAACTTACATTTAATTGCTAATGTGTATGCACATTTTGAAGGAACTTTTCACACACTCATTTCCAGGGAAGCTTCCACCAACAAATAGTATGAGGAAGGTGAGAAATAACACAGGAATGTAGGAAACAACAACTTCCAGGAGGACAGAGGGACTGAGCCAGCCGATTGAGGCTGGCATGCAGGAACACCTTTACCTAAAACACAAAAAGAAGGTTGAAAAAAAAGCAAAAGGAAAAAAAGAAAAAAGGTCCCTGAAGAAGTGCATCAGAATTATCTGCCTGTGGGGGGATGCTGAGAGCACCAGAAAAACATGCCAGCTCAGAATAACATGCCAGAGAAATTTCCAGCAGAAAGGTTTGTTCCAAGGCTGGGACAGACCTAGGTGACTCAGAGGGCCTTCCCAGCTCCAGGGTGGAAGAAAGAGGAAAGATTTCCTGTTCCTCACAAGAAGACAAACAACACTTGGATCAGATACCACCCTAATAACCAAGGTGCACTTTTTGTAATCTTGAAACATCCAGACTGAGAAAATATACATTGTTCCCTGGTTAACAAAACACAATAACTGTCAGAAAAGAGGCTTGCATCTTGATTTGTGGATATAATTTATACACAGGAGACTCTCAGCTCCAGCTTCAGTTTTGTGGGTGCCAATCCTACCATTTAAGGATTTGATCTCGGAGACAGCTACTCTGCTGAGCCACGCCACTGACGTAATTTCCCAGTGAAGTCCCCTTACACCCACAAATCAGGTGCTGAAATCCCTTTGTGGGATAGTAAAAATGCTGGCACAACTAACTGCCAATGTAAAATTATTCCTGAAAATGAGAGGGACAGGTCAAAACCCCTTTAAAAAAACAAATCTTGGTGGCTATGCAGAAAAGGATTATATTATGCTTAGCTAGTGCGTGGGTGTAGAGAACAAGGGACAGAGACAGCCTTCCTCGGTACACCCTCCCCGCAGCCCCTTGCAAGGCAGAATATATAGGCAAAATTTCAACCTCAAATCCACAAACAGATTGGGATACGCTGGAGGAGAGAGACACAGATTTCTTGCTTTTTAATAAAAGGTAGGATTAGGAAAAGACGTAGGTGGGGAAGGTGTAAAACAAGCAGACAGGCAGTCCTTACTCAGCTTCCCTCTTATATTCATTGCTCTGAAAAGTGGACAAGCCTTAGGAAGAAATAAGACACATGGCTGTGGGTAAAGGAGGAGAGGAATTAGAAACTGTAATTCAATCTAATATTTGAGGCTTGGCAAATGCACCTATGGGATTTCATGAAAACCCCCGAATCTTTTTCATTTCGGAGCAATTAACCAGATCCCAGCATCGCTGGCTCCAGTGAGCCGCTTAGCTCTCTGTTTTATTACCCATTTCCTTTCCCCCTCGCCAGCACTAGCTCCCATCCTCGCACTTGGAAAAAAAAAAAAAAAAAAAAAAAGAGGGGGGGGAAAAACCCCACACTGTTACAATGCCACAAAGGGGCCACCACAAACAAGTGCCAGCCAGTGCATTTCAGAGCAAACACAGAACACACATAAATGAGGCTCACATTTGGATTAAAACGCTGTTGTGTTCAGGCATTTATGTGTGGCATAATTAAAAACATCCAGCCGTAATTTAATAGTTCCCACCAAGCACAGACATAAAGTCTAGCAATTTTTTCCCTCTGCATATTTAACCCTTAGAGACAGAAGGAAAAGGAGGCGGGGGGCAGGGGGAGGGAGCAGGAAGCCAGGGAGAGACAGAGGTCTTTTGAACACATTTTTTTTCCCCTTCCTTTATGTTACTCTAGTTTGCTTTTTACCTTCTCTGATCTTTTGCTTCTACAAGGAGAAAGCAAGTATCTTCTGGATGGCATAGAAAGAGGAATCACATTCAATAGCATTTCTGAGTTCAACAGCAGTACGGCTGGGTATGGGATCCTCAATCTGCAGAGGATAACATCTGTAGCTGGATGCACTGATTCACAATTTGTGAATATGCCAGATTTTTCAGGCTTAAAAATCAGCTACTAAAAAGACAGACTAATTTCACCACCATTACTCACCCCAAGCACAGTCTTTCTATTCAGAGCGGCCCTTCTAAATCAAAGGCAGCAGTGACAGGACTAAGTACGGTGTTAGGACAGGAAGGATAAACCAGCATTTGTAGCACTTAACTAAGCAACCAGGACACCAGGGTGGGTTCAAGTCCCTGCTGTGCCACATCACTGATTTTCAAAAAGACATCTCTAGAGGCATTTTTAAAAATGCCTAACTACCAGCTATGAGAGCACCTGAGTAAGGTCCCAGCTATACCACTGGAAACCTGAATGTTTTAAAATTTTTCACTTCTCCCCATGTCAATTCCCTGTAGGCAGATTTGGGAAGATAACATTTTCCTCCATCCCAAAGTATGTTACAAAGAGAAATGTACTAAAGATTGAGATGTGCTCAAATCCCACAGCAAGGAAGAAAGTTTAATAAAGAGTAGAAAATCTTCTTGGCCCTGTATTTCTAAATGCTGCAGTCTTCATTCAGGCAACAGCCCATTACCTTGACTCAGCTGCACAGCAGGACTTTGCTTGAGCAAGGAACACTGAATCCAACTCTTATTCTGGAAGAGTGAAAATTGACTAAGTTCATAAGCCAGCAATGCTGTGAACTTGTCCTAGATAGGTCAGAAACAAGACCTTGAAAGCACCTAATTGCAAAGCAGTAGTCAAGAAGCCTTGGTGATACTCACAGAATGGTTCATAACCAACATACAGAGAAAAGATCTGTGAAAGGCGGCTTTCTAAAATATATAAAGTAATGAAGGTAAGAAAATTATGACCAGCTCATACCTATCTTGCTTTTATGATATGCCTGCCAATAAAAGATAATACATCAACTTCATTCTGAACTATTTGCTCAGCTGTACTAGCAGGTCAGTGTCAGCTACTGTCCTACTGTCAGTGTAGCCAACTAACCACAGCTGTGGGGTGAAGGAAAGGATTGCCTAGTGACTGCAGCAATAGCTCTGGACTTGTGAAATGTAGGATCACAGGTTCATACAGTAATTCAGGTTGGAAGGGATCTCAGGAGATACGTTCAGCTGCTGTGGGGTAAGTCACTCAGGCATATCTACTTTGTACTTCAGAGCACATGAACACTGACAGCTCTGACCCCCCTGGGCACCATTTGGCTGCAGTGCAGCACAATATGGTGCAGAGACATGGAGAAGCTCTCAGATCTGGTGGCAGGACAGACCCCCAGCCCCAGCACATCCATGCGAAATATGGGTTTCTTCTTAGGAGGGTCAGTTATCCCAGTATAATGTGGCCCTGACACAAATGTATTGCTCCTGGCTCCAGAGTCTTTACTGCCATCTCCATACTCCACAACTGTAGTGCCCATATACCCTTACCTCTCTGCACTTCCCCTTCCCAAAAATAAAGCCTTCCGGGCTGCTGTGAGAAAGAACTAAATTTAAGACTCCGATGGCCTCAAGTACTCCGAAGAGGAGACTCGTGTAGGTGCCTAAGACAGATAGCTGTGTGGGAGGGGGTTAGGTAAATAAGTTCCAAATGAAATCCCACAAACTGCAGTTCAGGACTACTGAAGCATTGTTTTTGATTGCCACTTTATTACCGCCTTTATTGCCTCTCAAATAGATTGCAGAGAGCATGGCATGCCAAGAGAGAAGAATGAGCCCCCCTGTCCTAGTAAAATCATGGGTTTCTTCCAACTAGAAATCCTAACCCTGATCTCTTTTTATATAAATAAAGTCAGAACAGGTCTTGCACTGTAGCAATTTCTTACAATGTCATTTTAAAAGTGCTCTGCTGCAAACCTCTCTGCAAATGAAAACAATCCATCTTCCCAAGGCATCCTGCAGAGTGTGTAACTTTTCAGGCAAGGCGGGAGTGGGTGATGCTGAAATGAAGATGGAACAGGGTGACACAGTACACCAGCACTTCATGAGATCTGTTTTCTGCATACTGACTCTTACTAATGAGAAAAAAGCTCCGCTGTGCTTTAAACATCATGAAATCACAGACAAGAACAACTAGCTGATGATGTCTGCCAACAGCACTTCTTCTCTTTTCTTTCCCTGTACTCCGCGCTAAACAGTGGGTGCTGGGCTTCAGTAACACTTGTAACATGGACTAATGACATGGAGGCACCCAACCAGATCAGCAGCAAATCTGCCAACCTGCTGCTTCTCATGTTCTGCTAGAATGATAAAGTCCTGAGCACACAGTGTAGGACAATAATGTTTTACATTGAAAGATATTAGTGTCGCAAAGTTTCCCAGGTAAAAAATACTTGAAAGGCACTAAAAGTGAGGAAAGTCACAGAATGAACACTTTTTATGCATGACTGAGTCAGAGCTGATGCTGAGGTTCTAGCCAGTCCTAGAGAAAAAAAGTATATTGTCTTAGTTTCAATAATATGTGCAAACCGGAAAGCTGACACCTTTCCCCTGTAGCTATTCTGCTTTACCTTCCACCTACCTTCACCACCCGCCATCATTTTAATGCAATAATACTATATAGTATTATGAAAGTGCCAACAATGTTACAAATAAAGAAAAAAGCAATCATATCTGTTCTATACATCTTATGTCACCACGGCACCCCAACATCACCATGATGAGAAGCACTTCTATCACACAAGCTGAATCAGCGAGCCCAGCTAAACTAACAACGTCAGTAACCAGGCTTCGCTATGTAACTCACTCACTGCTCCAGAAATCTGCATCACCACCAAAACTCAACCACTGCTGGACTGGAAGTCGTCAACTGACTCATGTCTTGCTGCACAATGGTTACTGTGGGACATAATTACAGTCAAGAACTCTGCAACAAACCACTACTCTTAGAAAAAAGCATAGCGGCATCTTTAATGTCTGCACAGAGCAGATGGGGACTGGGAGTCCAGCCCTGCAAGCTTGACTAAGCACCTTGGTAAGGCTGTGAGCCACACCATGAAGCTTCCTGGCACAGTGGGGGCAGAAAGTATGACAGTGAGTTGTGAGAAGCTGAATTCACACTTAGAGTATGGCCCGCTGGCACTGCGAGCCCATAGGTACAACTGGAATTCACACTCACTTGGAAGGCCCTTTCCCTTTGCCAAACTGGTAACAGTATAAATAGGACTCAGGATCCAGGGCTTGAAAGAATGAACCATTGTTTTTCTTAAGGCCACGTTTAAAAAAAAAAAAATATAATAATCCCCCTATGTTTTTCTCCTGCGCTTTGCATGCTAGTCAGAATGCACTTTCCTGGGAAATGCATTATAATAACAGGCAATGTTTAGCATCACATTTGAAGTGAGCACATCCCAGTGATTAAAATCCAGGCAACAGAAATAAACACATCAGCAGGACATGCTGCACAGTACTGAATTGGGACTTCTTTGTTTTATGACTTTCTTGAATGTTAAATACTGTGTGAGAAAAACATTGTTCAAACTTAACCATCTGTATTTGGTTTCTTTTGAGTGCATTACAATCATCAGTAATCATTTTAAGCCTAAAATCAGAAAACCTGGTTGTACTTGTGGGAGACTAATTGCAGCAGTAAAAGGTGGCTTATGTAGCAATAGAATTGTTTTACTTATTTTTTTAAGTGAATTTATTAGAAGCTTGTTTTTAAATGGGTCTACTCCATGTTAAAGTGGCACCGTCCATTATGTTAAGCTGAGAGAAACAGTTTCCCTGTAAACAGTTTTCTAGATATCAATATTTTTTCCCAGACTTCAAAGTGGGAGGAAAGGTTTAAATTATTAAAAATAATTTATTAAAAATAATCCAAAGCTCAAGACCTAGAGCGAAAAAAACCAAACCTGGAGTTCAAGGCCAACATTTTGCTTTGACAATTTCAAAACATATCTTTTCAATGCAATTTCTTAAATATGCTATTAAGTTTAATTTTCAAAACAAAAAGTAATTTTGAATGAGAAAGCCATTCAGTTAGAAACTCCCAAAACATTCTGACAGTTCCAAAACTTTATTTCCACAATAGTTTTCAAGTCAAGATATTTGTGAAAGCCAACCCTTTCCCACAAACAGTCTCAATTTCTGTGAATCAGCATGTTCCGTCTTTGAACACTTTATTACCACCATGACACAAAGGCTCCCACCTCACAAGACCTCTTCACCAAGAGCCTGTTACTCTCACACCCTCCCGAGAGCTGCCACTGCAGCAAGCATGCCGGGTTTAGCTTCTGCCCCTCACTGAGAGACGGCACACTGCTGCCAGCTGCCATTCTCAGCAGAAGCCTTCTGTCTCTGCAGAAGTCTTCTCTCTCTCTCCACCCAAATGCCAGAAGATAACAGAGAGGAAGAACACAGGGTAAGAGAAATGCTGCACCTGCAAGCATCACCTCATACCTTCCTCCTGGGTAAATCTTTAGATCCTTAGAAAGGCCACTTGGAGAAGATCAGCATGACGAGGAAAAAGCTGGCCATTCCACCCACAGATCCTTGAAATCTCACAGCCCCCTGTACAGAAGTACAATAGTAGCCATCAGGACACCTGGTGGCATCACAATTGCATTTTAATCATGCACACTGGAGAGCATTGAAATGGTCTCACTCATCATTCGTCCCACCTCACTGGACAACGTAACTCTGGCTTCCAGCTCACCCTCTGGGCCTCTCTGGCCAAGTCTATGGTCACAGGATGTCCATTACCCCAGATATGTCACCTCAAGCCTCCCCAGCCTTAGCCTCAGCACAGACCACTCAGCAGTCCAGCTTACTCCCAGGGATCCTCATTCTCCCAGTTCCTTGTTCCCCATACCAGAGTTAGCAGCTGCTCTCATTGCTCTTGAGCTCTACTCATGGAAATCCCAGCCCAGGCACAGTGGCTGGAAAAAACTTAATCCAGGGTGAAACTCTCTGCTCCACACATCAGATATACTCAAGTGCTGAACAAGTGACTTAGGCTCGTTGGACGTGTCAGTGTCAGTCTGCAGTCTTAGTAGGTTAACCCGTTGAGGCCATACACAGCAAAAGGCAGGCAGGACATACAGTTCTGCACCCAAATAGGACAAAATCAAAACCTGGTTTCTAAACTGCATGCAGAAAGACTGTCCACACCATCCCACTCTTCCTTTCTCTAGCACTGTCGGCATTAGGGGCTTTCTGTGTACTTGGGTGATTAAAGGCATCCAACCTTTGGCCTCATGCCTTATAACTCCACCCCAGGCATGTTGTAATTCCCTAGAAATGAACTGTTTGTCATGTTTTATTGTTTAATTACACTCTGGCTTTATTTTATTGATACATGTCTGTTTCTTGACTAGCTACATCTGAGTTTTTATGCCCTTGAAGGCAAGACCGGTAGCACAGATGCCCTGCAACCACTGCCATTACCAGAATTGTGGTGCTCAGCACCTGTCCTCTTCTATTTGCTGGCCTTGCTCACGCTTCCACTAGGAGAAGCATGACCCTACCAACTAGCACAGTGCCAGCAGCAAAGTCTACATTGTTCGTATCTCAGAGAGGACAACGTCATCCTGTCACATTTTACATCCCCAGACTCCGAGTTACAAGTTATCCAACACCTTGGTAATTCCTTAAATAAACAGAAGTGAGCAAAGAAAGCAAATGAGCATTTATTGGAAATATTATCATTTTGATGCAAGTAGGGAGGTATTTTTCTTCGTAGATTTTTATTCCAAGAAGTGACATCAGCAGACAACAAAAAGAATGAATGAACAACACATCTAAAATGTTAATCAGAAAAACAGAGGGGAAAAAAAGAAGAAAAAAGGTGAGTGATTTGGTCAGTCATTCCCAGGTCTAGGAATGAAGTTTGCACTTTCTAGAAACAGATGGAGTCTTTAGGATGGAGGAAAAGCAAAGAAGCCTGACACAGCTTCACTTCTCAAGGCCTGGCCTAGCTGAGCACACACAGAAATCTGTGGTAGTACTAGACAGGTTGACAAGGTAGCATCCAGTAGGAGGATAATCATTTCCACATTAAGAACCATGAGGTCATTATTCATATAACTTCCCATGGAAGTTAGTTGAGCAAAAGTTTGAAGAATTCAAAAAAAAAAATTGAAGTATCGTAAGGCCAAACAGTAAATTGCAAAATATAATCAAAGTTGGATGGTATGCTCTAGAACCACTCTCATTCTTACTAGCCATGCTGATCTTATTAGTTTCTTTATTTTCCTCTAGTTTGATCAGTTACAAAAAATATGTCTTACCTAGCTGAGAAATCCTTTCAAATAGGATACTGCATATTTAGAAGTGCGTAAGGAAGAAGGAATAACAAGCACTCTCTGTAAACATCCCTTACCTCCTTTCATTTTGCCCTTTTAGAGAAGGGAATTTGCCATTTGGAGCCAGCAATATCTTTTTGTTGCCTGCTTCTGGGTCCCAGTTGATCAGTATTTCCCAAAACACAGCACTGCTGTTTGAGAGTTGCACATTAGGCATCTGAAGTTCAACAATAACAGAATTCTTTCTGTTTTGGCAGAGCTTGTCTCAGTTTGGAAACTTTCAGCCTGAGTTTGATGTCACTTACAGCAGTCAATATGCCCATCCAAAAAAATAACGCTAAGTAAATAGACTTCTGCAACTTCTGCTAAGGCAACGGACATCATTATGTGTTTCCAAAACTTTTGGTAGTTCCAGGGGTAACAAAGAAGCAATACAGATTTCATTATATCTATATACATATATAGGTATATTATGCATATTTATTTAGTTTAATTGATGGATACTGTTAAGGACTAAATTTGTGTAATAGTCAGATCTCAAGCACAGGGAAGGCCAATTATCCTCATCATTTCTGCCACAGCCTATTGGATCTATGCTGACATTAAGGAAATAATAATAATAATAAGCTAGTCCTTTTGGCTAACAGAAATCCTTCTGAGTGTGAAATTGCCAAACATGAACCAGAATACTTCCGTGAACCTGCAAAAAAAGAGGCTGAAACAATAACTCTCCTGTTAGTGTCTCTCCTATGTTAATTGTTAACTCAAGGACTGCCCCAGGACACTGAAAATGTCCATGCTGTTAACTATTTATTGTACAAGAAGGAGGGGGAGACCTGACCCTCCCTCTTCAAATCCCGGAAAGCATGGGCATGAGAAGACAAAGCTAAGGTAACTGCTAATAAAATTCTGGCAAACATGCATGACATTTGCATGACTATATACCTCTGTTCCCCTCACAAGAAAACATTACCTCTGTTTTTCACCTTGCATCTTCTTTCTCTTTGATCCCTCAAAATTAACATTGAAATACTCTGTCTTTAAGCTAATGATTTGCACATTGTACATTAAACATCACCCCATACCATTACATGCCACAAAACCTAAGGATGTTTGCCCATTCAATGATCACAGACAACTTTACGTGCTAAGAGATACCAAAATGGCTCTGTAAGTACTGTGGGCTGCTCCCTAGACTGTTTGCCTAACAGCCTGATGTTTCTTGGTAGTTATGGTAGGACACATCAATCGCGACACTTTTTAAGTATAGCCAACTTACGAAGTCAGTGAATCCCATAGCTGCAAGGGATTGGAGAAGCAATCTGCAATGTAACTTCAAAAAACTTAATTTTTGAGGGGAAAAGTTTCATTTAGACATTTTCATGCTTTTATCACCCTTTGAGCCTGCTTTTTTTAAATTGGATTGCCTTCCTATGAAATCAGTCAATACTTAAAGTAAATGAACATCTATTTACTTGGCCTGATACAAACAACAAGAAATCTATCCAGTATTTAAGCAAAGTCAGGGATCATTTCTGTTTAGCTGTCTGTCCCCTTCCTATTCATTCCTAAAATTTATTTATCTTTTTGACTAGCTGTGAGCTAAAGTTTGCATAGACCTGCCTGCAACTATTTCAAGGTCTCTTCCCTGGAACAGTAGAGTGTAGCATTGAGTAACATAGTCACAGCTGATTTTCTTCCCTAAATGGATTATTTTGCATTTCATCTGCCACTTTATCTTTCAGTCATTAAGTGTTATGACCTTTTTCTACTGCCCTGCAGAGGACTTTCCTGCTTGAATAAGACAACCTTGTCCTTCATCCTCTCATAAATACACCAATAGGCCCATGTACACAGACTAACCTAGTAAGACCCTAGTGGAAAAATCCCTTGACTCTGCAAACTTTAATTTTTACTTCTCACATCCTTCTCAGAAGGGAACTTTCCCACTTACTGAACAACACCATAATTTTATAAGAGGAATGATGATGGCGGCGGATCACGTTTCTTGGAGAGGCAGAAGACAGCATCCAACCATCCTGCATTGACTTCTTCAGAAAAAACGGTAGAATAGTGAAGCAGGGCTACAAAACTACAATGACAATCTTTCATGATACATATCCTTGTGCCTTCTCACCTCATCTTCATTACTTAGCTTCTAACAGTCTTCCTGCCATAAAGTCAGACACTCTGGCAACAGAAACAGCCACTTTCCCTCCCTCTACTAGTAACAGCTAGGATGCATATTCCAGTTAACAATGTTGCAACTTCATATTTGTGTACTTTAAACTCCTGGGTAAGCAGCATCTGTCCTCAGAATTTCGTAAAAATTATGTTATACTCAGCCTAAAACTATTGTGCCTCAATTTGAATATATCTCCTTGCCTCACCTCCTGCAAAAAAAAAATGTTGTAGCAGCTGTAAGCTCCTCCATACTGAATATCAGCACAATGCTATCACATTTCTTTCATATACTGATTCTACAGATATACCGCTAGAGTTTCAACTTCTAACATCTTTGAAATAGAAGTTAATTTATTTACTTTTAGGTCTTTCACAATTTTCTTCAAAATCTTTTTGGCGTACCTTACTATGGTTTGACATGCATCTTGTGAAAGTTTATTCTCTTTTGTATGTTCATTATTTGTAATTACTTCCACATATTCAATTATGTCTTTTTACTTCTTTTATTCTTGTTTAGACTCTTTAGAAACTAATTTTCAGAGAGAACATGCACACCACCTATCAAAAAGACCCTAAAACCACCCCTTATACTTCACGGCACTTCAAGAAATTTAACATTTTGGCTGTTTTAATTTCCTTTCAGATAAATTTTCTCAGTTTTATGTAAGACCTCTGTGCCTCTTTCACTCCCACAAAAATGTTGAGCTTCAGTACCTGGTGATCACTACTGCACTGGTTCTTTGATAGTTACCTTTTGGGCCATGTTTGGCACAGAAACTCAGGCCTAAATCACCAGCTGTCTCTCCTCTTGTTTGTTCTTTGGCCATTTACTCTAAAATGTCATTCAGGTGTCAAAAAATAATAAGAGGCTCTGTCTTATACACCCATATGATGTTTACACCGTCTATACAGAAACAAAGTTTTTCATTATTACTATGATTTTTTACTCTCTTACTGTATCATGTTCGTTGCTAGTTGCCCAACCAAGTGATCAGTATTGTAACCACACCTTTATAATATTCCTTCTAATTGGAATTCATAGGCATAGTGTGACAGTTAATTTATTTAGCCTGTTTGAACCTGAATTTTAATGTATCATATCACTTCTCCACCAGCAAAGCTATTCTGTTATTCCTGTATGTTTTCTATTCTAATATTATAGCTGCTTTCATTCCTTCTACCTACTGGCGTACTTATATTAATATCATTTCTGAGCTTCTAAGTACACCCAACACAAACAGGATGCTTCCAGAGGGCTGAATAAATTTGGGGGCACTTCTTGTGGCTGATAAGGGCTGCTGTGCCAGCTCTGCCTACATTCCAAGAAGTGGGAGAAGCCAGGTGTAGTCCCATGGCCATCACAGTGGCACCAGCTAGGATCATGCCAAGTCCTTCCCATCTGGAAGGGAAGACAATTTCACAAGCAAAATCCCATACTAACATCACTCAGCAGATCCATTATTCCTGCTTCTGAACTGACAGTGCAAGAGGAGAAAAGATGAAGTCTTTGGTTCCTGCACAGCAAGGCATGGCCCCAAATCTGAGCTCAGGACCTGGAATAGTTTAAAGAAAAGAGAGGGAGAGATCTTTCCTCTCCTACCCTACAACCTAAGCAAAGTCTCTGAATACTGCAAACTAGCACATTTTAACAATTTTTAACAGTTGTAAGTTATTAACATGTCTGTTTTTTCTTGAAGAGAGCCTACCTTTTCAGTTCAGAATGAAATACAGTAAAAACCCATAGAGTTTAAACATTCATCATTCTTGTCAAGATACAACCCATTTTTAATAAGGCCTATTTGACAGAAAAACCAAGAGGTATTGGTAACTTAAAAAGGAGCAACAAGTCCCTTCTTCCTTACTGCTTTTCTATGGTACAATTTAGAAATTCAACAGAAACCACCATCTCCATTTCGACCAGTCTCCTGATCACACAGGCTATAACTTCTGGTTGATTTACAGCGCTTATCTTTTAAAAAGATACATTATTTTAAAGGCTTCCCTATGGATAGTCCACTATATACCTTAGCAATTTTCCAACAATTACTTACTCTTGCTTAATTTATTTTTAAATTTATTCCCAGGTTAAATCTGATTAGCTTTAAATGTCAAATATTTAGATTTTGTAAACTCTCTTTGCCAAAGTAAAGAACCCTGAAGCATCACCTACTTTTGCTCAGATACATACTTTAAAAATGGAGATCAAGCCATCTTTAGTCTCCTTTTTTCTACACAGAAGAAGTTATGATGCTCTCCTGCTGTTGCATTGAGGAAAAGAAGTGAGAAGCTAAAAGGAACCACAACAGAATCAAAGTTGGAGCAAAGATGAATGGTGATGATGCCAGTATTGATTTTTCTCTTGCTTCCCTGAGGCAACTGCTGTCCCAGTGTCCCATGATGGTGTGAGATGTGGAACACAACCAAACCCTCCAGCCGCTTCAGTAAGTCCTCCAGGTATCAAAGCCAAAAACAACATCATGGGTGTGTCAACTTCATTAGCGATGATTCAAAGGCTCACACAATAGAAGCGTTTTTCATAGCTCAGCAAAAGATTATTCGAAGCCTTAAATCCAAATCAAAGACATGGACATCTTTGTTTTACTGTTAACTGTTTGGCTATTAATAATTGCTTATATAATTCCACAAGTGAATGTAGCATTTAAAAAAAAAAAAAAAAAAAAAAAAAAGGTAAGACCTGTTCTTCACAATGAAACATAATTCTAGCAAAACACCTGCAAAACAGACATGCTTCTGCCTTCAAGGAAACTAGTAGGGAACCTGGCAACTTAACAGAGAAGATTCTGGATATAAAAACAAACACAGGATCTAATTTCCCCCAATCCTACAGCACATGCATTATGTGTACATGTGAACAGGACATCTCCACTCCAAAATCCATCATTTGAATAAAGAAGGCACCTTTCAGCTGCTGAAGCAACACACAAGCCAATCAATAGTAGACTTTTTTGAACCTGTCTATCAGGAGAGTCACAAATACTCTCCTATGCCTCCATTTTGGACTCTGAAAGGAGGGCACGGCCTTTGCAGCCTCCCTTTACTGCTCTGACCGTCATGCAAGCAGCTCAACGAGACTTCAGTAATAAAGCAAACTCAAAGAGCAGTTCTGAAGGGCCTGACTGGTCATAAAGATTTTGGCTTACAATTTCAGATTGTAAGCGGACAAACAAGCACAGTGATTTCAGCTGCATTTCTCTAACAGACATCATGCACTCAACACAGCATCACCAAGAGCTGATTCCAGGAGACCACCTGTGGAGGTCACTAAGGCTTTTCTCCAAAGTGAGGACTAAATAGGAACTGCAAGACTGATGAAGGTGCAAAAAAAAACAGATGAACTTAAACTAAGTAGGAGGTGATGACTATAATACCTGTGGATTTGGGGCGGAAAAAAGTTTTTTAAAAAAAAGTGGTAAAATGTGTTTGGAAGTATAAGCAAAATGACAGAAATGTACCACAAAAAATGAAATAAGCTTAAGCATGTTCCCAGTAGCAAAACAGAAAGTGTACTTCCTTTTCTGTAAGTCATGCTACAGCAACCAACAAATCAAAGCACATAAAATGTCATATAAGATCTGCACTGATTTATTTCTTTGATTTGTTATTTTTTAGAAAACAGCCATCCACAAATAAACCCAAATCAAGACTGCTATTGCTCTTCATCAGCAGGAGGGCAGACTGTAAGATTGGGAGCTTTTCAGATGTTATTTTCCTGCAATGCCGGTGGTCTTAGGTTCCTGGCCTTTTTACACTCTTTGCACAAGCCAGACCAGCATAACAGAGACTGGGAAGAATTAACACCATTACAATAGTAAGAGTCCAGAGCATTATTAGCTACACCTAAAGAAATGGATCATATTTCCAAGTTAAATGGAAATAAAAGAATATTTCATGGCAATCTGTAGAATCAGTTTAAACAAAAATCATCAGTCACCATAAAGCATATTGTTGTTTTCAAAAACTATAGACTGGATAAAAAATAACATGTAAGAACATGAAATTTAGCTAAGCAAAAAACCATAACCAGGGCTTCTGAAAACCCTCTTTAAGACCAACATCTAATTTACAGAGCACAGAGATACTACATTTATCTGTTAATCATCTGCTCATGAAAGCTTAATTCTGCTTGACTTCAGCATATGCAATTCCCAACAACAACAATGGAGAGCTGTGAGCATATATTGAGAGAACAGACAGTATTGTAAATAAAATGTTGATACAAATGCTCAGCTTTCTGATAATTTTCCCCCTCAAGATACTAAGTTTTATTAAATTCTTTAATTGCCTATATTCATTCTTGGATATATGGCAGAATTTAAGGACTGTAAAAATATAAAACTAAGGAAATTAAATTTTTCAGCATAAACCACATGTGCCAAGGTTGTAAGAATGATATAAAAGATAACCATTGTATACCAATGCCTCACAATACCACCATAACTTCAGGGCTGTCATTTGCTTTCTAAGTATATACCTCTTTCTAACAGTACACGCAAGTTGTGCTGAAGCAGCACTGCTTATCTTGTTATATGCACTATCTGGCCCTAAAACTGTCATTTTATCCTGATTAAAATGCAACGGAAGAAAAATTTATTTTCACACTCGGCAGTCCTAGAACTAAAATGATGTGCACTGAAAGACAGACATGCCTTATTACTTCTACAGGCACTGATGTCGTAGAACAAAGATGAAAGAATATTGAAATTGTATCTCAAATTCCTTGTATCCTAAACTGTAACTTCCCTCTCTGCATTTTACAGGTTTATGTTTTAGGCAGATGGGATTCTGGCTTTTCTATTTCAATTCATGCAAACTGCATATTTTCACAAGATTTATCTTAAGGTCTCAGACAAAGATTTAATAAAACGTCAGTGATTTCATTTTATTAATTATTCACAAATATTTTAATGAAATTTCATTTAGGTGATTGCTGATAGAAACTAATAATCTGACATTTCTCTCATTTAAGCAGTAGTTCAAAATCAAACACCAGCTCATTAATAACCAAAATTTACCTCATGCTCATGTTTTCAAAGGCTATTTAGAGGATCTTTCATATGGCCCAAACAGATAGGTTTGGTTTTCCTACCTAGTTCAGAGGGCATCAGTAACTGATCCAGATTTTGGATTAGACGACTCAGAAATCACAGTTCAAGAGGAAGTGGTCAGAGACCTGCTACAGCACTTGGATGCACACAAGTCTGTGGGACCAGATGGCTTACACCCAAGGGTGCTGAAAGAGTTGGCAGATGTGCTCACCAGGCCACTTTCCATGATTTACCTGAAATCATGGCTAACTGGGGAGGTCCCATTGGACTGGAAGGTGGCAAATGTGACACCCATCTACAAGAAAGGCAGAAAGGAGGATCCAGGAAACTATAGACCTGTCAGTCTGACCTTGGTGTCAGGGAAGGTCATGGAGCAGGTCATCTCGGGTGCCATTAAAAGTCATATAATGGACAACCAGGGGATCAGGCCTAGTCAGCATGGGTTTATGAAAGGCAGGTCCTGCCTGACAAACCTGATCTCCTTCTAATAACAAGATGACCTGACTATTGGATGAGGGAAAAGCTCTGGATATTGTCTACCTGGATTTTCCAAAAGCATTCGACACAGTTCCCCATAGAATTCTCATAGAAAATCTGGCTGCTCATGGCCTGGACGAGCGTACAGTCTGCTGGATCAAGCACTGGCTGGATGGACGGTCCCAGAGAGTGGTGGTCAATGGAGCTAAATCCAGCTGGCAGCCGGTCACAAGTGGTGTTCCTCAGGGCTCGGTGTTGGGACCATGTCTGTTTAACATCTTTATTGATGATCTTGATAAGGACATAGAGTGTATTATCAGTAAGTTCGCAGATGACCGGGAGTGTCGATCTGCATGAGGATAAGGAGGCTCTACAGAGAGACTTGGATAGATTGGATCATTGGGCCAACATTAACAGGATGAGCTTCAACAAGGCCAAGTGCCAGGTCCTCCACTTGGGCCACAACAACCCCATGCATCGCTACAGGCTTGGGGAGGTGTGGCTGGAGAGCTGTCTGGAAGAAAAGGATCTGGGGGTTCTAACTGACAAGCAGCTGAACATGAGCCGGCAGTGTGCCCAGGTGGCCAAGAAAGCCAACGGCATCCTGGCTTGTATTAGAAATAGTGTGACCAGCAGAAGTAGGGAGGTGATAGTCCCCCTGTACTCTGCACTGGTGAGGCCACACCTGGAGTATTGTGTCCAGTTTTGGGCACCTCAATACGAGAGGGATATCAAGGTGCTGGAGCGAGTGCAGAGGAGGGCAACAAAGCTGGTGAAGGGCCTGGAGAACAAATCCTATGAGGAGAGATTGAGGGATCTGGGACTGTTCAGTTTGAGGAAGAGAAGGCTGAGGGGAGACCTCATCACTCTCTACAGCTACCTGAAAGGACATTGTAGAGAGGTTAGTGCTGGTCTCTTCTCACAGGTAATTAGCGATAGAACAAGAGGGAATGGCTTTAAACTGCAACAGGGGAGGTTCAGACTGGACATTAGGAAAAAATTTTTCACAGAAAGTGGTCAGAAGTGGAATAGGCTGCCCAGGGAGGTGGTGGAGTCACCATCCCTGGATGTGTTTAAGGGTTGTTTGGATGAGATGTTGGGGGATATGGTGTAGGGGAAAACTTTGTAGAGTAGGGCTGATGTTGGACTTGATGATCCCAAGGGTCTTTTCCAACCTGAATGATTCTCTGATTCTGTGAAATGTACCAGCAAGCCTTCTCAGAATTCTTTGGCTATCCTTATCCTACATAGACATCCTAATCATGATACATTATCACTAAAAGCTAGACAATACTGAATTATTTTCCACCCAATGAGCAAAAATAGATGACAGACTAATAGTTAGGACACTCTAAAGTCCTCTCTAAATCTATGCCTGTATTAAACCCAGATTTCCATAGTCAAACTGCTGATCATTTTTTGTCTGTGGAAAGTTTCTGTCCATCTAGTGTATGGAGAGTCCAGACAACCAACATAAAATAGAAAGTAGTGAACTCCACTGTGGAAGCTGGGAGAATAAAAATTGCATAATGCCGTAGCAAATTGCTACTGGCCAAAAAAACACTGCCAACTCTGGACTTGCTACTTGCTCCAAATAAGGTAGTTTCTTCAAAGGGGAGGTTAAGCATCAAATGCAGAAAGTTGATACCTCTGGTCTTACCACTCCATCATCAGTGCCAGAGAAATGGCTCCACAACTGTAATGTCAGGAATATGAATGAACGATATCTGTGCAGTCACTAGAAGTGAAACTAATCACAAAAGCATCAACATAAGACAGATTCAGTTGAAAGCTTTATTTTCATCATTTTCCTCAAAAGATTTGGGCTCTTTGGAAGTTTCTTGGGTTTTGCTTCTTCTAAACTCAAAGAAAAACATTCATCTCTTAGAACTGCCTGTTTCTCTGATAATAAGAAACCATAAGACAACTTTGAATACGCTATACTAGTGGTCACCTGCATCTAAGCAGGTATTACTGTCTACTAATTTAGATACATATACACAGCGTTCCTCTTACCATGTGCTTCCATCCCCTCTTCCCCACTGACTAGTCTGATCATTTCTTGGTCAGATGGCTAGTACTAGACACTAGACCTCATTTGAGCTTTTCATTCCAGTCAGTGTTTACAGCACAGAGAATGCACTAGAAATAATAATAAAAGTTTCATTAAAATCATCTTCTGTGCTCCTAAACCACCTCAAAGGGAAAAATACTATAAATATTGAAATTCAGCATCAGACAAATTACAGGCTTTCTTGTTCACATGCAAAGGTTCACCAGCTGTCTAAAGAAAATGCGTCTGACAGAGGTCCTAAGCACCAGCAGAACCACCACAAACACACCAGTCTGCCAAAGTCCTTGCAGAAGATGGGAAAGCGAGAAGCTCCCTGTTCTGCTGTCCATAGCCTAACTTTCTCCTCCCCACTCTTCTTGATACCTGGGGCTTGTTTTTTTCTGGATTACAATTGGTGAGGCACAGCAGATCTCCCTGAGCTGCCCTGCTCAGTGCAGCTGGGTAGCAGCCCCGTGACTCCTTGGTGGGCTGTTAGAGAGCTCACCCGGGGACTGAGGTCTCCCGGGCAGCTCGCTCCTGCCAGTTCTCCAGACGGGCTGCTGAGGCCAGGAGGGCAGACCACACAGGCTGCTGCAAGCACTGCCACAGCAAACGTTGCCACTCTTGCAACACAGTAGATTCCCATGCCCGGGGAGTTGCTGGTGTAAATAGTTGCTTTTCATCCTTACACCCTACTTCAGGAAAACATTTATACATAAAGAAGTGCACGCTTACACGCATTGCTATGCTGCAAAGCAACACATTAAAGACTTGTTCAACCAGAGATTTGCTTAGAAGTAGGTTAAAGTTTCAAGCATTTTAATTTTTCTGGAAGGATTAAAACTCAGGAAAACAGACAAAACACCAAGGGGCGGGGGGGAGGGGGGGGGATTCCATAAAAATACACACAAAGACCTTTTCCTCCAACCAGAATCTTGCAGTAATTATTTCAATGTTGATTGAAATACTTCACTGAATATTGGGAATTGGTGTGAATATGTAGTTGGTCCAGTAAGCTTATTCACCTAAACTAAGCTTTAATTCGTGAAAAATTTGCCTTTTAGGATGAATACCCTAAAAAGCTCTGGTTATTTTGCAGCCCCAAAATAAATTAGCTCTTCATCTGTCCCAAGTACTCCTTGAACATCTTGGGTGAGCTGAAGGCAAACCTCTTATTTGTTTTTTATCCCTGGCATTTACAAGAGGAGACAAAAATCAAAATACTGATGTTACTTAACAATTTATGGTTTTACTTATCATAGACTTGAAAGTATCTTATATTTGCTATACGAGCTCTTTCATTCTTATATATTTGTCTTATCATACACCACACATCATTTCATGGCTACAACAGCACATGGAATCCACAAATATCATAAAACATTGCTCTTTGTCTGCAAACTGATGTGTGCCAACTACAGTGTATAAGATAATGAAACACTTCACATACTATTGGCAAAGTATATGAGCTGTTAAATATGGGACCTCACAGTCTTACAGCCAAACACCTGGCAAAGTTCAAATGAATTCCACAGGTTTGGTAAAAGCTCATTTTTCGTCACTTATTTCATGTCTACTCAGAGGCATTTCGGTTGTATAAAAGTCAAATATTTATAGTTCAGTGCCTGGGGAGGTGCATCTTTCCCATCAGCCTCCCCAAATGAAAAGTAACCCAAAAAGCACTGCTTAACATTCTGCCAAAATAAGCCTTCCTCGGAGGCTGAACAGGTTTGGCAAGAACGGCATCCCACAACCAGCATTTTCTCTCCTGTTTTTGCCCAGTCACTGAACTCAACTTGGATCAGCAGAACATCATGAAAAAGGTCTTTCTAAACACCTTCTGTTCAAGGCAAAACAGGAAGTTCTGTCATAAGTGAACCTGCTCATCGCTCCCTCTCTTCAGCCTGAGAGGTTCAGACAGCCTAGATGAGTCACAGAGAACTTAAAGACAACTTCTGGGGTATGCAGCCAAATAAATCCCAAATTTCAAAAGTCCTGAAGCCTAACCATCTGTATGAGCATCTCTTCAATGAGGCTGTTTCTCTAACTTCAGAATGAACGTTACAAGGCTCCTTCGTATATATGGACAGTGGGCTCTGCAGGATCAAGTGGTTTGAAATTCCCATTTGACTTCAAAAAGACTGGTGAATGTTCAACGCAGCTTTTGTTTGCTAAATGCATACTAACGTGTGCAAAGAGCATCCTTTTTCCAAGTCTATGGTCTATTTTGCTGCACAGGTATGCTCACTCATAGCCTACTGTCAGCTTGAAAGCAACACACACGCCCATGCTGACAGAAAAAATTCTGAGATCTCAGCTCATCTGCCATTACAGTTGCTTGTAATGCTGTCCTGGGAATCCTCTTTTCATAGTTTTATGATTTTAAGACATAACCTTGTACAGCATAATGCATCCTGTCAAAACTAATATCACAAAGACTTTTAGAAATGAGACACTAATGGATAGGAGATGCATAGAAGAACTGAACGGATCCATAGCGATCCAATGAACTCAATGCTCCTGTCTAATCTGCTTGAACTCTGTAGGAAGATAACATCCAGCACACTCTCGGGGGTTATTTAAAAGCCTAGTAAGAGACTGAAAACATAGCTGAGAAGGATCCAGTCAAAAAACAGGAAAGTCGAGCAATGATACAGGCATTCAGAACCTCTTGCAGCTAGGGCATTGGTTAAGACATGCGATAACCAAAGTTGTTCCCATCTGACAGCTGTTCGGTAGCCTACACAAAATGAAACGGTGGTTTCAGCACAGTTGGTAGACAGATGTTTACATTATAGATGGAACTACGTGGCAAGCTCAGCAGAGAAGCCAAGCAGTTTTGCTAGGTTAACACACCAGCAATAACGGAAGAAAACAGCCAAGTCCGATACTGCTCACCCCCACTTGCCGTTCATGGGGTCAGTCCAGGTCGCAGCCAAGAAGCCGTGCAGGAAGTGCTTACACTTCTGCTATCTGCTCTGTTTGCAAATACAGGAGTCCAGACAATACAGCATTTCACACAGATGCAAAATTAGCAACTGTAAGCAATTTTTGAGTAATACAAACCTCTCTCAAAAAAGAACCCAACCTAACATGTGACAATTGCTTATATTCCTTTAGCCCCTAAAGAATTTTATACTGCAAACTGGCTTTGAAATATGAATAGTCCCAAAATCTCAGTGGCCTTGGCCTCCTTGAAAGCCAGTCTTGAAGGGTGGACTAACTGCTCTTGACTTTTTCCCTGATGAATGAACACAGCCAGCCGGCTCTTACAGCATGGGGCTGTGTTCTTCAGAAGATTTTGCTCCCAAAAACCATGCATGCAGTCAATGCATCCGTTCTTTTCAGGCGATTACTCGATGAGGGAAAACTGAAACACACAAGGTTCAAAAGGGCAACGCAGTCAATTGCTACTGAAATTCAACATCCAGGCTACTTGCTCTAATCCATTTGAGGGCTGTGTGTTGTCAGTTTGCCTTAAAGATCATCTGAGAACCTGTCTAATGAACGGAGCACTCGGTTTCAGCCCGTGGCACGTACCCCTCTGTCACCACGAGATGACCCTGTGCTGGCAGCTCGGCACTCCCCGAAGAAGGGGGCCAGTGCCAGGGCCCCCGAGTGCCTGAATTTGGTGGCCTCGCCCAGCCTCATCAGGGGCCACTCCCAACCCTGCCGGTGGCCCAGGAGACCCATTTCACCACAGCTCGGGGCCATCAGTTCTTGTCACAGTCTCCAGCCCCGCCACAGCCCTGCCCTGCCCGGCCCTGGGCCCCGCCAACCCCTGAGGCTGGTGGCCCAGCCTGGCCTCGGCCTGGCCATGCCGGGGCTGCGTCTGACCCCGACTCCCCTCACCGGCTCGACCCTGACCCCACCCGCGGGCCAGCCCCATCCCCACGGCTCGGGGCCGCTGGCTCAAGCCGGCTCCGGAGGAGCCAGACTTGACAGAAGGAAGTCGCCTCCTCCGGAAAACACCGCCAGGCAACGCAGCCCCCCGCGCCGCTCCCCGGGGCGGAAAGGCGGCACCGCGGGAGCCCGGCTCGGCACAAGCGGCGCGGGAGGGCGCTCCCCGGGCGGCCGCGCAGGGGCCGAGGGGGCAGCCGCGGCCCCGCCGCGCCGCCGCCGCCGCAAGCCGTTGGGCCGGGCGGCATCTAGCGGCCGCTGCCGGCGCCGCCGGCGCTCCCGCCGGCGGGGGGCCCGGCGGCTGCTGCGGGCCGCGGCGGGGGACGGGGCCGAGGCGGCGGGAGGCGGTGGCGGGGCGGGTGGGCGTGAGGGGCGGGGAGCGGGTGGCGCCTTTCTGCCCCGTCGAGGGGAGCCGCTCGGTGGTCTCCCCGCCAGGCGCGGGCGGCCCGTCAGCCCCGGGTGCGATGTGTCGCCGTTCGGGTGGTAATTCACCACGAAGTGTAACTTCGTCCGTGTAATTAAAAGCGACTCAGGCACGAATGCGGCGCTGCGTGAGGCGCCTTTTCCAAGCTGCGAACCAAACGGCGGCCTAAGGCTGGCTGCTGCCCGTACACCCTCCTCGTAAGCACCGCTGCAATCACCAAATAGTGCTGTTAACCCCCAAAGAGAGCTCTCTTCCTTTCCTGGCAAGCTGAGCAAATGTTACAGAAAAATAATGTGCATGTTAACAGGAAATTACAGCTATTTAGCAACCGTGCAAGAAACTTCTAGGTCAACGGCCATGCAGTAGCTTCGCCAAGCAGTGAGGCGGGTGCGTAACGGGGCTGGCGGCACCGGGATGGAAAGCCGGGCCAGAAAGGAGACACGGAGCATCCGTGCACGCTGCAGAGAGGGGTGGTTGCAAAATCCAAGCAGCCACACTGGAGATCGCCCCAGATGCAGGATCTGAAATCCATGCTCTTGAGAAGAAACAGCACGTAGTGCTCAGCGACATCAGATGGTCACGACCCAAGTTTGAAATCTCCTCTGAAGGAACAGCATTTTTACTAATCCAGTTCCCACTATGAGCACACCAGGGCAGTGGTTCAAGGATGACTCGGAGGGAAGGTTGCCATTTCCTGACTCACCATCCCCACTTCCTGTAGCCTGGCCTTTCAAGTCTCCATCCCGTTACCAGCTCCTGAAGTGAGCCCTCTTATCGTGTGAAGTGCGATGAAGTCAGAGGCCCCCACAGACTGTCTATACATACTCGCCCTCCTCCATGTTTTTGTCTGGAAATTTGTTGCTCATACTGTTCATATGAACATTTTTTTCTCACTAAGATCCAAGCAAAATTATTCATAAAATGAATCAGGTTTGCCAGTAACTGCACGGATTGCGAGAGTTGATTAAGTTATTTTGTACCTATGGATGCTCTGATGCTGTGAAAAGGCTTCCTATTAGGTTTTATTCATAAAAAGTTGAAAATGCACCTGATCGTGCTCGTCCTGTCAAAAATGCAAGTAAAATGAATGCAAAAGAATTTAGTAAAAAAACCCTCCAATTAACAACATGGATTTGAGATGGGGATCTACTCCCAAATGATAAAAAAGTATTCCTCACTCTCTCAGTGATACAGTGCACGCTTTATCTGCCTCCTCCAAAAAAATGGTAGAACAGACCTAAGCAAGAACATACACCGAGACATTTCACACTGAGAGGTCACAATCTTTTAGCTATAATCTTAACCAATTAGTTTTGTCTGCTTTAGTCTGTTCAGGCAAACTTAATTAACAACCTCAAACAGCATTTCACAAAATGCTAGCTCTAATCTTAAAATATATAAATCACTAGGGAAAACTGCACATAGCCCCTGATCTGCTATGTTTATTTCTGCAGAGACCTTTCACACAGGTCTACTCAAGTTCACTCAAGTGTACAAAACTCTAATGAAATCAGTGAAATTCACTTAGGTGACATCTCACCCCAGTGGGGCTGTGAGCTTTCCTTGGGTAGCCCTAAGGAGGTGTATTCTGAGCCCCCTTGGGCTGGACTTGGGTAGTAATTAGCAAGCGAAAGGGCAGGGAAGGCAGCCATTCTGACCACACCTGCAGTGCCAGGTGATGGAAATTCAGAGCCCTCTGTTTTAAAAGTAAAAACAGGAGCACTCAAAGCCTGGCACAAGTCTGGAAAATTACTCTGTAACAAGGAAAAACAAGGAGACATCAAAAGTGATTCATTTTCTATGCTGATATCCAGGCTCTGAAGTCAAGCAAGCAAAATTTCCAGAATTTCTGTGAACAACTCTCATGCAAAGCAATGAGGAAGAGGAAATCAGTCACAAGGATGAAGAAATCATGGCCAAGAAAATAGAAAAGGGAGGAGAGGAGAGGAGAGGAGAGGAGAGGAGAGGAGAGGAGAGGAGAGGAGAGGAGAGGAGAGGAGAGGAGAGGGGAGGAGAGGAGAGGGGAGGGGAGGGGAGGGGAGGGGAGGAGAGGAGAGGAGAGGAGAGGAGAGGAGAGCATTAACTGCATTGCAACTAATACATAACTAATAGGAAATAAAAGGATGCTGCATGAGAGAGAAACAGCAAATGCTTACAACATCAAAGAGAAATTGACCACAAATGAACTGTGAATTGATGGGGCATTAAAGCATCTGGTCTGCAGTACCCAATCATAGTTTTAGCTCCCTAGTCCACTGACCTATCTTTAACAGCAGCCTAACTCCATGCCATGGGAATCCTTAGTAAGCACCAACCCTACACAATAATTTGGTCTCGCAGGAAGGAAATGGAGGCACAGAGGGCAAAAGGGCCCTACAGAGCCCTTTGACCTGGCCTCCATCTGTGCCAGTAGCATGCTTTCCAGGGAAAGTGCCTTACTGTATGCAGATGGAGCCACAGGTCTGCTTCCTCCTGAGAAACTCTCTAAACTCTTCTTCTGGCTCTTATAGCTGAGGTCACCCCCTGGTGGTGCTTGCAGCCTTATTTTCTATCCCACACACTGGAAGGACCCCATTTTCAACATTTACTGTGGAACTCTTCTTTATTTTCTTTGGTCTTCCATCTCTGTTGCCACCAACATGCAAACAATTTAAGGAGAATTCTTTCTGGCTGAGGGAAGCAACATAATGAAGCAGGGAATAATAGATAAAAAATGAACGTCTGTGGCTGAAAAGGGTTTCATGTTGGGCAGACGTAAAAACAACAGCAGCAAACAAATACAAAATCAATTAACCCATACCAGAGAAATTACCAAGGACTACATGAGAAACAAGATGCAGAGGTAACAAGCTCAGTCTGTCCTGAGAAAGCCAGAGAGGCTGTTGACAAGTAAGTTTATCATTCTGTGTGCCGTCAACCTCCTATTACAGCATCCAGCAACCATCAGCCCACCCAAGTCCTACTGTCAAAAGAACTGTATGTTCTCGCTGACAAATGTAAAGTTGTGGAAAAACACATCCAAACCCCAAAGACACACACAGCACCTTACATTTTTTGACTTACAAAACCACCCTGAGTAATTTCCAAAATCATGGCCAGATCCTAACGAATAATTTTTCAAAACAATGTTGTGGATGTTTCTGTTAACATGTTGAGTGTATAATTTTAATTTCTTCATTTGGAGTTACTCTGTGCTAACAGGCATTATATGTTCCTTTCAAGAGACAGCACAGAACAATGTGGCTGCACTCAGTCAGGGGGCATCTTCTGGAAGGAGGAGCAAATTGTGCTTTTCCAAGAGCAATTGAGCAACTTTTCAGGGAAAAAGTTTCTGGAGTGCAGAGCAGATCAGACAGAGTGGAGAAACGCACAAGGAGGAGGAGGCTGCAGCACAAGCAGAGACAGGAGAACTCTGAGAGAGGCAGAGGAGACATACACAACCAAGGACCCAAGCTGGTGTAAATACTTCTCCGAGGATGCTGAGAGGGGATTGTGAAGACTTCCTTATAGTGCAGGAAGCCACTGAAAATTGTGGGCTGAGAAAAAAACAGAACATAAGAACACATTGGGTAATGGGGAAGGAGGCAAAAATGGGTTGAAACCCTTTAATTTCTATTGTCTTCAAGTTTTTTCTTTTAAAAAAAAAATCACTGTTCTATCTTATCTTCTAATGAAAACATGTTCTCTTTGGCAGCATATATACTGAAATTTGAATGATACAGGGATTAGCATGGCACCTGCACAAGCTGATTTGGGGGTGGTGGAAAGGCTCCACAGTACAGGAAAAGTACTGATATACTGGAGCAAGTCCAGCAGCGAGCCACCAGACTGGCTGGGAGCTGGAGCACAGGCATATGAGGAGAGGCTTAGAGAGATGAGTCCATTTGGCTTGGAGGAGAGGAGGCTTAGAGAAGACCTGACTGCTGAAACTACCTGACCTCAGGGTACAGAGAAGACAGAGCCAGACTCTTCTTGCAGGTGCCCAAGGATAGGCAATTGACACAAGTTGGAGCATGGGAAATTCTAATTAAATATAAGAAAAATATTTTACCATAAAGGTGGTCAAATACTGGAATAAGGGATGCGGGCTCTCCATCTTCAGAGGTGTCAAGGGCTTGATGGGACACGGCCCTGAGCTACCTGATCTAGTTAGACCTCCTCTGAGCAGGGGGTTGGACTAGCTGACTTCCAGAGGACCCCCAGAGAATCCAGATTCTTCTGTGATTCTGTGAAACTCAGGTTTCTAGGTTCAAAGAGCTGGTGTTTTTAGATGTTCTTCACCTGAAAGACAAGGCACAAGAAAGATTGCTGTGCTGACCAGCAGTACCCAGTGTATCTCAGAGAGGCTTCCAGGCTGCATTCTCATTGAGAGCACTTATACAAGACTACAGTGCCTCCTGCACAGGTGCAGTCTTCACAGCTCTCCCTGTTACATGGGTGGCTTTGCTGTGTATACCAGGGACAGCCCTATCACACTAGAAACACTTCTCTCCTGCATATCAAAGCTGACAAAATATGAGAGGACATGTGAGTCACACAACTTGCCACGCCTTCCCTTACTGCTAGCTTTTGTGTCTACAAGTAAGAGATTGAGAAGAAAAGAAGTAGGGAGTCTGAAGTTCTCCTTTTAGGTTTGTCACAGACTCACTTTCTAATCCTCAGTAGGCTACTTCATATCCACATCTCAGCTTCACCATATACAAGAGGGGTGATTATAGCAACATCACAGCAGAAGCCATGGGACTTCACATCTATAGAGCTCTTTGGAAATATAAACTGCACAAAAATATAAATTCTTTTCTGTAACCCCTTCAGAATAAAATATGCAGAAACTGGTAATTCCTTACAGTTTCTCTGCTGGCATGGAGTAAGGAGTGGCCTCAGTGGCAGAACGTTGAGTCTTTGCACACAATCTATGATCTCAGACAAGCAAGATTCACCAGTTTAATGAGATACTGCAAGTTAGTCAACCATTTCATTGCTTTGGACCCTCAGAAGTGTGCTAGGCATTGATTACAATCACATAGTGTAAGTTATTCTGGTTTGTTCGGTACCTCAAGTAAGCAGCAGTAACTCCTCATGTGTTTGAACTCTGATGCTGGCATTCCCACGCCATACCGTGTTAGACATTCAGACAACTCTGCTGATCACATATTTCCTCTTACTTTAATAGGCCTTTCAGGAATGAACAAGCATTCCCTTGTATACTATTATGGTTCCCATCACTTGATGGTCACACTTAATTAACCACTAGTTTAGTAGAGAGCTGGTTACACTTCATTTCATTAAGTGATTTCATGATCACCAGAGGTACACTGACAGCTCTGTTAGCTGAAGCTATGTGAAAAGAGGCAGCAGAGACAACAGTAACATTTTGCAGTACTTGTTCATCAGTGAATTTCCAGGCACTGCTCTTGCTGAGTACAGCTAGTTACATTTCCATTCCCATTTAGCTTTTTGGCTCAAGGCTATCTCAGCCTTGAGGTAAGATAGACCATATCCTATTACTAGTACCTTTAGCAGTGTTGGTCCCTGCATCCTTGAAGTTGTAATTTTTATATAGAACAGATACTGTAAATTTCATCATCTGTCTTTCCTCTTTTAGGATTTTCTCTTCATGGTCAGCAAATAAATGCAATTGAAGGACAACATCCCATTAGAAAATGTAAGCAAGAATCAACTGGAAAACAAGGAAATGTTAAAAGGTTCTACAGCGTGATAAACCAGGCTGTTTGAAAACACTAGGCAATTAACTCTGAAGTATGTAAGTATCACATGACAGGAAAAACACCACCAATGTTACATACATTAGCATAAGCACATAGACATTACAGGATACCCGTAAAACCATACATTAAAGCTGCATACCACAAAAACCTTCTCACAATAGTTTATGCTCATTCATAAGGATATGTAATGCACAGATGGTTTAATGTTTCTAATGTGAAAGCATTTTTTCTAATTGAATGGGGGGAGTTTTGCATGGCTGTACTTCAAACCTAGATCTAAAATTCACTCTGCCTGTGCTTTAAGCCATATTTCAGTTTAAGAGAGAAAGAAGTGTTAGGAAAACACCATCATAAAAGGAGGGTGAGATGAAAGAGGTATAGATGCATAGCACAAACCAAAAATAATGCCAATGACTTGAATTTTGTTGCGAAGCCCTTTATCTCTGTCACAGAGAACTGTGTTCAGAAATTGTGAAAATTCAGAAACAAACTGTCTTTCATATAAAAATAGCATCTTTGCTCTAAATATCTAGTCTTTAGTTCAAATCATATGAAGAAATAGCAGAACATTTACGATTCACTATAAGTAGACAAGAAGAAAAACAAAAGTATCTTGTGCCAAAGAGTCAAATGATATGACTACTTGTTACTGTCATTCCTTAGAGACCTGTTCTATATAAGGATCATGAAACTCACATATTAATGAAAAGCTTCCTACAAATTTCATTTTCACTTTCCTATACCTATTATGCTATTATAGTTTGTGATGAGACAGCTTTGTCACTGGAGTCCGGAATATAAGGGAGCCACTTGTCTCAGGAATTCTGTTTCGTGTGTCTTCACAAACACACATATATTACAAAAAAACCTCATCTAGCAATGGAACTACATAATAATGTATGGAAAAATGTGGCATGCTATCTCCCACCCAGCTCACAACACAGTTACGAGAAGTTCCGTGTAAATTGTGTGACCTTTTTCTCAGAAATTACACTTGTTACTGACAGGGGGAAAATAAACAATCCCACACTGCTTTTTTCAACTGGCCTGCACAAAATATTATTGTAAATAGTTTATATTCCTATAATATCTTTCCCACATGTACTCTTCACAGTAACTATGGTGGATCCATATCACTGTTCCAACTTTAAAGGCAGAGTAAATGATATGCCAAGGATTTAAGTGACCTGTTCAAAGTTGTGTAACGAGTTACAGATATCCTGGCTGTCTCCAGGCCTCATGCCCTGCAAACTACACCCCAACTGCAGTTTGTACTGAGTCATTTAGCCACAGATACTGTAAGCAAAAAGATATTGCATTACTCAGGTCTTAGAAGGGTGATACTTTGTGTACTCAATAAACCAAGGAAAAGGAAATCAGCAATAGGCTTTGAACCAAAAATGCAAATTCCTGGCAAGGTTATTCAGATTTGGTTATCAAGAGAAGAAGAGATTCTCAGTGCCTTAAGGGGAAATCACTAGGCATTTCTAGATTAGATCTCTTGTTCTGCTAGAACACAAACCCTAATTCCTTCAAGAAAAACTTTGCATTTTTCCCATAGGTGAGGCATAGATCAATAGTGACAAATAGTGACAATTTACTAGTGTACTAATGAACAAAAGATTACTAACTGTAACAGGATCTAAATAAACATCCACCTCCATGTCTCTTGGATGGATGATTTGCAAAGCATTTCACACCCTGCATACAGCAGATTTTAACTGACCATGAGAAAGAGCGTTTCTCATGTAGCTTCATAAGTTTCTGGGCTGCCAGCTATTTGCGTTGACTGGACACTTAAGTTTGAAAGTGCTATGCATTCTCTGTGGTGCTACAAAAGCAACATTATTGATAATAGACATGATCTAGCAGGGAAAACAGAAAAAAATCCAACAAATCTTTGATTCATAGGAGTCTCAAAGCTGCATGTTTCAAATACCAGAAATTCACTTTCAGGAATTTTGGCAAGTTTTTATAACCAGTAAATTATTACTAGTTTTCCTTGGTATTCATTATAACAACATTAATAGTGATGGATTCCTTTGTACATGTTTGATTTTAATATCCAAATCTGTGGGAATCCCTCTGGTATTTAACAGAACAAAATTAAACATAATTACAAAGGCATAGAAGGAAATCTAGAGGTGTCTTTATCCAAAAAAGTGTTCACATAAATTTATTAACAAAGAACACTTACCAAGGTTTCAAACATTGTATGACTTCAAAATCATGAAGAATTATTTAATTTGTGCTCAGTTTGTAAATATGCTGCTGTATACACAAAAACTACTCCAACAATTTATCATGTTGCTTCCCCATTATTTGCCCCATACCTCACTGCACATGAACTTAACTCAAAATGTTGCCATATCAGGTGGAAGAAGAGAAAGAGAGCCTGTTCTAGAAGTTGTAGAAACTGAAAGATATGTAGGGCACAGAAAAGCATGTCAAGTTTCTCTCACTGAGAAGTGTGATGGGAATTTGGCAGGAACCCCACAGTCTCTTTCTCTTACATACAATTCTCCATTTCAATTTTTAATACATGTAGGCCAATGAGAAAGGCCAATCCCTTGTTCCTTTCAGTTGCCCACCTCTCCCAAGGTATTTCCTCTCAGTTAAACATACATATTTCAACATAAAAATGCTGATATAGAAACATTCTCCTTTTTAACAGGCAGATACTCAGAGGTTGAAGATTTAGTCCTCACTGAAGGGCTTTGCCAACGTAAGTGCTGCTAGTGGTTATGACATTTTTTCATTGGGAGACAGAGTGTGACAAAAGCATTCTTGACATCCATCCTTCACATCTGATTTTATGTACATCTTCCATAAGCACAGGAATTCTTATTTTGTCTCACAAGCATTTAAATTAATGAATTTTGTAATCAGCAAACAGTTGAAGAGACATAGCTCTGGGCTACAGTCCCACATGTCTAGATACAACAGCTTTTAAACATCTCTTCTCCAGAAGAGATCAAGTGGAAAAACTGATTATTTTTTCCTGAAGAACAACATGGGCTCAAAAAGAAGTTACAAAGCCTAAGAACGCATCCATGGCCTTGAATCCAGGGGCTGCTCACCCGCATCAGGGCTCTGTGGTGCCAGCTGGGGCCTGAGCCTCTCCTCCAGTGGGAAAGGCATCAGGTCGTTCCTGGTGATCACCACAACCACTCGGTTCTGCAAGTCAACAACAGTGAGGTGGCGCAGCCCCAGGGTGCGAGAGATGATGTAGGCGTGTTGCAGTGAGAAATGAGCTTGGACTGACATTGCAGATTTGTTTATGTATGGCTCCTCTAAGTTGAACAGAGAAGACATAGGGAGAATACAAAAGCACGAGTGCACCCCCGCCACAGGGTGGGAAGGAGAGGCATAGGAAGGAGGCCGGGGAGAGAGAGGTAGCAGGCTTGAGGGACAGGAGCCAATAAGAACATTAGTTCTTCTCTCCGTGTTCCCCATCCCCAATTATACCTAAAACATCAGGAAATACCATAGTAAAAAAACACTTTCTTTTTTGGTAAACCATCAGGTTCACTCTAAATAAACTATTATGACTGGAAAGTACCCAAATCTCACAGGCTAGAAAAGCAAAGTTGAGCTCCATTGATATGGTCTGAGTTTTCACTTGGAAATAGTCAGTGACCCCAATATTTATTAAGCCTTAAGATTTTTTTATAGATGCTATCTCATTACACAACCATTTATGACATCCTGTAATATTTTGCAGTAAATGATTATAAAAGTCAATTCACATAGAAACATAGACTGCAAGGAAGAGGACAAAGAAAACGATCATATGGCTCTAAGAAGAGGGCCTGCAAGTACTAAACTCTAGTCACTGAATGTAGCCACTATGAGGGCTATAACTGTTTCTTGGTAGGAACCAAGCTAAAGACCATTTTATTGTTAACCAAACTGGTCTTTGTAGCTTATATAGGTGTTCACTAAGTTTTTGTTTTTCACATAATTCTACAGTATCCTTCTTATGTCTTGGCCATTTTTTTCAAAGAGGGTGTAATATACTTCCCAAGTGTATGCTTCCCCAGACAGAGGAAAAATGAAACAAAGACATGATAAAATAATATAAATAAATGCACAGTCTGGAGAGACACATCTCTTCTCTCTCTTTCATTTACAGGACTGACGAGACATTCAAAGATGTAAGGAGGAAATAAATTAAAGGTAAAAAGTTTCCTCTTTCTATACTGTAGAACTCACTACTACAAAAAAATCACTGTGCCCCAGAACTTCACAATGTATATTTCTGTGGATATCAGAAACAGAACTTTCATGAGTGATAATAACAAGTTGTTGGAAGAGATACTGAACTTTGTGCTTCAGGGATCACATCAGGTACTAAAAAGTTAGGTATCAATGTGAAACCTAATTGAGTGTAATAGGTTTCCCGTAACAAAAAAGTTGTGTGGCCCAATGGCACAAGCACTGGACTGGGTCTCAGCTGCACTGGCTTCTACTCCCATGTATGACCTCCTCTTGAACTTTGAAAAGCTGTGTGTCCAATCTCCACCTCAGTTTCCCCATCTATTAAAAGGAAACTCTTAAACCAAACTAGATAATGGATATTAGGAGCATTGTGTTTTTAATAACTTTTTTCTCCTTCTAACTATTCTGAAAGCAAGGAATTCAGACTAGATGGATCACAAACTCAGTCCCACCTTCTTTACACATGACTAAACAGGAGCAGTTTTTATATCTTTTTAAATAAAATCCATCTGGAATTAGGCTCGCTGGCCTGGATTTCCCAGTGTCCCCCCATCTCAGTTTCAGTGATGTAGACTGGAAATTCACCAAGGCAGAAACTACATTCATTTTGTTTATAACATATTTATTTTAGGCCTTATTCAGTATACCAAACACATTATTGCTTTTGGACCCAGTATTTTAGTACAGTATTTAGGAAATAAATGTGGCAATGTCATAGCAGGGATTAAAAAAAAGGTGGGGGAGGGAGAAATACAGCTTTATTTATAAGTTGATGTATAGGCACTGTACCGTAATGGAGCCTAAAATCTCAAAAGCGCTGCTTTATATTTGCTTTATAGGACTGTAAGAGCCAAATAATGACATTTAAATGATCTATTCCATTAACATTGTATCATTTTGTCAATCTGGAATGTATTTTAATCAAAAGCCCCCTTGAAATGGTCTCCTTTGTTGTATTTTCTTTTTGGCTCATTTTATCAACATCTGTTATGTTTATACAATATGAATTAAAACTTCGGAATGCTGTTTGTACTCAGCTACTTTTGTTAAGAATGTAACGTCCCAGGATTGGCAGTGTTTATGTAAATCAGTGCGGCTGACACAGCCATCATAAACAAATGAGAAAATATAACAAACACATTGTTCATGGAGGAAATGTTTGTTTTTAGAGTTGGCTTCAGTCTTACCAGATTGATGAAGAGTTGCTGATACCGGGGATCTGTAGCATAGCAATTCAGCAGCATGGTTAGGCGCGACAGATTGGGCAGCTTCTCCACCGTTATCTGGAATAGGCAAGAATCCATTTCTCTTTCCTTCTGCACTGCACGTTGGAACCCAAGGTTCAAAAGCTTTCCAGTTTGACTCTTTAAGAAAAAGTTTTCTAGCAGAGCTACACTGGCAGAGCTTGTCCAAACTTTATAAATTCTTTTGCCAATAAGGCTTAAATTAGCAATTTAAAACAAAACACTCTTTACTTACATAGATTTTTTTTTCCCTTAGTGTAACTGTATCTCTATTAAGACAATGTAAGTTACATTGCCTTAGGGGTGAGGTTTTTCACGCTGTGAAAATTCACACACTAAGTGGTAATTACATGATAGTATAGTGCAAAAAAATGCAACAAAACTGGTATCACATATCGGCTGAGCTTCAGCCCTCTTCCACAGGAACACCTATTTGCATCCTGGCACCTTATCCCATACATAATTGCCCTACTCCTTCTCCACATTGTTTTGCCAGCCAGATTCCCATGTGCAGCCCAAGTTTCAGTAATATATGATGACTTTCCAGTTGTGCCTGTATAAATTGCTCAAAACTACATTACCAGTCTTGCCTTGGTAGCACACGATTTTCTTCTACCACGCTTAATGTTTACTATTCCTAAAAATCCTTTAGTCATCTATCAAAGGGAAGAATGCTACACACTTTTCAAGTTTAAAAGCTTTTACAAACACTCATCATTCAGAGAGGTGCTATCCCATACAGAATTAAATATTATAATTCTGCTATCCATAGAGAAGTTGAGAGAGAGAAGATTGGAATAGCCTATCAGAGCAAGGAAATTCTTTGCCAGCAGTCTTGCACAACTTCCAGACTCCTGAGTGGCATTATAGTTTATGACAGCTGTCACTAGAAGGTCTCTGCTCATCCTTTAATCTAAATTGTACGTGACCACTTCTTTATCTCAACCACATATATTACATCATTTCTTCATTCATGGAGAGCTCATCCTAAATCACCCCATATACATGCTGATTAAACAAGGCAAGAACTCAAAGAAAAGAGATTACCTTCTCATAGGAGAGAGGATGAGAGGAGGAGAAAGACTCATCATTTGTCTCTGGTTCAAAGATGTGCTCATTTTCCAGCAGCATGCACAGCTCTAACCTAAGGTTAGAGAAGACAACTACATTCATTATAAGGGGCAAATTTTAAAAAACAAGCACACAATGCTTTAGCATCAGATATATGATTGTACCTCAAGTACTCTGTGCAGTTTTGGGAGCCTCAATACAAGAAGGACATCAAACTGTGTCCAGAGGAGGGTGACCTAGATGATGAAAGGTCTCGAGGGCAAGACATGAGGAGCAGCTGAGGTCACTTAGTTTGTTCAGCTTGGAGAAGAGAAGGCTGAGGGGTGACCTCATCACAGTCTACACCTTCCTCAAGGAAAGCAGCAGCGTGGGAGGTGCTGATCTCCTCTCTGGTGATCAGCGACAGGAATGAAGCTGCATCAGGGGAATTTCAGGTTGGACATTAGGACATTCTTTACTGAGAGGATGGTAGGTCACTGGGACTGGCTCATCAGGGATGTGGTCATGGCACCAAGCCTGTTATTGTTCAAGGACTATCTAGACAGTGCTCTTAGTCCTATGGTTTAGTTTTAGGTAGCCCTGTGAGGAACAGGGAGTTGGACTCAGTGATCCTTATGGGTCCCTTCCAACTTGAGATATTCTATGATTCTAGAGTATAGTGGACTGACCACATATTTCACCTTCCTAAACTTCCATCAGCAATAGCAGCATCACACAGTTGTTTTCTGGTTTAGGTTTGGCTACTTAGATTAAAGGACATCACCTATCCTACATGTTCGTCTTAACCTGGATCAGCCTGCTTGGCAGGACCAGCTCATGCACTGTTTAGTTTGCACTCAACAAGACAATACCAATAATAAGCAAATAGAATTACCTGTATATAAGTAGATAGACTGTTGTTCCTTCCCACATCCTTCTTAAGTAACATCTACATTAAAACACAAGATCTGCAAAAAAATTATGTCACATTTTAAATCATCAGTGAAACTTTCCCTCACAGCACTGCACTCTAGAGTTCATTAAGATATTTAATATTCTTGCTGACTTAGTCATGTGAAAATGGATACAATTTCAAACCCTTCTTTAGAGTTCTCCCCTTCTGCACTACACACATAAAGCCTTGACAAGCAATATATTTAAAATTATCATTTATATCTTAGTGTTTCCTTGCTCCCCCCAACACACACTCCATCCACACTATCCACTTCCAGTCTTTTAACTTATATTTAGATAACAAACACCTTGGGGACTACCACAAAGCTTTTTATTTTGCAACATACTTAACATCATGTTAGCCCTGGTCTGTGATTACAACTAGGAGCTACTACAGTAGTACAAAGATGTGCAACACACTGCTAAATGATGTGCTTGAGCAACCCAGATGAGAGCAGACACCTAATCTTCATTAGCGCATCAGAGAAATACAAATGAGGTACAAAGTGGTTTTTATAACTAGAACACCAAGTATAAGCTGGGAATTTTTCAAATAAATATTTCTGTATCCAAAAATATTGATTTGTTCAAACCAAAACCTGTTATAGAAATTTACTAGTTTTAACATAATGTCTCCTGGGAAAGATTAGTCTGCTTCAAGGTGGGATTAGCACACCACAGTAGAGGACTTACACTAAGATGACGTGCCCGCCAGATCCAAAAACTGGTGGTTAGTGCCCTCCCTAGGGACAGGATATGGAAGAACTAGGTTCAAGCCCTTTCTCAACACTCTCCTTCATAACAAGCACATTAGTGGCTACATATGGCATGTCTTAATTTCTGCTGTTGCAGGGGTTCCATGCTGATTAAACAGGGATCTGTACAACTGGGTCCCCCTCATTCTCACTGGCTGCCCTGACCAGCAGGCTATGTGTCATTCTATTATTTTTTTTCCAAACAGTCTCCCCTTCACTATTCTATACTTCTTTGTCCTGCATTTGATGAAGCTGGATCAAAACTGTAATGAGTGCAAAAAACCATAGTAAACTTATGAAATACCATTGAGCTCTCACACTTAAAGAGGTAACATTAGTTTGCAATGTATTACATTAAACTGCAGTTTCACGTTTCATGTCTTTTATATAGTCCACCTTTTCTCCAACTTAAAAACAAGATACTTTGGGATCATCTACCTCCGCATTTTAGTTCAGATCTGGAACACACATTTGAAGGGAACTATCCATGAGTTGGTTAGCATTGTAGAGCACTCCCCTTTCTCCTGAAAGAGTCAGCTGATGCACTCTTTAGATCCAGTCTTGAAATCTACATTTTGTTAATGCAGACATGGCTTTGGTCTCTCATCTAAGGTTCTCAATGGGATTTGTAAATAAGTATGCCTGTGGCTGGGATATAGGTATCATCCTTTTACAGGTGAAGACCTGAACGTAAATATAACTTGTGGAAAAACATCAGTTCTGAAGAAAATCAGTGGCACAGCCAGGAATACTAGGAGTCCGTCACCTGCTCCCACCTTTAAAGCACATCCCATTCACAGGACAAACAAGAAATTCAGTATCTTTCATAAATATTGAAACTTTATTTGCCTCAATTTAATATCCGACTGGCTTTGGTTTTCATAAAATCTTTTTCAGATTACTAAGGAGAGCATAACACCGCAGCAGAGCTAACTGCTGAGAAACTGCACTGAGGAAATACTTTGCCGTGGGCTCACATGTCCCCTCTTGTGAAAGTCACTGGCTTGCCCTAAGCCTCTTGCCATGTGCATGCCAGCATATGGACATGTCGCATAAACAATTAAAGGACTTGGATTTGAGGACAATGATGAGAACACACTAAAAAGAACAGTATAGGCACGCTACAACAGGCAAGATCTATTCCCCTCAGGCCACATTTGGAGGAGGGAAGGGAGGAAAACACAATATACTCATAATATATTCACTATAGCAGAGGACATCATAGAGAATAAATTAATCCAGTCACACCCTATGAATTACCTTCAGTGCATTAGTCACTTTGTTCTGCAGGGCTCTCTAAGGTTCACATTTTATGGTCTTTCACAAACAGGTCCGTAATCGTTCTAAGTGAGATATAAATACACAGATCTAAATTCTGCTCCGAGATCATCACATACAGCTCCAAGAAGTCAATTTCAAGTATGATCACTGGGCCAGGAATATTCCCAAGACTTTAATCCTAACATGAATACACAGACATCAAGTGTGAAAGTTAGGATCCACCCTGGTCGTTTGCCAGACTCCATATGCTCAGGTCCAAAATACTGTTCAGGACTGTCCGAAGTCCAGACTTCACCATTTTCCACTTGAACATCATGGGCTGGAATTAAAAAAACAGCAACATTCACCATGAGCTGAAAGAGCAGAAACATTTGCTCATCACCAGTGGTTTGGTTGGCCGGTTTTGGCAGCTTGCAATTTGCCTGGCACCACTCTTAACTAAACCCAGCAGGGAGTCACTTAACAGGGCTTTGGGAAGTGTGAGAGAAATTTGGCTAGTCAAAAAAAAGCACACACAAATACAATGAAGGAAATCGTTGGAACATTTCTGATAAGAATCCAAGCCTATTAAACCCTGCCATATTCAGGAGAAAAATGAACATACATTATTTCACTTGGACTTCCAGAAGTCATGCTTCAGAGGTATAACAACATCACTCTTTGATGTTACATACAACATCCTTCCTATCACATCATCAAGCCTTAGAAAGCAGACCAAACATGTTTCTTGCACTATTTTGTGAGGTTTAACAGGAAGTGCTAGGATTCAGACTTGGACTCTGCAATTGTTCGTTTACTCTTTATTTATTTAAGAAGGAAGAAAACCCTTAAGTAGGGAATCTCATTTCAAAGATACCCTGGCAAGGCATTGCAGTAGTTTCATGTGCTCTATCTGTTATAAAGTATGCATCATGAAGATACACCTAATTAAGATAACACATTATTATCCCAATATCCACATGTCAGATTTGGCATGGAAGTCAGGAATGAAAAGTATCTGACAGATGATTGTGTCACTCTTCTTGTCAAGATGGCCAATTATCTGAGGAAACTACAAATTCTAAATATTGGGGGAGTGACATAAAAGGAACTGCAGCTCCAAAGTAGCTGCAAATGAACAGAAGGAAGATTAAAAGGTGATGTCACTGGCAAAAGCATTCAGGGCAGGACTCTCCCAAATTGAATGGATAAAAGAGCTACACGGTGGGGTGGGGGGAGGAGTGAGGATTAGAGAACCTGAAGCATCGTTTTTAGCTTGCTTCAGAAAGCTTTAGGCTTATTTCTCCCACATTAATCCATCAAAGGTACCTGCATTGTTTTTTTCTTGATTATATCTGATGTTTTGGCCAATATCCAGCTCGGTGAGGACCAGTGATTAACATATTCTGATCAGAATAAAACAAATGTCTCTTCCATGTATTAAAAATCTACTGTCTCATGGCTTCCCTCAGCCATGTTTAAAACCCAGTGACGTTAATTACTAAATTTTGATTTATCTCAGTTTGAAAATGACAAAAAAGTAAGTAACAATAAATTGCACACTAAGATAACCAAATGTGGCACCCTGAAACTCTTCACAGTCCTTCCTCATCCTCATACCTAGCTGGTGTAAATTATTTTACAATATCAACAAACCTCTGAAAACTTGTTGCAGCTAAGACTTAGTGTCTTGCACCTTCAGCTTTCACAGCAGTCAAAATGAAAAGAGTACTTAGAGGATTTTGCAGGATTTGATCACTGTTCTGCTCTCAGCAGAAGTTCTAGCATAAGCATGCAACTCTTCCAAAAGGGAACAATGAGAGAAACTTTTTTATTCTATTCTATTCTATTCTATTCTATTTAAGAATATTTGTTACTTTATGTTCTTGGTAAGATAGCCACTAGTATACTAAATGCATTTTCCTGACTTGAAATAGCATTGTGCCTTTTTTTACTGGTAAAAAAGAGTATTCTGCATATGGTGAGCTAGACAGTAGATAAGGACTAGATCACCACATACCAGGAACTGTTTTAAAATCTTCATCTGACACAGCAAAATCTCAGGGTTGTTTCAGGTTAGGCAGACTAAATCATTACTGTTTGCTTAATATTTCATTTTTCAAACCAAGAAGGAGCTTTGCATGAATTTTTGGCATTTTACCTACAAGATGATAAAAAGGTCATTATCAAGTACTGGACTGAGGTTTTCCAGAGCAAAGATCAAATCCTGTCCATGCCACAGCCTTTCAAAGGATGCTAAATAAATATTTAATCCCTGCACCTCAGTTTTCAGATCTACAAAACAGGGATTTCTTCCACCTCAGAGCTGTATTTTGAGGTTAATAATCATTACTTAAGTTGCCAGCTGTCTAGTTTTATGGGCACCATCAGAGCAAATGAGCAGACAGTAAGTCCACAGCCTCAAGATGAAAATGCAAAGGCAACTGTTAATAAATTGTAAATGCAAACTTAGAATTTCAAACCTACAGAAAGGCTAGATTTTAGAAAAGGATGAAGACTTAGAATCAGATTTGTATTTCCTTACAAGCTGGCTTGTTACCAGGCAGATTTTCAATTTCAGAGGAACCACACATTTAAACTACAGGACAAGTATGTGATCAGTCTTTCCATTCACACACCAGTTTTCCCCATGCCTATATTTGATTTCGACATTTAACAACACTCTGCACTTGCCTTAAAGCCACCCACATGCTGCAGCAAGGCTGCATACGTTTTTAATTTGGCTTTTTGAGTTAGCACACAGCCTCTGCAACACTCCAGTTTTCCCTCCAAAGGGCTCTGTCACAAAGTCCTACAGCACCTGCACAATTATTTGTATGGCCAAACAGGCCTACTAATTTTAAAAGTATCATATAATGTTGTTCTTTGGAAGAAAATTTTCACACTTCGGATACAAAATAAAACCACTGCCACAGACTCTATAAACCTTCCTCCATCTGTGTTACTCATGAGCTGCAGTACCCCAGGACCCTGACAATACATGGGAGGATCATAACGTCAAGGGCTTTTGTTGAAAGTGCTGGATTCCATTTATTTTAATAGGCAAGATTACTGTATAGTGTATCATTGAAATTAACTGGATCAGCTTTTCAAAAGCAGGAGTCCGGACAGTAAAAACAAACAATGTGCTGACAGACTCTACCCTCTAACATGAAAACCAAGTAATCACAAAATCACTTTGATATTGCCGTCAGCTCCCTAGTCTGCACACCTAAAACAGTTTTCAAGTCCCTAACATGCTCCCCCTCCTCTTTTCTTCTTCTTTGCTGGCTCCGTTTAGATGCAGCCTTCAAACCACTGCCAACAGTGTTTCTTGCTTTGATCAGACCTGGTAGAATCACCATTGTGCACAACTTACACCAAAGCCACGGGGAGGACGAAGGGGGAAAGCTGTCCGTGATCCTCTAGTAAGAAACAAAACCTCGTTTTTATCTCCATATATTCCATGAACTTTGCAGACTTCTGCATGTGATTGAGTAATTTTGCATTCCTGTGATCTAAACTTAGCAACCTCTCCACAACAGTGCCAGAAGGAAAAGGCTCTCCAAGAAGCTTTCAAACCTATATCAGTTATTTCAAGAGTGCCAGCAGCAAGGCTGTCGCAATATTAAGGTAGATATCGCTAAGCTCAGTAATTAATCAATAAATTAAATGTTTTGGGTCTCAAGTCATCTTTAACTTTCCATTTGTCCCTAAGCTGTTGCACTGCATTGCTTACTGAAGGCAAGTACTTCTCCTCTTGCTAAGAAAAATAAAGGTATTGCCTTATTAAACAAGTGTATGTGGACTCTCTGCACACATGCGCATGCACACGCCTTGAGAGTAGTGTTTCATTAGTCCCAACTGGGAGGGCAGATTAAAGAAAAATACCAGAAACCATACCTACAGCCTGACATATCTATGATATGTTGCAATGCTAGATCTCCTTTCCCATAGCACATATCAATATGCTGTGCTCAGTTTTACTGAAGTGCTTGGCAGAAAGCATTCCTGACTCACAACGGTTTCTGTTCGCTGGACTGACCAGAGGTGAGTCATACCTAATAAACTGCCATAAAATACACATACACACAGCACTTTGGATCAATGATTTCTCTGCTAAAGGATGTTACTGTGTAATGCAGCTTTAAGTTTTCAACTTTGTCATATTTTCTAAACTCTGATCTCTTCAATTTACTTTCAGTTATGTGACATTCCCCTTTAGCGGAGTGAAAGCATGCATTAGCTAAACAATGTGGTTTGGATTTAGTGTTCCCATGCATCATCGTGAAAATGTTTGTCTCAGCAATAGTGTCATTATTGTTACTGGGAACAGCTGCTCTACCATGTCTTCTGATTGTGGAAAGCAGAGTATCTCCCTTCCCATACCAGTTTACAAGCTGGGAAATTAAAGCAGGACCATCGAGTAGGAGGTTTATGAGTACACACTGTTCTGTACCTGGCTTTCTCCTACCACGAATGAAGCAGAAAACACAGCGCAGAAAGAACAGCAGCAAAATAAATATTGCAAATAGAAATGTAGTTTGGCTCCCTCCACTGGCAGTTCTTCTGGCTCCGGACCGGGGTCTAACCTGAGACAGAAATCCTCCTCCTCAGGTGCAGCTCTCTGGCAGTTCGGCTCCATTAGACACGACATCCTTTGAGCAAGCATTAGAGCAGGGAGTTTGCTGCTGATCAAGTGGATGTTTAATATCTCCCCTGAGTTTCTGAAGTGGAAAGATGTAATCCTCTGCGTTTTTGCCAGCGCTCCCAGCCTCACAGAAGTAAGTTTCCACATCCAGCTCTGTGTGGACGATGGAGTCCCTCTGGCTTCACCAGGAGTGTCACAGCGACAATGCTGTGCTCTGCTGGCCCATGCAGCTTGGCTCAGGCCAGCTGGCCATTTTTAAGGAAAGCTCACAAAACTTAGAGCTATTTGTGTGATCACATAGAAGAGCAGGCTCTAACTCACCTTGCAGAACAAGATCCTCAGAAGTAACTAGGCTTTATTTTAAGATGGATTAAAGCTGTTTTACAGATTATGAGACCTTTTGAAATGTCTTCAGTGGGAAACCATGCTTTCAGTCACTAGACATTTCTGAAAATCCAAGCTCTGTTAACTTTTCAACTACATGAAGACCATACCTTTAGAATATATTTCTTTTCTGATTTGGAGCACACAGCTCTATTTTTTGAAAGGATCTTAGAATCCCGACTTTGTTCCAAAAATGGGAATTAGGCTCTCTGAACACTCCACTTCACTTGTACCAAACAAACTTAGTTTGAGTAAGGCAATTACATAGTCAATACACTCCCATATAGCATATCAAAATGTGTAATAAAACAGTTCAAACAAACATATTAAGCTACAAGGATTTTTGACAACTTTACCTACAGTATTTTCATTGACATTTCTTTTCGGCCCCAAAATAACAATTTGCATCAACCACAAATGCTGAAGTTCCAGTAAACTTGAGGGGTGAGAAGAGTTGGGGTTTCCTAGGTGAAAAAATACACACAAAAATGCAGGCACAATGCCAGAAATGTCACATCCTGTACAGAAGTAGCAGAAAACCAAGTTTTACCCATTTCTGCTTAGACAGATATATTCTGTACAGTCTGCTTACAGTCAGAGATATTGTGGTTTCTGCATAATTACTTTCTCCCAATCAAATTAAATCTAGCAAAAAAAAAATTCCTTCAGCTAAAAGATAGACAAAATGCAGAGTAATGGCTAACAGCTGTGTAGGTAAGAGTGCAAAGGCAAAAGCAGGGAATTCTGCCTTCAGCCTTACAACAGGACAGCTATGTATGGCACAGGTCTGAGCAGTTCAGGCATGAACAAGATGGCTTATTTGTTACGGTAAAATGCCCAAACAGGCTACTCAGTGATACTTGTCAGCCCAGTAGTTTCTCCAGGAAAATTGTCTCATAGCTGTGTTCAAGGCAAAAATTAAGATTGCTGGGCAGCACTCCAGCTTCTGCCTCTCTGCACCACTTCTGAACAGAAATGGAGGGGACAGATCCTGGCCTAACAAGACACCAGCATCCACCTGCTTTTCTTCAGTGAATACCGGGAGGATTTAACTGCAGTACGGAAACTTTGCTCCTTCATTTTCCTTGGCAAAAGTGAAATAAAGGAAAGAAAAGTCACCAACATCAGAACAGTCCCTGAGAGGAACATGGTATTCATCAGTCACAAATATGCAGGAAACCTACATATAATAAAGGATAAACAGCATCTCAGAAAAAAAAGCACCTAGGTAGAGAGCACATTGTCATCCATTTTGGTGGAAGAAATCAGAGAGTACATAAGTGTCACAGACACATGGAGGGAAGTGATCATGGGTGGGAGGATGTGCAGCGTGGCAACAAAGATGTTGCTGATGACCATGAGGTATCATCATCCTCCTTGTTATATCCCAGCTGTCCCCACAGTCAGGGAAAAGAAATTCATTACCTACAGCTTTCCTCCTCAAATCCTCCATGTCTTCTGTTTTTACTGTGGTTTACATTATAAAGTAACCCCTTGCAAAGAAGATGGAGCAGCAAAACACAAGTGATGATGTGTCTAATCTCTTCATCATGTCAAAGAACCACTTCATTGCCCCACAATGGCCCTACACCAGTACACTGTAACATATGGGGAGTGAAAAAATAGCTCTTTTTCTCAGATTTGGTCTCACACAAATTAGGCAGATGCATAACTCTATCTTTTCCCACTGGAGGAGGATCTGGAGCCACAGACTAGAGCAGCCAAGGCGAGACAGAGCCAGGGGACCTCCCAACAACGCCTCAGTGTGCATTTACAGCTTCACGCAGTGTCTCTGGCAGAAACTTCCTGGGAAGGAAGACAGTGGTCCTATCCTCAGGTCTCTCTGAAGAAAGAATTCCACCTAGCCAGGAGGGCATGCCATTTAGGGCATGACATTTATAGCTTTCAGCAGACTCTGGGCTAACACATTCATAACAGTCCAGCTCCCTTCCCGCAGTTGCTGGGGGGAGATGGGGGAGACATTTCAGCTGCAGTGCAAAATAATAGCTTGTTTTATTCTGATGTGCAAGTATCATCATTACTGTGGGAGAAATTAAGGGGAAAGCCAGGCCCTCAACCTTGTGCGTTACACATAGTAAGTCGATCATCCCCATCAATGCCATTCATCAAGTTCACCAGCCACACGTTCCTCAAACTGAATTCTGCAAGGGTTTCCCAGGCATGCACAGAGCTCTGCCTATGGCAAAGTGTCAAAAGTATTACTCTAAGGAGATCTTTGTTTTGGAAACTTGCTTCTCAGCTACAGTTTGCTTCCTCTTTAACAATTTTAAAGCCAAGGAGTTTTCTTTAGTAGTTGCATTTGTTTTTAGTCTCTACTGCTTACTCAACTGGGGAAGATAACAGCTTCATATTTAGGTTACCCATGTAAAAACGTGTTTGGTGATCTCATCTTGATCCCCCCAGTGGGTAACCATCCAGATCACAAAGGGTAGGAGAAAAACCTGGCCCCACTAAGCAGATCTGGAAGATTTTGGGGGGTTTGTTTGGGTTTTTTTAATAAAATTGGAATATCTGGGTGTTTGCTACAGGCCAGCACTGAGGTGCAAGTTCCAGCCAACATTGCTTGGCCACAGTCCTTGCTTTTGTAAGAACTGACATTGACCTTTTCTCTTCAAAGGGTCAGAGTCATTTGTATGTATTACAAAACATAACAACACTTTGTCCTTGTACAGCAACTCTCATCACTACAGTTTCCAAGTGTGGGCAGGTACTGAATAACTTTTACATTTGGTCCAAATTTACAGTGCTTCATCCATGCTTATTTCATAAGAAGAAACAGTACAGAAAAACACATAAATGAGAAACAGTATTAAAAAATTATGAGCTGCTGCCTTCATGCAAGCTTAGAGGATTGTTTGCTTCTTTCCCCTCATTAGCTTGTTGCCCCCTTCTTTTTAACCTAATAACAACATTTTTGCACTAGAAAAAAAACCACATTTGAGAATCAATAATAATGCCAAAGGCAACTCTCAAGAAAAACATCATGGCAATTACTTTTTGCATCTTCCTCAAGCCACCTTTTTAAAAATATGCCAGGCAAGCCACATTTCCTCCCCTTTAACATTATGGATGTACAAGATGGAAAAATAATATCATTTTTCTGCCTGTGGTCATGTCACCTCCACATGGGATTGCACTGGATCTCATAGGTAAGAGGTTGAACAACACCCTTCTCCTTTAAGGAGTTCACAGCATTTCTCATCTTGGTCTTAAAAATTATGTGCTGCAAGAGCTGTAATTTTATGAGTAAGATGGAAAACCCAAATCCTAACTGCTTATGGTTATGAATACACTAATTCCATGACACATCACATTTTTGGAGGTTTATTTCAGAGGATGGCTGCAGAGCATTCCCTTCCTGGTGTTGGTGAGAACAGCAGAACAGCAAAGTCACCCATGGTCCCTGCTGGGGACAAGATACCCAGAACTAATCACACAAGTACTCAGGCCACTGGGCACACACTGGGGCAAGAAGGAGTGTCATCAGAGCACCCCAGAACACAATGCCTGCTCCCAGACAATGTCTCTGTATGGGTTTCACTGGGGTGAGCAACCGACTGGCCAAAAAAGCCATTTGCTGCTTCTTTGTCAACCATTTAAACCATTTTCTTGTCTTTACTCAAAACTGTCTAACAGCAGCTCATTTATGCTGACAGTGACAAGGAAACAAATTTTTCATTCATCCCTTTTAAAAGGCTCTAACAGAATGTATCATAAAAGAGCTCTGGGGATTAAGCAAAGTACAAGCCTACCAGAATCGTCAGGTAACAACACCTTTTCTCTAATGGCACCTCTCTTTAAGATGTGCTAGTGATCAGCCTTCCATCCCCCAGCTTTTTCCTTGCTCCCACACCACTTTGCTCTGAATTTCAAAGCACAGCAGTATTTGCATAAACTCAGCATACTCCTCAGCAGCCTGGGACACTCACTGCAAGGTGGTTTGGTGAATTAATAAGGAAATTATGAGATTATAAATTGAATTTCAAAGGAACTTTAGCTGTATCAGTTGTCAGTGTGCTTTCTAGTTTTATTGCTGTGGACAGCTGAGAACTAGAAAAGCACAGTAGTTTATGCTATATAGCATCTGCAGATTGGTGCACACCACAGACTACCGCTCAGAAATTTAGGTTTTAGTGCCTTAGCACATTTCTTATTAATAATGTTTATGATAGCATCACCATGAGGGAACAAGTATACATATCATATACAAGTATATGATCCTGCACTTATTGATGTTGTTACTCCTGCAGGCCACTGCAACCCAAATTATTTCCACTGTACATTTCTCATTCCAATCAGATATTTCTCTTCCTAAAAAGTTCAGACAAACTGTTTCACTTGTCAGTGAAGCAAGTTCACAGTTTTTATTACATATTCACTCCCTTCCCATCTTCATGCTCCAGAAGAGGAGCTGACCACACTGCTATGAAGTAAGTTCGTATGATCCAGCTGCCAGTGGTTCATCCTTGAAAATTTGTTATGAAGGAGGCAAGCAGACAAATCCTAACCAAATTTCCACTGATGATGCATGAATAACATTTTTCCCCATCCAGATCAACAGAAGAAAATACTTTTATCCTTGTTTGCTCATAGATAGCTCTCAACTGTCACGCAGTTAAGGTGTTAAACCAGACGTGGGTAAAAAAAAAATTCTCTACAAGATGTAGAATACTATGGTCACTCAGGACAGAAAACACCATGCAAATTATGAAAGATTATGATATTACAATACAAAACTGGCCATGTGTTTGTATTACAGTTATTGGAAGCATAATTCACAGGGCTTTGCTGTGTGAACTCCTATGCAGTAGCAGTTGCATATGCATCTTCTCCTTTCCTCTAGGATACTCAAGGTGGAAATTAAGTCACCGCCTCTCCCACTCATGACCCATCCACTCAAAGGACAGTCTTATGATACCTTCCTGAAAGGATGAATTCACTCTTGTAGTCATATGAAATTCAGTACCATAAATACTTCATTTATCAGGAGATTTTATATGCCTTTTGAGAGTCCCCCATATGGCAAAGATTCCTTTAGTCTAATTCTTGTTTACCCTAGCATGTTACTTCCAGTGACTTTGTTGCTTATCTCATCTGTAATATGATTTATGTTAACTCATTTCCTGTAAAAGCATACACTAATAAAATGAAAAAAATTGTGAAGAAAGAGCAGGCCAGCTTTGAATTGGCATGGGATACTTCATGAGTAACTAGATTCAAATCCTTTTAAATTACTGTTTCAGTGAACCTTTAAAGGCTCTCAAGGGAAATTTTCCCTTCTTCTACAGTTCCCATAAGACTGTTTCATGGGTGCTGTTTCAATAAAACCCTGATGCAATAGATAACCTTGTACTACAAAGGACCTAGGTCCTTTCTTTTAAAGGACACCTGCTGTTCATGCTAAAGAAAGTAGGAACAAGTTTCATATCCATCCCAAATAATCTTCACAAACAGATGCTTAAAGAAAAAAAGTCTGATAAATGGCCAGAAACATCACATGACAGCAATTTGATAGCATTTTTACCTTTTAATAGTTCCCTGGAACACCTCTGCATGGTCTGGCTTGAGCCTACAAACCACTGGGAATCCGCCATGGCTTGTACTTGCAAGAAGCCGAGCCAAGGAGGCAATGTTTTCCTTCAGGTGAAGGACTCTGACGCCAGGCTCCATGACGTCGCTGGCAGAGAACAATTCCAGGTTCAACCTGAAAGACACAGAGCAGACAGCCAAAGGATTATTTAGTAAACAGGAAACGAGGCATACTGTACCATGTTAGCGTTTGACGAGTTTATAATGTGTTAGTAAATTACTTCAAGATGGGAATCAATCTCCTTTATTTGCAAATGCAAAAAAAAAAAAAAGAAAAGTAATTACCCAATAAAACTGCTTATCAAGCACTGCCTTTCTTTGTGTGAGATACATGATAAATTCAACCCTATGCCTGACATGGTCATCCTAGACAGGATATCGTAAGACTCATTTATCAATTTGCATGACTTTTCACATTAAAAAAAAGATTTTTAATCTGAGCTGAAATACTCTGGAATTCTGGCTGATATCAAATAGTTTAAAGTTAAGCACTTTGGGGAAATTCAGGCTTATGCTTATCATTGCAATAGGTTTTTTTGCAGCGGTAGCAGCTTGAAAGATATCCCCTTCAAAGATAGCTTACAAATCATATACAGATTTTCCAGTATTTTCCAACACTTCTCAGGTTCTAGGCAAAGTTTCAGGAAATATGAACATACAAAATTGAAAAACGTGTATGCACTATTTCTGACAGTAGCATGAAATGAAAAATAAAGATACTTTCTGTAAAATTCATGAGTAATTTCTATGGAATTACAGTAGGCCAAATTCTTACAACTGAAGTCAATGAACTGCTCTAATTTTAAGTTTGTTTTCTATCTTTTAAAAATATATTAATTATTCTGACTATCATCTGGACACACCATAAGCCAGAATCTCCTGTCCAGACACAGGCTGACACAAACCACAGACGGAGACAACAGGAGCATAAATTTGCCCACATCCTGTTTTACCAATGTACCTTTCATCCCTGTGGTAAAAGCAACTCTTTCCATATGCTGTTAATTATTGTCCTCCCTCCTAAGAGACACGAGGTTATTTTTTTCATGCCAATTACTCTGATAGCTTGTGATGTGACCACCTGCCTAAGAATAACTGATGTGAGAAGACAATGTACTTCATACATGGCACCTACACAGCTGTGAAACAAGTTTCTTCTTCGTCTGAACTAGAACGGATTTAAATGAATCCTGAAAAAGAACAGTCTTATATGCGTCAAATCACGTCATACCCATCCCCAGTTATATGAAACAGACTGCAGGCAATGAAAATTTGGAACACCATGTTATTACAGATCCACATTTCAAGGGACCAGAACACCAATTTATGGAAAAATGAACCTCTCTGAACCGCATTTTGCTTCTGAGTTAAAATGAGCAGTAGTTTACCTTGCAAATCAAAATGCCTGAGTGCAAAATTTAGCATCAACTAGTGAAAACAAAACCTAAAAATCCCAAAGAGATGGATTTGTTCATTCTTAATCTCACTGACTGCTACCAGTTGATGTAATACAAGTGATGGAATGCAGTGGGAACCACAGATGCTGCTCAGGATGAGTTGCTGTCAGAACTGTACCACTGTGGCTGTTTGCTGCGTAAAACACTCCAGCAGAGGAATTTTATTTTTCTTAAATGAGTTCATCCTCTGCTTCTTTTCCATCTCCATAGGCCAGGTAAAAATTTGTATTTGCCTGCCTTCAGCTTTGTCTAGAAATACTTACTCTGTATTACTATTAAAAGTACTGTACCTAGCACAATGAACACAAAGTGAAAGCATGATTAATGATAATAGCTACTCCCGAATTACATTAAATATGTGCAAACCCCAAATGATTTTTAAATAAGAGTAATGTGAATAGTTGCATTCCAGCAGTTTCTAGAGTGTATTTCTTAGCAGTACATAGGTTTTCCATTTTCAGAACTTTAGTTTTGCTCTGTTGCACGCAAAGCAAATGTTCCAACATTATTGCAGAACTCCAGGAATCATCCTTAGGTTTTGTTAAATCAGTCATTTGTATAAAAGCAAGGGATAGCTCATTATACAGTTCTGTGATCTTGGCTTTGTCTGGGATTATAAAGTGTCTGTATTGTCTACATCAACTCCATACCTTGCATTATCATTGGTCAACTTTTTCAGATGTAAGAACACACTAAGGACTGGCGCTGATTAACTGCTCATTGTCAGTGACATTTCTTTCAATGAGTCTTCTGTCTGTTGCTGTAAAGAGTAACCTTGCTTTGGGGGTGGAGGAGACAGCAGGTGAAAGAGTTGTTTTATGACTGTTACAAGCCCAAGGCATCTTTAAATAGAAATGGCTAAAGAAAGTCTTTACCAATATATTGCTTCTCAGAAAATCACCAAGACAACGTAGTGTTTTATCTATACGATCATAAGAATGAAGGATCGTTCACGTTGGAAGAGACCTCAGCAGTTCTCTAGTTCAACCTTCTGCTGAAGGTAAACTCAGCCATGAGCTCAAACTATGTCCTTGGGCCTTTCTCCAGTCAGGTCTTAAAAACCTCCAAGGATGGAGGCTGCGCAACCACCCTGGGCAGCCTGTGCCACTACCCCACTGTCCTAGTGGTGAAAAGGTATTTCCTCATATCCAGTATGAACATCTCTTGTTTCAACTTGTGCCTGTTGTTTCTTGTCCACCATGCACTATTGTGAAGACCATGGCTCCATCTTCTCAATGATCTCCAATAGTTACAGGGGCAGGGGGGGCACACTCTTAAGTGCCTCCAAAGCATCCTCATCTCCAGGCTGAACAAGCCCCAGTTCTGCAGCCTCACAGCACAAGTGGCCCAGCCCTGAACACTGCAGTTTGGCAGCATCTGCAATTCTGTTTAAAGTACACTCCATTGTCTCCTCCATGTCATTTATGAAACAGTTAAACAGGCCAGGTCCAGGGATAGACCCTGTGGTGCTCTACTTGTTAGGCCTCCAGGCAACGTATGATCCATTAACCACCACCCTCTAAGGCCAACCACCCAAACAGTTATTTTACCATCTGGTTGTTCAGCCTCTAAACTGTAACATCTTATCTTGGACACAAGAACATGATGCAAGACAGTGCCAAAAACCTTGCTAAAGTCAATGATATCAACTGCTCTCCCCTCATCCACAAAGCCACTCATTTGTGCATAGCAGGCAATCAGGTCAGTCAGCCATAATATACCTTTGGTCAATCCATCCTGACTGTTCCTGATAACCACCTTCTCCTTCATGTGCCAGGATCAGCCTTCCCAGCAGCAGCAAAGATCCAAAGATGGCAAAGGAAACTCAAAGAAGAGCCAGAAGGAGAGTACAGACAGTGAACAGAAGCCTGAAAACCAGCCCAGGCACCTACATGCGCATTAGCCCACCAACAGCTGTGCCAGCTGCCCAGGCCATGCTCACAGCCCTCCAGGTAGTGTCATGCTGCCCACGGGCCAGTTAGACACCAAATGTACGCCAAAGCCAGGCATCAGCCCCTGCGGGCAGCATCCCCACCATTCATGAATCCCTTCTCCTGCACAACTATAAGCCTGCCCAAATGCCTCCCAAGGATGCTTTGTTTAGCTGGTGAGTGTTTATGCAACAAAGCCTTTGGTTTCACAATGCAGTTTCAAGCAAGGACATTTCATTTACCATTTTGAAAATGTCTTTTTGTATGGAGTAACAAGAGGTACTTACATTTGGATTTTATCAAGTAAATCTTTCTTACATGATTAGATTTACCTCAAGGAGAGACACAGAACTGTAGTCACACTACTAAAATAGATCTAGCATAAATTTTTCTTATATAGGACATGTGAGAACATTTTCTCCCAAAATGTAATTCACTATAGCAGCATAACGTGTTAAAGTATTAAGGCTATTTCACCAACATTATGATATCCAAGTTTCAGGTTCCTTTCAAGAGCACATCCATGAGGCTGGATATAACATGGAATGAAGACAACCTGCCTTATGACCTAAATAAGACAGTCATTTGGTAAGAAGCCATTATCCCTGAATGGTAAACTGTCTTGAAATGATTCATGGAAATGTAGTTCAGGCCCTGTTGCTATTAAATCCAATGGAAGTCTTCCCACTGAAATAAATTGTTACAGATCTAAGCATAACAGATCTAAGCATAACATGGAGGTTTCCTTAGACAACATGCAGTACAAGAGAACTTTTCTTCAAATAGGATTTACTCTATATTTTATGCAAGTTTCAAATGATTAAAAGGACTTTAAGTGGGTGGGAAAGAAGCATAATCCTAACTCAAACAGACTGCAAGGACCAAGGTGCATGAGAACACAGGCAGTGCTGCTTGCTTGGATTTATTCACAGACTTGCCCTTATCTGTTTTAGCTGTCACTTCCACCCTCCTGTTTCTGCACTGAGAATGTTTACCCATTGACTCGCCACAGGCCGTCCTGCTCAGGACAGCCCTAGCTTTTATTTAGGCTTCTTGTAAACCATTGTTTTATTGCCCTGACTGGCCACTGCATCTTGTATAAATAGTCCTCAGGAGGTTGTTTTGGGATTTGCTTAATGCTTGTGGTGATTTTTAGTCTGAGCATTGTTGGGACTCTGAACAATTGAGAGGGCAGGCTAGTTAGCTTAAGGGAACATCATCAGGTTGGAGGTCATTAAAACTACTTACCTATGTTATAAACATCAGCAAGTATTAGAGCTATTAAGTTCTAGTTTCTACTATTCACGCTTTTCTGAGACTAGGGCATTCTTTTTTTTAAATACATTTCATTTGGCCAGAAAAACTGAACAGATTTATTTCATAATTTTCATTCTAGTACAGAATCAGCTACACTGCTATGAAGACCTGTAGCTGCTACTACATTATAAATACAGTTTACTTATATTAGCTTTCTTTTGCTCTATCATCTTTAATGAAAACCCATTGTGAATATACTCACAACATTGCAGGGAATTGCTTACATTTAAATACTAATTCTTTTTTTACTTAAAAAGTTATAAAAAAAGATTTCTACATACTTGTCACAGGACCACAAATCTTCTTTTCAACAAGACATTTGGTAAAAGTGAACTATGAAAGTATTTGAAAGCAGTGGAAAGCGAACTTACCCAAAAGCTACATGCCAGTATTGATCTCACTATACTACAGAAATGTTAATCATGTGCAGATGACTGAATTCAGTAGTTTCAAAAGTGAATTCTGTGAAAAAAATGGTTCTTTAAGTATGTTCACAGAATACCACTGAGATCAATAACTGGAAGCAAAAAGCTCTATAAAACCTCCTTTTGCTGGAAAAGGACACCACTTAAATTAAATTCATTTTAAAACTGATTTGCTCCACTCAGTGCTAACCCCTGAAATAGACATATTTAAACAGATTAAGGTTAAATTCAACCAATAAAATCACCGTGTGCATTGATGTAAGTGCTAGTGATATGCTTTTGTTTAATTAGATCTATTTAAAATCATTTTTCAGTGGAACTTTGCATGGCAGGCAAGGCCTACGACTCCTTGCTGTCTCTATTTTAGTTGAACACTAAACTGAGTGAGAAATTCTTCCAGTTAAATCAGGAGCCAGAAGTTTGGCAGAGTTCAGTCTCCGTTCAGTATATCTACAAATATTTACACTGACTGTAAGATGACAAGCTTCCCAGCATCCCCTGGTCCTGGCTCCCTCAATATTCTTAAATGAGGGGACATTTAGCTATTCAGTCTAAAGGCCTTTTGATAGTACAGCACTTATTGTGAAATGTGTTGTTTGGGTTAGCTGAATGTCTCTGTCACTTATTTCCCAGAGAGGATTTGAAAGTTATATATGTTTAGCAACTACTGTATGCTAAAGACAAATGGATTTCCACAAGGTCTCATAATCTGCTGGGAAACTGTCTCTCTCTAATGCTTGAAAAATTGCAGAACAAAAAAGAAACTAAGGAAACAGATAAGAAAGCCTTTGCGTTTTGGAAGAGATGGATGGGGAGGAGGGGAATGTTGTATGTTTGAGGGGGTTCTGCCAAGAGTTTGCTTTTCTGTTCCTTTATCCCTTATAAAGTTTTTCCCACCAGCACTGTCAGTAAAAAATACTACTAAGGTAGAAAAATAGTAGCTCCTACCCACTTTGCATAGATGTAGCTGTTTATACAAGTGCATTTAGCTTTAAAAAAATGAAATAGGTTGTGTATGAGACCTTGGGATAAGCAGGTAAACTATCATGTGAACGGATCTACATGCTGGAATTACTCAAACAACAGCTTGGAAACTACAGCCTCAGCTCACCACATGTGAAACCATAGGTAAAAACTTAAAGGTCATAGTTCTTGACTTAGTTTTCACAGTGCAAGTCCAAAACCAAGTTTACAAATTGTAAGTAGCAGCCTACTTTAGTCATGTCAGTATTAAGGAGAGTACAGGCATCTAAATATTCAGAGCTATTGACAGTGCCTGCTCACTACTTCCACCCAAACCTGAAGGCATCTAAACTCACTTGGTGTTTCTATTCAGAACTGTGCATTTCCCACATTCTTAGTAATGTCTGTGGAAATGTCTCAGTCCAAAAAAGCAGCTGTCTGGAATGCACCTGCTCTCAACCCTTACACGTATATCAACAGCACTGCGAGTCCAGCGCAAGGCACTGCACCATGGCCGTTGAAGAGTGGCATCCAAAAGACATGACCTGTAGAAGACTATATTTAGTGGAAACATGAGCGATCTGAAATGGTTTTTCACTTCAGCCATGGGGGATCCAAACCCTCACCTGGGATCTCTAAGACACAGGGGATGCTGCAGCACACAGGCTCTCAGGGGGCCAGGAGCAAACACCCTCCTGCCAAGGCTGCTCAGCTGAACAGTCAGGCAAGGAGGACCCCTGCAAGCAACACCTAGCCAGCTCTAGAGAGAACATGTGTGAATGTGTATAAATGTACACAGAGAGAAAGATCCAAAGATGGATTAGCTATCTTGATGTCTAATGGGTTAACCCTGGTGGACATACTACTATTATTACTATTAATACATATTACTGTATGCAGAATTGGAATGATTCAGCTATCCTTATATTTTCCATATTATTATCTGAGCCTGTAGGAATCTTTTCCCTCCCCCCCCCAAAAAAAAGTGTTAAGCTTGTGTTAAATCCATCTGCCCTGTCATAACCAACCAGAGGCAAAGAAAGTAATTTCTCAAAATGAAACCAGTACAAGCTATTTAAATTCAAAGAAATGTTTCAAAACAAACTTGCATAGGAAAGAAGTGAGAGAAGTAAGTAAATTGAACACTAAAATAAATAACCTCATGATCTTGCTTATAACCAAACAAACAGGAGAGTGCATGTTCTCTGGATAGATCATTGCAGAGCAATTTCCAAGGGAAATTCACAAAATACTAAGCTGGCTCCTGCAGTTTGAATGCAATGACATGATGAGTTTCTTGCAAACATATGCCAAAAAACTTAATCCAAACTGGAAAGAAGAGAGGAAAACTCCTATGAGACACTTTTTATAAAAGCTTCATTCAGGGCCTCCACCCTCATGTACTGTACCAGCCACCTTAGCTTTTCCACTCTGCCTGGCCCAAGAAAGCACCAGCTAGCATATTAAAAATGCTGGCTTTAAAATGTTTAGGGATGGACAGTGACAGCAATGTACATTTTAATAATCAGACACAGATTATCAAATGACCTTTTAGTCAAAATAAGGTACAGAGATTTAGGTCTAACAGACTACAAAATGAGTAAACTGAAGTAATACAGATGGGAAAAAAAATATGAAAAAGATTTCAGATTGCTCAGTCCCTCAGGCACGTTCTAGAGGAAAACTGTAGCCAGGTTATTAAAACACAATGTTGGGTATCTCGAGATACAGATCATACCCTGTTCCCAGTCCAGTAAATAGAAGTTTTTGACACTTATAACCAGGATTTCAAGCAAAAGCACTTCTCCTTCCAGCTGTACAATCAACTTCCTTGGGAAAGTCATTCCTCAAACTTTATCATTCCCATTTCTAAAACAAAACTAGGCCACTTCTTACACCACAAGCACATTGGGAACCACAATTAATTTTTCATTAAAATACTGTAAGCTACAACTTTCTACATACATTCACCATTTTAAAAAAACATTTCTTTAACTAACCCTCCTGCTCTCTAAGTACCATTCATGTGCAGCACATGTTTTTTCCTTGGTTATGACTTACAACAAGGATCCACTACTACAAGTGGAGAATATGTGTGTACTTACATCCCAGTTTAAAATAAGAACATAAATGCTAGTATTACTGATCTAGTCTTCCAGAAAATGAGTGGTGATCTCTCTGCACCTGACAGTGTATTTGGAATGAAACACAGTCAACATATGCACCCAAAATTCTGGGAATGGATTGTGTGTGTCTAACTTGCTTTCTCTCTCCTTCCTTATCCCCAACACCAGGACTCAGCTTCCTCAGGCTTTTTTCGTCACTTTCATCTCCCACTCACCTACTGTCACAACTTCATGTATTGAATGGCAGCAGCTAATAAAACTATGCTCATGGCTTTATAGCTTTTCATAAAACTACTCCATTCTGTGCCTTTTTTTCACCTTACTTCTGCTGTGGCTCTGTGTACACTCAGTGTACTGAAGAACAAGCCTCCCTTGTGATTGTGTGAAATAGCATTTAACAGCTTCACAAAACTGATATTATTTCTAAAAAGGGTATTTCATTTCTCAAACATGCTGAAACTCATTAAAGTATTTTGTGCCATCTGTTTCCTCTTTGTAAATAACTAACTGTTTCCATCATGGCAACCACTATGACAAGCTACTAATATTTATGAGGATGTAGCAACTCTCACAGGAACATAAAAAGTGGCATATATGTGAACAGCAAAGAGAATACATTTCAGCTTAAGGTGAACTTGGAAGCAGTCCCCAGCACCAGCATGAAGATGATATTTTTACATGTAACTTGGGAACACCGAAGTGTAACTCTTACATAAATGAATGTCTGCATTCCCATATCCAGCAAAGACCCCCAGGGGATGTCAGCCCCCTTCGAGTCAGACCCACCATTTCTTGAATGAGTTCAAACAGTTGTTCAATGACATCTTCATGAGACTGGCCACTCTGCCGGCACAGATGGCTTTCCGGGGAGGTTGGCTGGCTTTAAGTGGAAACTGTCAGTATCTGCCAAATGGTGGCCAGACACCAGAGCAGACTTAACCAATTAGTGAAATACCCCATCTGATGGCTGGATGCGATTTCTCTCTGTGTGTATGTGCACACTCCACCTGCGTGCTACCACATCTGAAGGCTGCGGTGGTACCCATGCAGGCAGCCTGACCTCCCAGGTGAGCCAAAAGGGAGCCAGTCTCCTCTTCACTGGGCCAGCAGCAGCTGTTTCAAGTTTCCCGCAGCTGAATGTCGCTGTGTGCATGTTTTACGTAAGGGCCTGTAGGAGCCGGAGGGGCTCGCTCGCTGCCCACCAGCGAGCTGTGAAACACAGGTGATTAGTTCCAGATGCTGCTTCAGCGCCTTTCCTTTGTGGAAAGTGTGCAGAAGTCACTTATTTTGGTTTCACAGGACTCCCCAGAAAAGGAAAACACACCAAAAGACAGTGTGGATTTTATCTTTCCCTCAACATCAGGCAGGCTGCAGTGGCAGCTAAGATGTCTGTGGAAAGACTTCTCCATGAGCTGAAGGGTTCTGTCTGACACTCACTATATACCTTACAGCTGATTCATGATGGACCTTACAGCAAGAAGTAGAACCTCATATTAAGTTCCTCTCCATTGTCACAGCATGCCCAATACTTGCAGCAGGTTTGCCAACCCCATGACAGTCCCATTCACACTCTAACAGGGACCTCGCTTTGGACAGGTAAGAGAAGTGTCTTGTGACAGAAACTAGAGAAACAGGATAGGTGCTTCAAAACTCACTATATTTGATCTGCTGTTCATGTCTCCAAACTTCCTCCCTAAGGTTTTAATCAACTGCACCAAACCAGTCTTCCAAAGTTCTTGTAAGTTTGTTTCTCTTAAAAATCTTGCTACAGGAAAGCCATTTTTCTCACTGCTTCTGAATTATAATAAAAGCAGATCATGTAGCTGCATCTATCTGATAATTTACAGTACAACATTCACTTGTAAATTCAAAACATTTTCTTCCCTAGCACACTGTGATCTCAATCAGTATATAATCTTGATAGAACATGCCATTTACATTTTGCATATTCAGGGGCAGGGGGGAATCCAGATTTAATTGTTCATAAAAAAAATGGGATGATAGAGAAGCTGAGCCTGCAGTTTTTAGACATATCAGAAAATATAATTTCTTAGAGCCTGAAACCATTCCAGTGCAAAACATTTTGGGCTGATGGAAAGGTAATCGTGCAAATATACAGGCCTTGTGTAAACATTAAAGTATCTACAAGATCCTTCAAGGATTTCAGTCAGACAGATTGTTGGCTCATCTTCACTATCCTTGTCATTATATTTTTCTGTATTCGTGCTTCTATTGTATATACTTGGTTATGAGGACTGCAGTAACTACCAATACACTTCCAAGTGCAGCAGGTCAGCAGTGAGCTTAGACTCAGCCTCCAGCCCTTCTATCAAAGGCGGGTTCTGCTGGCCGGGTCTCCATGAGCCCTCCTCTGCCAGCTCCATGTTTGCTCTTCATCCACTGTGCTGTGTAAGCCTGCAGCTCCTAACCTTGAGGGCACAGTGCCAGCTCCAGCTCTCATCCTGGACATTTTAGGAAAGGGAACAGCTAAGGGTGGGAAAGGTTTATTTTAGGTTGGAAGAAGGGTTATATCTGCTGGCATTTATTGTAGCATGGGAAGAGTAATTTGTTTTATTTGTTCAGACTCTGCTCTAAAAATAAATAGTAATGTAACCACAATCTTGTGCATCTTTATATGGTTTTACCAATCTAAATAAATAAAGTAATTTTGATTCATGGTAGTAACTTCGTTAAATAGTCAAAATTTGAGCAGGTTGAAAATCATCTTCTAGGGTTCACAAGAAATTTTGCCTTTACATAAGGCCTTTCATTTAAGAACTTGACAATACTTGGCAAAGACAACAGATGCTAAAAGCTACACGAGGTGTATAAGGGCTATTTTCCCTTCTGTAACTGAGAAGATTGAAAAATAAATCGGTTTGGCCAAAGTAACATAAGGAAATGGGCCAGACACGAAAACAGAACAGTCTGTCCTCCTCAGTCTCCTGCTTCCTTCCATATAGCCTTCCTCTTCCTGTCTCACCTGAATATTCATGTTTGCATGTGACTTTTTTTCCTAAGAGACATTATTCAAATTTGGACACTGAAATCACTTCGTGCTAAATTTGAAATTTTTGGTGAAATTTAATGGTAAAAAATCTGAGAAAACAGTTTCTTTGGTCACTGAAGATTAAGGCTGAAAAGGCCCATTAGGCCATTTTGTAGATCACTCAGTGTCACTGAGTCTTGTTTTTCCCCAAAAATCCTATAAAGAGAGATAATCAGATCTCCTGAAAACTACAAAGCTAAGTAGCCTTGTTTAACACCACCTGTCAAAAAGAAAAAAATGCATCAATATATAGTATTGGGGTTAATATACATCAGTAACTTGGCCCAGCTGGAAGTTCATCTTCCATTCATGTTCAGATTGAGACAACCTTCTTCACACAGATTCATGTGCACCAAGTCTTCACCTTCTTTCTTTAGGAGCAGTTCTGGATAATTTGGAGTTAAACACAGTTTGAAGGCTTAAGCCCAGTGAAGCAAACTAGTATGACCCTCTTGCCAGGTTGAAAGGATTGTGAAGGGAGACAGGCTGGACTTTGCCACAGAGATCTGCAGGAGCTGGTACAGGGGCAGAAGGGAGCAATAAGTCCTTTCACCCATCCCACATGGGCACCACCAACCCCATGTTGAAAACAAGGCAAGGCCATGCTGCTGTTCTGTGAACATAAAGTGACATCTGGCTCTGCCATAGTATTTTTGTCAGGGGGTCAATACCACTGTTTATGGCTCATACAGTTGCTTCTCAGGGAATGGGATCACACTAAACTCAAAACCCAGAACAGGAGAATAGCAAAAAAGGGACTAAAACCAGTTCTTTGCCATGTTTGCTTAAGCCTGACATAGAGGCAGCTTAAAGCCCAAATGTAATTTTAATAAATCTCACCCACATCCCAACACCCTCCCTCCATCTTTTCTGTAGCAGCCAGGGTTCTCCTCAGACAAAGCGTAGCCTTGTTACAGCAGCTCCCTTTTTCCTTTGTGCAGCCAGAACAGGATCCAGCTTCCACCGCAAACACTCTACAAAAGATGGGCTGGATGCCCTCTGATGCTAAAACACTGCCAAGTCCACCCCCTAATGATGCCTCTCAGGATGAAAGTGCCAAGCAGCCATGAAACACACCAGCTTCTCAAAGAGGCAAGATGGGATGCACCATGTGCATCTTGGTGAGTTGTCTTTGAATGAACACTTGTGTCATTCACAGACGGGTAAGGAATCTCTTTAGTGTAGTAGTTGCTAGTCTAGGCCCAAACCAAAAGCACACCCCTCCCCTGCCAAAGTCCAGTGATCTTCAAAATCCAAAGCCTCATCTAAAAAGTCTGCTAATTACCCCAAATTTTATAACAGGCCAAACCAGGATCCTGGATCCCAAATAACTCTCAAACTTGGGTTGGCTTAAATTCTCAATCCAACGTCTGCGGTGTGGGCTAAGGCAAAACTAGAAGAGAGAAAGAAAAAAAAATCAGCCTTGCTCCATGGATCTTTAATATAGGGCCACCTCTGATACACTTTAAAAAAATATAATGAGACCACTATAATATATATTCCAGCCAAAATTCTTGGCTCCCAAAAACAGCTTTATATGGTATGCAATACAGAAACACCCAGGAGACGCTATAAGAACTTTGACAAGGCTAATATTAAGCTAGAACAAAACAGAACTACTGGCACCAGCTCCACTCAGCTCTTAAGTAAACTTGTCCCATTAAAAAGTAGCCTCTAAGATATTTTCTCTCTGAAGTGTATAGTAGCTTATAAAAAGCAGGAAGGGTTGCCAAGTCATAGATGTGTTCAAGTACTCCTTACCCTCATTAAAGAACATTCCCTGGCAGCCAGCAGCTTTGAGTGTTCCAGTGAACCAGATTTTATAAGGGGGGTGTTTACAGTGGTGTGCAATGTATCTGGAAATTACGGTGCACCGTAGCAGCCCTGTACTAGATACAGCTGTGTTTGGAGCCTTATCACCCAGGGCACAGAATACAACAGGCAGGGTGATCAATGAGGTTCCAAGAAAATAACAAGTATTAAGAAAACAAATGTCAAGTCTCTCCACTCCATAGGAATAAAAGCATCCAGAGATGCCAGTGCCTAAATACAAATTGGGTAGTGAAATACCACTGAGGATCTAGGTCTCACTTCCACCAGTTTCATATATAACAGTATTTACAGAGATGTCTTCATAGTGAGCATGTACATAATTTAGCTTCTTAATGTACCCACTGATTTCCACAGGAGTTAAGAATTAAATACTTTTGTAGATCTGGACCTTAATGCTACCCCCCACCTTGTTCATTTAAAGGCTATTTTCTCTTCTCAGTTCAGCGTCTAACACATATTCTTCCTGGGAATGTTATTCAGGCCTGTAAGGAGAATGAACAAATGACTGAATACAGAAGGTCTTTGCATCCTTAACACCGATGAAGAACTGGGAAAGAGAAGATCCACACTTTCTCTCTAACAGTATGAGTGCTGAGGACCTAAAACCAGGCATTCTCTCGAGTTTCTCATTTTTCGTCCCTGCTACCAACACAGGCACTGTTTTCCAAAGCCGTTTCAGTTTCAGTTGAAGAAGGATCCCAATTTATGTGGCATTTCTATGGCATTTAAGCAAGCTGTTAGTTATCCAAATCTTTCATTCTGCATACACAAATACAATTTATCACCTGTTTATAAACACATGCTAGCTACCAGTTCCTACAGAGCTGACCCCTGCCCCTGTTATGATTTGGGGAATTCAGCAATGCACCGTTCATATATTTTGTGATCTTACAGAATAATTAATATTGAACAAAGAGGATGTAGAACCTGCCACACATGTAACTGTGTCACCTACACTTTCCCAGGGCAGCAATAACATAGTTACAGACCCTCAGCAAGCTGACACAACCAGAGAAGGAGGATAGCCTGTGCAAAATAACATCTGGGTGTAGACATGTGAAGATAAAAATACTCCCAAAGTGTAGCAAAGTGGAACATAAATACAGCAGAGCCTCACATACTCTGGGTGGTCACTCTGAGATAAAAGGAAGACTAGAGAAGCAGATAGGCAGGCTCTCACAGCATCTTGTTAGCTGCAGAACCAGTCAGAGAGAAAACAAATGAGAAATCTTGGTCCACAGGGAAAACACATGGAAAGAAAAATCATGGCCAGGCACATTTCTGTAGAATTTTGACTCAAGTTTCAAGGATGCTCAGAAGTGATGAGGAAACAGAGAAAGAAACATGTTCAGAGACTAATTTTTTTTTAACTGTCTTGTATTAATCTGTGCATCTCTCATGCTAGGTAAAGCAATAGGATCTTGGTTTGTGAATTCTTACAAAGACTGCATGTTAGGCTTCATAATTTGTTTCAATTATGACTTTTTTTACTTTAAGAGGCAGATTATAAATCCAGAGTTCCCTTGAGTCAATATTCAGGGTTTGGGATGCCTAAGCTATAAGACAGATCTCGGGATCAGTACAAATCCTGGAGGTCTGGATGGCTGAATGGTGAAGGTTCGTTTGTTTGAGGGGATAACAAGGTAACAGAGCATCCAGGAAGTATGCTGGAGAGACCAAGACATGGTCTAGTGCCATAGAATCATAGAACAGTTCAGGTTGGAAGGAACTTTTGGTGATCATCTAGTTCCAACCACCCTGCCATGGGCAGGAACATCTTTCACTAGACCAGGTTGCTCAAAGCCCCATCCAACCTGGCCTTGAACACTTCCAGGGAGGGGGCATCCACAACTTCTCAGGGTGACCTGTTCCAGTGTCTCATCATGCTCATAATAATAAATGTCTTCCTTATGTCCAATCTAAACCCCTCCTCTTTCAGTTTAAAACTGTTGCCCCTTGTCCTATCACTACAGGCCCTGGCAAAAAGTCTCTCTCCATCTTTCCTATAAGACCTCTTTAAGTATTGAAAAGCTGCAATAAGGACTCCCCAGAGCCTTCTCTTCTCCAGGCTGAACAACCACAACTCTCAGCCTTTCCTCACGCAAGATGTGTTCCAACCCTCTGATCTTTTTCACTGCCCTCCTCTGGATCTGCTCCAACAGGTCCATGTCCTTGACCCAAAGGCTGGATGCAGTGCTCCCAGCAGGTCTCACGAGAGCAGAGTAAAGGGGGAGAATCACCTTCTTCAGCCTGCTGATCATACTTCTTTTCATGCAGCCCAGGATACAATTGGCTTTCTGGGCTGCAATTACACACTGGCAGCTCATATCTAATTTTGCATCTACCAGTATACCCAGATCCACAGGGTTGCTCTCAAACTGTTCACTACCCTGTCTGTACTGATACTGGTGATTGCCCCAATGCAGGTGCAGGACCTTGTTGAACTTCATGAGGTTCACAATGGCCCACTCCTCAAGCCTGTCAAGGTCCCTCTGGATGGCATCCTTTCCCTCAAGTGTACCAACTGCACATCAGCTTTGTGTCATCCACAAACTTGCTGAGAGTACAATCCCACTATGTCATTAATAAAGTTATTGAACAGTACCAGTCCCATTACGGACTCCTGAGAGACACCACTTGTTACTGATTTCCATTTGGACTGCAACCCTTTGGATGCAGCCACACAGCTAATTCCTTATCTATTTGAATATTCCATCCATCAAACCTGTATCTCTCCAATTTAGCTGAAAGGGTGTTGTATGGGACTGTATCAAAGGCCTTACAGAAGACCAAGTAGATAACATCCATAGCTCTTCCTTTGTCCACTGATGAAGTCACTCTATTGTAGAAGGCCACTAGATTAGTCAGGAATGATTTGCCCTTTGTGAAGCCATATTGGCTGTCTTGAATCACCTCACTGTTTTCCAAATGCCTTGGCTTCCAGCAGTATCTGTTCCATGATCTTACTGGGCACAAAGGTGAGGCTGACTGCTTGGTAGTTCCCGGAGTCCTCCTTTTTACCCTTTTTAAAAAGGGGTGTGATGTTTCCCTTTTTCCAGTCACTGAGGATTTTACCTGACTGCCAAGACTTTTCAAATATGATGGAGAGCAGCTTAGCAACTACATCTGCCAGTTCAGATGTGTATCAGCCTATTCAGACTACGTCTAAGAGGATTTAGACTAAAACTTGGCAGCATGTAAAGTGTCTAGCTATAAAACCTTTCCCAAGTTGTGATAGTATGTATTTTGCTTTAGAGTATCAGTATATTCTGTGACCAAGTTATCCAGAAACTTTCTTTAATGTTCCTGGAGAGGAAAGGGAAAGGAGTGGGAGGGAAATGAAATTGTATATATTTATATATGTCCTTTAAATGAATAGGACCAGGAAAGCAGCTATAATTCTGTCCATGGACTTGTCATCTAACTGGAATACCATGGGAAACTTTATGACTTCTTCTCCTCTGTTTTATCTGCCATGGTACGTATAGAAGTCATCCATAATGTCACAGATTGTTTTTATTTCCTCCTACCACATTGCTGGCTCTTTTTCCTCTCATGTCAAATATAGTTAGATTATACCTAGTATTCAATGTGCCTGCTAAAAGCTTTCAGATATGGCTACATTCGGAAGAAAGTTATAAAGTGTGGACAGAATGAGTTGTCAATATTTTATTCTAAAGGGTCATTTGAAACTAGGAGATCGTCCAGTAGACCTCAACACTGGGAGAAATGACAGCTATAGTGTCCTGCAAGTAGCCTCGGTTGTGGATATATACTACCCAAATATGTCTTAAGGGAAACAAAAAGTCTTTCTATAGTAAATAAATTAATTCATTTTTCCTTCTATTTCTTCACCACATTACCTAATTCATTCCTACAGAATAACTTAAAGAATCAGCATTTCTGCTAATTATTTTATAGAAGACAATAGTACAGAGTTCCTACTACCTACAGATAAATGTAGGCCCAGCACCTACACATAGGAGAGAAAATGGTTCTTATTACTGGTTATAAATGCCCACAGACTGAAGTTTTGGATACTGGTTCACACACTGGAGGTTGAATGAACACACTGTCATACAGGACAGGTTGAATTAACATAAGTTAAAAAATAAAAACCATCACTTTTTTCCAAGCTATTCATTTAGTCTATAGTCAGTGGAGGCACTTCCAGAAGACAATTCATTCTACCTGCCTTGAATTGCTATCCTTGGATGGCAGGAATCGCTGCCTGAAAATTTACATCTTACGGTACCAAACACACAGGAAGCCCAGACTAGTCATCCAGGAGTTGGGCAAGGCAAACTCCACCATAAGGGACTCAACACACTCTGTTGTTCCTCTGCTCTATGGCATCTGCTTACAAGAAACAGAGTCACAGCTGTCTGTGAAAACCTCTACTAGATTCTCCATTGGACCAATTGCACCACTGGGCATTATAGACACTTACTGCTCTCAAGACTCTGGTGACAGTGGTAATTCAGATCCCACCATAAACTTGAAGAGAAAGGGAGTCTTTTTTGTTCTATTTGTACAGCACATCACACTGTGGGGATGCTGCTCAGGATCAGGGTCTCCTTTTACTCCTTTGTTTCTCCAAGCTCCAGGTCTCAGAGAACCCATACAGTCTCCATGCAGAAGATGACACAAAAAACTTACTGATCAGCAGTGTAAGAGACCTCACCATTTTCTCCTGTGACGAACAAAAGGTTCCACATCCAAGTAGGGAATGCATTTCTGCTTCAGGAGGGAACTGTACAGGGATGCATTGAACAAGTCACCAACTATCTTGGCCACCATGACAGCCACCATTATCAGTAGCAAGGACTGGACATCATTTGTGATCTCTACCTAAGGAGAAAACAGAACAAAGGACTTTCCATTGTTTTCATATACCTGGAGACAATGGCAATGGTTGCACAGGACTACCTACTTCTTCCATGAGCAAATGGGAAGCAATTCAGTCTGCTAAAAGTGGAAGGGCACTCCCCCTCCTTTCCCAGGGAAAGGTAATCAATCAACACTTCCACCAGAGTCTTGGCTGATGCAGTGACAGCTCCCCCTCCCGTTCCTATCAGCTTGAAGCACTGCATACATTCAAACTCACATCTGATTCCCATATTTCAGGTGGCTTGTGATAATTTAGAAGTATCAGAGGAGGGTAACTAGAGATGGAGTAGCCAGATTGCTTAAAATAGCTTGGCATTGTGACAAATATTAAAAATTGCAAACAAATCCAAATATTTTTTCTTTCTTGCTGAGCACAGGATATAAAATTGTTTTCCCATACTGCTGCTTCCTGACAGAACAAGCTCCTTGTACAAATATTGTCTTGAAGGATGCCAGAAAAGGGAACAAGAAGCTTCCAATAGAAGTCCAGTTCAGGAGATCAAGCAGCAGGAACATCGCACAGTTGCCATGCTGAACAATGTCTGGCAGTACAAGGCATGGTGCAGGCATCCCCGTTCCCATGATCACAAATCTATGAATGTGGCACTGCAGCACTGGTTGTAGAGAAACATATGCACAAATTATGGTATCTCACCCAAAACATCTTTCCTAAGTATATTTGGACTTTCCCCCTATGTAGTGAGGGTATTGTTAGATGAGTGGCAAAGTATGCAGCATGTTTTAATATTTTATTCCCCTTCAGCTATTTGTTTTTGCCTCCATGGTTGGACACAGGCACCATAACAGTACTGTTAGTTCACTGCAGCACAAAGGTAGACTGAGTTCACTTGACCTACTACTGCAAATGTCTAACAGCTGTGGTGCCAGTGACTTAACAAAGCACACCAATACATCGGCCTTTGAATAAAGGATTCAGAGTGAATCCTCGTACACGAAGTAAATAGTAATGTGAATGCACTTAATACTGTTTATGCCCAACTCACAATAAAGTAAAATATTTTTCATGGTGAAAATGACTGAACAGAAATATTCTCTTTAGGCTACCTTAATAAGACATTTTAGTTAAAACTGCTATCTCCTTTCACTTCCCACTACCACTGCATCCTATTAAAAAGGGATATTCATTAGCAATTATCCTGGGATTAAATACACAAACGTTCCTCATAACACTAAGAGACTTTTGTCCAGAAACTTCTCTCCAATTCAAAGTGAATTGCAGTACATTGCCATTTAATAGACCTCATTAGCTAAAGATTGTTAAGTACTCCAAGAATCTACATTCAAAGAATGCCATTAAACACATTTCTGCCTGATAAGCTGTAGCAAATTTATCCAAGCTTATACTTTCACCCTCTTTCTGTCTCTGTTCTGGGTTTGGAAAGATAACATCCAGGATGATTTACAGTATATCCCAACAAGGGACTCATATGGCATGGTCAGCAGTGCACGACAGGGTCACGCAACTGTCCTTTCTGCTTCGACATAGCCAGGGATTTCTAATAACACCACAGCATTCTTTGAATGTCTCTTTAAACCTAGTATTCAACTGTTTTATTTAAAAACACCAGGAACATGTCAGTTGAAAGGAAAACAGCAACTGTGGGATTTTAAGAATTGCTTCATCATATCTGCCGCAACTCATTCACACAGATGGAGACTCCTTTATTGTGGATTCCTTTTAAGGCTTTTTTTAAAGTATCTTGCTGTGGGGAACTCTTCTGGAATAAAACCAGTATTAAAAATTAATATAAAAAACACTCTAAAAAGCTATAAAAGCACTCTAAAACTCTAAATTTAAAAACTCTTGAAACTGGAACTTGAAAAAGCACTCTCAAGTGATTGCTTTGACCTATACAGAATATCTCCAGAACAGCAAGAACCAGCAAGAACCAGAGCCTGGCTTTCCAGGCTCCCCTCCTTGTTTTTCATCCCATTTTATCCCTTCCTCCTACCCTCCCATCCTCTAGCGGGAACAGTCAAGCTGGCCTGGGCCCTTGTCCTTTATTGTCGCAAACATTCAGCAGCATTTTACATCTGCTATTGAGAAACTCTGAGGCTTTTGCTGGTTTTCCCCAGCCCTGCAGCCCTCCTGAGTGCTGGGATCTGGGAGTGGGGGGATGGCTCCTCTCTATAACAGTGCATTGAACACTCAGAGCAAGTGTCTCTGGGTTCAGCTTCAGACTTCACTTCCTTCAAGAGTTACCACCTGCCAAGCAGAAATGCTGTTTATCTCTGGCAGGCTAGTATGGCTGCGGTCATTAAATAAAGACATGTTAAAAGCATTTTGAGCAATATCTTTTGTATGTAAGTAAATTTAATCTTTGGTCAAAATGGAGCTGATAGAGTTGTCCTGAACTCTCACTACAGATGGAAACTGGAGAAGCAACTTTTGTGATATGAAATTTTCTTGGAAATAGGCAATACTAGAGCAAAAATATAAAGCAAATCTGCAGATGACTTAGAAATCAATGATACATTTGAAACATGAGCATGAAAAACATAAAATCATTTATAAAATTTCAAGAAAACTTTGTATGAAAATTTAACCCATTATGCGACCTTAAGATAAGGTGAAGCTGTACACTAATTAAGAAGCCTGGCCTAAAGCAAGAGTTTTATTGAAAAATTGACTTGATTTCACATCCAAGTATTTGGAAAGCTAGGGAAAACCTTATTTCCTTCTTACTGGGGGTTCTCAAGTTGTGGAAGAACATTTATTACTATAAAAGTATATCAAATACAATAATAAACTCCAGATATCAAATAACAAATGCTGGGGAAGTGAATTACAACAAAGAAAGATTGACACACAAAAGATGCAGTCACTCACATCAGAAAAAGTATGTCACTCTTAGCACCAAAGGAAAAGGAAGAATTCATCAAAACTTGCCCAAAATCTGTAGCTAAAACTTAAGTCCATTAATGACAAGGATGATGGCAATGCAGCAGCGTCTCCTTAGGGTATCTTGATAAAAATCAAGGAAGCACAAGTTAATCCAAGAACTCTGATAGATTCGAGTCATCTTATATAAACATACGGACACACACAAACCTACACACACACATATGTGTGCACTTTGTAAGGCTTTATTAGTATGCCCTGTTTAGAGAAGGGCCATCTGCTCCCTGCTGAGAGAGACAAAGTGCAGAGCCTCGGACTGGGCTGCAGGAGGAAGCTAAGGCTTGGTGAGCTTGGGTGTGAATTTACTGCGTATTAGCTACTCTGCACTAACTGCCCGTTTGGATACCCTCAGGAGTGCTTGGGAAGTGAAAAACAACATACTTCACTTTCAAAACAGAGCCCACCTAACTCATGAGAAAGCACTCTTAAAGCTAACCTGCACAAAAGCACTCTTAGTAGGTACTAGAAACATCCACCCAGGGAATTAGTGCCAAGTAACTAGCAAGCTGCAAATTCACACTGGAGCTCCCTGCACACTAATTCTCCCAGCAAACAGGCCCCTGTAAGCCCAGAACAGCAGCCAAGCAAGCCCAGCCACAGCCCAGCACCATTAGGAGCCCCTGTGGTCCAAGGCTGGAAGGTTATGCAGCCTCTCCTTTAAAAATACCCATCTGTTCAAACCAGTTCCTAACAAATCTAATGAAGGAACAAATTATACAGAGTATTACAGAGGGAGAGATAAAATAAAGGTGACAAAAGCAGAGAAAGGAAGGGAGGAAGTTGGGGGCAGCCACCAAATGCCTACAACTCTTCAGCCATTAAATGTGATGTTTCATTTATTGATATTCATTCCAAACCCGCATTTTAGGGGCTGCTCTTTAGGATGCAATTTACTCTCTGTGCATATTGCCAGATTTTTTTTTTTTCCTTTTGATCCTACCGGTGTGGCAGGCTGTGCCAAAAAAGTCTTTGCCTAGGGCACCCGTCTATGCAAAGCCAGCAGCACTAATGGGCGCTGGAAGCACTCGGCGCTGACACTTCATACATCAGCAGCCTAGTAAATTGCACCTATTTTTTTTTCAATATTCTCTCTATATACAAAATCTTGAAGAATGTCATTTACACACACACGCAAACAGACCACAATTAATTTATTAGCACAGTTATTCAAACCTCTTTAAATATCTTCTTTGTCACCGGAGGCACTTTTCAACAACCCCCATGGTCCTGAGTTTCTCAGGCCTCCACATCATTATAATCTATTAGGCACCTTCATGTTAGCTCTGTTTTATTATATAACACATAATTATGCATTTCATTAACAGCATCACCAGGCACGGTACATCAAAGGGAGAAAGGCAGCTGCCCAGGAAATTCAAAAAGATGCAGTTTACTTAAAGCTCACTGTTAAAAACCCTCCCCCACTTTTCAATCAAATTGCGGTTAACATGTTTCAAAGGTTTTACTCCAGCTCAGAAAACAAAGTCCAAACAACCTCATTAGACGCAAGGCTGCTGATACAGTGAATATTCCCTGAACTCATGATATTTCCAATAATGTAAAAGAAAAGATTGTCAGCCAGCTACATAGTGTAAATCCATTTTCTTTCTTCTACTGAAACCCCACTTAGCAATAGAGCTCTCTTGCCACTTGCAGCCTACAATGACAAATGCAGAAGAGGGGGCCTATCAAAAAGAAAAAAAAAAATATTTTTCAGTCAAATTCATTTTTCAAGATTTGTTCAAATAGAAGAGCTGCCTGGCAAACTGACCAAACAAAAGACAAAATCTCCTTCCTTCCCATGATATAAAGACCATCATCCTTGGTAGAAGCAAACTCTCCAAAAGAAATATTTTTGTCATTCTTCTCAAGGTTACACACACTTAACAGAAAGGCCTGGAATTTGGAAAATATTGGGGGAAAAAACAAGCAGCTGCTGGACAAAGGTACAAGACAATAAGTCTGAGAGGGAGTTTAAAAAGGGGCGGATGGAAGAGGACATGAAGTCTTGGCTCTACCAGCTGAATACAATAGTTTTGGAGTTGAGGCTGCAGCTGGCACCAAACACTAGCTCTGGGCACCATGCTGCCAGATTTTGTGGAAGAGTACACCTCCCCCAGGAAAGCACCCTTCATCTCTCTCACATACAACCAGAATTTCTCTCATTTGAAATTTTTGCTACTATTGATTAAAGACACCAAGAAAAAAATCATTCAGTCAACAGAACATTTCCAAGGGTGGAGGGCTTGTAGCCAGCAGAAAACTTTTGATCATTTTTTTCTTGGAGCAAATGCCAACAAGGTTGCAAACTGATCACTTGACATAAAGAAGGGAAGGAAAGAACAATTCCCTATTCACAGCAGTAAAAGAGCTGTTCATGCTTTTTTGAGAATAGAAGTTTATGGAAATAACATCTTCCAGGATTAAGTTATTTGTATTGTCACAGCCATTTCATAAACAATGCAGATCTGCATTTCAATTTCTTTAATATCTGGATTATGACCTGCTGGCCCTTAGCAACCTGTGCACTGAACACTTGTGTGACTTTACTTCCCACTTAATAATGTCCTGACAAACTATGAATTGAAATGCTGTTATCACGGCCCACTATTTTCATCTGGGATTATGCCAGAAGAGGCACCTTCTTCATGTATCGATCCAGCTGAATACTCCCTCCCCGAACTTCCGTTAATCTCTCTCTTTAAAACTAAGTGAAAAATATTCCTTTCCTGTGCACTTCACCTTTAAAGAAATCCTTTTTAGTCCTAGGACTACATCCATTAACTCAACTCACTTTACTGTATCTCCTTATCACTCATCACCATCACTGCTGGAAATTTTTGGAAAAGTGGGATGCTGCAATACAGTAAACATAAATCTCCTAAAAAGACACGATTGTCATGCTAGCCCTGAAAAGTTATGCATTCAAGCTCCCTCACACTGCTGAAAATGATTATTTCTTGCAGCCTCAGGCACACAAAGCTGTGCATCACACTCTACAAAGGGCGGCACACCCAGCGTAGGTTCACTGTGAGGACGTCCTGCCAAACTCCAGTGCCAGGAGGATTGCACAATTAGCGGGATTCTTCCTCTTCCAGCGCTCTACTCCATTAACTATTCCAGGCCATTATGAGCAGTAGGCAGTCTCTAACACCCTAGAGCTTAATTACTGCCAAGACAGAGCATGAAAAAATATCTTAGCACAGGGCACATACTTTTTCCTCTAAGCAAAATAGTTCTAATTAATCACATCGTGCACTGCTGCTTAATTTACCTTAATTCGTAACGTTCGCTGAGATCTCGTCCCAGTTTTCTCTGATGTGGATTTAAATATTTGTGTGAGTTTTTCAGAAGCCAACCAGCATTTTGTTGATGATTTCCTTGTTAAAAGAGAGAACATTTTTTTCTAATTCTAAGACCTACTACAGCAGCAGGAGATTGCTAAAGAGAACATAGAAATACCCAGCACAGCTAAGTAATCCTTGGAAACATATCAAAATCCTTTGAGCCTCAGTCCTTGGGAACTTGGATGGAAGATGCTATGCAAATGTTTGATTTTTTTGTTTCAGTCCCTCAAGGCCTATAAATACACCTGTTTTGACAGGTTATGGCAATGGATGCAAGTGATATCGGAAACAGGATAGGCGATAGCAGCAACTCTTGCCAAAATCCCCTGGAAAGACACCTAACTGATTTTTTTGTAATCTGTCTCTATCGTATGTACATAGCAGACACCAAACCCTGAAAGAAGGTTTCAAAGCCCTCTAAATCTGTGTCTCAGGAACTGGTGCATGTTGTGTCAAGTGAACCTTCTATTAATAAAAATAGCAGCACTGCGTATGTGCGTTGCTGAATATGCCTAAACATTCAGCAGGCTCATATATTAAATCTTTTCAAAACAAGCACTGTACTGTATAATAACCCAGCTAAGCAACCTTGTACTTTTTTAACCCACAGTATCGCAGAATTCTTTAAATTATGATTCATGAGCATTTTTTAAAATAAGATAGACAACTGCAATGGATCTCTGTCATATTTAAGCGATGCTAAAATCAGCATCTCCAGAATGCCATGATCCTTATGGCCCCAGATTCTGAGGTCTAGAAAAGGCTGGAGAAGAAAGAGCCTACAACTACAGACAGCTGCAGACTAGCAAGGCTATTTGATAAACACTCTACACCATGGGCTGCAAACTGCATTTCAGCTTTAACTTCAGTAGGAGATTAGACCTTAAATATCAGAACAGAAAACTTACAAAAGCTTGTTGTTCTCAAAATGAGCACAGGTATTCATTCAGTGAGCCCCCGGTTTCTTAAAGAAGTGTATTACAAAATCTGAGATCCTGAAACCATTCCCCATCCCCTTCTCCATGAGAGTACAGTTTCACTTATTTCATTTTCCAGACAAGCTATTGCCAAAAAACACACAGTGCTCTTCCCCTAGTTGGAGAAAATTCAACAGAAAATAGTAGGACTTAATGTATTTAACAGTTTGCTGATTATGCATTGTTACTCCAATTATTTTGGAATTAATTTGAATAAGACTAAGACTGGTATAGCACTACTCTGCATCTATCCTCCTTTGAAAAAAGGTGACATCACTTGCAATCACGTTCCAAAATAACACTAAATATACTATTCCAACACACCAGGCTCCTCCTGACAGGCCGTGTAAGCAGAGCAAACACTTACCCTGTTAGGAATAACTGTAGGCTTGGAGATTTTGAAATATTGTTTTGACTAGGGTTTAAACTCTTTACTAGAAAAAAATCAGGCAGCTTAGTAACAGAAAATTAGGCCCTGTCAAAACAACTTCTGTGAACCATCTCAGGTGTAATCAAAAACGTTATGTGAGCCCTAAAGTATTTAAGTGTGATGGGCTGATGCATTAAACAGCCTAGCACTGAGAAGAACCTGCCAAATGAGTTTCCAAATAATTAAGCACTTCCTCTGACTGCTTTGAAGGAAACATGATGTGAAAAATCTTGAATACTACACATTTCTCCCAGCTTCTGCAAAAGATATTCCTTTCCCCACCAAAAATCAGGTGGAAAATCAACTATGTGGCATTCTCTCCTGGGGAGTTAAAATGAAGACTGTGGCCGTGTGGAGAATCCTGACCAAAACTAAATACAGTATTGAGAAACCCTGCTGGAGTAACTGTACTGAACTATTTTTAAGTATCCAAAGAGAGAAGAATTTGAACCTGACTGTTGAGTGGGCACATACACCTTTCTGCCCTTCTGGTAAGGATTCCATATTACTTGCCTTATTAACCAGCAGTGCAAAAAATACTCTCTGATCCAGAGCACATACACGTGTACTTGATCTAAAGCAAGGGTCAAAATCTTCTCTCATCTACACCAGTATAGCATGACAGATGCTGACATGACCTGTCATGACCCTCTGTTACTTTCTCACAAAGGAATGGCTCTCCCAACAGTCAGCTGTGAGCTCCTTAACATTTTCTCTCCACAGCACTGAGCTATGTTTGCCCCTGGAGCCCAGTGTCCCTTTCACACCTTTCCATCTTGAGCGAGCCAGAGGAAGACACGATCAGAGATCTCCCAAGGTCTGTGCTGCCAAAGTGCGCCATGAGGATGTATTCATTTCTTACAGTCAGTTCTTTCGCTTGTCTTTGTCTATTCCTTCACAAGTATTGAATATACTCTGCTAAACAAGGAGGAGAAAGGGAAAAGTATGACTTGAGACTTTCAAATAAATTCTCCTTGAAAAAGGGTCAGGCTGAGGAAGAGCATGAGATGGGACTGGTATAACCAGAGTAACCTGAGGTCAGTCTTCATGCTATATGATCTGAAGCACCAGACAACTCCACTCCAGCTATCTCCACAGCTATGCAACTTTGTCCTTTCTAAAGCCAGGTACTGCTGTTTCACAAGTTGCACCAGCAACTGCAGAAGTCACCTGCTGCTACATAACTCACCAGTAGGCAACAACCTGCATGGCCACTGCCAGTTTCAGGTGTTGGTTGTTTGATTTTTTTGTTACAGATGCAAGAAAGCGGCTCAGGTCTGGCTCTGCAAGCTTTGTCTAAGACACAGCCATTAGGCACTCAAGAGTTTTTCCATCATCATTCTTTCATATTTCAAAATGAGAGAAGAGCCATCATTAGGACAGGTCCCACTGGCAACTATTTACACACCTCTTTCCTGCAATGCTTCTACTTTTCCACATACTTTCACAGTTTCCCCTCAATGCCCACTGACATCCAGTCTTGCTCTCGACAGCAGCACACCTTTCACCAGTGTTCACCGCCACCACCATGTGTCCTGGACGCAGTCTTACTCCTCTTCCAAAAAACCCAGGGAAAATGTTGAAACTGCAACAACAAAACATGTTGTTCTGCCCATCTTGAGCAGAGGGGAGGCCATGCTCCTCCTTTGGGATTTGCCTCTCTCGGGACCTACAGTAGGAGCCTCCTTCCCACCAACAGACCATGTTCAGCCCAGCAGCTGCTAGGTTGTGTAACCACTTGCTCCTGTTTCAGCTGGGTCCAATAATAAAACAGGGATTTCTGGCCCCAAGCCCCCATTCATTAGAGCACCCGGTTACATGGGGTTTTTAATTCAAGATGATAATAAACCCATCAGACTGGAAAAAAAAGAGATAGGCTTATTGTGGTAGCTTTTGTCCCAGAGATAAATCATTTTCTCAAAATCTGGAAAAATACTATTGGCAACATTCTGAAGGTTTTAAAGTTAAAAATATAACAAAACTTAATGGTTTCAGATGCTTTTCGTGACAATGTAACTGAAAAATGTCTTTAATTTGGAAACAAATTAAATTTGGCAAAGAATTAGTACATAAGGCAGCCCAATTGCATTTTGTAATTTGAAAAAAATTAAAAACAGATAAGATACTGTGAATTAAAAATAACTTCTGCACATTAAATTCTCATGAACTTTCATTAAGGTTTGTATTACATGTCCCAAACGTACGATTGAATGTTGTAATACACTAGATCATGTTATTTATAAAATACCTTTAAAGCTACTGAAAGCTAGAGCCAGAAAAATGACTATATAAAAATGTTATCTTCTCGCATTACAACTTCATTTCCAATGTGTGTATTTAAAACAGAGATGTGGTCTCAGTTTCAATATTTCAGATGCACAACTGAACTTTCTAAAAGTTCAATGCCAATTGAATCCATGTACAATTCAGTCGTGTCTGTTTATTTTACTGATAAAAACCTGGTGCCAAAGCTGAAACAGCTATATTAGAGATAAAGCTGGATTCTCTTCTAATTTGTGAATTACCTACAGACTAACCAACTGTCCCATAGTTGTAGTTCTTCTTTACAGATGATGAATGAATGAATCAGAGGGGACTTGTTTTGACTTTCTTGAGCTGGGTTCACAAGGCTACCATCCAGAAAGAAAAAAGGTTTTCTTTCATTTTTCCCTACAAGCATACATTTTTATGGAATGTTACAGTGACTTGACAAATTGTTTATCATCCCTATAGAGCAGTATTTTTTAGGTTAAAACCCAAAAAGCTTTCACATTTGGAATGCTATTTTGGCATCTTTTGAGAATTTTAAACTTGGATTTGGCTTGGCCTCTCAGATTAAACTACGTCTCCCACGATGCACCATGCATTGCCCCCTCCTTCCTCAAACACACTGAGAAAATCTCTTTGGTGTTTCACGGGAAATATTCATTCCTTACAGAAAAACACTAACACGAAACAACAAAGCTTATATAGAAAGACGTTTTAGATATTTTTTTCTGTATTTCTTTTTTTCAGATGTTCAGTTTTTTGATGAACGGTTCTTGTAAAAACAAATCTGAAGGCCTTATTTTCAGTCAAGAGTAGAAGGGAATTTTTGGAAATCATTCTAACCAGGGTGGTGCAGAAAAAAGCTATTGCAGACTTCCATGTTTACAGCACCACAAAGCTAGGCACTGAAGAACATTTTGCTGTATTTGACCATAGGATCATATTGATCTTATCTGACCATAAGATTTTTCACCTGAACAAGAAATTAATGTATTTTAGATGAGCCTGTTCTCCTTGCTGGTATGCCAAAAGCATACTCAGCACTCAGAGAAGTTTTCTCCTTACACCTCAGCAAACTATGATCCTTATCAAGGAAAGGATTGCACTTTGGATGGCATTATGAGTTTGGAAGGGAACTCTCTTCTCTTCGACTAGTCAGATATTACACCACATTTTATATGCTGAAAACAAGACTGGTTTCTTTTAAGACCAGAAGGACTGATTAAGTAATTTAATTTGACATCTTGCAAAATATTCTGCTTCCTGTAGTTACTCATGTTGTAAGACCTGCTCTGAAGAGCTGTCATGGACCAAAATCCAATAGCTTCCATTTTCAGAAGTCCACAGCACGACACTGCCACAGCTCTTGAGCTCCGTTGCTTCGCAGTCAGCTGCTCCTCTGCTCAGGAAGAATGTCAGGGCACCGGTACACAAGCCCAGCTTTGTGCCAGTGCTCATTTTGTGCATTTAATAATTTACCCCCAAAAAAGTAAGACAAACTAGGTGGAAACTATCCATTACAGAAAGGCACCTGCACTCTAGTTGGTGTTTGAAAGTCAGTTGTTTATAGGGTATTTTTATTGTTCCCTTCTCTTACTAGAGCAAGATCCAAGACGACTGTAAGCACACGAACAAGTCTCACATAAGACACAGTTTGCACTGAAGACCCTTTGCACCTTTAAGTCCCACCAACTCTGCAGGAGCACCTCCTCGAGTAATATCTAGCTCCCTTTGCAGGCTTTCTTCATTGCCTACACAACAGTCCCGGGCACTCATAAACCAGAGGGGGAAAAACCCTGGAGAATGGCCAAACAAGACAACCATTTCATGCCATGAGCTGCTTCTATCCTGCCTTTCCAGCTCAAGGAGCAGAAGGGAAGAGGGAAAAGCAGGACGTCCAGGTGGCAGAAACAGCCCCCACCCAAATGAAGGTGGAGGCTGCCCAAGGCAAACAGACACTGCTGTTTCACATGATGAGGAGCACCATCAGAGACATCCTCCCTCCCTTCTCAGTGAGACCTTGCCCCGCCAGCAGCCAAGTAAAACAGCGACAGGTAACGTGGGGCAGCAGGCAGGAGGGAACTGAAAACTGAGGAAACGTCATTCATGTTCTCACAGACATCACAGGAAAAGCAGTTCACCGGGCAGCCCAGCATTTCTACTAAAACACTCTCTCTGCTTCTAAACTTTTTAAGATCTTGCCAAAAGGGAAACAAAACAAAACAAAACCAAAAGCAGCATGGTTAATTATATGCCCCCAAAAATCACTCAAAAGAGCACACTATTAATAATTTGCAGAGGTGAGCAGGGGAAATTCACAGAAATGCTACAAGGTATAACCAGGTACCAACCAAGACCAAAACACGTCTGCTGGCAATCCAGTCCGTGGCTCTACAGCACCACAGAGGAGGAAGGTGAAGTGGAAAATAACACAATCCAACTACTCTTAGCATGTTGAAAGGCACAGCTATACAGACTTTCTCTGGCATCCCATTAGATCCCGAGAAGAAATCTTAGAATTTACATCCATTAACATTTGCATTTAATGCAAGCATGATACATATCACAATTTTGTTGCCCAGTTAATGTACAGTTTTATCTATCTTCACCTGTAGCATAGAGCTGTCATCCATTAGATCAGGCCTCACTCAGGAGAAATTTGATTTAAATCAATAAGAATTCCCGGCCCCATGATAGTCTCTTCAGCAGCAACACAGACAAGCAATGCCATGAGCAACGAGGATTTTTCACTGTTTGGTCTTCAACCACCAGCTATGCAACATTATTTGACACCTCCTCTCAACAATGAAAGATTCAGAATTTATATTTGGTTTAGCATTTTCAAAACCATCCTTCCTGCTTGCATCATCATTACTGTAAATGGTTCAAAATGAAGCATCTTGTGTCCTACAACCACTCTCAAGAGAGCAACACAGCTCTCTTATGAGAGACTTGCACTGGATCCCCGACAGATTTTACATGTATTTTAGAAGTCTTGTGCTTATTTTTCTAACATTTTATATCACCATTCTGATCTTCTTATAAATTCCCTCTAGTTAGTTGGATTGGATGGTTGTCTGTGCTGTATTCTGTCATCACATCTGTAAAGCAAGGAGTGTCTTGTCATAGCTACAGTAAGTGCCCACAGCCGATGCTCTACTTAAATTTCCTGTGAAAGGACATAAGCTTCTTGAGAGTTGCTCCTTCAGAGGAAGTGAGAAGGGTAGCCACAGAATTTGCAACAATACATCCTGCATATGATTTGAGGTAAGCACATTTTGCCTAGATTAGAAGTACTGAAGAGATACAGAGAGAGGGGAGATGTTAGGGTTTGGTTGTTACTACCTGCTGATACAGTTATTTTTTTGCACTTATTCAAGATGACCTGTAACACCACTGTGAAGCATGTCAGAAGTATGCATTACAACTGAAGTATCCAAATTATGCAAAAAATAAATGTTCATTTTCATTTCTTAATGGAATGTGTATATCAAATATACCAACTTTCTTAACTATAGGACAGTAGTCACTTAGAGCAGTGTAGTTTATTATATACAGTGCTCTGCCACTACACCTGTCTTGATGTAGGCATCAGAGAGCAGAAAGCACAAACCTCATCTCTGAGCCTTTAATACTGCCTTATGAGCCAGATGATTTTACATACAGCTTGTTATTTCTGCCATACTGCGGACTCAGACAGACATCAACAAGCAAATTTCATAATGGTCTGAACCCCCATCATTTTATTTCAGTACCAACATCATGGCCAGTAGCACAGGACACCCATCCACAGCCGCCACACCCGCCTTTAGCAAGAGACTCAAGGACAGACCTTAGGTGATTTAATCCTCTACGGAGATTTCCCTTTGGTTTATGTAACGACATTGCACTTCCCTTTCCAAATCCTAAGGAATACTTCATTTTCTCCTTTAGTCTTGCATCTGTCAAAAGCCTGATATTTCAGTGTTTCACACTCAGAGGAGGGTTTTGAGTCTTAACCTTTTCAGAATTAATTGCATTCCCCATATCCATCATAAGAGATTTCTTGGAGAAATAAAGTAGGCCAATAAATTGATACACTGCTTTAATTCTGTTTGAACAGAACAGGCAAGAAAGGGGAGAGAGTCAGGACTATTTTCTGTCATGTGTAATAGAAAGACAGACAACTCAGGGGACAAAGGATCCAAATCGGTGTAAATAAAGCATTTCTCAGCTTGCACACAAGGACATCACCAGTACTGGACAAGAATACTAATCCCACGCTAACCCAGTGCCACCTTTCCTCTTTAACCCTTGCAAGGCAGTGTTATTGAGAGGTAAAAATACAAAAGGAATGATAAAAATACAGAATGACCCAGAGACAAAACACACTGTAGGAAGATGCTATTCCTCTTCCCACATCTCAAGCACCCTGAGGCCAGCAAGCTTAGGACACATGATACTTAAAAAGACATGGGAGACAGAAGGCTGCGGGAAGGCAAGTCATAAGGCTGGTCCTTGTTCTTGCCAAGGAAAATGTCACCACATGTACTGTTTGCTGCAAAGAGCTGAGGATGAGGGTCAAGTGTCAGTATGGGGGGTAGAAAGAGGCAGCCAAGAAAGAAGAGGTGGGCAAATGCCTGTGGGGTCTGCCATGAGAAAAAAAAAAAAAAAAAAAAAGAAAAGCATCTTACAAACCTGTTCGCTACAAGTCCCACATTCATAACTGTTTCCAAATGGAAGGCTGTGTGAAAAGCCAAAGCAAACATTCTCAATTCTTTTTGAACCCATCAGACAATATAGGAAAAATATGTGCATTTTATGGTTTGAGGGCACAACCTTTTAATTATGTTTTTGCATTGTCATGTCCAAGACCTTTTTTCTCCTCAAAAATTAATATTTCCTCAAGCAATACAGCTATTTATCTTGGATGAACATGAATTGAAACACAATCTGCCTCTGCAGAGAAAGGCTCAGAAGAGTTATAACATGACACCTAGGGGAATTCAGGACACATTGCAATGCAATCCTCATCATTTTTCTAGTGCCTTTTCAACGGAGTTTCCTACAGTTCTCTTAACAGTTTCCAGCTATTGTTTTGCATATGCCATACATGCATGCTCACAGAGGCACTTGGGAAAAAAAATAACAAGTGCAGGTAACAGGGAAGGCGGGGAGGAATTGAAGCAAATAAAATGCAGGCTTTTTCTCACTACTGGAGCCGAACGAAACGCAATTCTGTCATCCAAGACCAGCAAGTGTTCTGGCACATCATCACCTCTCACTTCCCTGAGATGAAGCACAGCCTCATGAGCACAAAGCTAGGGAAGATGTCAATCAACTGCTTTTGCCACTATGGAATTATATCTGCAGCCAGACCATAGACCAATGGTTTACAAATGATTGGCCAGCTACTAAGTCTTGCAAGAAAATTCAGGTCTACTTTGGAAAAGACATTGCATTTAGTGGTAACTGGGGTTCTCAGAAACTTACACCTAGTGTTCAGGCACCAACTTTCCCCCCTTCAAGTCTTACAGACTTAGTAGCTGGCCAATAAATACTACAGTAACTTCCAAAAGATGCATGACAGCAGCAATAGAAGCAAAAATACCACAGTGCATTTGTACATAATGGATAAGGAAGTGCTAAAGTACCAAGAGGACACAGAAGGAGGAGTGTTTCCATAATCAATCTAATTATTATTTCACAATAGAGAAATTTTTATGCACATACAACACCTTTCAAGCTAAAACTCGAAAAAATGCTTCCTACACAATTTACACAACCTATCACTAAAATGAACTAAATTTGGAGCCAGTGCCAATAAACAGCTACTTTATCAAACACTGCGCAACAGTGTACTAGGAGGGAAAACCCTGGCTTGGTCACTCCGGGTGAATTCTGACATCTGCAAAGATTTTAATGAGATCCTTTTGGGCAAAACCAGCCGGGCGGTCAAGGCTGGATTTAGTCATGGGTGAAATTTCCACACCAGTAACACTCATTAGACTTGAATGTCCTGTCATGGGAGGGTGAAAGCTTCCCACTTGTGACCTCAACATCACTTTTCTGTTGACTAAGCTGAATTTCGGCTGCGCCTTACAACTCACCATTGCCAGGTGTTGCAACCAGGGAGAGCAAAAAACATCCTCTCTAATTATCAGAGTACTGTTTGCAAATCCTTTAGCTTTCACAGGTTTGCCTGGAAAGTATCGTAGTGCAGACTCAAAATGTTCTGTTATAAAAGATGGGGGCAAGAAACAGAAATATGAAATGTGTTCCAAGTGAATCTCAAAATTTTGAAATCTATAAGGCATAAATTTACCAGAGAGACCTGGGTGGCTTCCCATTGCATCACTTGCTGTACTACTCCAAATCCTTCACTTACTCCATCTAGAAGACCATATTCAGCCCCAGCATTAAAAAGGTGCATTGCACAAGGCCCTCAGCTCTCATAGAAGTCAATTCATAAGCCAAGCAGCATGATCTACTATTTTTGTGTAATCCAGAAGAAACAAGAGATAGTATATTCTGTTTTCTTGTTTATAAACCACTGATGCCATTACCATTTCTAGGAAAGCAGTCACATTTCTCAGTCAAAGTGTTATTTCCAAACTTACACTTCACACATAAAAGGTCCCAGAAAAAAAACCTCTTCAGGCAAGCTAGAAATAGCCAGGCCAATAATTTATTTCTCTGTGGTTCAAAGTGCATGGGACACCTGTGGTTCATTTAGCTGCAGCAGCAAAAGCTCAACTCAACCTCAGCCACACAAATAGCTGAAAACTTAACATACTTACCATTATCACAGTGAGAGAGATGGTGAGCCTTGACACACCACTGAAAAAGGAGACAGCTCCAATGACAGCAAAGAGACCTGGATCAATCCATGCTCCATATTCATTAGTTTGAACACCAAAAATGGAAACAAGGATCAAACTGATTATCCTGCCATACAAAGCTCCTGTGTACCTGTATGCAAGAAGAAAAAGACCAATCCTCTTGCCAGCGATAGTGTTTTCTAGAAATGCTTCTAATATTCTGCTGGTCCCAGATTAATTGTATCAACTTCTGTAGTGACTCCTTTCCCAAGAGAATTTCTACATCTTCCCTAGTATGAGCATTTACTTAGTGCAGTCACTAGCATGAAACTGCCAGATTTACCATACTTTGAAGAAAAAGGACTATCAGCATGTCTTAATGTGCTTCAAAGCCAAATGAAAATAAACCTTATAGGAATACAGTCAAAATTATAGGCCACAGTTATACACACTGGCATATTTCAGATAAAAGGCTCACACTTCTAGACCTCCAGCCTTATATAATTTGTTAAAATTGTCTACCTGTGCCCCATAAACCTGGCAAGTAAAATATTACAGCCATATAACAAATGGGCAAAATGGAGTAATAGGTATTAATGACCTGCCCAGAGCTAACCAGGAATGAAGCTGTGAAGAGAACCCGTGAGTCCTCAAACTAACCATATTCTACACTGAAAGTAAACCAAAATTTAGCACAGCTGAACATGCAATTGCTGGTGTGATACACAGCATTTCATTCCATATGCAAGGAATTAAGCATATAGATTCAAGCATCAGCCAATGAACTGGATTTGTACAGACATTCACCTTCCAGAAATGGTGATTTATTATTTGTACAATAGCCATATATATTTTCTGATTTGGGGAGCATCTTCTTGCACCATTACACAACTTTTTCACATTTATTCACGCAATCGATTCATTTTATTGATGGATGCAGTTCAAGTAGTTCTAGAATGGTTATAAAAATTAGGTTATGGGATCAGAAACATGGGTGCTGTCTGACAGACTTGACTATCTATATCTATTCAGGCAAGTATGCCATGTTTCAGCAAACACTGCATATTAAAAATTGATTTAGGCAACAGTTTGGGGAGGGTAGGAGGCAAATACTCAGGGGTAAGGCAAAGACAGAAGGTTGGACACACAACTATTTATTTTTAGAATTTTTGGGGTATTTGAATTGCATTATGCTGGATACTCACTCTCCAGCCATGATTCCTTGCTTGCTGAACATTAAACCTCCCAACATTACTATAAGAACTTTGCTCTAATCTACCACAGCTTTTTAAAAAGTACAACAAAAGACCTAACTGCAGTTTTCTCCAAAGTCTAGGCTGTTGATGTCCAAGATTAAGATTCAGGCTATTATGTGCATAAGAAACAGACGAAAAGTCTGGATCTGAACCCATATTTCTACAGTTACAGAGATGGAGCCAGCAGCCAAGACTCTCTCTGGATCCCCAAAGGATTAAAATGATCTATACTTGGAAAGTACATAGTTTTGGCTATGGTCCTTCCACAGCTATTCTCAGATGATTTTTCTTCATTCTTTTCCACAATTTTAGCATCTTTTTCCAAGCAAACCATCCTGTTCCACCTATATAACCTCCTCCAAGCAATTATAGCTTTGCTATTGCCAAGCTTTCAGCTTACAATTTAGATTGTTGCTACTCAACACAGGCCTTTTTTACAGGAAGCTCAAACCGAGATGGGTGAAGCTTACAGCATAGGAATAACCAGGCCACTCGCAACAGCAGAACCTGCTGTCCAACAGCTGAGGATGAAATAAAATGCCAAAGCAGTACAAAGAGATGCGTATCCAAATTCTTCGCGAGCCCCACATTTAAAAAGATATGTGATCCCTTGCTTCCCATTTTCAATTAGAAGTGCACCAGCTGCAACGCAGAGGAAGAGATGTGAAGAGATACAAAACATTAAAAGGATCCTTTACAAAAATAGAGTTTGTGGTAGTTCTCATTTGCCTAAAGCTGAAAAAAAAAATCAGCAAAGTACATAGGTCAGTTAATTGAGTTTACATGATGTCTTCAGCATCTGAGGCATTTTCAGGAAATCAAGGAACATTTGTTCTTTCCAGTCTGGTCTGTGTGATGTTAATCTTGATCTAAACAAGAAGAAACTGCAGCCATTTAAGTCAAAGAAAGGCAACTGTACTACTTCAGCAGGGCTCTTTCCCCATTCCTTTCAGAGGTAATAACTCAGGAACTTCCCAGCATATTTGGCTCAAATATGTCATTTAGTTCTGATATATCCCTCAAAAGGGAGCACTACATTGTTTTGAAGAAAACCTACATTATCAGTAGATATACTTGGATATCACCTCAAGTTACATAAATTCAATTTGTTCCCAGGTGTCAATCACTTAGCTCCCCTTACCTTGATTGAAGGTTTGATTAGAATATCTGACTCCATCTGGACCAATCCACATGCTTGATGAACAGCTATATTCTGAAATTTCCCTCTTGGACTGATTTATGCTTAAATATTAAAAACAAAAAAAGTTATTAAATAGATGAATATAACTTACCTTAGCGCTTGTACAGAATGTGTGTATTAGATATAAATTTTACACAAAATGCCTACTTCCCCTTACATCTCCCAATTAAGTTGTTTTATTAACTAATAAATCTAGTTTACTAGATCAGTTTATTAATTATTCTACTAAACTAATAAATCTGGTTTATTAATGCTCATGTTCCTCTGCATAAATCTCCGACTGCTGAAACCCAAAATTTCCAAAACTAGGAATCACATTACACTGCCTAAAACCAGAAAACAGGAAAAAAAATCTGATTAAAATATCCACTCTGGCCTTGATCTCCTTGTCCACACATAACATTGTAACTCTATAAAACAGCATTAGCAGACCAAAAATTTATCATGCTTGACGAACACATCAGTGGGAAGCACGGCATCCCAAGCTAACAGATGCATTTGCAGTTAGAAAGCTCTGCACACGAGAGTGTCACGCAGAGCCGGAAGGACTTGGAGGTTTCCTCTTCTACAGCAGCACAGGCTATACCCAAACCACACCTAAAGATGTTTGTCCAACACATTCTAAAACTCTCCTTCAGTAAATACTGCCACCAGTTATTTCAACATCTTGCAATTCAGAGTGCCAGTTATCATGCTGACCATGACTAGCCTTTCTGTACAGCACTACTATTCCTGGACACTTTCTCAATCTCTGTCATCCAGAGCAATTGCACTCTCCAAGCAGGTACAACTTCCTTCTTTCAGTCTGGAAAGCATCCAGCATGTTTTGGACATCACCACAACTTAAACAGTAACAATATGAACTCTGTTTCTGGAACAAGGAGCAGATCTGTGGTATTTGACCCACCTGATCCCCACTCAGAACTACAAGAAAAACTTAAAATGCAGCCAACATCTAGTGCAAGAAAATTTCTTCCAGACCCCAGATTGGCAACCAAAGCAACACAAGATACTTCCCAATCTTGTATTTGCTTTTTACATTAATCCAACCACTCAAACAAGAATATATTCCAAATTCATAATGGTTAATACAAAAATAAAAAAGTTATTTACTCCATCCTGCTTTAGAAATCATACGATTGTGTAACCCACTTATAGCAAAGCCTCAAGTTCTATACAAATGTCTTTACTACCAGTAAAGGAGTGCACACACAAAAACCAGCACATCTGAGAGGCAATTTGAAGATTCCAGCAATGCCAAAATAACAAGAGAGAGAAACAACAGAAGAAAGGTTTTTTACTATTAAAATACATGGTTGAGCACTGAGAGAATGGAGATGTAGGACTTGTTTGCACACAGAGTTTTGTACCACTAACTCTTTCCATTTGAAATCAGTACATTTAGTAGAGACAGATTTCTCCGTGGTGTCAATGAGAGGATGGCACTGCCACACTGCATGCTGCAGGAATGCATGTGCTGTACCGAGACCTGCTAATGGCAGAAGCCCATCGCTTCTTTACCTCCTTCTCCTGCCTCCCCACAGCCTCCTTCTCCTAGGAGTATCAAGGCCTGCTGGAAAGTGCTACAAAACGCTACTGAAAGCACTGTTCCAGTATAAATTTATGAGGATAAACTACACCAGAAGGAAGCGCTGTCATACTGGCATAGGCACATACAGCCCCACCTGGAGCCGCAGCTCTCATACAGTCATGGTTTAAAGGAAAAAACATACACTTCACCAAGCTGGATCAGTACAAAAGACAAAATTAAGCACCTTACAGTTTTTTTGTTATATAGTTCTTATTGGATATCATAAAGTAGCAAGGGTGCCTATTACTAACCTGATGGATCTCCAAAGGTTAATGGTATTTACCTGTCTCTGGAGCACTGTCCAAGAATCTCAGATTTTGTTGAGATGAGCCAAATCTAAATGATCCTAACCAAAGTCTCACGATTGCAATCACAATTCCCTTTTTAAACTTCTAAGAACAAGAGAACAGTGAACAAGCTTCTTCTCCACATTTAGGCTTGTACCTTACTACAAGCTTACTAGAGACATCATCACTACCTTTAGCATATGCATGGCCCTGCAAAGTCCAGAACAATTTGGTGCTTAATTCCCTTCAGATCTATCCATCTTTGACAGGATGTACTCTTTATAACTTGTAGCCACACCAAATGAAAAATTGGCACTAAGATCATTTAGCCTCCAGGTTGGATCAGCCTGACTATTTCTGATTCAGAGACAGACAAAAAAAACCATGAAATCATTGTGGTTTCAGATGTTTTTCCTTTAGAGAAAAAATAGCTTTGTTTTGAAAAATAATATTTTGCAAGCATTTAGTCCTTAAAAGAAAAAAGGATGTCGGGGTGAGAAAAAAGTTTTCTGTGGCAATCCAAATAGCCGTAGTCACCAAGTCCTGGTACTAAGTAAGTGACAAAGTCTGCTTTTATAAAGAATATGTAAATACATATTATAGCAAAAAATACCAAACCAGGTATTGCAAGTCAGATGACAGTCTACAACTGGTGGCAAGAATGGGAAAGTATGCCTGCTTTTTATACACTTAAATAAGCTGTTCAGACTCCAGTCACCAATGGCAAGTTATTCAGTATTTACAGTTCATATTATGCAATATGTATGACACTGCCCACTTGGAAGAAGGAATTCATAAATTTTACAGACTTATGAATTTGTAAAACTACAAATTGGTAGTGACCATTTGCACTGTGAAATCAAGCTGTCACTTAACCTCAACCTGAGCAATTCTTTTTCTACTTCCTCTGGATTCCTCATAGGTATTTCTCAAGAAAGATATTTAGACTGCAAAACACGTATCAGATTCAAGGATCAATTCAACCATATTACCCATAAAATCCCTAGCCATTCAGGCACAAATTTCCTGATTGCTTATTAACACGGTATTTGCCATTTTAAATCCCCAGATTATAATCTGTGCTGTAGTGGCAAGTGCCTCTGATGTGTTACCTATTGGTGTTCTTATGTAGAGGACTGGTCAAATCCTGTCTCTTAGACAACAGTAGCTGACTGAAGCTGAGAATTGCAAAGGTTTTCCATTGGTTTCCATTTGCAGCTCTCCAGTTAAAGCACAGCCTGTCTCCTATAAGCTTGTATATCTTATCTATAAGGCCTATACACCTTTTAAAGCAAAATTAGGATTTTAAATTGAAAAACTGCTTGCATGATACGTTCAGCCATGTTTCAGGCTATTTTCATTTTTTAACTCCCTTTTGTTTCTTTCTCCTTTTTTTTTTTTCTTTAATTTGACATGATGACAAATGCCTCTCACCAGAAAAGTTTAAGTGTGATTAAATTTCAGTGATTAAAAGATTAAGTGTGATTCTTGTCGCTACATGAATTCATTTTAAACATTCAGCTCTGATGCACCTTTGAATTTTTCCATCCCAAATCGTTGTAACAACTGACTGGGAGAAATGGTTAATAATTCTATTTACATAGACACGCTCCTGGTGACTCTCCCCACTTACATTTCTGAGTTGTTTCTCAGCTGGTAGTTTCTCACGCTCATGACTGTAGTGCAAGGAAAGAAATACGGTAAATATACTGTAACAGTCGTTGTACATACCTGCAGGCATTAAAATAAGTAAACAGACTATTGTGAGATGTAGAAACAGACAAAACCAGAAAGTGTCTAAAATCACTAGTGCCAGCAGTTACCACAAGGAAATGGTCCTTTTGTCTTGCCCACATATTCCAGAAGATCAGCATTTGCTCATAAGCAATGAGTAAAGCCCAGATTCATCCCATCTAACTTCAGAGACTTGACTGTTGCAACTAGGTAACTGGCCTCCAGCTCCGTAGCCACCAGAGACCACCACTAACTCCAGGAAGACTTGCAGCATATGGGACACACCACACTTGACCAGCCTCCCCACCATGCCCACGGCAGTCAGTGGAGAAGGGGTTAGCCAAAGCTCCTTGCAGGCTACCGGCCTGAGACTGCAACTTGTGCACAGAAAGGACTCAGGATCTATGTGTCTTTCATTAAGGACCTAGTTTTTCAGTTGGTACTTAAAATTATGCTGTGTGTCTAAAACAATCCACTGCTTCAATTTAAATTACTTCCTGATTTATGCAAATTTGAAGTCTCTGGCCATTATGAACAGCTAAAGACTTGTTTCTAACTTGCAAACTTATTGTTTCCCTTGTCTTATAAGGAGGATGTTAGGAAAGGACAGATATGCAGTTAATCAACAGAAAGAAGTTCCTAGACATCCTAGCAATACTAGACAATGCCTAAAGCAGATTACATACTACACACTAGAGACACAGACATTGCAGTCCAAATGGATGAAGAGACATTATCAGGTCCTCCTCCTAGTTTTCCATATACCCATTTTGAAGTAAACATGAATGAAACCAAAAGTGTTTGAAATAGAGCACAGCAGAAGGTGTTTTCACTGGCTGCTTTGCATTAACCAAAAGCAAAAGAAGTTTTTACATGAGATGACTGTATTTCAGTTATATGTATTTTTCAGCATAACATAGTTCAATATAACATAGGTATATTTCATTCAAAACTAATGTTAGGTTTTTTATCTCAGCTGAGATCAATTTACATTCCTAAACAAATGAAGATGCACCCAAAAAAAAAAAAAAAAAAAAGATTTAGAAAAGATTTCACTAGACATCTGGAGAAAAATTACTGGAACACACAACCATAACAATAATATATTTTCCAAGCACTCTGTGGATTGTTATAAAACAGCTCAGGTAGCAAATTTATAGAAACCCTCAAGCTGAGATTCAGCTGTGTGCAGTTGTGACAATTTGTCAGACAATCATGTCTCAAGCCTTTGTTTCTCTGTATCTCAAAGATTATAAGCTTATGGGCACAGCGCATCTACAAGAGATAGATGAAACTGGGAGTAGGTCAGTCTTCACAAATCTTAGGTCAGGTTTTGTTTCTGAAAACTTAACTCTGGGACAGTTCAAACCCAGGTCAAGTTATTGCCAAAGCCCCAAAATCCAAAGGGAACTAGAAGGACAGCTAGCCTGGAGCCAGTGGCTACATATTCAAAGCAGTAGCCTATCTTCACAGCTAGGTAGAACAAAAAAATAATCCTCTCAAGTTCCCTTTTAAAGTTTTGACAGCTTAATACATAAGTATATATGCATCTATCCTTAAATTGTCCACCCTGCCCATGGAAACACTGAGCTTTTGGAACAGAAACATTAGTCAACATGATTAAAAAAATAGAAAAAGAAAGATAGCTCTGCCAGATTCTTGGCAAAACATTATCTACATTGTGATTTCCTCACAGAGAGAAAGGTGATGAATTGAGGAGAAGCAAACGCAGGCCAAGGGGCAGAAGGGCACTTAGGAAGACAGCTTTGCCTAATCTATGGGCTGAAGATTAGATATCCAATTCCAGTCAAAGGAATGGTACTCCGGGTTATGTTGTGGGTGTGGAAGATACCGTGATGGGTTCTTTCCAAGTTTAAATGCAGACAAGATTATTTTTGGTTAAAGTCACTGTGACATAGTTTCTTTCAGTTGTCTGATTATGTGAGTTTATAAATAAAATTTAAAAAAAAAAAAAAGTATGGTTCTTTCTCAGATCAAACAGTTTCTTTCCTGCTGTTTTTTTGCCAAGTTATAATAAAATAAGGACTGTGACCTATCAGGATCTCCTAGAGCTAATAAAAAGGAAAAACAATCTGAGTAAGAGTTCATGCTATAAAATTAATGTAGAAAAACAGTATTTAAAAAAAAATTTAAGGATGAAGACAAAAATATATAAATAGAAAAGCTCTTGTAAACACTACAAAACACATGCTCTTGTCCCAGTTTCAGGTATGATCTAGCAAGGTGCTAACTGCCCCATGAACTTTTGGGGTCAGTGAGGCACAACTCCTAAACAACATAAAATAACTTTTAGGAGGCATTTTCTTTAGGTCCAACACTAAATCTTTCCTAGCTGATCTTTTAACATCCTGGGTCTTGCTGTCTTATGTGTGGCTTGTTTTGGGGTTTTTTTCCAGAAAAGTAATAACAAACTGTGTATTTTGTATGTGTTTAAGTAGTTTATGTAAGGTTTTTGCAATGTACTATGAGAAAGCCAAACCTTTCCCAATAGCAGGGGAAGCAACTGTCAAACACAGAGCTCCAGTTCCAAATTGTTAAAATAATAATTGTTACAAACGTGATCTCTCACAAACAGAGGTCCTTTGGAAACTGTGAAGTTTACACAGGATGAACGGGAGCCACACATGGGACTCTACTCTTCATCCTGCTGGTTTGAAAACTGAATTTTTGTTAGGATGTCTCATTGCAGTTCTCAACAGCACAAAGTCCCAAATCCTTTGCAAGACCTGGGAGCAAATTTGTAGCACAATGAAGGAAGGCTGAGCAGTGGAAAGACTCTCCCTAGCACTGAGAAAACCCATTTTCCCTACCTACCTTACCCACTCCTTCAAACGTGGAAGCAAAAAGCTTCAAGTGATTTCCTCAGGGTGTCTGCCCTCAGCGAGATGCTGAGCAAACACGGCTGCAAACTGAAAAGCCGGCATCCTGCCGCTAAGAGGAGCTAAAATCCAGATGTCATCGATGGCATGGGCCTGTTCCAGCACAGTCCGTTCCCAAAGATCCCTCCTCCTCCTCCTCTTCCTCCCAGCGGAGGTCGGATTTCACCTCTGATGTGCCAACAGAGCGCCCAACGAGCAGGATGCTGCTGCTGCTGCCAGCAACGAGCAGGACCAGGCAGAGGAGGAGGAGGAGCTGGACTGCCATGGCATGCACAGCTTTCAAGGACTAAATGAAATGTGCTGTTTCTGATCCTATGAGGAGGAAAAATAGTGCAACCTATGGGAAACGTGCACATCTCTGTACCAATCTGCCGAGAGCTTGCAGAGAATTGACCACGTGCCTCAACCTATGGTTATTCACACTTTTTGTATTTAAAATACTAATTGTCTTCCTCCCAGTATCATTCAGGTTGCTGATGCAAGCCCAAGTGCTCGCAAGAGCCTGAAGCTTATGTCCTTTTGCTGGCTCAGAGAATAAATGCTGCTGAAGGCATGTCTGGGCTAATGGGAGGAAAACATCTATATGGCCAACCCAGTGGTCTACAATTGAGCAACCCTCTCTCGAAGAGGGAGGGAAGTATACAATAGTACATATATAAATATATATATATAGCATACATAAAACATACTGGCAAGTCAGCCTAAGAAAGGGCAGAAGGAAGGGGCTTTGGCATGCGCCGATTTCCCTAAACAAAGATCACCTCAACACTTAAAAAGGTCTGAAAACTCCTCAGAAAGACTTCCTCAAAAATGATGGAAAAAAAGAAAAATTATGACAAGCAGGTATTCACTAGAGAAACTTGCAGAGAAACCCAAATTTGCACAATTTACTAAAAGTGCAGTAGAAAAGCTCTGAAGGTTTCCTTCCTCCAAATTTAACAACATACTTAAGTTATAACCAAAGCATAAAATTGAAAATTATGAAGATGTTCAAAATATGGGAACCTTTTGTCTATACCCTTTTCATTCCAATGGCATGACCCTCCCCAAAGCCATACAATGCCAAATGGAAACTCCAAAGCCTGGAGGTAAAAAGGCCCCATCATGTCTCATCAGGACATCTGAGGCTCCAGGCTGACTTCCATCAGTAACAACTAGGAGTAACTGACTCCAGATAAATAGTTAGCTCCAGAAAGTTTTCTGTACCTATCCATAACTTTTAAACCCTCTACAATGTTTACTCTTCATGCATCTATTCTTCTCACATGAGGCGGAGATCTTCTTTGTTATCTTGAGGCAAGAATACTTATGGTTATGGTAAGTCTCCTAATTGTTCTTTCCAATGTAACAGCTGAAAAAGTGCCCAGATGCAGAAGTGTGGAGGAGGATGTCCGCCTGGTTCTGCTACATGAGCAAGCTGCATGGGGTAATGAGAGGATCAATCGCTAGCCAGGAAAAATGGAGAAAAATGGATGAAACAGACATCTGACAGCCCTCCATTGATTGCAAATAAATGCAAAAGCACACCAATATAACTGCTACATGTCACTAAGTTGATATAGTATCATCGGAATAGAGCAGCATTGGGAGAGCAACTCTACAGATAAAATACTTCAAGCATTAAAAAATAACAAAAAACAGACACAAAACATGTCTTTTCCATTCTTACATACCCACCAACATTAAATACCTATATGTACTTTGTAAATACATGTTTGCTGTACTCTGTTGCACATTATCAAGTACCAGCAGGTGAGATTCACTTTTCCATCCAGCCAATTTATGACCTGCCCTCATTAGTCACTGTAAATATTATATAATCAAGAGAACCATATTATTTACTTACAAGGATGAGCACAGTTTCCAACAGCTTGCTTGTTTTTCTAAGGGATAATTTTGGAATTGAATTAAAGAACTGCATATGTGATTTATTAATCTTTATATTTAGGGAAACAAAGAGAGCTCCCAGAAGACCTCCAAGCACTCCGAGGATGATGGTGGGAACAAAGGCCAAGACATTCATGTCCAGCAAGTTCTTAACCTGAGGCAAAGAAAGGAAAAAAAATGATCTGAGCGTCCTGCCAGTGACATGAAATACCATACCTTCTCTTACAAAACCTGATACCACAAAGTAATTTCCATACAGGAAATAAATCTTTCCTTGCAGTTTAGGGAGCTCCGCTAATTAACTTAAAGCTGATCTCATGAGAGATGGTGTACTCTTGCACACCTCACAGGAGTGGAACCAGCAGGTAAGACACTGGTGTTGGCACTCACAGCAGAAACCTGCTGTGATGCACTGCAGTTACCACAAGCACTTAGTACTTCAGGTTACATCCAAATAACATGACATATTGGCCTTATTGAACACTTCAAAAGATTCTGCTGAACCAGAGCTTTCCTCACTGTGTCTATATCTACGTTTGGGAAAGTTCATTTATTAAGTGTCCACCTGCATCCATGTCCTTGAGATCATTTATAAATAAATTTATTTAAGTAAAACTGTGAAAATTGATGCTGATCTGGAACAACTTGCAGAAGAAGAATCACAATGCAGAATATAATCTGGCAGCTGGAATAGTAATTGAATTTTCTGCTTGATTCCTCAACAGGCAGCAAGGATGAGAGCAATATCATGTTTTAATTTTATCTTCCAGCTAACAGAAAGGGGTCAACAGATCAGTGGCAATCTGTTAAAAACTGTAAGGATATTATTTCCTTAGCCCAGGCTTAGAGTTACACGGCTTTTTGTCAAGATTAGGATCTGGGCAGAGTAAGAGATCAGAAATGCTCAAAAGGCTACCTGGCAAGAAGTAGTAAGGGCACATGTCAAGGTTTGCCGCAAAAAAATCCTAAACTGGAATAATCTTGAGAGTAGCAGATAGGAGAAACTGTCAGCCTTCCTTAAATTGCTTGAGCAAGTGTACAGGCCCTCTTACTGTTCAAACTCTCATTTCTTCTTCTTCTTGACTCTTAATCTTATTCTTGTTCTTGCTACAACTAGCCTAGATTTTAACAAATCCACTGGGTGGCTGTACTAAACACTGGTGGTATTTCTTGAGAGGAGGAATGCCAGGGTCAAAATCCAGTCAGGCTTGAAGAGTAGGTTCATAGGGAGCTTCAGACTTAAAAAATGGGTCTGGAAGAGGGAGAATCCCAGCAGCCATCCCCAGGCACAAGAAGCCCAACACCTGCAGGGTATACTCACAGGGAGTAGGGAGAGACTTGAGGTTTATTATACCTTACAATCAGGACTACAACCAGCACATATATAGGTACTCTATGTACTAAGCAAAACTTTAATAATGCTATTTTTACCTATAGCTATAACTAAATCAACCCTTCTTCAAAGGATTTAAAGAGATCTAATGCTTAAGATGTTGAAATTCAGAGAAAAGTAGCTTAATTTGAAGTAGAAAAATTCTGGTTTATTTACTGCAGGATCCAAGTACCTTGTATTATAGTCTACTTAATTCCAATACTGCATTAAAACTAAAATTGGACATACATGGGTTTATTGTTTTCTCTCCCTAGCTCCATTTTTCCTAAGGGAAAAATGTACTGAGATGTTTGTTTTAAAGTAATATATATGCAAGTTACACTGCATGTGTGTGGCAATAAAGGTAAAGTCAAGCAAGTGCTCCACACACTGGGAATAAGAGGTGGCACAGTGCATTGTTTGTTTTTGTTGTAGTATCAACCACAGGCTTTGGCCAGTCATCAAGAAAAATCTGTTACCTACAGAGCAAGTTTCACCTTTACAAATAATCCAGTGGTCTATGCAAAAATAAAGCAAAGCTTCCTGAAAATCTCATGCTCTGAAGTACAATAAATTCCCCTTCTAACATTCTGCTAGGTAGAATGAAACCAAAGAAAACAAATAGTTTTCTTGAGAAACATAACCCACAAGCTTTCAACTCAGAGTTTATCCACTGTAAACTATGTTGGTTAATGCCACAAAACATGAAAGAAGCAAAATTTCCCCTGAGCCCCGTGTTCAGTGAAATGAAAATGTTTCTGGTTATCTCTACCGCACCAAGAGCCAAGAACTATTGAACCATGGCAGAAGTCATATTGACAATAATTTTAGCTAGCTTTTCCCTTTAATGACACTAAGAGAAGATAGAAGGAGACAGAATCCACTGCTCTTTTCAGAAAACATCCTGAAAGGAATGTTAAAAAGAGCAATGCTTATTGTAAAATAGCAATTGAAGTGAATCCACTCTCCCCTGTGCATGCAGCTGTTCATTGCACAATACTTTGGCTTCAGCAATGAATCTGGCTTCAGCAGGCCTGACCCATTCCCTGCCCATATAGTCTCACCTTTCCGCCACAAATTTTGATCTTCTTGGTTGTGTCACTGCAACTGTTTGGGGACTGCACTATGAGTTGGTCCACAAAAATTATTTGGGTGGAAAACCAATGTATTCTTCACTTGCCCCAGCTAAACTTGTGGTAAAGCAAATATACCCCAAATACCCCACATACTTCTGCACAGCATATGCAAAATCATTATATCAGGCAGCATGAACACAAAAAAATGTTGCCCATTTTCCCAACCAACTGGTTTCTGCATTGCTAGAGAGATACAAGCCAGAAGAAATTCAGAGATCAGTGAAAGTGATCAGGGAAGTAGGTTAGGAAAAATTTACTTAGCAAAAAGTGGATTCAGAAGACCAGGGTTTTGTTTCTAGCTCTCAAATTTATTTTCAAGTCAAATACAAAGTAGGATATTTAGGCAAGAAGAAGCGAAGATCATGATATTTGCACATCACTATTGAATCATCTTGCAATAAAAATGAGTGAAAGACATGATAATAAAAGCAACTACTTTTAGGTGGACACAAGGTAAAATTCAAAGATCAAGGCTGTGTCATGCTGGAAGGAATAAAGTAAAGGTAGCTGAGGCTGAAGGTCACCTCCATTGTGCAACCAGGAACAAAGAGTGATTATATGTTCTCAAACATTTAATCTGTAAACACCAAGGAACAGTGGCACAGTACAGCAATGCCTGCAGCAACAACGGAGAGCTCAAGCTGACTACAGAAGGAGAGGACACCCTATTCAAGAGCTTCTCTGCTTTTTCCTTTACGTCGAAGAATCCCTCTCTTATCCAGGACCAATGCAGAAAGTTATTAAGATAACTTATATGTTTAGCTAATAAGCAAACCGTAGATGCTTTGTCTATTTGTTCACTTTAAAAGAAAACAACTCTCTGTTGTATCTAAGGGATTACAAGATGTAAAGTGTGAAAGTTTCCATATCCACTGATCTGATAATTGTACATACACCATCCTTTCCCCTTCTCAGTCCCCCTTCCCTGCTACTCTTTCAACAACAGTGCTGCAAGAGACAAGCCTGCATCTATTTCTTCCTATACCCACACAGTACCTACCCAAAATATAATCCTTTTCTCTGCTTCAAAAAATCCAAAATGACCTCTGTAAACAAACCCATAGAGAGAAGACGACAGTAAATCCGTGGTGAAGGTAGCCATCAAGCAGCAGAAGAAGGTTTGCCAGGCCAGCCTGATGTCCCAGAATGAAGACACTTCTTCTAACGTGAACAAGAGCCCACCAATGGGGGCACGAAATACCGAAGCTATGTCTGCTCCTGCACCAGCCGTAATGAAACTGCGCCTGCAACAGGTAGAAGAGTCAAAATTCAGGTAATAATAACTCCATAAACATCATTTCCTGTCAAAGCTGGGTTTATGGGGCTGAATTTATAGACCTGATGGTTTATTTTAGGGTTATTATTGTGCCTTTCATCTCTAGGATTTGAATTCAGATCTGTCCGTCTTGACCTCTGGCCTTGACACAACCCTCACTCCTCTAACATCGCGCAGGGACCACTGCACCATGCCAGCAAGCTGCTGAACTAGTGCCGACTAGCCCAATGCCAGGCAGACGTGCCTCAGTCTGTAAATGTCTGAGAAATCAAGAGGGAACATATACGCCTTGTCTCCCTCCCTGTAAAGGCATGGAGCTCACATACACCCCAAAGAGCAACAAACTTCTGTTGATGTAAGCTGCATTAGGAGTTTGTTGAAAGAACGCAGAGGGAGCCCAGCCATCATTTAATGCACAAAGGCTCAACTTTATTAGTACTCACACTCCTTTTATATCTACAATAATCAGTTCATACATATTGCAAAAGCGAGCTCCTTATAGGTTGCTAAGGTTAGATACATTGGTTGCTAAGGTTAAATACCAATCCCTCCCCTTATGATTTCTGCAAGGCCTTGTACATAGTCTTGCTTCTGTTCTTTGTTCTTCTTTGATACTTTTCGGTATTCTCCCATCACGTCGCCGTTGTCAGCAGTTCCTCGGTGCTATGCCCTTTCTCACGTAGCCAGTTGTTAGCAAACTGCTCCACATCTCCCCCGTTTTCTTTTTGCACTTGTGCTAAAAATATTGCAGAGGCAGTCTTCTGCAGGGCCCTTTGCAGAAGACTGACAATACATGGCAACATCAAAAGTATAACCACAATTACCAAGATCATGACCCCCACAGTTTTGACCAGAGATATCAACCATCCAGAAAGTCCCCATCCTTTTAACCAGCTTTCAATCCCTAATCCATCTACCTGTTTCAAGCTGTGTAGACCTTCTTGTAATTTCTTAATCTTTGCATGGACTGAAGAATAATTGTCTGTCAGGTTCATGCAACACATTCCTTCAAATTCCTCACATCCATGGCCTTGTGCTAAAAGCAAAAAGTCAATTGCAGCCCTGTTCTGTAAAGTAGCATGTCTAACACTATCAACATCAGTTAAAAGGCCACTTAAAGCTAAAGAAGTAGCGTTAGTCTGTTTGCTAAGCCAACATCCCAACTTATTCAAAGTCGTTAAGGCATTTGCAACACCAACTCCTGGTGCCAATATGGAGGCCGTTATGATCTGGCCTGGATTCCAGAATTCAACGTTATCTCGACAAGAACTTTCAAACCGATGAACGGTCCTTGGGACTCGCTTATGTTTTCGAGTCATATTCAGAATCATTGACACATTTGGTGTTAATAACGTGAGGCGTCCGAGGCTACACGGGCCTCCATTCAGTTTAGATGGGACGCCTCCCCAGGCACGATCTCCACAGATTAGAAACACACCAGGAGGTAATGCAAGAGGAACAGCAAAAGATCGTGAGATGTTAGTCGAAGTATAATTGCACCAAGCAGTTGAATTATGATAAGCAGCATTAGTTGCATTCACATTTTGCCCTCTCCGTGTGGTGTTATAGGAGTAATTAAAAAACACACAAGCATCCATTATAACAGAGCCTAGCAACTCTAGCTCTTGGGGTTCTTGCGTAACCTGTGGAAGGTGACTATATACACCATCCCAATTATCTGTACAATTTTTTGAAGAGTTGCAAAGAGAGAAAGCCTGAAGGGTTTGTGGGATTGGCCATGTGTCTACTGGCACTCCCACCAAACAGGTGGAGAATGGATTTTCCGGGTTCGCAGTAGAAAGGCACAAGGTTTCTTGATGTGTCATATTTGCCAAAGTTACCCATATATTCTGCTTGGGTTGTGGAACTACCCATCCTTCAGCCTGATGCAGGTTCCAGCACAGGCCGAACACACCGAGCAGGAACCCAGCGAGGGCCGGCATCTGTAGAGACACAAGCATAACCCCTGCCCCAGGTTAATAATTCACATGGTCCATTAAACTTAACCATCGCCCAAACTATTGCCAACAGTTCCAAAGTTTGTAGTGTGTCTTGTGCTGTGGCTTTTAATATCTCGTGTTTCCATGTATAATCTTCCTGCCACGTTATAGCTGCTGTCTGAGATTTATTTCCTGCATCTGTATAAACTGTGATGGCATTCGGAATCGGCGCCTGTTGTCTTTTTGGCTGTTCAATCCAATGTAATTGTCCTAACCATCTCAAAGGTTCCATAGATAATTGATCAGTTGACAACATCATTGGCCCATTTAACATGGCTTCCTGCAATGCTATGCTATTTGCCAGGTACCATTGCATGGTTTCCTTCTGCATTGGACAGTATATGAATTGAGGTTCTCTTCCACTTATTTGAATAACTCGCACACGACCTTTCTTTACTAAATTTGCTAGTGCCTCAATTCTTTGAAGTAAAGATTTTGATTGTTGTAATGCTGGCGTGATCCATTCTAGCACCCATGTCTCCCCCGTTTTCTTTTTAGACTGCGTAATAGCTCCGAGCAAATGCTGTGAACCCATCCACACAAGTATGTCCAGGGGGAGCTCAGCATCTCTCCGACGCACTTGTCCAGAAGTAATACGGTCCATAATCTGTTGTAGCACTCGCTTCTGGTCTGCTGATAAAGACACCACCTGTGCAGGGTCATTTCCCTTTAACAGTGGTCGTAATTGTTGTAAAAGTTCGTTTGGGATGCCCACTATAGGTTTTAGCCATTGTAAATCTCCTAATAGCTTCTGAGCATCGTGCAGTGTTGAGATTTCAGGATTAATTGTCAATTTTTGTGGTGTTACTATTTGTTTCATCAAAGACAATCCCAAATACTTCCATGGAGCTGTTTTTTGTATCTTTTCTGGTGCAATTACCAATCTTTGCTTTGCAAGGGTGTTTACAATTTCTTTTATCTGTGTTTCTGTAAATGGTTCTTTCTGTGCAAATAATATATCATCCATATAGTGATAAATTATAACATTAGTCCATTTTTGACGTAATTCTACAAAAATCTGACATAAAGTTGGACTATTTCTCATTCCTTGTGGTAAAACTGTCCATTCAAACCGTTGATCTGGCCCTTCTCTATTTATTGTTGGTAAAGTGAAAGCAAATCGGCGCATGTCCTTTTCATGAAGCGGAATCGTAAAGAAACAATCTTTTAAGTCCACAATCAATATAGGCCATTCATAAGGTAACATAGCTGGATTCGGCATACCTGGTTGTAAAGCCCCCATTGGTTCCATTTGTTTGTTTACTTCCCTAAGGTCATGCAAAAGTCGATATTTGCCTGATTTCTTTTTTATGACAAATATCGGAGTATTCCAAGGACTAGTAGATAATCTTAAATGTCCTTGCTGATATTGTTCTTGTACTAGCAGGTGTGCTTGCTCAAGACTTTCCCTTTTTAGTGGCCATTGCTTTACCCATATTGGATCGTCAGATGTCCAAGTCATAGGGATCGGGAAAGTCCAAGCAATGGCCATTAGAATAAATGGTGATCGTTTGTCAAAACTATTCCCATTTGTGCTAACACATCTCTTCCAATTAAACAGTTTACCCCTGGAGGTAATTGCACTACAGCAAGCACCGCTGTGACTGTTTGTCCTTCAATTGTTAATTGTAGGGGCGGCGTTCGATTAGCTAAAGTTAAACCACCCACGCCAGTGATGGTGGTGGTATGCTCTTGTAACGGCCAGCCTTGTGGCCAAGAAGAAGGCGACAGTACGCTGGAATCTGCGCCTGTGTCTAACAACCCTTCCACAGTTATTGCGTTACCTTGAAATGACAGGTGAACAGTCTTTCTGGGTCTCGTACTCAGATTCAGTGTTAGCAGGGTCAGGCTTCCTGTAGATCCGAAGCCTTTGTTTCCGCGACTCTCTTCAGTCACTGGTCGTATTGTTTGAGTCACTTGTGGCAGGGGCACCAGCTGTGCAATCCGTTGTCCCTGTGCAATCTTTACTGGTGGATTCAGTGTATATGCCATAATATAGATTTCACCTTCATAATCTGCATCGATAACTCCTGGTAAAACAAATAGTCCACATTGTGATGCCGATGATCTTCCTAATAATAAAGCTCCCATGGCTCTCCCATTAATAATGATAGGTCCTCGTACATTCGTAGATATTGTTTGAGGATTATTTGTTAACAGGGTAACGTCTACTGCTGCTGCCAGGTCCAACCCGAGACTTCCCCGGGTGGCGGGTTGAAGGACTGCGCTGCGGCTGCAATTTTCGTCGTCGCGCGGTGGCCGGCGAACGCGCTTCGTGTGGAGTTTCCCGACCGTCTGCGGCAAGCCCCCTCATTATGGGAGTTGGATCGGCAAGTTTGACACCATACATTTCTGGCTGTACAACTCTTTCGTACATGCCCTGGAGCTCCGCATCGGTAACACCGCAGCTGCCCCTTTTGAGGTGTTTGCACTGTAACTGTTGCCGAAGTCTGGAGAGGCGCAAGGGCTGCCATAACCTGACTTTGAGTAGCCTGAGCCTGTTCTTTCATTCCTTCCCCTAATTTCTTTATTGCCTCTACAAGAAAAGCCTGAGGTCCAGTGGGTATCGATGACGCCTTTTCAAGTGCCTCCTCTACAGTCCAATTTGCCCCTAATGTATTCAATAAACTCTTTGTAGCAGGATTGCCATTTTGCAAAATACATTGTTTTAAGAGAGCACCCTGCATGTAGATAGGTACTCTTGCTCTTTCAATTGCATTTACCAACTTATCTACAAAACTGCCCAAAGTTTCTTCTCTCCCTTGCTTAATTCCCATATACATTGGAACTCCGCCTGGCTCTTTCACTTGCTCTATGGCTTCTCTCACTAACCTCATTGCCTCTCTCACTTTATCCGGACCGAGCAGTGCTTGAGCTTCTACTCTAGCATAAGGTCCTAACCCCATTAATTCATCCATTGTAATCCCTTGTAATGGATCTCCTGCTTGCTGCTGTATCGCTACCGATTCTAATACTCTCGCTTGCCAATGCGCATTAAACAACAACAACTGACTAGGAGAGAAAATTAACTTTGCTATACCCCGACAATCTGCAGGCAAAAGAAGTTGAGTGCTCCAGAGATAATCTAACATTTGACGAACCGGTTCACCAGTAACACCATAAGAACTCACTGTAGAGCGCAATTGTGACAAAAGCTTCCAATCTAATGCCGTAACAGTAGCATTTATTCCACCAGCTGGGTTCGGCTGAAACTGAACTGGAAAAGCCATTGCTGTCGCCATCTGAGTCATCGCCTCATCCCCTTTTTCTAACCCCTCTCGTGCCAATGCATTCCAAGCCCGACACCTTTCTTTAGCAATCTCTATCCCCAGCCCATCTTCTGAGCCAGGAGTAGAATTCTCGCTTTCCGGCGTCACAGTGTGGCTGGACGCGTCAGGGCTACTCAGGGCGGGGGCGGGGGGAGCGGTAGGGAGAACTCGTTCTGAGCTTTCCTGTCCCGTCTCTTCGGAACGTAAAGGTGGTAAAACAAGCTCACGAAACGTAGGCGGTAATGGCCACCTAGTTTCCTCCTCCCCATATCTGGTGTTTTTCTCTTTTGCCGCAACTGCGCCCTGTGCAGCTCTTTTTTCCGCCTGATACCTTAACAATTCATTATGAACCATCCTCCATAACTTTCCCAACTTTTTTGCTGTCTTATCATCGTTCAATGTTAATTCCCATAACTTATCTCCAAATTTTCGCCATTCCGATAACTCATGAACTGCATGTGGATTAATAAAACAACCTTGCTCTACCCCATAAGCTAAAAGCCCCTGAAGATCCTTTTTTACATCTATTCCCTCAACCCGGCGTTGTGTCAGCCAGGATGCAAATAAATCATATGCTGCTTGCCTGTCCATACCTGAATTTTTCCGTTGCAGCCTTTCCAGGTCTCGGCAGCACGTATCAGCAGGGTTCACCTCTTATGACACCCAGGGCGCGGGCCTTTTCTCTTATTTCAGTCGCCTTTCGCCGTCCTCGCTGCTTAAGGACCTGAACCACCTTCACTGGTCTTTATCCTTCGTGGCGCCTTATACGTCCTTTGGCACGTATCACGTCGGGGTCACCACTTGTTGAAAGAACGCAGAGGGAGCCCAGCCATCATTTAATGCACAAAGGCTCAACTTTATTAGTACTCACACTCCTTTTATATCTACAATAATCAGTTCATACATATTGCAAAAGCGAGCTCCTTATAGGTTGCTAAGGTTAGATACATTGGTTGCTAAGGTTAAATACCAATCCCTCCCCTTATGATTTCTGCAAGGCCTTGTACATAGTCTTGCTTCTGTTCTTTGTTCTTCTTTGATACTTTTCGGTATTTTCCCATCACGTCGCCGTTGTCAGCAGTTCCTCGGTGCTATGCCCTTTCTCACGTAGCCAGTTGTTAGCAAACTGCTCCACAGGAGTTCAAACTGCAGAGATCTGCACTGTGACCCAATTCCAGTAAATAAAACAAAACAAGAAAAAAAAAAACAAACACAAGAAAAAAATAAAAAGAAAAATAATTATAGTGTTGTACAGAAAGGCATTAATGGACAGTCTTCCTTTATACATTTATTATTATTTATTTTCCTACGCACAAGATAATTTTCTTTCCAAAGCACCCATTTTATTATATGAAAACAACATCCTGCATCAGACAGCTGTTACATTTTTAAGGAAGGACACAGAGTGCAAAACAGAGGGAAGGATATAGACAGAGGAAATAAAATTATGCTTGAATTCTGCCTTGGAAAACTAGATTCAAGTCCAGCCTTTGTGGGGGATACCGGGGTGATGCTGATACATATAATGCACTAATCACTAGTGCTCACCAGCTTATAAAACTTGCATCTTCTGGATGTGCTACATGAGACCTCAGGGATAATTTGCAGAAATGCTGAGCATTCAGTACTAGCAGAAGTCAACAAGTATACAAAACACTTGAGTATTTTTAATATTAAGAAATACTAAGTTCTTGGAAAAAAGAAAAAAAAAAAAAAACAGATCGGAATCACCTCGAAATATTAGGGGGCCCTTTTGACTTCTCTGTGGTGTCCACAAATGTTATCAGTATAAAGATGGGTGGCAATGAGGGTAACGGACAGAAAATAAGGGAAAAGATTAGAGGTCATGTGTCAAAGCCCTTAACAAAGCCCACCGTTAAAGCTACACAGGCAACTTTTTTTCCCAACTCAAAAATGCTGAGTTAGGCACTCTTGTGCATGGATTTTTACTTACACATATCTTCACAGTGACATTGTTTCCAGCAGCAGGGAACTCAAAGGGTACTGCACGCCACAGTAAAAGCTGGGCGAGCTTTGCTTGGATGTCTCCAACTTCTTGCTGCAGTCAGTTGTACAGGCTATGTGTCCCACCAGTAGTATCAACAACGAAACTGGACCCTTTCCACACATCTGTTACAGCTGCCTGATGGAGGGACGCCTTAAGATCCTTCAACATCCTAATGTTTGCTGAGTTACTGCTCTACCTGTGCCTGTACTTGGAGAGGGTACATCTCTTGAGCCTACTTAACTCAAAAAGATACTGGGGGAACGGGGACTCTTTCATCCTGGTCTTTGTATAGAACTGAGGTTTCGCTTAGACTGAAATTTGTCTCTCCTGCTCACCAACAACCCTCTCTGTGAAGGGGGCTTCCACACAACCTGTATCTCCAAGGATGGTTCCTGACTGCAAGCTAACTCTTCTTTCTAATTATACTATAACTGGATCCTGCAAAGAAAAAAAAAGTTCTCACTGCTTCTCTTACTGCAATTGCTGATTTCTTCCATGACTAATGTTTTGTTTAACCAGCATGTCTCAGATTTATTTAAATGACTGATCTTAAAAGGCTAAAGGCATCTTCCCTTCGGTGCTTTTTGATTTTCTTTTAGGCTACAGATAGTTCACAGTGGCCATTCATTTGAATTTGTATTTCTCTAGGAAATTAACACACAGGAGTCTTTCTTTTTTTCCTTGCTTTAGAAAAAAAACAGTATTGTATAGGGTTTTGTATGTCAACATGACAATAAATACCATCCAGAAGACAAACTGGTTTGTAATTTCTTTTTCTGGAAACTAATCTCATTAATTTCAGTAGAACTGTTCACAAGAGAGAGCTTACCAGAGTTATCTCACAGACACGCATGAGCAGAGAAGAGCCAGATTTAAAAAGTGTCACAAACAATTTACTTTTTCAAAACTAGAAAAATAAAGCAAGAGTCCCTTGTGCACATTGTGCAATCTCTGTCATCTCTTTTTTCCTGGGCCATCATCGTTAATTTGAGGATAAAGCCCACGTATAAAAATCCTGCATTTTTTCCCTCCTTATACAACCCAGAAGGCAATTGGAAAAGGTCTCCAGTATTAATGTATTATTTCACAAGCATTCAATAAAACAACTTGCAAACTTTCTTTTAATTAAAGAACTTTAAAGTTGTTTAATTAAACAACTTTTTTTAATTAGAGTGGGTGACTTTATCCCCATTCCAAAGTGACAAACAGCAGGAAGGCTGAAAGATTGCTGGAGCAGTATCTTCATTTCTCTTCCAGTTGCAATGGGCTCATTGGCAACTTGCCGGACACCCCCTGGGCACTGAGGACAAGCAGCGGGGTGGCCCTCCCAGAGCCCCACAGCTCTGCCCATCACTTACTTATCAGCTGAATTCCGAAACCTGGTGAAGATCGGGAGGTGGACGCCAAGGGTGTCCAACTGCAGCTGGCTCAGGCCACAACCCAGGAGAGCACTAAAAGTGATGTTGTATAATTAAGAGCACTCTTTGGTAAATTATTCATAAATCACAGTTAAAGGCAGAGGAGGACAGGACTTTAGCTGGAGTGCAGCAGCAAAGCTAGATTGGTTTCAACAGACTTAAACATGGAAAATGTTGAATGTGTCTTTTAAATATGCAAAGTCCCGTTGACATAAAGCAGGAGGCTACTAAAGACTTTCAGATTCTTGACTCAGAGACTTAAATGTCTCTTTTGCATGGAGTGTTGTGATGATAGACCATGAAATGGCTTTTGAAGAACTGCATGTTAATGTCTGCCCAGTGTGGTGACACGTCAGACTACAGCCCATCATTTCAATCATCTGTTCCCAGGTTAATGACCATGGCAGCCAGAACAGGCCTACTTCTAACAGAAGATGTGTAATAATTTAAATTATTACAGTGTGTTCCCAGGCAGCACTTCAAACTACATTTAAATGAGGGGGGAAAAAAATAAAATCCAAGCCCTTAGTGAAATGAAAAATCTATTCATTGTATAATCTTGGAGAACTTTCCTACAAGACTTAAATTAGGAGCCTTAACAAATCTCTCAGAGGCTTTTAGCAACTTACGTGTGTTTATGTTTAATAAAAATGGTGGAGGGTTCCAGCTAAATTAAATTAAACTAGCTCTTAATTCCTATGTTTTGAAAAGACATCACGTTAGTACCGTGCTGACTTTCTTCATGGAAATATGATTCAATTTTTTGGCTCATGCATCACTGTTACCAACCCAGCACAAAAGGAAAAAAATCACAGCTGCAGTCTCTGAGCTCCTGGAGACACACAATGTCTGAAAGCAAAGAAAACAAAAGAAACCTAAAGGGAGAGCTAAACCTTGGTAATCATTGTCTGGAAGGTTTGTGGCTGCCTCTGACTAACCATGTGCTCCTATTTTTGAACATGTGAGTCATCCCCTAGGGTGCTGCACCTCCATGCAAATAAATAAATAAATATAAACCCACAGAATAACAAAAAATGTGAAAGGGTGGTGGGGAGGAGGATAGGTTTGGTCAGGCCAGTAACAAACCTCAAGGATAAATACCTTCCGAAACCAAAAAGGATAGATGTAAAACAGTAAACCAACCAACCAACGATCTATATCATATCAGCAGAGACTAATTTTACCACCTCTACTCAAGATATGGTTTAATAATGGTAATAAAGTGCATCAGGATTCTCCTCTAAAAGGCAAATAAAGGAAATTATGTCACTCGGCAAAACAGAAAAGCCCAAAATCTGGCCTGCAGTCACTAAGTTTGGCTGTATCGCAACATCTTAAATTTTAAGAAATGCTCTAACCTACAGAGCAGGACTGGGCAACCCTCCTCTCCCCTTCTTACAAGGCCCTGGGCCAAAATAGGGTGATGGGGATTCTCTTTCTTTGTATATAGCAAGGAGGGTTAAAAACATTATACTTCAAAAAGACTATAAAGTCTACTTTTCCCTACCTAAAAACATAGTGTTACACTACTGCACCAACAACAAGCAGCTCCAACCTGACTTGCAATCTGCCATCTGCAGAGCTTGCAAAGCAGCGCTTGGTTTCTGTGGTCGCCCTTAGCTGGCACCGGCAGCTGTGAGGTTTGTAAGCTGGAAACACAGACCCCAAGGGCCTAGCCGTTCATCACTATGCGCCTTGCACAGCTACTTATAGCGCTTCTGCAGGTGGCTGTAAAACTGTTGCCCCTTTTCTTCGTAGCCACTTGAGACTGGCTTTATTTTTATACAGACTTTGCACAGGTAAAAGAAGTTACACAAGATGCAAAGCAGCTGGCAGGCCATAGCTGCGGGACAGCTTTTCAGAAACAAAACTGACTGCTGTTGTCCAGAGAACTGCTTGCCGAGCCTCACAGGGAATCATACTAGGGAACCAAGCCAGTATGTAAAAGATGCAGCGAAAAAATATTTTTCATCACTGCATGGCATGAATAGCTGTGCTAATGCAAAGGAGGGGACAGCACAGGTGAAAAGAGCTCCCAATGCAGGGTATTTTTTAAGCCAGCAAGGCCACCAAAACAGACATTGCAAACCCATACCCTCAGCCTGATAGCTTTAACTTTTGTCTTCTATTTCTTACCCCAAATGGATCATGGGACCTTCTGGCCCACAGAAGAGCCCGGAGGCTACAGCCAGCACGCATGAGACAAATGTGCCTAAAAAGGTCTTGATGTTAAAAAGATGTTGAATGGAAGTACCATTCAAATACCCAATGATTTCTGGCAAGCCAGATGGTGAACCTGCTGGGCAAAAGAACTGCAAAGAGGGGAAAAAAAAAAAAAAAAGAAAGAGAAACATGGCCAACAATTAGTAGATGTTGATGTGTTAGATGCATCTATGCACACAGTTTTCAAGTCCAGCCCTCACCCTGCTCTGTTCATGAATAAACTTTCCCAGAATTAACAGACAACATAGATACACATGTAACTTCCGGCTACCTGCAAAAATTCAAGCTCCCAACAGTGTTACTATAAGCAAACTGGGGGTAATGAGAGAAGAAAATGACTGACAAGGACCTCAGTCCCAGCCCCCTGCCACCCCCCCACCAAGGCCTGAAGCCAGCCAGCCTCTTGTCTTTGCACAGGCTGTCTGTGGGGCAGGGTGTACGTGTGAAGCTGCGTGATTCGTCCAGTCAGTTCAGACTTTAGATAGCTTAAAACTGGTCTGTTATTACACGTATAACAGCAAACTCCCTTTTCCTACTGTTGCTGGATTTCAGGGTAAGTTCAGTAAAACATTCACTTTTTCTCTCACCTATGCTGTTAATTGCCTGTCTATAATTAAATTGAACACAGCAGTACAGTAAATGACAGAAAGGCTCAATGTTTTAGCCTTGCTGCCTCGTAAAAGTACTGATCTGGGCTACAAGTGATACCCACATAGCACAGCTAAAAGATCAGTCTAAAACCACCAGTAACTTTTATATGGACTGACAGTCTTTGGCTTAGGCCCCTTCCAAATACATAGTTTTCACAAGTTACACCAGCTGCGATTTGTATTTATTTTATAAACATTACATGGTAAGTGTAAATTGCATGGCTACCACCACTGATTTCACCCCAGACACTTGTATACAAGTTATGGGCAATGGAATCCAGCTTTAGGCTGAAGGCCAAGAAAGACCTCTCCAATTGGGTTGTATAATAGAGAGGGCATTTTTTAAATAAAATAATTAATTAACCAGTATTTGGAAGAGCAAGAGATTTGGTTTATCACAGAATTATAGGCTTGTTGTGCCAGAGACACTTACCAGCACTGAGCTTGAAGAGAGAACCACCATGGCCAGCCCAGACCCAAGTGCACACAGCCAGGTCATATGGATGTTGCCATCCTGTCCAGTTGACAAATAGGTTACTATACTGGCACCCATATACCATGTCCTGCTTTTCAATGATCTTTTGTCCCACAGATTTCTGCAGGCAGAAGATGTACCACAGGGAAAAACCAAAACAAGCAGTGCAGGCTCTTTAGAAGGGTGGGAGTGAGTAAAAGTAAGGTAAATGATGATTTTCAGAGTCGTGTTTTTTTCCAGGACTTCTTGCCCATCTTTAAAAACACTATAAAGGATATGTTGTTACTCATCAAGGCCCTCTTCAGATCAGAAGCAGAGTTAAAGGACCTCATTACATGCACAAGAAAATGCTACATGGTGAATTCAAGAGACATTTTGATGAATGGAGGCTTCAAAGTCATACATCAGTGATTACCTTTATGAATTTGTACCTATTATTAGTAGACAGAATATACGTGAGCAAGCTCTTTCCTACTTTATTTTAACCAAAAAGACATCTCTTATACTAGGCCTTCTCACATTTAAAAACCACATTTCAGTCTTCACGGGGTTTTGGTTTGTTTGTGCTTGGGCTGACCGCAGCCGTGCTGTCTCCAGAACTCCTCAGCTCCCACATACTTTGCTGCCTTCCACAGCACTCAGCTGTGATTCATTGTGTGCGCAGGTCAAACACATCCCTTGCATTTCTGAGGTCACAGCATTACAGTTGGACACTGCAGCCTTCCCAGAAGCATGTCCCGTCAAGGCTTTTGTAAGTGCATCGTGCAGCGCAGCCAAACAGCAACACAAAGTGCATGAAAAATGAGTTTTGCTCATCCACAGCTGAAGGAGATTTTTAGATAGGAAGGTCTTCCAGGGCAGGAATTACATGTACATTTGTACTGATATCAGTACAAATCAGTTTACCTTCTGTTCCTCTCTATTAGTTTAATACAATAGGACAAATATGATTATACAGCAGGACAAACAGTGTGTGTAATGGCTGTTGTGATGCCCTGGAGTCAAACTGCGGTTTCTTTCTAGATATTCTCTATTTATACTTTAGTGTGTATATATACACACATGCATGTGTATACATACAAATGCATATATACATGTATGCATGTGTATTCTTCTACTGTTTATATATTTTATAAACATACACATAGCTTGTATATAAGAAACCCCAGGGAAACAATATTCCAAGAGCATATATATATGCTTTCTTCATGGAAAGCCTAAACTTGTTCATTTCTTGGATACTCCCTCTGATATATTCAGCTTCCATCTGTTCCACAGAATAAGTCCTCCCTTGCATTTCTGTAAAGTGATTGAGATCTGTCCTTCAGCAGCTGGCAGCATTATTCCATTATCTTGATTTCACAGAATAGTGGAGAACACATCCATGTCTTCCTTGCTCTGGGAGAGCCTGGAACTGGACCCAGTACTCCAGATGTGGCCTCCCTAGTGCTGAATAGAGGGGAAGGATCACTCCCCCCGACCTGCTGGCAACACTCCTCCTAATGCAGGAGGCTGTTGGAATGGCAATACAATCATTTGGTCTATCAAGCACTGCTTCCTTCCAGTTTTGCTTTTGTCTCCAACTTTGCTGAGGGTGCATTCTGTCCCATCATCCAGGGCATTAGTGAAGATATCCAACAGCGTTTTGCCCCAGTACTGACCCCTGAGGTACACCCGTGGTTATCAGACTCCAGCTCAACTTTGTGTTACTGATCATAATGTTTTGAGCCCAGCAGTTCTGCCAGTTTTAAATCCATCTCACTGTCTGCTTCTCTAACCCATAGACCATTAGTTTGTCTACGAGGATGATATGGGAGACAGTGATGAAAGCCTTGCTAAAGTCAAGATGAACAACATCCACTGCTCCAGCCATCTCATTGTAGAAGATTGTTATACATTGTAAATCCATGCTGACTACGCTCAATCACCTTCTTGTTCCTCACACAGTTAGAAATGGTTTCTGGGATTATTTGCTCTATCACCTTCTCAGGGTCAAGATGAGGTTGACTCGCCTGTAGTTCCCTGGATGTCTTTCTGTCCTGGATCTGTACTTGTCCTTCTTGAAGACAGGAATGACACTGTCTCCCTCCAGTCCCCAAGAACCTCTCCTCAATTGCCATGACCTTTCAAAGATAATTGAGAGTAGCCTCACAATGACATCAGCCAGCTCCCTCAGAGAAGGCATCAAGTACCTTGGCCTCTTCCAAGTCCTTTATCACCAAGTCCCCTACCCAGTTCAACAGCAAGCCCACATTTTTCCTAGTCTTCCTTTTGCTGCTGATGCACCTGTAGACACCTCCTGCCTTTCTTGTTGCCCTTCAACATCCCTTATCACACTCAACTCCAGATGTGCTTTGGCTTCCTAACCCCATCCCTGCACACTCAGTGTCTCTGCATTCCTCCCGGGTCAACTGTCCCTACTTCCACCTCTTGTGTGCTTCCTTTTCATGTCTGAGTTTTGTGAGGAGCTTCCTGCCACCTTTTATCCTGCTTGATATCCTGCTCATTGAAATGGACTGTTCTTTACCATGGAAGAGATAATCCCTGAAAACCAACCAGCCCTCTTGGACCCATATTCTCTCCAGGATGGTCTCCTCTGGCATTCTTCCAAGCAGATCCCTGAACAGACCAAAGTGCTCTCCTAAAGTCCAGAACTGTGATCCTGCTTTTTCTCCCTTATCTCAGGATCCTGCATGCCACCATCTCATGGTCACTGCTGGCCCCAACCTTCACATCCCTGACCAGTCTTTCCTTGTCTGTAAGTACAAGGTCCAACAGAGCATGTGCCCTCTTTGGCTTCTCAATCATCTATCAGGAAGTTATCAACGTGCTCCAGAAGCCTCATGGATTGCTTGTGCCCTGCAGTGTTGTCCTTCCAGCAGATACTGGTGTGGTTGGCTAAAGATTCCCACAAGGATCTGGGCCAGTGACCACAAAACTTCTTCCAATTGTCTGAAGACAGCCTTGGCTAATTCTTCCTGAGCTGACAGTCTATAGCAGACACCCACAACGACATCATACATCTTGGTGTGCCCTCTAACCCTGACCTGCAAGCTCTCAGCTGACTCTCATCTGTCACAAGGCAGAGCTCCATCCTTTCCCACTGCCTTCTCACAAAAAAAGAGCAACTTCCCCTCCTAACCATCCTAGTCTATTCTTCCTAAAGAGCCTGTATTCAGCCACTGCAGTGCTCCAGCTGTGTCAGCTATCCTACCACATCTGTGCAGACAAGGAGCTCATTTGCCATGCTCCAGCCTCAGCAAGAGGCCCCAAGGCAATGCCCAGAGCCCCAAACCTGCAGAGCTGCACCCTCCCTCAGGGGCTTGCTCTGGGTTGTGGCCTCTGCTAAGTCAGGGGTAATGTCTCCCCTGAGTGCTGGGGCATCTCCAGCAGCTCCTTGCCACCTCTTCTGAGTGCAAAAGCACAGACAGCCCTGACCCTGACCCACTTCTACACAAATTGCTGTGTCTGCTGGCTGCATGCCATGCTTGACAGTTATACAGGCTCCCCCCAGCACCTGCTGACAGGATGCCTGAGCCTCCCTGGTCAGGAATCAGCTGGAACAAAAGCTCAAAGCCCCTTTCTCACCAGAAGCTCTTCAGTATTCATACTATCTACCACAGATATCACAAACCAGGCAAAAGTTTTACCATCTGCTTCTCTACAGGGGAGAAAAAGCAGTAGTCAGTGTGAGAGATGCCTTAACATTTACATTGGTTTTAGCCATTCAGTGATTTTTACCACACCATCCCAATTATCACAGAGATTATGATACCCATCAAGGACAAATTCCAGAATAATCTATTACAGCATTAGCAAAAGATAGCTGCCCCAGACATAGAAAGAAATTACATATCTGATACCAGGTCCACAATCACTATATACCTTAAGAGAAACCTAATTGCTTCCCTTGGACACCAACAATACCTAAAGCAGCACATGCCCTTTATGTACAAGGAGGAAGAGGAAGGCCACAATATTTTAATCATTAATATTTCATCAATCTCATGACAAGAACACCATCAGATATTATACTGTACTATAGGCTAAGCTGTAGCAAAGGACACCAAAGCATGCCTACACAAAGCACCACAGGGCATCTGATGTCCACACCCATCTAGACAAGCAGCACCTCTAGTCAGTTAAAACTTTACAATGTGGATTTTCTAATAAACACAGAAAAGGTTGCTCTGATTTTCTCTTGCTCACCTGCAGGTAATTTTCCACCAGGTCCCATTTCAATTTGATGAGAGAGTCAATTATCTGATGAATCAAAAACCCCAGCATCCCAACTGCTGTTCCGATTAGCCCCATCAGCAGCCATGGATCCCACTCTTTTCTAGAAATAGGAAAATACAGTTACCTCTCAGCCTATAGCACAGGACTATTTGCCATGCTTCCTCTCACAAATATGCAAGTTTTATTTTTAGAGCATTTTGATTACTAACTGTGACTGCATGAGCAAGAGGCTGTTTTTGCCAATATCTCATTAAAAATTGTACACTCAACAAAACTCTACCTTCAGGTGAAAGCCATTTCCGTTTGGGTAAGGAACATGGTTGGATTCTTTGGTTTGTTTTCGTTTGTTTTGGGGTTTTTTTTTAATATATAAGTTGCAGTGCAATCTGCTTTTAGATGCTGTTTGATGTCATCTCAAAAATAAATTCTGTAACTCAGTAATTAAGCATTCAGTAGAGCACTCAAAACTCATTTCAATATAATTCCTGTTTTCTTCTACTACAACTAATGCACTGAGCATCTGTCATACAGATGTGCAAACCTTTACCTCTAGTTTCTGTTTTTCCTAAATTCATACTTCTAATAGTAATTGCGCACAAATAATAATTTCTGATTTATTTCTAGTATCATCTAGGACTAGAGCACCCCTACTGAGATTCAAACACCATGTTTCCTGCAGATTACACTAAGAAGCAGTGAATGTCAAGACAAGTCGCAGTAAGAGAACATTCCCCAAACCTCTGCAGTCTTCCTTTTATACATTGTATACACTGAGTACTTAATAAATGTTTTTTGCATATTCAGTAATTTGTCAAGAGCAAAGGCATAAGCACTTTCAAAAAATGTTTCTAATCAAAGTTGCTTGCCACTTGGCCTCCTTATACATTCTATTAAAGTATCTTCCTATTTACAGAAACAGTAAGTAACACTTTCTTAATTCATTCTTCAATCAGGCATCTCTCTGGATTGTTCAAATTACCCATAGTTTAGAGGCAACTTAACAATATTTAGGGTAAGTTTACCTTAAGTTTTCTCTTGTAGCCATTTCTTATAAACTTTACTGTCTGAAGGCAAATAATCCAAACTCTCATGGGCTATCAGGTGTTCTCTCTCCTCCTCCTTGCAGTGATAATATGCTAAACTGCTTCTGCTGATGCTACATCGCCTCCTAAAATCCTGAGAATGAATCAAATGAGGCCCATGATCTTCCGCCATTAACATCTCTTCATCATTTTCCACGTGTATCCTATGGGAAAAAAGTGATGACATTACAGTGGCCTCCAAGAATCTTTGGGATGCCAACAAGAACGATGTGAGCCCAAGATCAGTCTCCCTGAGACTGAAAGCGAGGAATGGAAAACCACATGAGGATGCAGCGGCTGTGGCGCAGAGATTGGCTGGTTTATGTTTGGCCCTGGTTTGCTGTGCCAATACATAGATCCAGCACTGTCGAAGCAACCAAAACTTGTCTGAGCTGGAGCTCTCTGGTGAAGAAGTCACTCCAAGAACAGATGGACCACTGCAGCAAGATTATCGCACCAGCTCCTTGCTGACTATTCAGAGGACAGGGATGTTGTAAGCCACAGGGGCTTTGTCTGTTTTAGAGAGATGATCACTTGCTGTGCTTTGGGCTGTCCAAACACCTTGATCCACTAATCTAATCAGACAATTTAAATAAATAAAATGAAATGTAGGTTACAGTGGCATTCAGTTAAACACTGAATTGTCAGTATTATATAGGCACCCTAAAAAATACCCAACTTATTCTCTAACACAATTTCCTTTGAATTTACATGTCAAATTTCTTTTTAGACAGATAAAAAACATTTGCTAGACTACCAAACTGACTACAGCTTGGATACTTTACCCAAGGTAGTTTGTAAGTTGGCAGTTCAATCAAAGCAGAAAAATACTTGATGCATGTCAAATATTTACTGTAAAGAAAAATTGGTGACATGCTGTGTGTTTACCACCTCCAAAAGCATGTTTTTGTTTGCTGAAGACAGAGTAGAGAAAGATTTCTGCTGCTCTCCACTTACTGACATGTGGACCAATGTGGAAAGGTCTCATCTCAAATAATGAGGAAACATGAATAGTTCCTGTCGGTTAGTAAATACTAAATGGCAAGAGAGAAGAAAAGATCTTTACAGAAGCCACATGCAAATTTGCTGAAACCAAGCCTTTTGGACCTTGTTTTTTTTGACAGCTCTATCAGGCATTTCATTCCAGAGATTTCAAAAGTACTGTGCAAATTCCAGACCTAGCAACTCAGTCTGAGAATAAAAGAGAAAGAGTTAAAGAAACGTGGTCTAGGTGGAAACCAAAGACTTTAAAAAAAATAATTGTTGCTGGAAACTGTGTGAATGGCTATGAGCAACAGTAAATGAATTAGAAAAATTAATGTGATTTTCCTTACATATGTAGGGAAATAAATTTATCTTTGCCACAAATACATCCACAGAGAAGTTATCTGACAACAAACACACTTTGCATGATCAATTAAATCACTCCAGTCAAAACTGAATTGAGGAGGAATAGCCAGGTTCTGACTCCGATTTTTGACCTGTTCTTATCTAAAGAGTAGCAAGTGTTTTACTAAACACAGTAGCTCAGACCTTAGTTTTGGGTTTAAGCACAAAAATGTTTTGAGATTAGACTGCTAATTTGGGATTGTACAAAAATTGGATTTAACTAGTCCTATTCCAAGTTTAAAACAGAGCAAAGGAAAGCAGAGCCCAGACAAGAAAAGCAGGCAATTGAGCAGAGCTCCTGGCTGGGACCCCATCGCAGCTTCATTCAGGGATATGCAGTCTGCCTACCGCGAGGTCTCCATTTAACCCATTTCTTTATTTCTGAAACATGGGAATTTGTATGATGTCATTTGCTAGATGTGTTAGATCAAACTGGCTCATGTGAACAGATCTAGGTATTATAGAGATTGCAGCATAAACAGAAATACAAAAGCCACTGAACAATACAGAAAGAGAAAAAAAAAATCCAAACCTGAAACTAAAGCTACCTATCTAGGGGAAAGGGATGAGGCTAAGTCACACTGCTCACAGACAACACAGATATACCTCATTCCACATCAGGATGATTTGTTATGTAAACAGGATGGCTGTTTTTCCTCAAACAGGAATATGATTACCATTCGTAAGAGCATACCAAAGCATTTTCCTTCACTGTCCCTAGCTGCCAGAAGACCAAAGCTGACAACTCCTCTTCCATCAGACATGAATTCAACCCAGTCTCTGCAGCAGTAGTTCAGCTGTACTGCAAATTCTCACAGTCACCAACTCATGCATTCAAATTTTAAAAAACAAAATGGTGTAAGAATGGGTTTTTAACTTTTGACCCCCAATTATTTTTTTTTTCACAGACTCCTCTATAGTTAACTTAAACCCACCAGTATGCTCACTTATCTGAAATACATTTCATGAACCTCTGAGGAGGAGGAGTGCAGTGTCCAAAAGATAGAAGGCAAAAAGCAGAGAGGTATTTGAGATTGCAGGGGGGCACAGCTGCATCCCAGAGGTGCAGAAGTTGAGATAACTCCACAGAGGACAGACAAGGCCTTACAAAATACATACATACACAGGGCGTTCGTTCATTATTTTACAGTGAAACCTGAAGACGTTTTCTGTCCTCAACAGAAAAAGTTATTTTCAGAATACTTAGATGAAGAAGGCGAATGCAGACTGGGGTCATAAAAGCATTCTGTACCAGAAATTCCTCTGCTAGAAATGCATCCTGCTTAAATGCCCTGTCAGAATTTGACCCAAAACCTATGCATTTTGGCTGTCATTGTTAAATACGCTCACAGACACACACATAACTCCTAATGCCAAACATGAGTTTTCATCTTTCTTCTGCAAAGTACTTTGGAGGGTGAATCATCAGTCCTGTAAAGCCTGCATAAGGATTGTCCTGCTTTCTGCAATAAGTTTTCATCTCCAAAATATCACAAGAATCTCTCTGCTTATCCAAGAGCTTCCATAATTCAAATTTTTGCCATGGGTAATGGCAACCAGAGGCAATGATGAAAGATACCTTCTCAATACTGGAAGATAAAATTCCCCCCCACCCCGAGGAGAGCAGAGAATCCAGGCTGTGAGCTGTTCTCAGGTTTTCCACCCATTTCTGACTTTGATACCTGCTTCTGCAAGGCTTACCACCTTACTTACAAGGGTTCTTACCTCAGAGGGATCACAGCCCAATCGGAAACAGCTGCTTTGAAGACAAGGAGGGAAAAAGAGTCTATATTCTGTATACATCACCACAGAAAGCTAGTAGCTATGCACTTATTTGAGTAAATGCTTTAAGGATTCAAGTTATAAATTGAATTTTACTTAGTTGGGGGAGAGTTATGAAATATCAGTGTGGGGAAAAAGTTTGCTTTCAAGCTGCCAAGACCCCATTTCAGAGGCACAGAGCTGCTTGTTCCACTCCCAAGCACCTTCCATGCAGACCATTGGGACTCCTCGCACAAGGGTGAGGGCCGAGTAAGCAGTGTGGGCAGACACCAGCACCATGGTCTCCTCATCGACAGGCATAAGCAGGCTGAGCTAGGCTGCCCCCAGTTAGGACCTGGAAAGTATCTCCCTTGAAATTAAAGATCAGCAAAGGATTGGACCACTGCTACTTGGTGATCTAGATTATAGGTGAGGTGTGGTGAACTGAAGAAATGCAGCTACCATGATTATTACTAGTTGGCCATGCCAACACAAAGTTTTGAGCTACCCCATCTAACTCCTCTCCTAAATAACTGGGGAAAAGGAGCAACAAAATTTTATTTGCCTAAATGTTTTGTAAGTGTGAGAGTATGTGCATGCATGCACATGCATGTGTTCTTTATCCTTTAGAAGACCAGGGTGAAATAATCCCAACTAATAACTGTGAAAATACAAAATAAATATTGCTAAATTACAAGCCACAGCAAATAAGAACTACCCACCAAACAGCATTAGCAATACAGCATGAATTTAATACCAAAGCATTTTGCCACTTGTCTTTAAATAGCACAGACATAAATCAGATTCCAGCTATTACACATAAAAGCACCTACAAAAGAACTCAAATTTTTGCTACGGCTGTGCTAAACCACTCCTACCTGGGCACAAATTACTGGTCACCCGTATATCTAGATGGCTGCATAACATAATTTCAGCTGTGTAGTAGCAGGCATGTAATAACCAAATACATAGTTGGCACCCCGGTTTTATGTAGACACAGAACAGTGTATTTTTTGAATGGTGTCAGGAGCTGCCTATACTTCAATTATAGGAATTCATTCCCTCTCCACTACCCCTTGTCTTCAGCTACAGGCTTGTTAGTGCAGTGTATGCGATTTGTGCATCTGTCAAGCAAAGCAGTGCACCATTTTTGTTGGCTTCTGTTTTAATACCAATTATCATACAGATATTACAGAATCATAAAGTCACAAAAATACAGTAAAGCATTGGAGATTGAGAGTTAACGTTGTTACACTGAATAACACAATTCCAAACAAATCTGAAGGTAGAAGAGTATTTGAAATGCCAGAAAAAATAGTTACTACTCTAAGGAACATGAGCAGTTGAGAGTATTATTTTCTTTTAACAGACTGAAAGCAGGGTGGTAGAATGAAGAGCTTCCAAAGCAGTACTCTGTTCACCGCACCCCACTCTGAAGATGAAAACCATTACACTACTAAATGAGGTGACACTCAAAGATTTTAAATAATGAGTGTTTAATGTGCAATCCAAATGACAGCTCAAGGAAGTAAATAATTCTTATAGTGATTGAATAGCAATATGAAAACATTGCCAACTAGAAACATCATGGCTATGAATTTTCCTTTCACATTATTTCAGTACTTCAGAGTTACAGCATTTAAGGAACGAAAGTATACTACTAGTTTAGCATGAGAATTTTGTTGTAAATGCAATGACTCATACATTTGATGCTGACTGTAAAGACATAGATGTTGGAAACATTTTCTGATAAGGCTGTAACCTAATAAGGTTCTGATAAGGCTGTAATCTAATATATTGTTACAGGTTAGTAGTTTCATATGAGGTCGTAAATTTAATCTGTGAATCTTCATACAGAAAAAAAATGTACATGTGACAAGCAATGCTTTCAGAAAACACAAACCTAGATGATTGTGACTGTCTCCGCAAATTCTGAAACTGTGATGTCGTAGCAAGGCGTTATTTCAGAGATTTCTCAGAAGCAGACGGTCCCATAGTTCAAAGTGCGACACACCACCCAGAGATGAGAAATAACACTCTCTCCTGAAACTGCAGTCCAGCAAACAACAAATAGTGGAAGAAACTGTCAGCCAGAAAAGGCAAGGGTCAGGGTTGCTGGCAATTTGCCTTATACCGTAACAAAAACAAAGAGCTTTTAGCATAGACTTGTCTCATTAATAGTATTGACTCTATTAACTACACACATACATTTAAACTTAAAACTGCCAATCACCAATCGCTTAGATTAACCTAGGAACTGAAGAGCCAGGCACCAGCATCACACACTTCCATGCTCTTGGTTTACACACCTCCTCATGGTGGCAAGTTTTGCATATCAAAACCTAAAAGAAACGGAGTCATCTCAACCTGCTGTACTTCACCACAATGTTTAATCATTTTAAATGCAGGAATACTCTTGTCTCAAAAAACTGAAATAAATGAACAGAACTGGGTTAAGTCCTGTCAGGCTGAATTTATGGAGTACCAAGTGCTAGTTCATCTCCCAAAGTCATTCTGCAAGGCTCAACCCGCTCTCCCATACTAACGCAAAACTCACGACACTGGAAAGATCTGCTAGAAACACTCTCTTCCACATCTTCATGGTAACTTCACAGCTCTACTGTTTCAGCTGCTCCCATTCTAATTGTAACAGCTTTTATTCTTGTGACAACCAGAAAAAAATAGCCAGCTTTTCATGGTCTAGTCTCAAGTCAAGTCAGTAACAGATGTGTTTACCTGTACCAGGTTTCTTCTTCTCTTGATAATTTTTTATCAGTAGAAATTGCAGATGGAAATCAACCCCTTCCTCCCTCCCTTTCTCATTCCTGCATGCTTAAAAATGTAATAATAATTCAAAGTGAAAACAGCCAATATGTTAAATCAGCATACCTACACATCTGTAATAATCACCAGCGAGCAGAGTGGGAACAAGCACAAAGCAGATGATGAAAGCCTTCCTTGTTTACATCTACACAGCCATTCCTCCAGTATTTCTGAGTTAACAAACATACAGTATTTTTTAACTCAAGCTGCATAGTTTATACATTATAAAACCATGTTTACATTTTATCCAGACTGCATATATTAAAAGCAGAACATTGGGATGCTTCCGTTAAGAAATGGTGAAAAGTCATAAACAAGTATAGAAAACATGCATTATATCAAGAGATCCCAAGCACTGGTTATTTGTGCATTATCTCAACATCATCCATTAAGCTTTCTGTTTATGTAGTTTGGCACTAGTATAAATAATAAAAAGCTTTTTATATTTATCTCTATTTCAAAATGGTAAAGACTGAAAAACTTCATGGAACTGTTTGAATATGGGAATGCTACTTGAGAGTTGGCATATGGCATGGATTTTATAGAATTCACTGTACATTCATTTACAACTGTTTATCAATTGAGCTGAAGGTATACATGCATTTAATAAAAAAAGAAGTATGCTACAAACCGCATTAACATTAAGGTAATGTAGAAAGCTGATATTTTATCCACTGAATGGAGTACTCATTCCTATGGAAGTTGAGATCAGCTAATGAAATGTGGGGTTTGCATTTTTTTAGAGCAGCATAAGTAAGTTATTTTCATACTTCCAGCATTAAAGGCAATACATCTTTCATATCATTTCAGCCCATGATCAGTTGGGTCTGCAACAGAAAAGTATAATACACTCTTTCAGGGAATGAACAATCACCAGAACAGTAAGAGAAGAAAACTCTCTCCCACAATTGTTTCATTATGTAGAGTTAACACAGATGCATTAACAAGTTTTAAAGTTTTTGGTGGTTTTTTTCTTTAAATTATTATTAAAGACCACAGGCATTCATCATGTTCCTCCAATACCTCCCCCACCTCAGAAATCTTCCTAGGCTTCACAAAAGAATTCTGAGCACGTTATTTAGGAAAATTTATGAGAAACCTATTTTGTCCCACCGCTTCACTTCTATCTGGAATTTTACTTGCATAAAAGACAAACAATAGTTTTAAGTCACCATTTTTTGTTACAGTAACACATATTCAGACTTGCTGAATACAAGTTTATTCCTCCTTCTCTAGCAGCTGAGACTAGCCACACCAGGGGCAATCTGGCTGAGTTTTCGAAGACTAGAGGTCAGAATAAAAACAAGCAGCAGCCAGACATCCTGCCTCTGTCACAGGATGATTACCAGGTGGCCTGCTAAATGAGCTTTCTGCATCGAAAGATGATGTAAGAGAATTATAATAAATATTTCTAGGCCCTGAATTATTCCCCCTAAGCCACTAAATAGGAAATGCATTTCCACAAACTCATCATATTAGTAATCATGTAAAAAGTACTTGTCTAAATTACACGATTTATTATTATAGTTGATCAACTGTCATAGGATGCACTAAAATTTTCCTTTAGGTATCCCCTATACAACAACAAACATTTAGGAGGAATGCACATTGTGCGTTCATTTCATAATAGTTGAGGGATTCATTCCTGACTGTCTTGCTGGGTGTCAAATATTATCAACTTGCTTTCAGGAAGATGAGCACAGTCAAGGCAGTTGGTAGGTGCACACCTTGCAACATTTTATGTACTTTATTATCAATGAGTAAGGCACATTATTTGTAACATGGATATTTCCATAGGCTTGCTCATTATATCTTAAGGTTTACGAAGCATGAATCATACCATCTTTGGTTTTTCTTCTTTGCTTCATAGTAAACTTATCCCTCCCTCAAACAACCAACACACAAGAATGCTTCAAAGCACAAAGCTAGTTTACATCCTAGTTGACCACCAGCATGATATGAATTTTCAAATGCAATTTGAAAAAACATTATATTTAGAACTTTTGCACTTTGCCCCTCACACAACTGGCTTAAAATGGTGCTCTACTTTGCAAGATGTACAAATACAGTTTTGAGAAGAAAAAAGAAAATACACATTTGCTAACAACAGCAAATTCTGATCTTGCCAAAAGAATACAACACAAATTAAATACTTCTAAGAGGAAAATTAAAATTCTGGCATTTAAGTAGGTTACCTAAGAGAAACCACAAGAACAGGAGAAAACAGTTACTAAATAAACACTGATCAGACATGGATACCTGTAAAACTACGTAACCTTTCTGGAGGAGAGCGAGCAGCAGTGCTTCAAAATCTTCAGGTAACAGAAGTTTTGAGGAGGCTCTCGACTTCATGCAGTAGTCAAAGACATTTTAAAATTTCTTAATTACACGTAGACTTGTTCCAGTGTGAGCAAAATGGAAAACTAATACACTTAAAATCACTGCAGGAATACTTTTAACAGTCATTCTTTGTATTACATACCCTGGTGTCAGAGATCAGGTCAACTCCCTCCACCACTTCTATTTTCTTCTGCAAAATTTATCTGCTTACAGCTGGATATGCAGATTTTCACAGACAGAAACAGAGTACAGACAAGGAGGAATAACTGTTACGGGATCAACTTGCACCATATACAACCAAGCAACCAACCAGCCCTTTTTCATGCTTTGTGAATAAGCCAGTTACTTAAATTATGTTACCAACCACATAATAGTCTACAAGTATTTCTCATTCTCTCAATAGTTTATGCTGAAATCTTCCCAAAAATTCACATCTCAGAACTGTACAGTTCCATTATTTTAATTGATTAAATATAGATTAGCAGTGTTAGTGTAAGAAAAGATTTAATGGCATCAAAATCATTCAAATTAAATCAAGTAAGAAAATGTTGCAATGCACTTCAGCCAAACCATCACAAATGATATGTTATATAAATACAGACACGAGGTAGCTGGCAGCTACAAATCCACCAATTCTAGAAGTGTCCAATTTGTCTAAAAAGCATAAACTGACAAATACTAATTAAACCTTTTAATTTAAAAAAACACCTAGTTTATTGCTTTTAAAGGTTCATCTTTACATCTGAAAGAGGCAAAGGCATATTAAAGAAAGTTACCTGGCTGTTGATGGCTTTTGATTATATTTACTTTTTCAAAGTGAACCACTAAATAAAATTTTGAATGCAAATAGCTGACTCGCATCCGTTACATGTTCTCACCAAAATGAACAAAGGCTTGCATTTTCCAAGGGGGGAGGGGGCGGAAAGAAGGAATAACTTCCAGAAGGATGGCATTAACTACTTTCCTATGAGAAATCAGTAACAGAACTAAAACCAGTGTTCCCACCTGAACATTGAAAAAACTGACCAACAATTGCAGGAGTGGCAAAAAGCATTCTAGCTATGAAGACAGTGGTGGCATGGCATATGATACGTGGAATGCAGATGGAAATATGATGATCTGTACCACAGGTGTAATTTTTATTAAAGCTTCCTGAAGTTGCTTTTTTGTGTGTTTCAGAAAAGACAAAAGTGGAACAGACAAGAAAAAAAGGCAAGAAACATAAAAGAGGAAAAGATGCAAGAAAGCAAGAATCAAGGCAGTAACTACAAAAGCAAGACAAAAGACTTTGCAAGTAGGACAGACTTCAGCAATGTGGTCTGAAAACTGCTCAGAGGTCAAATAAGCAAAGTGAAGTGCTCATTTCTCAAAGGAATCTGGAGAGGAGGTGAAGGTGAAGGGGAGATGGGGAGGCAAGTTGTTTTTTTTATTTTGGGGTTGGGTTTTTTTTTTAAATTATATAGATACACACACACAGTGCAAGCTTGTCTAAAGAAGTGGTACTACAGATGACAGAACTTACTCCCCTGCAACAAACGGAATACCTTGACCTCTCAACTAAATTAAGCATACAAAAGTGGTAAGAATAAAAGGTGCATGTAAAACCAGCAGCAATATTATGTTTGGCTTTCCAATACTTCTGCAAGTTACTGTACATATATTACATCACTATTATAGAAATGGCACAGCCTCAGACACTTTCCACATTTTATTTACATTTTAAGACTAACTTTAATCTCAATCACATATCCATACATTTCCTTTGTTTCACTAAAACTTAAATGCATGGTTTATTAGAACAAAGACTGTAAACAAATATTTGCCATGTCCGATACATGTAACACACAGGAGCTGCTTAACAGAAATTAATCCCCCCATTTTATAAATACAGGTATCAAAACAATCCTGAACATACTTTGTGACACTACTAGTAGTCGGCACCCACACCCTTGCAAAATTAAACAAGATGAGCAACGGTATTCACTGTACCTGCTACTTTAAAACAAATTTAACTGCAGCTCTTTTACTAAGCAAGATGGATAAAGCATGCCATTTATATTTTGCCTTCTCGAGAGATTATTTTCAGAAACATATATTATTCCACAGCAATCTGACACTTTCTGTCATGCTTTCATCTTGTAAAACCTGAATTCCAATTTTAGGCTATTTCAGGCTTATGCTTAAATGACAGTGCCTCGATAAGAGAAAAAAAAATAATTGTGCTGCCTTTTTCTCCCATAGTGCCTGAAAACATATTGGGCATACATATATTATATATATTCTTACAAATGTCCAGGTCATGTATACCAGCTGAAATTCTTTTAATGTGTGGGTGTTTGCATTGTGAGATTTAATCAAGACATTAACATGAGTAGAAGGTTGTTGTTTTAAGACAGAAGTTTGAGAATCAGCTAAAATTAATTGTTGTAAGTTTGTCCCTCTGGAGGTTGTGGAAGCTTCATATTTTCTTTGGACATCATTAGACGTCTTAGCTCTTGAAGTACAACTTTAATGCTATAAGAATTTTGCCATTTTGCTAACACTGGTATGCTCCGTGCATCCACCTGGAAAAAGAAGAGAGAGCTTTCAGTTATGATGAAATACAAAATCTCTACATAATTAACTGCTATTGACTTAACTGTTCTAAGAAAGGGTCCAAGCATTCCCTGACACTTTCTCTGTGGCATAAAGTCCCTGTGTTCATAAAATATTTTAAGGAAAACAATCATATACTTACACACAGATACAGATTCTGCAATAAGATCCATGCAGGTGGACCCTTCCATCTGTGCTGATACTAATATTAGTGAGAAGGAAAGGGGTGGGGGGGAGGAGGAGATCAGCAAACCGTTCACTGCAAAACTGGAGCTGTATCTTGTAAAATTTATTAATTTCTTTCAAATTACCCCCAAAAAAGAAAAAAAAGTGATCACCTTCATTATGCCAATATAGACACTTGGGTTTTCCTCAGTTCTTTAAAAGAACCTGCCACACAAGAGTCCATAGGATACCCTTCTAAAGGAAAATTTCCCTTGTTTTTCCTCTGCTACAAGTATCATTAGTATTTATTTCACATCCATACTACATGATGCTTTTGATACATCAAAAGTCACTATGTATACTAAGAAATGGCTTGAAATATTGAAATAACTCATTCATAATCTTTGGACATTTCTTAGTTTTTTGCATCCTTCTTACAGTAAGTCATCTTATGGAGCCGTGAAGATTACTGTACATCACTTACCAATCTGAATATGAACTGAAAGGAAAGGACATGGGACTTCTCCTATGCGTTTATAAAACCTGTGGGACAATTTACACAATTATATTATAACAGGGAGGTTTCCATAGGAAAGGCAGCAATTGAAAGTCAACTTGGGAATTGTTTTGGCAGCAGGTAAGTCCTGGCCACCCAGCCCCTGCAAAGAGGAACTTAATAAGACAGAGGGGCCTACAGCAGTGCAATTGCCCATGGGCAGGAGTAGGGCCATTGAATGCTACTGAATTCCACTGGCAGAGTAGCACAGGCAGCCCACATGGCTATAAAAGTGCTGGAAACCACTGCTTTATGATTTAGGCAGCATAAAACATCAAGAAGTTTCTTATCCCATCTTAATTAGGGCATACTGAAAGAAAAAACAACACTTGAATCAGAAATAAGAACGTTAAACACAGACATTTTACTTCTAAGATTGTCTGAAGTGAGGCTGTCTGTTTTCAAAACAGACAACCAGATTAAACTAAACCTTTCTGAAGGAGAAAACTGAGGCCAAGGTTTAACAACATGCTGGCTTGGGCAGCAATACTAACCCAATAAACTTCTGTTTCCTCTCACTAGGCACTTGTTCCTTTAACAGTGCTACTGCTAGCCCAGGTGAACCATGAAATGCATACATGGAGCTACCTTCTGACCTGAACTGATAGAACCCACCCAGTTTAAAAAAACACCTTGGAAAGAAGTCCCTAAGCAGGATCCTTGATCCAATTCACAGCTCAGCACTGTGAGCAGAACATTATTTGCGTCAAGAGAAATGCTTAGAGTCAGGTACCCCTTAAAGTCAGCAGAGCTGCCAAAGACAGCACATCATCAAACCACAGTATAAAAGGCAGTCAGATTACTTAGTAATAATTGCAAACATTAATAAATTAGGAAGAAAAAGAGCATCAAAAGGAAAGCTCCATTATGCAGCAAAATCATGACAGTTTAAAATACGTATGAGTGTATGAGCTAATACAGAAAGGTTTTGAAAGTAACACTGGTCAGACCATCACTGTAATTCCTGGACTACTACTACTTTTTTAAAGGTGCATTTGGTTTAACGTGGCAGATAAGAAGCAATATCAGAACAGAATAATCTTTGCAACTGTAAAACAGGTTCTCTTTTCTTAAAAAGCAGACTATTAGGTAAAACCACCAGTGAGTAAAAGTCTGATAAGAGATTGCCTGTTATCAAGTAGCAGCTTAAGTAAGGCATTATTTAGCCTGAATCTTTGTTCTGAGGTACCAAGCTCTTACAGATCTCTTCCTCTCCAATCCTTCTAGATAAGATTAGAGAAGGACACTCCAGAGTTTCTATCCAACAAGCTGGACCCAGCAAGCTAGGAACAACATGAATTCACTTCAAAAGTTAAAATAGTAAATATCACACTACTCAAAATTGTTCTCCATATAGAAAATGCCATGAGAAATGCACAAGACCACCGTTTTTCTTCATGGGGTCCTACAGAAAGAAGAAAAACTTCATGGTGGTTAAGTATTATGGCAACAGAAGGAACAAGGGCTCAGATCTTATGTTCACTTAGCATATACCTGCTGATGTTTAAAAGCTTATTTACTCCCTCTCACACACAGAAACACTTATTTTTTTGTTAATACTTCTCTGCAGCTAAGCTGACATCCTCTTCAATTTAGCAAAATGGAACAAAAAGTGAGAGTATTCCCTGAATGCTTTGGTGTAAGTCCTTTGGCAGGTCAGTAGTTTAAAAAATTGCCATGTTAGTCTGAATCACAATCCTTTCTACTAAAGTAGCTGTGGAGAGATCACATTACCTGTCACTGACCTGCATAAGAAAAAAAAAAAAAAAAATTCAGTAATTTCCCTGAGAAAAGTAAGGGGGAAAGAAGCCAGAGTAAATTACTATCAAGGACCAGGTAATGGTTGCAACAGAAGATTCCCAAACAGAGAAGATGTGCACTTGGGGAAGCACATATGATAATAAACTGTTTTAGAAGACTACTGGTAAACCAAGGTGGATAAGAAGAAAAAGGTAGGTTTAGTTTTCTTTCTCAAACCTACCAAAATCTAATATAATTATCTGTTCAGATAAAGACTGGGCTAGCAAAAAATGGCTGGAAAGGCAGTTGCTCTGGGACTCCCCAAATGAATGTCTATCTTCAGCCTGGCAATTCTGCTTTCATATCGTCTTCCTTCCCCTTGCTTCTCCTCTACTTTGCCTTTGTAGGTTCTCTCAAGTCTGGAGATCTGCCTCAGTTACAGCACACAGCACTCAGTCACCAGTGCTGTTCAAACAATGCAATTCTACACACACACTAGCTGTACTGGAATACAAGACCTGATCACTTAAAAGTAAGGTCCTCCAGCTTTTCTTTCTTGGCTGGGAATTTGTAACAACCAACTCACAGACTGTAAACCCTGCTTTAACAATGTTATGAATGTTTTCTGAGTAAAGACTGCTGCAACATGACATTTCCATTGCTGTTTATCTCAAGTGTCTTTTTTCCAAGTCACCAACTTTTTTCATGACATCTTGCAGCAGTAAAGATTTTGGCTCAGGTTTTGGTTTCTGTGTTGCAGAATTTATTTCCAAGTTTATGTGCAATAAATTCACTTTATGAAGAACAATGATAAGACATGTGGAAGAACGACACAAATGATGTTGAAATCACACAAAAGCATTAGGTAATATTCAAGTACACATCCTGGGACGCAGAGGGAGAAATTTCAAGGTCACATAAAAGCTAATAAAGCTGAAAACTCCAACCTGAAGACTATATTATTCAGGGTGTACACTGTTGTAAATCCTTAAACAATAGCAAGAGAAGTAATATGTATATAATGTATAATTTTTTTCTAAACAGTTGAAATTTAATAATTGTACACAATGTTGCAAAGTATTCAGTGTTTATAACGATCCCAATATCTTAACTTCACGAAGTAGCAAACTGCTTAGTCTACAATAAACATACTCAAAGCAGTAACTGGACAACAGTTTATAGGTTTACAGCTGACAGAGTCCCAAGTGAGTTTAAAGGAAACAAACATTTCCAGCCATAAACGGTATCTAAATGAACAAAAGTGATTGCAAATCCTGCAAGATAGACTGCTGAAGAGCGCTCCCACAGATGAAAAAAATCAGACATGCTCAAAAGACCATGGGAAAATAAATAGCATGTCAGAATGCAACCTGTGTTTTATCAATACAGGATACACAAGTCTCCAAGAGAAAAGACCCCACAGCATTAAGAATGATAACTTAAATGGAGTTTTACAACAGTGATGCCATTAGCACATAAAATAATTTTATCCAGCCCTACTTGGACTAGCTTTTCTGAACTTAGTACTCTAATTCTGTCTACAAACAGAGCAGCACCATAGGCAAACTGAAAAGCAGAAAACCACAAAAAACTAACTTGCAGATAGGAAAAGGAAGGCAACTTAAGAGGGTGACTCAGAGCACCTAAATTTAGTCTTTTGAGATAAAATACTCCTGAAGTAGCCCTCTCCTTTCCTGCACTATATTTATCGAACAGCAGTCTCTGGGATCCATGAAGATATGCTGCTGATGGAAAAGTTACAAGCAAAACTCCTCTCTCAGAATAATCAAACAGAAAGTCAATAAACTTGTAACTGTCAGTATTGATAAATTCATTACACGTGTGCGCTTTTCATGCAAAGCGTAAAGGGACTTGTAAGTCAAGAAGGTTGAGAACCACTGCCAACAAGGCAGTATGAGACTAGGTTCCTTAGAGCCCTGGTAACTCTAGCACATATCCATCTCCCCCCTCCATCATTCACACTCCAACTCAGCAGAAATTATCACCCTCTAAACTCATGCTGGGGGCCTACTTTTCCTCAGGTGTTAACTGTCACACATCTGTAAAGAGTACCTTAACTTTACATAAGTTTTGAGTAGTACGATAATACTGCTACAACAAACAATTTCGGTTGCTGTTTATCTCAGGTCTCTTTTCTGCAAGTCACCAACTTTTTCATGACGTCTATAAGCAAAGTGATCAAAAGCTGGCCACATGTCAAAAAACAGGGTGCATGCAGAAGCATCATGGATGGTAGAGCTTGTCTGAAGATGAAACCCTGTCATTCATTCAAAGAATGCAGCAAACAGCTTATGATCTATTAAATGAAAGACAGACACAAAGTGGCAGAGCAACCTGGAAGAAACAAGAAGGAACTAAAACATGAAGCAGCAACGTGAACTGTTCCAGTATGCTGAACATGCCCCCAGCCTATCTGACAAATTCTAGTGAGCCCAACACTAGTGAGCACAATGATGAAATAAGCTAAAATGCAAGATACCGGGACAATGGGCACATTAAAAATTACACAATAAATGTGGTTTAAATTCATTAGTTATGAAAATTATTTTCATTAAAAATACTATCTAGTCATATTTAAATCCATTAAAAAAAAAAGTTACGTATTTGCATAGCAAATCCTCCATAAAATATACTAGTTTATAGAACTGCTGGGGAAAAATTGAATGAAGGTTTTGTATAAGCTTATAAACTTATTAAAACCAAATTTTCCTGTAGCGATGACTGGATTTTAACAGTGCTTTTAAAAGTGCCAGGCAGATCTGTCACAGTATTCACGCTGTTCCTCAGCAAGCTGAGGGAGCATAGACTTCTCCAAAAGCTAAAACCCAGTAAACATGAGCCTTCAGGCTCTGCAAGTCTGAGATTCTGCTTCCAGAAACCAACACCTATACTCTCAGGCACGCACAGATGAAGCAATGAGCACATACTTCTTTACTGATTCAGAATAATACGTTACGATACAAGGGAGAGGTATGAAAATAGTATTATAAACATACCAAAAGCTCTGCTCCATTCCAAATTGGCAGCTTTTGCTAGTTACAACCTCTTAATAAACATATATTTAGGCAACAAGCCACAGTTGTGGTGAAGGGCAATGGCTAGTTTGTAGATTGCAATTTTAATAAGATCTTCAGGTAGAGTAAAATTGTTGGCTATTGCAAGAAGTACTTTCAAATTAATGTTAGATTATTTCTGAAGTGTTAGTGCACTGGCTTTGGATGGCCAACTAGTAGACTACCCTACCACCTACAACAGCACAGACAAACCCCTGAGAACATCTCCCTCTGCTACAGTCATTGAGATACTAAGCTTCATATTTCAGTACTGTTAATTACACAAATGCGAGTCCATCTTTCCTTTAAATCTTGCAAATTATTTAAAATCCAAAGATGCTCTCTGATTCATCTGTATTACCTTAAGCCAATTACTTTGCATTCACTAAAGACAAATGTACACACATACAATAATATATAATATTGTATTTCCTGCTGATATAAGTATATACCACTGTAAACGCAAGACAGCTCCCACGTCTTTCCACTGAGCAATGGGGTACCTTAGACTTACAGGATTAAAATACCTAGCGAATAATGGAGTAGCAAACTTGCTTGAGCTTCTGCCATTACTCATGTACGTGAACTCATCCCACCCTAAGTGTACGATCAGTGAAAGTAACTTACTGCAAATTGATCTTTAAAATGAAAGTCATTACCATCTATATCAAAAGATCTTAAGACTGAAGCTCAGAATCACCCTGGATTTGAATGAACTCAGTATAAAGGAAATAAGAGTTTGAATACATTATTCATTGTTCATTACAGTTCATTACAGGTGAGTTACTACATCCAGAGTGAGATTCATCGGGAATAACCTACAGTTTTAATTAACGGAAACATCAGATAGTTTGTAATACTCCTGTTACAATATGAATCTAATCCCCTCTTATAAGAGTATTACAAAGGAAATACCTACACACAGCTTAAACACTTAAGGTTTTTCTGTTCAAAACTAAAATCTTCAGCTTCACTTAAAAGAAACAACTGTTTCAATACTATAAATAATGCTCATCTCATTGATAAGCCACTAAGAACCACTAACATATTGTAAATACCTAAAGATTTGAAGTAGTAGACAACCAAAATTTTATTTAAACCAAGTACTTATATTGTAAAATTTAAATGTGAAAGCTCTGTCCAACATGCATATTCTCACCTGGGTTTTTCACAGAACTAATTTATAGTACAGATTAACAATATGGTTGATCTTACCATTTCAACTTACCATTCCATTGGAATTATTTATTCCATTCATATTAATTTTAGTTACAAATCTAACTGTAGGAGGTGCTTCTGGATATTTAGGTCCGCACTCTACTTTCAGACTGTATATTCTGTTTTCATAGTTTGTCTAGAAAGCAAAAAGACAGACTAATGCATCTTACTGAAAGCTGAGTATTAATAAATAAATTAAAAAAAACCAAAGCAAAGTCAAGAGGAATAAAGATCAAGAAACAGGAAATAATAAATCTGTTAATATTATGTATCAACTGATGGTCTTGGATTACTGATTGATATTGCACTGTTTTGGTTATATTGATTACTTGATGAATATGTATAAAATACACTACTTATTCACTATACCATACACAATTTTTAACAGAAAACAATTCTTTTTTTGATTCACATTTACTCTTATCCTTCCTACGCATCCGCATTCCCAAAACAACTCTGGCACAGGGGAGGTCTGAGAGAAAAATCAATAATCTTTAGGAAAATTACCACTTTTCCCTGTTAAAAAAAACCAAAACAAAAACCTAACACTGAGAAAAAAATGGAAATGGAGAAAGACAAAGATGCCAATAACTGAACAGTTAAGACACAACCAAGAACAAGATGAAAACAATATTTGCAAAAAACATATTCTGGAAGTAAATGACACTCCAGAAGATATCCAAGACTTCCATAGCTGAGGACTGCTTGGTTTACTAGAGGATTTATGAACTTTAACAGTAAAGTGACAGCTAGTTTGCAGGTAATGTCACTCCAAAGTGCAAATATATTTTGAGAAAGTCCAATTAGAAATGAATACAGTTCTATTCTTTTTTAATCTTGTCAAGTAGGTCATGCACAATAAAAAGTATCAGTGGCTTTGCTGGTCACTGATGCTCATACCTCTGCTCCAAAAGGAAAATAAACCCAGTTTCTATACCTGTCTTTCCACTGGCATGACAGATATAGCTAACATAAACCAAAAGCAGTAACATGCCTCTGAACTTTCTAGAAACACCATCTTTAAGCTCTTCTGCATCAGCCAGTTGTCATTCTCTCCAAGTAAAAGTATCAACCATGCAGTCAAGTTATCAAATAACAGTCCACTCTGTGGTCATTTAAAAGGCAGAGTGGAAGTCGGACTACTGAAGCACCCTAACTGTGTCCTATAATTTCGAGAAGACACAGAGACTGAGCAGCGAGTCAGAAAGAAACAAGGCGAAGCAGGACATCCTTTGTTAGAAAAAGGGTTTTCTATTATTCTTTACTGTTAAAAAGCTAAAGGCCAAATAAAAATAACCTTGTCCTGCTACAGGTAACATAGCTGCTGCCACAGCAAGAAAAAATAGTAACAAAAATTCTCGTTATTCACTCAGATAAAACAATCCATTTCCCCAGTGTTGCTATCAGTTATAGTGAAATAGGTCAAAATGTATAGACACTGCTCACAACTCTGAAAAAAAATCTTAAAAACAGCACTCATTCTCATTCCTTTATACTTATCCAAGTGGCTTCTCAATTTTGCTCAGTTTTTCAAGTTGCTGTTTTACTGCAAGCCAAGTACCTCCTGGCCAGCTCTCTAAAACACCTAAACCACCATTTTTTGGGGGTCAGAAAAATGTTTCCTTTAATCCAAAACAAATCTTCCCCTCCTCCTTCCTTGTTGGTTCACCTTTCAAATGAAGCAAGAAAAAAACCTGATAAGCAATTTTTGTACAGCTCTAGAGAAGCCATGTATGTGAAGAACATCATGCTGTGGACAGCATTAGCAACTTTTCCTGTGTTCTGCCTAACTGCACACTGTCTACATAACTCAGCCAATTCCAAAACCACTCATCTTCTACAAACCCTGAAACTGGATATGCAATTCTTCTCAAAGTGCCACCACTGACTTGGGAGCTGGTGGTTTTCACTTTCTACAATCCCCACATACTGCAAGTCATTCTAACACCAAGACTGCATGTCCCTGAAATGGCCCAAACTATTACTTGCGTGCACTCTTTCACAAAGAAAATAAAATGACAGCAATATAAATTGATCAAAATTAAAAGTACATCCCAGGTTGGTTTGTTGTTGCTGTTTTACTTTTAAAATATATGAGCTCCTACATAATAATCACTCCTTTCAAAGATGTGTTAAGAATCTACCTCAGGTTGCACCAGAAACCAGTCACAGGCAGTTCTGGAGACTGTTTGGAGAGTCAGGGGGACACTACTTTATTTAGTTCACATTTGCAAGTTATTTTCAAAACCCCTAAGACGACAAACTTTCTTCAAAATGTATTCAAACACTGATTCCACAGAAGCTAGTATCCAAAATATACTGTAATTATGTTTGCATTTTCAACTGGTTCTCTCTCAAATGCACCCAAATCTTAGGAGCTCAGCACAATTATGCACATGTTCAAAAGAGTCTGCTACAAGTTGCAACAAACTGACTTCCAAAAGGAGCTTGAATTACACTGAATTTAACTCTGGAACTGTGTTACTCTGGAAGACATCTTCACTGAGGCCAAGTTCTGATCTCTGTTCTTGTCTGGGATAGTTCTTCCAATAAGCCCTACAGCACTGAAGGACACACAAGATAGTAACCTCATGTTAGCAGTGAAAGATATACGCTAACTTCTGTCTAACTTAAAGCTACTTGAGGTATACTCATTTAAAGTTCTCATTTACACATTGATCTTTTGAATCGTATTTAACTTATAAGAAAGCATGCACGAAAGTCAAGTAAAGATGTGTCCATTCACATCTGATGAGGCTTATACCCAGACACAAGAGATGATTATTTCTCTTGCAGGTTTTATCAGTCTAGATGACACCCTACAGAACTGAAAAGGTCAGAAGGATTTGAACTTTGTGTATATATTTTATCTTATTAGTGGGAATTAAAAACTGTTTGATCTTTAGGCATGATTCCACTGAAATGCATAAACTGCTATTACTGAATGGACTATTTGATAGACCCTGTGAAAGTTGAAAATATATTGCTAGTTCACTACAAAACTGAAATTACCAGGTACACATGATACACTGTGGAAAGATAGTTACCCTATTTATTGCACTATCACTGACTGTACACTTACATGCAGTAATGGTGGAAATACAGAGTAAATACATGCCTAGCTCTGTAATAAGTCTCAAATCACAACTGGCTTATACAGACAGCTGCAGAAACATTTACTAGGGGAGGCTAGCCTCAAAACACTTACTAATATGCCAGGAAATGATGAATTCTAACATGAATATACAGTGTTTCTACAACTTTATACATTGGATTTTAACCAATTCCTTTACACTGTAGCAAAGTAACATTTTTGCATTTTGTATGGCCTACAAACTTAAGAAAAACGTTTTCATTCATCACACTTACCCTTGGTGGCCCAATAATCATTCCTGTCCATCTGGTGAGTGTCATATCTTCATCATCTTCAAGGCCCCAGCTTACTGTACCATCACCCACTCCTTTCTGCCCTTCTTCAAGTTCTTCCAACAAGCGAAAATTACGAGGTACCTTAACTAGAGAAAAGGGAAGAATGTAATTAATACTGCTCACATTAAGGAAAAGGTAAAGAATTTAATTGCTTTTCTATGTCATGCACTAGCAACTGTTGAATATACTTTCAAAGCCAAGCAAATATTTCCTGCATGAATTTATTTAGCACTCAAATTGTTTTGAAGCAACTAACCACTTCACTGGAAGCTAGGTACTACCAAGTGGCAGCAATACAAACTATAAAAGAGGAAATAAGAGAGCTCTCTTTAGTTTGCGATGGCCTAATTCAGATTCTCTCTCTCAAGCACAGTACTGTTTAGACAGTGAATTGATTTTGAACTGTACTGGCTCAAGTTCTACTCAACTAGAATCCACATAAAATTGATATGGCAAATTCCCTCCAAAATAAAGAACGCAACACTTAACACAAATGATCTTAATAAATGCAAACTGTAAAAGACTGAAATATTTTCACTTGATTTCAATTTAAAAAAAAACCCAAAACCTAAACACTAATATCTGAAAACAAATTAAAAATCAAGTCTTTTTTAATCTAGTGATTACTATTCCCACTTAACACAGAAAAAAAATAAGAAGCACAGAAACACTGATTAAGTTGTTAGAGAGAGATAATGACATATTCACAACAGAATATAAACTTGTACCGCCTCTAAAGTGAGCCAAGTATTATTCACTTACTGAACTATAATTACTGGATTTTGATTATTGTACATGGAAACAGACAGATATTGGTAGGCATTAAACAAATGGATGCTTAATTGTTTTACATCACAGAAGCTACAATGGTATTTCAGAACTGATGTAGGGAACAAAGCTAACTAACACTTGTGCATGCAATCATGGCATGCTTTTATTTTCAAATAAAATATGCACTGTGATATAGTAGCAATATTACAATAAAATTTAAATTTTCTTATAGCTGCTTACAGCTATATGTTTTTTCTTATAGCTACTTACAGCCATAGTGTTTTCCATCATTTTTACTAGAGATCTTTTCTTGTACTGGAAGAATCCAGGCACTCTATAAAATGAAACTCTATGACTGGGTACATACAAAGTTGTTAGCAAGGAGTACATGCTATGCAAATTTGAAAAAGATGGGGGTCAGAGAAAACTGTTTTTCGTATCAGTTATTTAGTCACTGGGATTTCAGGTCTTACATTACCCTACCCTGTATTCCAAGCCATCTCTATGCAGAAAATTAAGACCAATAATATAAAATATGATTATTTAGTCAATACATATGCATATGGACCAGTATAGATAAACATACCCTTCCGCAACTATTCAAATAGCTTATGTTGCATAACTACAGTTTCTCTTAAGCCGTATTTAAAACAAATTTTTTTCTTTTTAAATAACACAGACTAGGGAGAGGCTCCTAAAAATTGCAGAAATTGTTATCTCCTAGTTCTCCAAATTCATGGGGAAAAGCATTAAGAGTACAGTATCAGGACAGTGCAAGGAAATTAAATCACTCATGTATGGCCTCACCTTCCTTCCTGCTTTGGTATTGTCACTCATCTGAGCCCATAATGAGCTACTTCAGCTTGCTAACTGAGCAGAAAATTATACATTTTCGTTAGTCTCCTGGCAGCTTAACAAACCAGCCCAGCTCTGACAAGTACTAGCATGAAAGGGCAGCCATTGCAGCAAAAACTCAGATAACCTCAATGTAAAAATATGTTTTAATGGAATTAAACCACTCTGGAAGCTTAATTTCACAGATAAGAGTTCACATACAATTACCTGAAAGTACTAGCACAGCAAACCAAGGAGCAGGTCATTTCTCAATACTTTAGCATAGATCCTTTTAAAAAGCTTAATTGAAATTCATTTGCCTGTTCCTCTGGTCCCATCCTGACTTGTTATTAACCCTAGAACTGTACATTTACATATCTAATTCAGACTAGAGGTGAGAACTGACAATCAGGCTTCTATCACATTATAGAGCACAAGGTTTTTACTTCTGTGCCAGATTCATACATGCTCTGGAAAGGAGTCTACCAGTGAAAAGCCAATGCTAATATTAAAAAAAAAAAAAAAAAACCAGCAGGATAAACTTCTACTAAACTTCTTGTTTTGCATTACATGACTAAACAGCTTCTAATTGGTACGGGGGGCCTCAAACAAAAAACCAAACACAAACAACCCCCACCCCCAAAACCCATGTATTCTAGCATCCAGTCGTTATCTTAAACTTCTCTAACAGCTTAAATCCACCATTTCTCAGAATTCTTGCTCTGACTGCAGAGCTCCTGATTTATAGTCGACCTCTTTAAAAAGCACATAAAGGACAGTAGCAAACAGGCTTTAAGTTTATTTCTGATCACCTGCCATCATCTTTCAGTGCAGCTGAGATGACCCAACTGTTCATTGCCAGAAGAAGTTCCATGCCTTCTCCCAAAACTCTGTTGCTCTTGCACTAACCAGGCTCCTCTATTAGCCAAACTGGCACATTAATTTTGCAAAAAGCTGTTTTTCCTTTAGGCAAAAATCAAATCCAACCAGTTATTCAACTGAACTGACTCAGGAAGAAAGATCAACAAATGCCAGAGCTGACTGCTGTGTCTTTCAGTGTCTTCGCAAAACCGTGGGTGTGGGGATGAGGGAGCTTTTTGTGGCAAAAAGCCATTGGACTGGCTCAGTTGTATCGTAAAATTGTACTCAACACACAAAACTGTAGGAGATGACAGTTACTACAAAATAACAACCTCTTATGACTAACTGTCCTGTGTTCATCACATTTTTTCCACTACGTTTTCCACTACGTCTGTGCTCACTAGTTCCCCTAAATGCCCAAGGGGAGTAGTGAAGGACTTGGGAAACCTCCAGAACATCTCCATAAATTAATTTAGATCTGCTCTGAAGAAGAGACAAAAACATCTGACAGCATCTCCCCACACTAACATTCCTATCAGCACTAGAACTAGGTAGCAAAACACTGCTCTGAAGTTAAAAACAAGAGTCAAAACACCTAATTTAAAAAAAAAAACACAACTAAACAAGCAAAAAAAAAAAAAACCTTACACCATACCACCCTACTGAGATTCCAACCTATGAAAAAACTCCCAGGAAAAAAATATGTTAGTTTTCAACTAAAACTGGATAAATTCAATTTTGTATGTTTGAATGTATCAACTCTTTGATACATTCAAACAGATTCCCTTTCAGAAACTTACACAGTCCTACTGTGTAGGAGTTGGGGTTCACCAAAAATGATGGCATAAATTAAGATGAAACCACTATTTCATAAAAGCACTTCTATATTTAAGGTACTTAGTTCACTTAGGCAAACATATTACAGTCCTTTATTTAAGAGTTCATAGGAAAAGCACAAGATCTTTCTTTTTATACAATTCTATATTTAAAATTTTGGCAACAACCTCTCCCACCCTATTTCCAAAGAGATACCCTGATTTGTCAACGGACATCAGAGGGACAGAGCAACAAGCTGTGCACATCTTAATTATGAATGTCTACTAGAGTTTTCCATCACAAGGGATTACCAGGCCACTATTTCCTAGCTTGCAAAACAACCCAAACAAACAAACAAAAAATAAAAATTAAAAAAATAAATAAACAAACCAAACCAAAACAACAACAACAACAACAACAAAAACAACCAAACCAAAAAAAACCCCCAACAACAAACAATCAAACCCCAAAACCCCACTAAGCTGCTTCTATGTCCCTGGCACATATGATTAATGTTTCATCCTCAATACTTCAAACTTCAATTGAAGTCACTATTGGATGTTTTGTTAGAAAACCATTGTTGATAGATTTCTGACAAGTGGCATGGAAATTAAATTTAAAAATTAACACAGTGGGTAAGAAAAACCCCAACCCTTACTTTAGAATTACAGTCTTACAAACTACCAGCAAAGTGAATTGGAATTAAATGCTACTGCTGTCCTGAGCCTCCACTCACACACTTGTGCACAGTACTGCACTCTACATGTTTGCTTTGGTCATGCTATAACCTTTACACCATACAAATCTGCCTATCTTGAAGAACAAAATATGTGTACAAGACTGCACCTTCTTTCCAGTAAGCAAGAACTTCTATCTAAGATCAGGTAATGATGGTCTGGGTCTTTTGGAAACTAGGTTTGGTCCTAGCACGAAGTAAAAAATTCTTGCTATTTCATGTATTCCAGAGGGCACAATTGAAATTATATGCTAACGGCACATACACAACTTGCAGTTTTGTCTCTAATCCAGACAATACAATTCATCAAATTGCTAAAAACTTTGAAATATTCCTTAATGGAATCTGAATAAGAATCAGTATTTCATTTACAGAATTTGGACAATGAAACAACAACCTTCTGTTCTAGTTTGCAGCTCATCAGCAACAGGAAATTACAGAACCCACCCCCATTCTTCAGTTGCCTCCCAGACCACAGGTGTACCTTCTGGAACAAGTAGTGGCAACTGACGAGAGAAATGCATCTAGCCTTTCACCACCACGGGCCTGCCAAATATTGTACTTCCCAATTCCGCTTGCTGATGGGACCACTAACCGGGTTCAGACAAGTGCAGACAGGTTATTTTTACTCCCTGTAACAGGCATCCTCAGCTAAAACCTCTCACTTCCAAGTGAAGGGGATTAAAGCAGTCATGAGATTTTATCACTGGCAGAGCTGGAGCAGTGGTAAACTCCACGCAGTAGGCTGTGATTAGGTACAGCAATGCACCAAGCACAGCTATTTGCAATGATGGACTAAGGCTCTCTATGTGAAAATATAGCTGGATTCATCAAGATTTAAAAAACAAAAAAAACCCACACACACAAAAAAAAAAAAAAACACAAAAAACCAAAACCAAAGCAACCTGCCCTCCAACCTCCTTGCAGTTGATCTGCAAAGCTTACCTCACTATGGATTTTAATGACAAATACCTCCTGATACCCCAAAACAGCAGACAGGAACCGTCAAACACTATTTACCAAGTCTTCACAAAGCTGAAGTAAACATATCTCACTTAAACAAACAACACCCACTCATGCTTACATACACCAACACTTTTTCATTTGTAAATTTAATCATGAAACTGAACTACAGAAACTGGTAACTATTAGAAATCTGTGAAATTAACAGCAAATTTAATACCTTTGAACAAAGAGAAAAGAATAAAAGCAGAATCAGTAAATACTTAATTTAAGTAGGAGGGTCTACTGTCATACATATGGAGCTACTTCAGACATCACATTCTAAACCATCAAATTAATAGAAGCAAGTACACTATCCCACAGGACAAGAAAAGAAGTTACAGCTATGCTTTTATTCAGAATCTGCATAACCTGAAAAAATATCGGCAAAAAGGAGGAATCTTCAGTATCCTTTAGTAGCACCAACAACTTTCAGTGGAGCAATAAAGGGGAATTGCCTGGATGGGCCTGCTCTTGCTAGTTTGTCAAGACACAGTTCCACAGTTGGTAATGCCAGATCACCCACTAGCACAGAGATTTAATCAGCATCAAGACAGAACACACAACTGCACTCTGTCAAATCTGATGGAGCACAACCAGCTACACTAAATCACGTATTTAAACAATTCAAACGGACACAGTCCTTCAAATACAGTTGGAAGTCCAAGCTCCCTGCACATCAAATGATTCTTTGCCATTTAACAGGCAAGAGCGGGATAACCTATGCTTTAATCTTCTCCCTGTCACTGATAAAAGGGAACCATAACCCTAACTTTTCATAGATTGGCTCAGAGCCTGAAGTGTGAGGTTCTCTGTTATATTCAAAACTATTTTTTATAATAATTTCCTATTACAATATCCATACCAACATTCAGTTTCTCTTAAAATCTTCCTTAGCTCTTGGCTTCATCACTCCTGAAAGTTACAAGGAGCCTTTTACCACCAGAGTTATACCAGCACACCCCATACTGCCAGCACACTCCCCAACACAGCTATAAAACCAAACCTTAATATGTACCCAAGAACAAGTTATATCAGTAAATTATATATTAACACAGCTAGAATACTGCCAGGGATGCTATTCTTCCTGATTGAGATAGCTATGTCAGGAAAAGTCTGTAACATAAACAATTTTGAATGTATGAGTTCTCTTTTGCCCCCTGACTTCCAGCTAATGGAAACTGAAAAAATATGTATAGCGTGGTAATAAAAACTCTCAACCCCCATTTAACAGTTTCAGGCTGGCAGAAAAATAAGTATTTTTTTAATGACAGGGAAGGAGGGAGGGTTGTCAGCCTTGCAAATTCTAAGCCATAATACAATTTCTCCTGGGGCAGGGAGGGGAAGAAATAAAAAATTCCAAAGAGAAACCCATAGAAAATAACAGGTTCCTTTCAGCCTGAACAATTCAGAAGTCATCTTGCTCTGGACAAAATAAAGCAAGAAACTGAAATACTGTACTAAGAAGATAAAACAAGCAATGCCTTAAATAGGCCCTGAAATGGGCAATACATAACAAAGAGAGGGAAGAGGGCTAGGGCATGAGAAATGCTAACATTATATTCTGGCTGAAAAAAATATTCCCATGGAATTAAATTTTTGGAAGACACGCTTGTCTGGAAAAACTATTTTTAAAAAAAATTATCTATATTTTTGTTTGCCTATCCTATTCACATCACATACTCTTTTGCCTAGTAAAATATTCTGCAAATATGCACAAAAAAATGGTTGACTATCAGGAACCTACTATCAAAAAGTATTACCAGGTTCACTGTAATTACATTGTAATTATCTGAGATGGATCACAGTAACATGGCTCCAAAACCCACAATTACTTCTAGTAACTTGCCTATTAACGGAGCTGGACATGGCAGTTTTGTCTACAAAAGAACTTCATCACCACCGTTAGTAGTGCAATGCAGCAATTAAATAGTGAACTTTTCTGTTGTTTTAAATCAAGAATGTTACTACACACATAGTAAAAGCACTGTTTCCAATAACCAAGAAAACAACATGATTCTTGTTCAATGCAAATAGACATTTTCAGTAAAAAGCAATAGATTTTTTTCCAGTAGCTACAAAGCATCCAGTTGCTGCTGCAGAACTCAATCTGTGAATCAACCCAACCATGTGCTACCGAATGCACAGCGAGCCTGCACTGAGAAAACTGTACCTTCATTAAATTGGTTTGACACATTTTGATATTTCTGTTAGTTGAAACTTCTGCTTTCTTAGAATTACAGGTACGTCCCAATTCTCTGAACTGCTTTCCAATCAAGTTTCGATGTACTTCAGTAAAATTAAAATGCAGAATTTATGTAGTATTTATAAAGCTACATTTACTATATGCTATTTTTCTCTACTTTTTCTTCAGCAAGTATGTTCCAAAGCAATGAAATTCGGGCAATAGAACATGCTGCATTAACAATTTTGAGTTTAAATTGGGAAAATACTATGTTATCTTAAATGGTGAAATGAAGGTATGTAGCAGCAATATGTGGTCCATACACATCGGTCAGGATGGTGAGTAAGGCACCAAGCAATTCTAGCGTGTATGGATGAAACATCCATATAATGCAAGTATATCTTCTACAGGAACATTCCAGTTATCACTGATTCTGTCACATAAAACCAAATAGATGTGTTTTTATCAATGATAACATTACAGAAGGACTTCATTAAAGCCAGCCAGTACAGATAGATGACATAAAAAGGCAAGACATAACAGAAACCCCAAAGCACTGTACTTCCAAAATTAATCATGGGCTACCCCTCAAAACCAACAGTGATCTTGAATGCTTTCTTCTCCATTTTGCTAGTGTCTAAAGTATGCATTGTGTCAGATCAACTGAACAGTGTCTTGTCATTACCATCTGCAACTGGCAAAGCTGTAAGCAACAGCAGTTCAGATCTGCAGACTCATGAAGACTAACTAACTAAGCTGACTTGCGGAAAATTTCTAGGAATAGAAGTTCAAGAAGAAAAAGAAGTCTGACATAATCAGGTAAAAATCCATTTCCATGTTCAAATGAAATTATTCATCCCAAAAGAAACAAACCAACCAAGATGACTAACTTTAGGAATTAATAAGAAAAAGAGGTGAGTAGTAGGTAAGTTTTCACAGCTCAAGCAAATAGATATACATCAATGAACATGCACAGAGCAAATGGCCATTTATTCAATGTGTTCAATGTTTATCATAATTTAGAGCCAGTTTTGCCACAATCATAAGCATTAGAGAACTGCCATGTCGCAAGACTAAAAGAAATTGTACTCAGAGCTGGTAAGAACTGAATGGGCTATTCCACCTCTTTGCAGGACTAAAATTTATATATATATATATATATTTATGTAAAACATGATGTATTTGACTATGTAGGAGCACTGTGACAGGTTAACTTCTTTTGCCTTTTACAATGTTTAAAAATAAAAAAAAGTGAAAGCAGACAGGTTGGAAGACTTCAAGGAGGAGCTGCAATTCTAGGAACTACATTGAAGTTAAAGCATGCATTTCACCAGTTTTGGGTTTTCATTTTTTTCTTATGAAACTTTTTCTTATGTCACTTGCTGAGGAATACTGCCCAGCAGGATCCAAGAAATAGTCACTGCAGTATGAAAGCTATAAACCTTCATCTTCAAACCTACCTTTTGGTTAAAACTAACTAAAATAATATTCCTTTTCAGAATTACATTGGTGATAATTTCTATTTATTTCACTTAAGTGAAATCTTACATTTGTTGGTATCTTAACAGACACAGTTGAGAACTAAAGTTAGGCTGCATGAAAAGAACTTCCATAGGAATTTCCTTTATATTAGAGTCTAGCCACTGCCATAAACATTCTCTATATAGCTTACACTAAGAAGGCAGCTAATGAGAAGTGTTAATACAGCAGAAGCCTCAGTCTTTTATTGCAACGCAGCATGCACATTTTGGCTGACAAGAAAAGGTCCGGAAGGTTGTAGGGGTATTTATATCGGTAGGGTAGGGCATAAACACTAGCGTTTAAAAAAACAGTCATTTCATTGAAGACAGAACACATGCACGTAAGATTTTCCCCCCTTACTTTCAATTTCATTATGCATATTCAGAACATTAAGACACCATCACTTATCTACTAGCAATAATAATTGAAAATTATACATTTTAAACATAATTATATTTGCATGTTGACCTGTTTCTTCAGTAGTAGCTCCAGTTGCACTGTGTTAAAATTTTCATTTAATACAACTTACACTGCTCCATCTCATACTCTGGGTTCAGCTGCCAAATACAGTACAACACGTCTTCAGAGGAAAACAGAACTTACTTTATACTTGGACATTTAGAGGCAGGCAGATTACTAACCTGGAAAGGAAAGGCCATAAGCACAAGTACGGTCCCCTACCTATCAGCTCCCACTTTCAAGGCCGGGCCCACCTCAGAAGCATTTGGTGCTATCCAATTCTTTCATTTACCTTTCACATACCTCTTAACAGCTGCACTCGCAAAATAGAAAATGTAGTATATAGTGATGGACAGCCTCGCAGGGAAGGAGAGGTGGTAATACCAGTTTGCCATACAAGGTTCCAGCTTACATTTAATTAAAAAAAAAAGTGTATTTAGACACCAGAAAATCATAATAAATCTTTCAATATATGAACAATATTAAAGTTTATTAAGTTTATTTATTTTGGTTAGTGGGAAGAAATTAATTTCTATAGATCTAGGCATCAGTAGCTGGGATGTCATAAACACATATCTGATTTACAAACACATCTTAAAATGGCTTAAACCACAAATCTTGATGCTAGAGTAACAGATCTCAGCATACCAAAACTGCAAAAGCAACATCAGTTTATTCAATGTGTTTCAGTTGGTTTCACAGTAAGAACGAGACCTCAAACTTGACTTCTCCAGCAGAGTGAGCATTCCAAATATATAACTTTGTAGGAAAAAGTCTGTGCTATTTTAGGTTTTATTAATTATGGGTTTAAGTGTGAGAAATTACTATCAGAACAAATAGCTCCATTATCAAGGCATCTTCACCTAAGTCCTCCCTTCTTTTCTCTTATCCTACCTCTCAGGTAATGCGAATGAAGTGAGCTAACTGTTCCTAGTAATTTTGTGTTCTACCAATTCTGTTCCATAATTCATCAGATTATTTACTGAAGGCAGCCATGTGGACAGGGCTCTTCCTGTGACAGTCAACATCCTCCAGGAAAATACTGTATCTGTTTAGTTTTTATTCACTTCTAACCATGCTCACAGCCAATCCTCTTTCCCCTCCTTCCCTGCTCTCCACTGTCACTCTTTTCCCCTTTCTCACCTTTCTCAGAGGAGCAGCAGAGGGAGATGCGGCTGCTATTAACTACCCGATTCATCAGAGCTGCTCCACTCTCTGACCAGCATCCATGGAGAAGCTATTTCTCACAAATCCCGGCAGGTTTTTCCCGTTCTGCACCACCTCTCCTGACCAAGGCTTACGCCTCACTGAAAACCTCTATTCCTCACGCCCCAAAGTTCAACTTCCAAATGCCTTCTTCACTCTCCTGATTTTTCACGTAGCAACAATACCCTAAACGTCCTAAAGTTGTACAAGGTACAACAGTAAAGAAATGTAAGAGCCGTCGTATGTGAGCAGTGAGCAGAAGCACACTGAGCTGTTTAAGACTGGGTATGTGCACACACAGATTATAGTCCTGATCTGAGACAAACTCCAGCTGGACTCAATATTGTTAGCAAAGATGCAACAACAGTTACAGTTTGTTTCACACTGTCTTTGCATTTTCATGCAAATACCATCATCTTGAGTACAGTTGCTGGCATGGAATTACTAATGGTGCTCATGTAAATTGCACTAAGGAAGAAGCTTCCTCCACTACAGATACAAATGTTAGACTACAAGACTACAAAACTCGTAGTAAAAAAAACCAACCAAACAAACAAAACCTTGCAAAGCATCCACACAAGTTGTAAGCAATTAAAATACCTCATCCAAAAAAACACACAAAAAATAGTTATCACACCAATAGAAAAATATAGTATTAAAAAAACTAGATTGCAATCCCAAAAGAAAACTGGTGTAAATTGCTTAAAAATAATTTTACAGTTTTGCACCAATATTAATGGCATAAATTTATCAGTCTATATTATATCTAAGTGCAAGTTTTTTTGTTATAAACAAGATCACTGTTAACTCAGGGTTTAGTTACATCAGACACCGCATGTCCAGTTGTGCCTAACCATAAGAAAAACTGTACAGGAATTAAACAGTTAAGTCACTAAATAGCTCATCAATAGACATCCAAGCTGTTTTGGTGAGGGGTGGAAAGGAAAGGCTGACTACGGTTTAAAAGTTAACTCTTTATAATCAACCACTGAATGAAACACAGCTGAGATTATAAAACGGTCCAACTACCTTCCCATATGTTTTAATATATGAAATGATAGATTATGAAAAATGACACGTTGTGATGCTTAGCAAATTGAGAATTTTATTACTGTTTCAATTTTGTACAAAACAATGTAAGGCAGGAAGCCAGTAAAGAGGGTTTAGAAAAGATATCCATCACTTCAAAAACCACCAGCAATATTAATTATGATTTAGTAGTCTAAGGAATCAAGATTTTATCAGAGAAAGAAATCTTTCCAATTTCTCTCCTCAGAAGCTAAAAAAACCAAAACAAAACAAACTTGTTAATCCCACTATTAAAAACATAAAGCTATATAAAGGCAAAAAAGGCTAAAGAAAAGATATAATGGCAGATAGGCTCAATTTTTGAAAGTTTCATTTTAAACTTGAGATTGTGCTGACAAAGAGGAAAAATAATTTCAATTACACACTTTTTAAGCTACCTTTTAAAGTATGATGACATTAAAAAAAAAAAAAAATCAGATAGAGGGACAGGAGGAGTATAGTAGAGAAACCCAGCAGAGGCCAGTGTCTCTTGTCATGAAATGGCTTTCACAGGGTCTGCTTTAATAGTAAGAATACAATGTGTGACCCAGATAACAAGACTAGCATCAAGGATTTAGTTTAGCAAAGCTGTAAAGCTGTCTAAAACGGGTTACAAGTCATTGATTAGCAAACAGTTGTTCTAAGACTTGCATGAAGGTCCTTTCCAACATGACTCAGCACCCACCCACAGTCCATAAAGATCATTTATCTATGTAAAACAAATAGTGTGATCCATTGTTATTCTTTCAGTTATACACATAAGCATATGCTTACAGATATAATCAGCAAAAGTACCAATTACCACATATTTAGTAACAAGAACCACCATTAAATTATTTTCCTACATTATTTTTGTGACAGTCATATTTCAGCCTGCTATTCTCTATATGGCACTCAAAAATTTGAATTATTTAATATTTACATTATCACATATTCTACTTCAGTGAGAAGAAAGCAAGCTTACCATTTCTTCCTTGAAAAAGTTCTATGAATAAAACTGGACATTTTATTAAGACTATATTGATATCCTGAGTAAAGGACACTATTTTTACAAGTATTGGGAAAAATGTTTTTGATTTACTCAAGCAAATTGCAAACACACTTAACTATCCAGTTATGAATAGTCAGAAATGCAATGAATGGAGGTGATTTTTTTTCTTCGTGTAGTTTAAATATGTCTAATACAACAATCTTTTAAAAAAGGGGATACAGAGTCTATCTAGGTGTTAGACGTAATTTTTCTGACAATTATTTTTGATCTAGTTGAAGCTTCTCATCCTTCTGAAATAAAGGATTAATTTAGAGCTCTGAAATTCTAAGTGCTGAAGGTTCCATTTGTTCCAAAATGCTAACTAGAAATGATTTAGTCATGTACTTAAAGCACCACACATTTTTGAAAAGACTAAAACAGAAGCTCATGTTATTCAGAACCAGTCTGACAGCTTCACAGTCATAAATTTTTGCACTGCTGTACTGATTTTATTCAAAATATTGTTTGAATTATATCTCATTAGCGTCTTCCAAATGACAAATACAAAGAAAAACACTCTTTTTCTTTGTAGAGGCATATAGCAAAATCCTCCTGAGTGCAGCTTAAATCAAAACTATTTTGAACACTTTCTCCATAGCACCTTCTTGTCTTTCCACAATCTGTGCGGAGGCTCCCACAGGCTAGTTCAGACAGGAAGGCAACAAAACCTAAGTGACATGAGTAGCTGAAGCTGATCTAGTACTTTACATAAAATTTTGGTCAGGATGAAGTACAAGCTATAGGCTAGGAAAAAACATGTAAGAGTAGGGAGAGAGAGGAGGAAGGGTCTGTCGACAAAATAAGGCTGAACAGTTCCACAGCATGCGAAACTGAAACACTGCCTTTGGAAAAATCTTCCATAAGGCAAAACACAAACACTAACAAATATGTATGCAATTTAACTCCACCAACTACTCATAACACTTGTAAATCTAATTCTCACACATGAGAAGCCTTCTCATCTGTGCTTAGATTTACAGTATGCAGCATCTGCCTCCAACTGCTGAAAGACATACCTTCCCGAAACTGTGTGTTCTATCTTCATCCAGGCTAAAATTTTCCAGGATTGTACAGAATAGTTTAGATAATGGGCTTTAATGCTATGCCTGATAACATCCTTGGATTTCAAGCAAACTCTTAAACAAATATAAGATTACAAGGTAAGCCACTTTTTTATCCCAGAAGAAAGGTGTTCAGCCTGTGAGCATACTCATACAGCTATTGTGGCAGAAAGACATAAGTTGGGGCTTGTATTCAAAGCCAGAGTTGTAAAATACCAGCAACAAAGACAGGAAAATGGTACGGGCAAAGCTCTGAGAAGAAACAGAGTAACTTGCCTATATATGCCACGAAGTTGGAAAGAACTGATGGTCTATATATAGTTTAAAAGTCATTTGTAAGCTAGATTGTTCTCAACCCAGCTGAAGCACATATAAATTATTTGCGGCTTGCCAAGATGTTTTTAAGCAGGCAGAACAATCACAGTTGCAATTCTTGTGCATAGGACAGGATAGAAAAATGCCCCACACAGAGTGCCTACTGCCTCACAGAATACAGTATTTTACTTCTTTTGTTTTGCCTGATTACTTGCAGCTTCAATAATTCTGTGCTTAGAGAAATAACATTATAAATGCACAGAACAAACTTAAGAGGACTGTAGAATTCTAAACAGCTTTTAAACTGACTTCTTGGACAGGTTCTGGGTAAGTGAACCATGTGATGGAAGCATAATAGAAAAAAGTGGAAGGAGTAATACGTTCTTGAAGGTAAAACATACTAGATAAAAAATAGACAAATATTTCCTCCACAAGGAAAAAAAGGGGGAGGAAATGGGCATCCAACAGGTCAGAGGAAAAGAGAAGCCTACCTGTGCAGTTTAACACACAAGTTCTCTAGATACAAAGCTTAAATTATACCATCTCCTATATGGAAAAAATAGTCTTTAAAACATTACTTCTACATCCCACTTATATGAATAAGTTCCTTTATTACTCCTCTGAATGGCCCTTAATATCTAGGAGTCTCCACACAGGGTATGGTGATCCATCAATCTCTATCCCACTAAGCACAGGACAGACAGACATCAGCTCGACTTGGAGTGGAGAAGACTTGCAAAGGATTTAAGCGAAAGTATTACAAAACCCCATCTCACATTATGGAGTCTTTTTCAACGGAGGATTTCAGCAACAAAAAACCCTATCACTGGGAAAGATACAGTCAGTCCTTGCTTCACAGCTCAGGGGGGTTAGACTGAATGCACTCAAGACCACTTTCAGCCCTTCATTTTTAGTATCAGATTCCTTACAGCTGCAATCATGCACACTTAGAACTGCTTTCACCACTACTAAATGTTTGCGAATAGAAATGAAATCCAAAGTTAAGAGAACAAGGAACTGACACTGAACATTGTGCCACTTCTATTCAAAGGATCAATCATATATAAATTCAAAGGGAAATATATTTTTGCATGTGCAATGTAAGTCACACAAGGAAGATTCATCCTTAAAGATCAGAATATCTGGAAATGAGAAGTAGGGATTTTACAAAAAAAAAAAAAAAACACAAAAAAAAACCCACACAAAAACTTGTTTCGGATCTAGCTGTGCTCCTTCAAAGACATAAAGCACACTTTCAAAAAAGGTTGCTTGCAACTACATACTAGAAGTAAATCCGGAATCTCACATATAATTGCTGACTGTAGATCAGTCGATTTTTTTCCCTGAGTGCACAGTTTCAGCAAATCCAGGGGAGTTTTCATTAACCCAGCCCTATTCACCCTCCCCCAAGCTACTGAAGCCCTCCAGTTGAGGAGGAAGGAGACAAAAGCTTTAGCAGCCCATAGTTAGAGCACAGTATTAGACACTGCTGCCTTAATTCTCATCTTTTCACACATAAACTCTAACCACTTAAAGACATGATCACTGTTTTTAGGAAACATTCACATTTTAGATAAATGTATCTATATCCTATACACATAAAGTAATTTTAAGTTAAAACCAAATTATGGAAATGCAAACATTAACTCATGAATTAACTCCTTTTAATGATGTTCTTATCTGTTTCTTTTTCTCTAGTCACACAAGAGATTTTAAATAGCACGCTGTGGTAAATTATTTCTTTTAACCTGAAACTATTTTTAAATTACATCTTCTGCTCTGTATTTTCAAAGACATTAATAGAACGAATTTCCAGCTGATCAATATGAAATTGGCTGATTATATCAACAGCTGTTCTCTTCTTTAAAAAACTGACTTGTTTTTCCCCAGACCTCCAGCAGTACCCACACAAACAACCTAGGTCCAGATTCAAGCAGAAGGAGTTGCAATATTGTAAGATCAATTAAACTGCAGCTTACAAATGTCCATTTCTAGGATATGCAATATCTACATGTAAAATTAGTCAATATAGGTGATTTTAAATAGCAGATACTTATTTGACAACAATATAATGCTGACATACACAGTTTCTTTAGCAGACATCAAAGAACAACTGTTTTCAAACTAAATTATCTGTTGTTAAAGGCATGTCATTTTTTACATGACTGTTTAAAGAACTAGTAAGCCCAGGAAAGGAATTTCTGGGATAAAACTAAGACAGTTGACCTTAGTACAAGTTTTGCTGTTGACTTCCTTGGGGCTAGAATTTCACTCCTGGACTTCATGCAACCAAAACATTCACTTTTTCTGAAACAAATAAGGATTAAGTTGAACTTTATAGCAAGAGTAGATTAAATTCACAGAGCTAGGTAGAGTTAAATCTTATGTCTATAGCAAACCATTCCCTTCCCTCCTCCACAAATGAGTATAACACAGCTTCCTGGCAAGAGCAGTTCTTCTGTGTGAAGTCTTAAAAATCTAAATTTCTCCGTACTATGTGGAAAGAACAAAACAAACACCCCTTCCCCCCCCCCCCCCCCTAAAACTAGGCATACACCAATAAAAAGCCAACAGTATTTTCTCCACAGGAGTAAGTATTTTCCTTTAGAAGCCCTGACTAATTTTCCCAGCAGTTCTGTTGATGATTTGGTCTGCTCGCTTCATTTTACTAAAATGATTTCATTTCTTGAACAGTGCATACATGCAGTACTAGCACTCTACATTGTTTGGAGAAGATACATGTATAAAGAGTTTTCCACATCTCCCACTTTTCTTGAACTTTATGTGTGGCTACATTTCCGAGATAAAAACAACCACACTGAGTAAGTGTACAGAGTTTCTAAAATATCACATGTAAGACTGTGAAGAGCATTTATAGCAATAAAACTAAGAAAGTTTAGACAAAAAATATTTCTTCTTATAGAATTGAATGTTCTGTAGGAAGAAAATAGCTTTTTTTACTACACAAATTTTTAGCAACTGATATTCTACACTAGCCAGACTGAATGGACTGTGATGGCAAATGCCAATACTCAATACACGTGACCTAAACCAACTTTACTTCCTGAGCATTACAGGAAATCTCAGGCCAAGGCCCGGACATAAGCTGAAGTCTTTGGGAGTTGCTGCATAATAAAACTAATCATAAAATCCTTTTAAACTTAGACACCAGGAAGTAAGTCAATAAATTTTAACAAAATAAAATGGAGTAATCCACAGCTGAGTAAACTCAAGTTTCCCTAATATATCCATTCTAGCTCAGTTTATCATAGGTAATAATTTGTCTTTTTGGACTGCTCTTTCAGAGTTGCAAGAGCTGCTTCATGCCACAATTTGTTGTAACCTTACCAAATTCCACTCTGTAAATCCCACATCCCCAATGTCACATTACTAAGTGGAGAGGACTCTCCTACCCCAAAAAACCTGCCCAAGCTCTCCTCACAGAACCAACAGTAAGGTACCAGGCTCAGTTTCAATACACAGAAGTTTCTTCTGATTCATTATACTCTCAATCCCTTAATGATCCAGTTGATTGGGAGCAGAAATAAACTAGTTGCCAATATTCACTCTAGACTGACCATTCATTCCTCTGTCCTGAGCTCTGTCAATCCCACTTACAAAGTCTCAGGGGCAAGAGAAGGGGAAATGAGGCCCTGAAGACTTCAGCTTTTTGTACTGGGGAAAGGTCTTTTTACATTTCAAGCCTCTCATGAAATGAAACTGAGACAGCATAATTGTGCTTCTTCAACTTCTGCATTTAGCACTTGAAGCAATATTCTTGTCCCTTTCTTTGCCACCACCTTTCACAATACTCTGCCACGCAAATGCTCAACACGCTATACTGGTTACTGATACAGGATTCCTCGGATGACTTGCAGCTCTTTGCCCTTCCATTTACATATAAGAGAGACCCTTTGGCTCCAATGGCTGTCTAGTGAGAGAGCAAGATGCTTCACTCTTCTTCCTCACCACCCTGCAGTCACCACCAAACTGGAGTACCCTTGCCCCAAAACACAACCCAGGCCTGTCCCCTTTTCCTCTCCATGAAGAGAAGAAAGAATCAACCCTTTATTTTAGATACTACTATACCACGACTTCTATACTCACCAGATGGTACACTGGTACAAATCTCTAATACAAATATTTTTCCTCCGGCAATTTTACCTGGCTAGTGACATCTCCTCCCTTCCCTGTACACACACGCATCTATCCATTCCTATTCCTCAGCAGATAAAGTCTTCTCCAGCACCCCACTGCGCTCATTACAGAAACCGGAGCCCTTTCTCCCGCCCTTCGTCCCTTAGGCCAGGCTCTCACAGAGGTGTCGCTGCCCTACAGACGGAGAGGATCGTGCCTGGAAGCACAACCCGGCCGGGCGCCCCTGTCGCTCCCCTTATCACCCTGTCAGAAGGTAACTCCTCCCCACTCCGGCCGCTCCCGGCAGAGGCAGCTCGCCCCCCACCCCGAGGAAGGAGACCCCTCCGGCCCTTACGGGGCCGCCTCCCAAGCACGACCCCAACGCCCCGCTTCCCCGCACCAGCCCCAGGCCCAGCGAGACCCCCCCTCACAGACCTGTGGATCCAGCCATCTTGTCCAAACCCCCCCCCACCGGTCCGGGCCTGCACGCGACACACGTCACTTCCGCCTGACGCAGCGCGTCACATCCCACGGGGTAACCGCAGCTCTGGAGCGCGGAAAAGGCGCGGGGAGTGCGCGAGCGGCGGGGGCGGGGCCAGGGGGCGGGGCCTGAACGGGGCTTGAAGCGCCGGTACCCGACGCCGAGGGGAGCTCCGGCTGCCCCGGGAGCCCCCCGGGCCGGCCCCAGCAGCCAACGCCGAGCTCTGCCGAAGGCGTCTGCTGCCGGTAGGGCCTTGGCACCTCCTGCTCAGGAACCACAGCTGTAGGCCAGCACCGCCTCACGGTCTTGTTGGCAGGTGGGAAAGGACGGCGTCCCGGGCAGAAACCCGGCGAAGCGAGCCCAGCGAGCGGCGGGCCCGGGCCTGGTGACGGCGGGCCCGGTGACTGACCACCGCTCCCGAGCGCGCCCTGGCAGCGTTCGCACGGGTGCGAGGGAAACGCCGGCCGAAGCCTCCCGAAGACGTACGGGGGACGAACGCGCCTGGAACGGGACAAGTGCTGAGCCCTGTGTGCTGGGCGTTGTAGGGGAGGGTCGGGGCCGCTGCTACAGGTTCAGTGAGATGATTTCGGCGAGGACTGGCGGTCCTCCCGCAGCCCGAGCACTGGGTGCAGCAGTTTCTCAGGAAAATTACTGTCCTGCACATGCCTCACTAACAAGTGACAACACCCGTATGCTGTTCTTATCATCCTATCCTATTTTATAAATATGCTTAATTCTTTGCTTTACAGTTGATAAAGAGAGGGTCTTAAACTCATTTACAGATTATTCTGGTAGAGATCAAAAAGCAAAGATGCAAATCATTTTTCCCCCAGCTAACCTGAAACCTCTTCACTGACAATGAGTCGCTACCATCCTCACACATACAACAGCCTGCTTCCCTTCGTTTTTGTTAGTTCATTACAGATCGACCACTGCGGTTGCTATCTGTGCATACGTAGAAATGATAGATCTACCATAGTTTTAATTCTTCCACTGATTTCTATTTCCTTTTATAAAGTTACTAGTTTTGACCAGATTTCTGTAACAAGAATAAGCAGGAGTTTCAACAACCAACAGAAGCTTTTTAAGTACAGTGAAACTATTTCTTAAGCTGCCTTTTAATGATTGGTGGTGCTTTCTGTTGTCACAGTAAATCGATTGCAGGGAGTCTCTTCTGTAGCCTATTTCAATATTTCTTTTAGTGGAAACAGGATACCGAAAAAAGGAAGTCACGATATTTAAAGATTTTTCTCCTCTGTTATAACATCACTGGAGAAAACACTGTGGCCTTGAACAGAAAAAAAGTGCCCCATGAGTTGTCCCTCTTTTCTTATTCTTTGTGATCAAGAGCAAGTGCAAAAGGGGTATTGGAGACCACTACACAAGCCTCATCCACTGTGGTCGCCCTGAACGTAGCCAGGAGGAGCAAAACAAATTTCCCCAGTCTGTGCTTCTACTTGCAATAAAATCAGAACCTGTCCAGCTTCAAGGCCAGAAAGGAGGACTACAGTCACCCAATGCCTGTGCACTTTTTTTTCAGAAGGGTTCATCCTTCTTTTTTAAGTGATCCTATGCTAATGATGAGTAGTGCACCTGTGTGTCTTCTGAGACACAATACAAATACAGCTGTAGGCTTGCCAAACCAAAGCCAACTTGTATTCCGTGAGTCTGAAAGCACACAGCGGACTCCACAGTCCATCTAGGTCTACACCCACCCACTAAATGTAGGACCCATCTTATGGTTAGCAGCAACAAATTATTTCAATACCAATTGCAATCACGGGAAATAAAGATAAAACAGGCCAAAAGGGAAAAAAAAGCATAAGGTCGCTGGCCTCGGTGAAAACCCTGCTGGGTTTCCTACTGGGAAAAAATGTGGGGTTTTGTAACATTGAACTCAAGAGGAAAAATACCCGATAACTAGAAGCTGAACACATTTAAAGATGTAAGTTCATTTTCTTCCATACAATCAAGTGCTTACACATGGTCATGAAGTCACCTCTCTCTTCAAAAAGAAAAGAGTTCTATGAAATACAACTTCTGCTTACAACTTGGTCAAAATAGGGTAATGGTAATAATGACAGCAAAAACCTTTTATAAACTTTATTGTCAAATATCACACAGCATCCCTCATAAGAGAACTTAGAACTGAGTGTGCTCGGCTCAGAAAATCAATGTACTACAATCATGTTGTGGAATAAATGTATTTAAAAGAAGCATTTCACAGAGTTGAGATTTTTGAGAGCAGATTCTACAGACAGCCCTCTTGCTGTAAAACACCGTCTCCAGAGTTGCCGGATGATGGTCCCCAAGCTCCATCGCATCCCTGGAAAGATTTCGTAAGTAGTATTTGTAACAAAGTATTGATAAAAGACAAGTAAGGAATAATTATTCCCCTTTCTGAGACTACAACAAACACAGACATAGGGTAACAGTATCTTCCAGCAAATTTAGTACCAACAAACTTTTTCACAGAATGAATAACTAACTTGTAACTCATTTAAGCACAATATTACAGAGGTCATAAGTCCGTGTGAATGGCAGTAACAATAAAAATCAAACAAAGCTGAATTCCCTCAAGGTTCTTTAGATAGAATATGCAACTTCTGTCTCAGAAAGCACAGACAGACCCAGAGTAGTCACTCCTCTGACACATGGGTCTGGAAACTACTCACCCATCATCAGATCATTTCCTGACACAGGTAGTGCTTTTGAGGGCTAGGACCCTTACTTCATCCAGTAAATTCTTCACATGATAGTTTACCTAAAAAGTAAGGACATAAAGCACTACATGATAAGAAAAAGCTCTTACTTCTATTCATATCACTGTGCGTTTACAAGTCCTAACAGACAGAAAAGCCCCATTACAGGAAGCTGGGCATACATGTAATAAACAGTCATTAGTCTGGAGAGCTTACAGTCAGAAGGCATAGTTCTGCGAGTGATTGCGGACTGCACCTGTACAGAGCCCCACTGAATCCTCTCATTTCATCAGTGCACAACATGCATCTGATTAACTGAGAAGAGCAACGTTACTCATCCTCTTTAAAAGCACAGAAACTATCAGGTATTAAGTAACAGAAACACAGAAAACACAAGAAGCAATAATAGTCACATAGAAAACTACTGTAGTCTCATTCCAAGCAAAGAGACATTTAGATCATTACTTGAGCCCAGAGATCACTCCTGAAGACCCTGACACTTTTCTCTCCAAGGCTTTGTTGTAACAAGCGTCTAGCAGTTGTAAAGTCACAATACCTCTTTTCTCTCCAGTAGGTGGAGAATACAACAGAAATAAGCAAATTTGATTTCTATCCCATCCACCCAGAGGTTAACCGCTTTCTCATCATACGATGGACCGCCAAGCTCCCTTACTTTCTCCACAGGTGCTCCTTGCACATCCACGCAGCACAGTATCTCCTCCTTCCTTGACTTGAAACCCAATTCATGATTTTTGTTCCCTGATTTCTATTTGTGTTAATATGTGTACTCCCGAGATCCCAACTGCACAAATTCATTGTATTTATAGGAAGTACGTTTTGCTCGTTTCCTCATGCTGCCTCAACCTGGAAGTGCAAGCAGTTAAATACCTGAATGAGCAAGTAAGAAAATCAAATCAGAATTAAAAAAAAAAAAAAAAAAATGAAGGCTTAAAATGTGCAAGCATATATTTACAGAGAAAATTTCCATGATATTTCACAGATGTGAAAATTCATGGGAAAAGGACACAATCTTGCTACCAGGAGTAACAGAGTTATAGAATATTCTAGCTTGCTGTTTCTAATAAACAGCCTACATAACCAAAATAGAACAAAAACAATGAGTATTACTCAGAGCAGAAATACAAAATTTTGTTCATTATACACTAAACTATAATATCAAATATAAATTTAACTAATGAATGAAATCATACAAATGTTTAAATTAAAAAAACCCTCATTTCTTTTTCTCTGTAATTTGTTCATGTCATTTATCATTGTATTAAAATGTCAGTACGTTTTATTATTTCATGCAAAGAGTATATTTTTTCTCCCTGTATGCAAAAGAACAAACATGATTGTGAAAATAAGAAATGAAATATTTAAAACGTGTTAACTTTTCTTAAACTACAATTCCTTCAGGTTTCTTTACACCATGATACAAGAAAAATTAAGTGTGAATAGGAAATATTTTTAAATGCCGGTGTTTACTTTTTACTGAAATAGAAGTTGAAAATGGAGGCTGGAGAATGTGGGCATCGATCCCGCTACCTCTCGCATGCTAAGCGAGCGCTCTACCATTTGAGCTAATTCCCCATCTGAAAAAAAAGGGCTTTGAAACTTGTAGTTAGAGACTCCAGACTTACTGAGACCCCACAATGCAGCCATGTCTGATTAGAAATGCCTTGGTTTTTTGCTGAGTCATTCTTTCCACTCAGCAACAACCGACGGCAACTCACAGCTGGAATCATGTGGTACATCTTTCAGCACGTACGCTGCCAGAATCATCTTATTCATCTCTTTTATAACACAAGTCTCTGTTATTTAGCTGTTTTCATACAAGAAGCTCTCCAAAAGACTACTTACAAGAAACCAAATGTGTTATTGAAGAAACCCCCCAACTTTTATTGAATAACCATTCCAAATTCAATAAGGAAACCCATTTCTTTCCAATTTTCAAGGCATACACATGAAAAAACGTGGTTCAGGAAATGTTTAATGAGTGATGAAATACTATATGCTTGATTGAAACAGTTGTATAGTCAAAGCTTATACATCTGTATATGTATGTGTGTGTGTATGTTTACATACACATCCTTCTGGAAGGCGGTGTGGCTTCTCTGGGGTGACAGAGTCAAGTGAAATTAAATCTGTATTTTTCTTATTTTTCTTATTACCTGACCAAATACACTTCCCTATAATACATTACTTTTATTAGCCTTAAAACACTGTCTTCTGAAAAATGAACACACCCAAGCGTGACAAATGCTTGCCTGACAGGACGCAGCGTACAAAGCACACACCATAGACAGGGACCGTGACGATGTACGGTAACGGGCCATCTTTCACATTTTAATTTTCACCTTTACTTGCCTACACCAAGTATTTATCTCAAAATGCAGAACTAGAGAGAGAGTTACCTCTTACTACTACTACCTCCATTGGTATACTTGAACAAAGCTTCTGATTGCACGAGTCCTCCTTCCGATATCTGTCAGAAAGTCGGAAAAATCACACCAACTTGGTGAACGGTCCCCCCGCCCCCGGCCCGGCGCACCCGCTGCCCGCCGCCAGCGCGGGCGGGAGGGCCGGCGCATGCGCAGCGCGCTGCCGGCGGGAAGCGGCGCTGCCCCGCGGGGGCGCAGTCGGCCGCTGCCGCCAGGGCACAGCGCGGCCGAGGCAGTCCCGGCTGCCGCCGGCCTCCCGGCTCCCCCGGGCCTCGGCTGTCCCTCGGGAGCGGCGCTCCCTCACGGACCTCTCCCAGGGCTTCGTTTTCTTCCGCTCGACGCCCGCATTTGCTTCCCCGGACCCCGGGAACAGCCCTCTCCCCTTCCACAAACCCTTTCCCCTCGGTACTCCCGAATGCCCCCGGCCCTCGCCCCCCTCTCTTCCATCCCCTTTTCACCAGGCTCCTTGCTGCTGCTTCCTTCCCCGTACCCAGCACACAACCTGAGGCGTAGCTGAAAGGAGGGCTGTGATCAGGGGGTCAGGAGAGGGACCGCGAAGCTCTCAGCAGGCAGCCTCAACCTGGAGCTCCACCATGATGTGAAGGAGTCTGTAACAACTCACACACGCGAGTTGATCAGGCCAGGTTTCTCGAGCTCAAACAAACCCAGGCCGAGTTCACCCTATTTATTATTTTAACAACAGAAGTCTCTCAGGTATCTCTTTGAAACATAAGCTTGTTACTGTGTATAAAGTGATGTACCCAGCAAGAGAACTGGGACTCTGGTTCTCTGTAGGGTGAGAAGAGTTTACACACTCTGCCTGATTTGACATGGTAGTCTGTGCTTGTGCTCTTCTCCATAAACTCTAGGTACTCTTGCACATACAGCCAAATTATACAGCCCATAATCTACCACATGGTGACATTCTGACTGTTGCTTAAACATTTTCATTTACAGAGTAGATTGTTCTTGTGGTGTGTCAGCACTACACCAGAAAATGACTCTGCTTACTCCACAGAGAAATGGAAGGCATTACTCATCCATCCATCAAGTGTAAGTCGGGCTAAGTGGAAATCAAACCAGAGTGTGAGCAGAGGTAAGATTGCTACCTGACTGGTTTCTAACTGGCCTGGCCTGTTTTAACGTCATCTTACTGGCTTCTGGTGAAGCTGCAACTGCTAGTTTATGTGCATTAGCCCTGACATGTGACGGATGGCTCGGAGCTACGGTACATGCCCATTCAGTTGCTCCTGGAGCTGGATTCTTCGGCAGGTGGCAACACAAAGTAGGAAATAACTGAAAGTAACCCACTGTCTTTACTCTGTGTGGCAGTATTCATTCAGTGCTTCACAAGCTTCTGTGTTGATTTGCTACTGATTTCCTGATGGTGCCAGACACAAGAAAATAGGAAGGGGAAGAAAGAATAATGGTATGCAGGAAAAAAAACGTAGTTGTCAACTCTAAGAGCATGAATGGTGCAAGTGAGAGTAATAATCAGAAATAAAGCTGCTGTGGATCTATGGCCATCTGTAAGTTTAAACTATGTTAGATGCTTTTTTTAATACTAAAGCTAGTCCTGCCAGAGTTAAAAACAAAACATTTTGGGGGGGGGGGGGGGGGGTGATGAATGATTGTGTATATTTTTTTAATGTTTGTAGAATGTTTTAAAAATTAAAAACAGTATGAAATTGATGTGTGTGTAACATTTGAGAAGTAAGGAGATATCTTTTCCATATAAATGATTAATTTTTCTATGTCAGTTGCTAAACACATAGACATTTCAGCATGTTTTCTGTGCTGAAAGCACTAGGTGGAAAACATTATAGCTTTCTCTGTCTCAAAAACTCCTTGTTCTTTCTGAAAGTTAATTAAAACAATTGATCAACTATTGGTAACAAAGCTTAAGAAGACCCTTGGAAGGCATCGTCAGCTGCACATAACTGTCACATCAGACTTAAATTAAAAAATTCAACGTGGAAGTGAAGTCCTTGGATAGTTACAAGGAAAGCTACAAAAGTTGCAACCATATTTCTTACTCAGGGAAGCTTTCTTATCACAAGCATTTCATTTGTAGTAGAAACTGTGACACAAAACCCAACTGAAGCAAGGCACTTTTTTTTAACGCAGAATCAAACACCCTTAGACTCTCATCTGGGCCTAAAAGCACCTCCTTACTTGATCATCCCTAGGAATTTAGAGTGAGGTAGCTAACCAACACTAATTATTCCATAGTAAAGGTCAGTCATTTTTAGCAGTGATGACAAAGAGCATATTTAGACCAGGCATTCCTGAGTAACTTCCTGGTTGGGTATTGTAATTCTAAAATAAAGGGATTTTTAAAAAACGCCTTATTTTTGTCTGTCTTCAGAAGATATAAAGCTTTCCACTATCCAAATGCTGCTATAATCTTAAATAACTGGGAAACAATTCAAAGTCTGCACTGATCTTGTCTCAGGTTGTTTAATACCATTAACATTTTTTCATAACCTTTTATTCATTTGAAAAGTGTTGAAGTAGTTGTAATTTTACTAACAACATGTAGGAAAAGGAGCACTCAAGAACTACAGAAAGGCTTTTGCCATCAGAAAAGTAGCTCAGCTCTTGCTGAAAGAAATTTTTGAATCCTGTTGTTTCTTCTTTTGCTTTTTTTCAGGAAAAATATCTAGCAATATGCAAAGATAACAAGGTTACAAATGCATAGGAGATGGGTTATTGCCAAAACTTCAGAGACTCCAAGAACTGAGGAAGAGAGGTGCAAGGTGGAGGAGCTTAGCGTGCACAGTTTCACTAAGCCTGCTAGCAGGATAAATCAAAGGTGGGTTTTCCCATCTTCTAATAAAACTGCCTTTTCTTGCTAGCAGTTAACCTGATGGTTAGTGTCAAAGGTTCAGAGGCCAAGATTTTTTGTAAGACAGGAGAAGTTTTTACAGCTGCAAATGAGCCTTAAGTTTTATAATCGCTTTAAGAAAAAAAGGAAAGTGACAGAGAAAGATATATTATATATCCAAGTTATTTAAAAGTCATTCTCTCAAGTGCTAGAAACTACCAGGAACGTGGTAGTAAGATAAGAATTTTGCTTTCCTTAAACACAGACCAATATGAGTATTTTTAATTACTTTTTCCAGCCTTCACCCTCAAAGCCATGCCTAGGATAATGCATGAGCATAAGCCTAATTATGAATTTACAGTCTGAAAAAAAAAATAGCTTTATTTAAAGGTATACACACTCAGATGTTATTCCTGTTACGTAAGGCCATTGCATTTGGGAAATGTAGGACAAAATCCACTCTTTCCCACATTGACTTCTTCCCTCGATGATACAGAATGTAATTTTAGCACCAGGTGGCTCAGGAGGGAACATCTGAGCTGGCCACCAGGTGGGCTCACCACATGGGTGAGACTTTTCTTTTGAAGACTTACCCACCGCAGCAACAACAGCCTCAGGGACTAGGAGGCGACCGAGCTACAGCATCTCCCTGTTGGTACGAGGACAACAAACCGTGACAGCACATCCTCTTCACCACGCCATCTCTAGTTAAAGAAAACAAGAGTGGGGGAGGAGGGCAGTTGCCCAGGAGGAGAGCATGGCTGGTGAGGGGGGTGGCAGACACACACACCACCTCAGAAAGTTCTAGCGTGGGGCAGGGCAGGGCAGGGCAGGGCAGAGGGAGGCCAGGCCAGGCCCTGAGGGGGTGGGAAGGCTGGAGCTGTGTGGGAGGTTGTTGTCAACCTGAGTGAGTCAGGGCTGAGACCATCGAAAGACAAAGCTGGCGGAGGAGGTTTGTTGGCAGCCTTCTACTCAGGGGTTTTCTGGTCATGATGGTTGTCTTGGTGGGTCTCATGAAATTGAATTTTGCGGCATGGGGGTGCTTGAAGGAGGAGGTGCAGTGGGTGGTGCTGCTCCTCAGGAGAGGGTGTGGTTTTGTGGCTTCTTCTGGGGCACTTCGAACTACTGTACTGTACTATCATGACTTAGGCTCCAGCTGTCCTTTGATCGCTTTCAACACCTACTACACCACCAGTCTTACACTGTGTTAGTAAAAATGTAATAGCTGTTGTTCTCTTTCTCTTCTGATACCGTTCAGCCAGCATTCACTCAGAGTGCATCACCGAGCCCAAGAAAGAAGTGGAAAAATCAAATCAGAGGATAACATGGCTTGGAGAACTTGTTGAAGTGGGTGCTAACTTAAACTTTGTGTGTTGTTAATTCAGCTTGGTTGTGGTGTTTTTCTGCTGTACCTGTGTTTTGAGTATACTGTAAGCATGTAGCTTCATCAGTGAATGCAGCTCTTCTACTGATAGGTCTGGTTTCCCTGTTCTAATTCTAAAATGACTGTATAGTATGGTGGCATATAAATTTAACAAAGACAAGCTCTCGGATTTTCATATGGATCTAAGTAATCAGGTGATAAACATACACTGAATTTCAGTGAGTTCTGTGTATCTTAAACCTCTAATCTTTGAACATTGCAGCACTCTGAATCAGAAGCTATTTGTGCAAATCCAAATATGGTGGGTATGGCTTTGATCCTCCAAATTAAATGAAAATATATAGAGATTGAGGAAGTAAGAAGCTGAAACGAAGTGTGTTGATCTGTGATTGTTGGGATATGTCAGTCACATTAGGTCAACAAATTTGCATGCTCCAGTTCTAGCAAAGTAGATCTCTTTTGCTTGCTTTATTTCTAGTTTATGTTAGTGTGAAATCATAAAGTTACTTCTTTGTTTTTTCTTCCTCTAAATGACACTTTCAAAAGGAGAAGACTAGTACATAACTTCAAATAACAGGAAACATTGGAGACCCTACTTTCTATGTGTTTCCTGACTCTGATCTCGTAGAGCTGAAACCAAACAGAATTTTCACTGCTGTTTCATTATAGCCATTATTTTTTTACATTTTAATTACGTATTCTTGATTTTTACATGTATGCGTGAGTGTGTGTGTCTATCTGGTGATATAGTCACACCTTAAAAATTCCCAAGAGATGTAACTAACTAATGGGAACTGTTACTTTGTTTTCCAGCATTTCATTTGCCTGGGTGCTTTTTTTTTTTTTTTTTTTTTCCCTTTTCATAACTTGGGCCCAGAGTCCATTGCCCCAAGAGAAAGAACTGGAAGAACTCTATCTATTCAGTCACATCTATTCTATTGTAAAATGTGGAAATGGATAAAGTCATTTAGCTGATTCTCTTCCACCTAGGGATTACAAATAAGAAAAATCTATTTTAGAAAAATATAACCTTTAAATATATCCAGATTTCTCTAAACAGTCATAATTGTTTGGTGTGAACATAAATCTGCAATTGCTTGGAAACACAGACCTTCTGTTATCCAGATGCAGCTCAGCTGAATAAAACACGTGCTGTTACATCAAGGAGTCCAGATTTCATGGTAGGCAAAATTCCCACTAAGGCTGTCAAAAACACTGTGCTTTAAGAAAGACCTAATTGTTTCTGCCTTTCACAGGAAATTTTTCTTCTGTTACTGCCTACCAGTAACTTCAGTAAGGAATTAGAACTCGAGCAGTGGGCTCTGACTGCCCAGCTACCAGTGTGATACTTGGGTAGAAAATCAATGTGATGTGGGGGAGAAAGTTTTGTTTGTATTTGAGACAGCAGATCTAATTTTAGTATAATTTGTGGTAGGTTATTCTGTCAGTGAGAAATGTGAGAGTATGAATGGATACTAAACAGGAGGTGGGCCCCACGAGGGGAATTAGCTCAAATGGTAGAGCGCTCGCTTAGCATGCGAGAGGTAGCGGGATCGATGCCCGCATTCTCCATTTGCTACTTAACAAGAGTTACCTTCTATTGCAACAAAAAACACTTCATTTTTTCAGTTACTAGATGCAACTTCTTTTGCTGTTTTGGAAAAGAGAGGCTTGTAAGCTTCTGTTTTGTCTAAAATTAGGGTAACTGCCTGAACAAAAAAGAAACAAATTCCTGTTAAAGGGTTTTAAAGAATGAAACAAAAGCATGCTGACAGGTACCACTGTTTCTTCTGATTTTTGGCTGTGATACAGTTTTAATTCCTTGCTTATACTACCTTATATTGTGGGGCTATTTTAAATTTAGGACCATTGTTCTGTAGCAGTTTTGTAAGGATTAAAATTAATTTTAGGAAGAACATGCACAATATGAGTGATTTAAGTTGTTAATGTTGATTAGAGATAAGCATTTTTTTAAAGTGCAAATTATTTTCTTATAATGGGTTGAGGAAGAAACTGAGTGAAATTGTGAGGGATTGAATGTCACTTGAAACTCAGGTTAGGGTCAAGTGTGTTGTGACTGTCCCTATAGCTACAACAGATGCAAGGTAGCTGGAGAGACAGTAATTCTATGGTGAGCCGATGATTATATAGACCACTCCATACTTTTACATCTTCTTATAGACAATTTGGCTAACTTTTCATATAATTAAAACCTTTAAAAAAATGCACGTATTAAAATTCAATGCACTTGTAAGAGACAGAAGTAAATTTTATTTCCTGTATTACAGAGTAACAGTACTAGATGCTTTCACAAAGAAATACAAGTTTGCAGAGTTCATGACTGTAGTCTGCTAATTGAAATTTTCTCCCTGTTTTATTTGCTGTAGGAAATGGTATCTATTACTAGCTATACGTTTTGTTTCACAAGCGTCAACTGTTTATGGACAAAAATCTTATGTGACTCTACATACTCCCGTCTGTCAAAACACTGGAGAATGCGGGCATCGATCCCGCTACCTCTCGCATGCTAAGCGAGCGCTCTACCATTTGAGCTAATTCCCCTTATTTAACAGTAGGGAGGGCGGATTTACTTCCCTGAATCATATCTTGGCTGCTTCAGGTAAACTGTTGAGATAGCCTGTTCATTTAATAATACTGAATCATCACTATATGGAATCACTACGAAAAGCCTGTTAGCTTAAAAGTCAGAGTACTCACTTGACATATGAGAAGCATACTGATGCATTTTCTGCTATGTTACTTTGATAAAACACGACTTAGTTTCCTGAACAAAGCCTCCTCTGGTGTGTGTTCAGGAAGGAAAGAGACTACTTTTTTACCTCTGTTGCAATGCAGGTACCAAAAGACTTGCAAATCTAGAAAGTATGCTGATAGAAGTCACTGAGGAACAATGAGATTTTTCTTCTTGTTTTTCAAGTCTTTTTATTTTCCAACTTTACTTTCTACTCAGCTGTATGTAAATGATAAATATAATTGTCCATATTTATCATGGTTTGTGGAGAGAAAGTATTAATTTATTCCTAAGTTATATTCTAGGTATTTCTACTTTTCTGTACTGACTTTAATGATTCAGTTAAAATAGTATTGCATCTTAAATCTATGAGATTACTAAAACCAATTCAGAAATATAAAAATTCAAGTATAGTCATACTAACTGATTTTGCAGTAAGAAGCATATTGGCAAAGCTCTATTCCCAGGTTATTAAATCAAGGAACGCTTTCTGGATTTAAAGAACAAAATTGTAATTTACAGTGAGAATGGTTACAGTGATTAGTGGTTCAGTGATTTAATAGTGGCTACTATTAAACAACAAAGACAATGAAAATTATATAATAAAAGATTTCTCACTTTCTGTTTAAATGCAGAAAAAGTGAGCTCTGCCAATAAAGTAAAACGTGTGCAGTAATCCAACAACACGTGCACTGGCTGTTTTCTCTAATGGATTTAACTTACTGGATGACAGCATCCAGTCAAAAGAAAATAAATTACTAAATGAAGCATTAGCTAGTTACAACTTGTCTAAAGTAAGGTAGTACTTCAAATCTATCACAATCCAGATTCAGGCCAAGATGTGGAACTAAACCCACAGTATCACTGCAAACATTCTCCTAGAATTTAAATATTCTCCTGCCTTACCTCAATCTCTGAACAATAAATAAAAATTCATTCTTACCATTTCTTGCAGTATATTGTAACTGACTTTATCTACCTCACTGGAGTAAACTTGAGGGGGAAAACAAATATGCAAAAGTGGTTTCAGTCCTTCTCACAGGCACACATCTTAGGCTCTGTGAATGGTGCACTGCACATCTGCAGCTGGGATCTTTCCCATATCACATTTCACAAGGTTCAGTTCTACGCACAGTTTTCTTTATCTACCCTGTGCAGTCTGAGTCAGTATGAAAATGTCAGATTACCTCTCCCTATTACACCCCCAAATCTCACTCTGCTGCCACTGAAAAGGCCTAAAGCTTGGACAATTCAGCTCACAGAAAAGCAGTTTATTTGATGCCAAAGGGTGAGGAAAGACCTCTGCGGTAGTACTGTTTTCAGTGATAAAAATGTGTCTTTCATATAATTGCAGCCCATTGTTTTCTGACTTTGAATTTGTTATGATTCTAAGTTTTCATGTAAGATGGTGAGTAAAACTTTCTAATTTCTCCACTTGGTTGGGAGAACTTCCTTACCTACATGGCTGAAAACACCTGACCTCCTTAATTCCATTTTTTTTCATTTCTCTAGGGTATTTCAGCTGTGAAGGCTTTGTGTCTACACACTTTCATTTAACACAGATCACTTTGATGCATCTCTTTGGCAACACCAATGTAAACTGATGTCAGCTAATTAAAACAGGTTTGACTTTTGTTTTCTAGATGGTCTTCTTAGGGGACATCAGAGCAAAGGCGAGTTTTGTATTATCTTCAAGCCGCTCCACTGCATTGTCTGTGATGTGACTTCCCTCAACATAGAAGAAGCTGCCCTCTTCAATGAAGGATAAATCTAGTGCGAGTTGGGTGGCACTGAAAGACTGCAGGTCATGAGTTTGTCATGCAAGTTAGCATGCAGTGCCTCACTGTGTTACCTGGGGAGTCTGTCCTCTTGCACAAAAAAAATAGACAAGCTCAAGGTCAAATGGTAGTAAGTGTTCTGCATGGCTGCCCCTGGGTTACTACCTGTGATAAAGGAGCAGAATCTGTAAAAGGAAGGCAGTTTGTGTTTGTGGTTATTAAAATCTGTGGTTACATGATAAATTAAAAGTGTTGTGGGGGGGAATTAGCTCAAATGGTAGAGCGCTCGCTTAGCATGCGAGAGGTAGCGGGATCGATGCCCGCATTCTCCAGTGTCCTATTTTGTTTGCAGTGAGAGAAAAAACAGTTAACTGTAAAAGACGTTCTCATGTATTGAACTGGAATTTTGAAGTAAAATAACCTCTTATTTTTTAGATTTTAGTTTATTTCTTAAATGCTGCCATATGTTTGACTAGACTAAATTAAAATAATTAACTCACATTTAAAAAAAGATAGAAACTGACTTTTATGGGGAGAAAACCAAATGCCAGAACGTACTTCCTTTCATGAATTGCAAGTAATAAACTTTTTTTTTTTTTTAAATTATTTTATACACCTGGAAAACATGTCTTTCTGGTTTGTCTTGGTTTTTACTACTTCATTTGGAAATGCTAAATGAACTATTACAAATTTATTGACACCTGTTTTGGAATTGAAGTTGAATGTGTTTTCATTTGTGAATAGGGAGACCAGAGCAAGAGAGAAAACTGTATTATATGTATGGAACTAAAATTTTAAATACACCCTGAAGATCACAGTTCTGTGATCCTTATTACCAATAAGGGGGGAGGGGAATTAGCTCAAATGGTAGAGCGCTCGCTTAGCATGCGAGAGGTAGCGGGATCGATGCCCGCATTCTCCAGTGTTTTGTTAAACAGGAATGGTTTCTACTTCTACATAGAAGTAGAAACTACCAAAACAAAATATGTAACTATTTTGGTAAAATATTAATTTTGTTTTAATTGGGGTAAAACTGATTTTTTTTCCTCCCTCCCTTCCTCCTTCTGCGTGCTCTACTACCAAAATCAGGCTTATATAACTGCATATGTCAATCCTCTGTTGACTCTTCCTGGCCAGTTTAAGTCAAATATGGCAGAAAGAGAATTCTGCAATATGATGTTTTTCCAGACTTTATGAAAAACAATGGATGAGTGATGGTTAGAGACCTGAAGCAGCATGTCTTTTTGATCAGACAGTGGAAAATAGCAGTCTAGGAATGCTAGTTCTTCCCCAGCTGCCCATGGTGGTCCCTGTCCAGAAATACAGGATTTTCTTTTCATTTATGATCTTTGTGAAGCTGTAGTAAGAGGTGGATTGGTCAATTCAAAATTAAGGGTAAAACTTATTACCTCTTTCCCCTCAAGTCTGTATCCTAGAAAGCATACTTTAGCAACTATGTCTTTTAGCTATGGCCTGTGTGCAGGTTATAAGTGAGCTCCTTAGCCTTCCCTCTTACTTCTGTTTTTGCAGAGCTGCTTCTAACTTATGTTAGAGCTCCAGAGATAACCTCAACCATCTAACTGATTCACTGACTTCCCCTAACACCTGCTAAGTTTCTTCTGATCCTTCTCCAGATGTTGCAGCTTTCTTTATGGTGCACTTCTCCGTGACCCTTCTAAAAGCAGCTGCACAAGTGCAGCTTTTTAGGTCTTAGTGACCAGTGCTGCTAAATTTGTTGTGTCTTTAGTGTTAACTAAGCACTTTACAGTGTGCAAAAACGCCTACTTATTTCCTCACATCTTCAGTCTGTTCATGACCAAGGAAGAAAATGTGTGTGGAACTAGCAAAAGACTGTTATTATTCCACTTCTGGGTGTGTGTCCTTGTACTTTGGAGGCTGAAAACTTAACCTTCCCCTTGAACATACCTAAAAAACTGTGTACCAGTTTTAGTGACTACTTTCAATATGATTAGTATACAGAAGATGCCTAGAATGGTCATAGTAAATGCCATCCTTCTGACAACAGTCTGGGACATGCTTATAGCTACTGTATGCACACTTATCTTCAGCAGGGTTCTTCTCAGTGCACACTGTGTTGGCACTGGGTTCTTGTCTCAACAACATCCTTTAGTAAACCTGCCTTATAAAAAATGATTCCCAATCATTATCTTTGATGTGTGATTTCTTTTCTCATCAACTGTTGTAAGAAGTGTAGACAAATATCTTAACATGTCTGTCTCTTAGGAATACCTAATGATGAGTCTTTTCAGAGAAAGAATACGTTTCCTTCTTTTAGGATGACCACTGAGTATTCCAGGATCTCTTCAAATAAATGAATAGATTGATTTTATTTTTTTTACCCTCTTACTCTTCATGAAGTGAAAGCAGACTTTAGAATATTTCTCAGTAACATCCATTTTCAAGTTTTGCCAAAAGGGTTATGTGAGGATTCTAACCTGCTTGTTGCACTTAGATAAAATAGACTATATAAAGCAGTTGCTCTGCTTTGTACAGCTGAGGAAGGACTACATAGCATTGTATTTTTCTATTAAAAGAAGTCACCAGTAGCAGACACTTGGGAGTGTTATTGTTTATCCCAGGGGAAATAGGCTACCTATTGGGGTCATTCATTTGCAGTTTGCACTGCATAAGAGCAATATTTGCAGTTAAAACAGTGTTAAGCCTGCTCTACCTTCCTGATCAGCCCGTGGCTGCTTTTTTCAGTTATTGAGGGGAAGCTAAGAACAATAAGGAAGTACTTCCATGGATTTCTACAGCTAGCCCCTGTATTGCTGAGAAGCTGGATCAGGCCCATTATGATGATTACTTTGTATTCATTTATATCGATTTCAGTTTGGTTGGAGTATTTATATGTCATGCAGATTCTGTGACAGACTCTTCTAATAAGGGTCACAGAGGCAATTATTTTTAAAAAGTGACAGGAACTCTGTGATCCTGGTATGTAGGTGTTACACAGTGATGGAATATGAGTGGAACTGTCAACTAAGCAGATGTTGCCAAGACTGTTTAGAAAACTGCTGTAAGGAGATGCCAAATTAATGAAAAACATCTGCCTCTGTGTCCTTAGATCTTCATTGTTACTGAGTACATGCTTAAGAGCTTAATGGCTGTTCTTTGCATACTAAAAGATGGACTAAGAACTAGCTGCATGATGGAGGTGCCTCCCCTTTCTTCATCTTCCCACCCACATGTACTTGTGGGTGGGAAGCAAAGGTAACATACTGTGTGACTGAAACTGAGATAAGGTCGTAAATACCAGTGCAGGTAGCCAGTGTAGCCTTGCTATATTGTTGGAGGTTAAAAGCTCAGCTCACTCAGTAGACTTTATGTGCCTGGATACATAGGCTCAATTCTATCTGGATTTAAATTTTGGATGTAGTAATGTGCAGTTCTGTTCTAGAATGGTATTTGCATTCTCCTGGTTCAAGTCTGGATCTGGTGCTCATGGAAAAGATTGGCAACTGAAAAGTGCTCCTGACTAAGAATTAGAACCAGGAAGGACATCTTCCCTAGCTCCCCTTTCAGTAAGGTTGTGTCAGCCATTTCTTTATTGGGTGAGAAATGCCAGACTCCGAGGGGTCTGTTGTGGTTACTACTTTTGGGACGGGGGAGGGAAATGACACTTGAGTACTACAGCATTGGGCTGTATGAAAGAATATGACAAGAAAAAACAATTCTAAGAACAGCCAGTTTATCAGCTTTTTGTGTGCATGTGTTTGAGGTGTTCAGAATTATTGATGATGAATGTTTCAAGCTTTTTAGTGTCTTTAAGAATTAGACAGGTCACGAGTCACAAAAAAACTTGCACCAGGACGGTGAAAAAGTTTACTTCTTAAAATGGAGGAAGGGTAAAAAGCTCCTCTGCTTCCTTAGAGGTTATCAGAGATACACTCTGATATATCTTCCACATAAGAAAGTTTAGTAACTTTCCTACACCTACTTATTTGTATTTTTAAGAGTCTAGACATTATTGTACCTAGTAGTTTTCAATAAACAGGGCTAGGAAAGACTATACCGCTCTTGCTTCAGAGCTAGAAAAGGTTTCAATTACTAGAGGAAACCTTAGGATTTTTCTTGTATTCTGTGATGCATTGCAAATCTGATCAAAATTGGTCAGTTAGTTGCACTAGTAAAAGCCTGCTTCATACTAGAAAAAACAATTTGTATGATAATGGTTAAGAGATAGATAGTTGGACCATAAAACCACATAAAAAATATGTGGGGGTTTTTAATCATGGTTATGAAAGAAACAATTTTACCTGAACATGTAGCAAGACCTTCAGAACAGGCATTACAGTGGTTCCCTGGTAAAATTTCCACTCACAAAATATGGTCATTGGAAACTCTATGCTCCATTAGAAGAGGGGCTCAAATTCAGGCAAAAGCAATCCAAACCTACTCCTACCCTATCCAGCTGAGAGGTGGGACATGATGAGGAGCCACTGAACAAACCAAGTGAATGTTTTCTCTGCAATCAAAATACAGGGCACAGAGAGAATGCTTTAGGGATCCACAAAATAATTATATAGTAAATATATAATTAGTAGGTCTTCTGCTCAGATTTCATGAGCTACTATTTTACATAGTAGCAAATACAATGCTCTTGTTTTCCTTATCTATGTGGAGTCCAAAAATGCCCGTCACAGGGGGAATCTGGTTGTGCTTATTGTACAGACAAACTGTACTCTCAAAACCTTACAACCCACAATTAACTAGCTTTTTGGTTCTGAGCATTAAATAATTCAAGCTGGTGCCAGGCTGTCTGTAAACATTATTGTAAGGTGGCCATGCAAACTGAGAATTGGATGACAGCCTCCATATTGACTGTCAGTTTACCTCACAGATGATGGATCCCGTGCTTTTTAAGTAAACTATACGTGTATTTTTACAAGACTGCATGTGGTCTTGCCAAGTGAGAAAAAAACCACAAAATGCTTACTTTCTTCACTCCATATTGCTGTAGCAAGATGGCAAGTTGCATAGCAGCTCTAATTATGCAATTAGAAAATACGGTGCAAAAGTGGGATAGGGATAGAATCACTTCCCTGACCAGTTATTTGACATGCAGTCTTCAGTGCACTTTCTTCTTTTCCTGAAATAATCCTGGAAGTCTTTGGGCCTTCTGGGAAGATAAAAATGCAATTCCAAAATGACTGCCAAAAATAAGACTAAAGTTTGATGAGGTGGACTAGAACATAGTCTTAAGGAGTACGTTATCTCAGTTATGATGGGCATGGGATAATCTCAACAGATGTTTCTCACTTAGTTTACACCTGTTCCTCCTGAAGCACTAACAAAACTGGAGATGGCCAGGATTGAGTCACTTGCCAATCAAATGTCTGCTTGCAGAGAGATGAAGTACCAGCTTTGAAACTAGTAACAGTGGTAGCAAATGACATTTGTTGGTGTCTTGTCTGGTTCCCCACCCACCCTGAGGAACCCCCAAGATGATTGCATTCTGTGCTAGGAAAACAGAAGACTGCCATTCCATTTCACTTCACCAGCAGCTTCTCTTCACAGAATTAGACAAGAGACCAGATCATTTCAACTATGGTCTCTCAAAGTGACATTACAAATAATTGCTGTCAGTAGGCTTATAACTTTTTTATGCCTTTTGTAGGATGTATAGAAGACTTAATGCCTTTCTTCTATGTCATTTCTGATATTAAGAATATCAAGTTTCTGGCAGAAGTGTTTTCCCTTGGTTGCATATTCCATTCTTTAAATTACTTCAGTTTTTTAAATGAGCTTAATTATAACTACTAACGGCATAGGGTAAATACAGCAGTAAATGATGATATAGAGTTTGAGACTATTGCATAGAGTAAGGAAAATACTCTCATTTAAGTAAATTACTTTCATCTTGCTTTTTCTTTGTGTACATTTCAAATTAGCATATGGATGGTTAAATTTTTTAATCAGATTTTTATTTTTTTAATCATAAGACTGTTTACAAGCATTTCCAGTCTATCTACCTAATTACAGAGTGGCACTTGCAGTCCTTGATTATTTAAAAAACAGAAAACCACTCCAGACTGAAACAAATCATCTCTATCAACTACTACATACAGGCTTTAAGAGACACCTAGTGGGATCATTCTGCAAGTAACCCTGTAAACACAATAGTAATTCCTAATAAGTGTTTTACTTCCAAAACCAAAAAACAACCAAACTAGAAGATTGTGAATTAAATCGAAAGGGGGCTGAAACCAGTTTTACACACAGAATTTTCTTCCATTTCCTTAAACACATGATTTTGTGGCTATGCGATTCAATATGCATTTAGAATTTGCAAGTAGATGAACAGCCCAATTTCTGTTTTACAGTAGTAGTTTCCATACTGACAGGCAATTTCAATATGAGGAATTTTGCTGGTGTAGCCAGATGCATCACACTATTTGAATTTATTATTTTTTTAAAACACTAAATCAACTTTCTTAAACTCAGAAACATATTTAAGAAACTTTCTTGGTGCTGTTTTGTCTGACAAGAGGAGGTACCAAGAAGTCGGGAAGGTTAGTCTTGTTATAGCTATGAGAGTGGAAAAACAGGAAAGGTTTGTGAACTGAGGTAGTACTTGAAGGACCAAAAAGTGTAAATGGAGAAAGCATGCAAGTGATGCTTTCAAAAAGTAAAATGCTTAGAACTGTATCAGTCTTAAATAAAAGGAAAATAGTAACTGTGTAATAAGGGTATCTTACAGTGGGGAAGGAAAGGGGAGGTCATGAGATGGTCGTTTTCTAAGCAAAATACATAACTAATAACATGGTAGAGAAAAATAACATCCTGTAATTACGACAAGTGCCACTAGAGAATCTACGATTCTGGTATTTATGGGAGTTTGGAATTTTATTTTACAGACTTCATTTGAAGAGAAGTGTCAAGCTCCTGGTATCTACGCTTACCTGTATCTAACTTCTAAGCCTTGAGTCAGGGAACCTAGACTTCCTCTACAGAAAAGCGCAAGATAAACTACATACTTCCAGTCCATAAAATCCAAGAAGATGAGGTGATAGTGACTTGTTTACTAATAAGCAAGACTGGGGAGAGATGTCTGTGGCTTAACCTGATCCTTCCGACATTTTATTTTAACTCTAGGATAGACTGAGTTCCTGCCTCATACTAAAAAGCAGCAAATCACTGAAGATTAAATTACAGATAAACGGTATCTTGCTTATATAATGAACCAGTAGCAAGAAAAACTAGATTTTAAGGTGCCTGCTTTTCACACAGGGGAAATTTGCTTCCCTTTTGTTGGAAGCAGTGGCGCAGAACCCAGGAGTACTTACTTCAGCTTTAAAAGGCCTAAGTGAGCCGTTGAGATCAGCCTGGTGCTGTCTGTACCAAAGTGAATTAGGGAACTGTTCTGCTAGCTCAGTTGTGAAAACAATAGCAGCTATTGACATGCAATGGCTGAGAGCACCTATCCTGGCTAGAACTTGGGAAGATTCTCCAGTGATGTGCTACTAGACCTTGTTCTTTCAGGACAGATTATATGACATTACACCGAACGTGGGTATCTTAATTTATCCAGTCATGCTTAAAACTGCAGTAAGAAAATTTGGTTTCACGTAGAATCTATCTGCCTTTTTTACATTGAGGATACTAACAAAGTACACTCAGGTCAAACAAAAAAGAACAAAGCTGTTTTCATGCTCTCACAAAGAACTTCCTAAATATCACAGAATTCTAGACTGACAAGTGCGCAGCACAAGATATGCTCATTTTCACTTCAAATGACTGCTAAAGAGCCTTTTTAAGCCCAAAAACTTTATTTCAGATTACAGCAATACTAACAGTCAAATTGCATTTACTAAAAAGTCATTCAAGATGAATTTTTACAATTCAATTTGAAATAGATACAACATTGTTAGCATGTTCTACAAAACCTCATAAAATACATAGCACTTGACATACTAATAATTACATTTAGCTAAAATGTAAAAAGCATCATTTAGCTGAGGATTTTTTAAGTCCTCTGTAATATCTTGTGCTGACAGAAGTGCCACTTAATCATCACTACTCTTGTCATAGCAAAGATAGCCCCAAATCTTGAAAATCTTGCAGACTGACAATATTGTAAGGCAAATTAAAGCCATGACAGTTGGCTTGCAAGGAAAGACTATGCCTGTCATAGCAAATGATATTCCCAAATCTCAGAGATCTTGCAGACTGAAACTATCTTAAGTAAGGTGAAGTAAAAGCTGCGACAGTCAGCTCACGAAGAAGGGCTAGCTTACAGCAGTCTAACAGTCTTTCCAGTTACAGTCAAGAAGTCATCATCAGCCAGGGCACGAAGCGCTTCTTCAAACATTTCCTTTGTGACAGCCTTAAAGAAGAGAAATGAATCAAGTAAAGATGGGCAGGGTGGGGAATACTTTAAAGACAGTAAAAATGCCTTACTTCCTACCAATTTTCTTACCAGGTTTTTTAAGTTTTAGTTTGTTCTTTTTGCAATTTGAAATCTGGCCTGGAACCCTGAAGCCGAGTTAGCTATTTTGGAAGCCAGAATAAACTAAGATACAGCAAAGATTCAGCTCAATTATCTGTAGTAGAATTGGCTTTCTGGTCACGTCAGCTGACAAAGTTAATGTCTCCCTTTCCCTCCACAGTGTGATTTGAGGACAAGAATATTGATTTGGAAGAACACCATGCTTTTAAAAATCAATGCAAATGTAAAAAAAAAAAAAAGCAGGAAACTTACTGTATCAGACTGTGCTCTGAGATCATCGAAAAGCTGTTGGTACTTCAAAGCTGGTGTTTTACCCTTTGACTGGATAAGCTTCCGTAAGGCTTGAGCCAACTCCTCTTTACGCTTACGAGCTGTTGTGCTCATTCCTTATAAAAGGAAAGAAAATACCTTTTAGAAATCAGCTAAGGAAGACAGGTAAAGTTACCTTTAAAAAGTACAAAAGCCCAATAGCATCGCAGCTTTAACACTATAAAAACACAAACCGGTAGTGAGAATGGATATGTCCACAATTCCAGTCCTTGGATCAGTAGCAGATTGTTTCAGTGCTTCCCGATGGAGGTGTTTTGCTTCTTCTACATCAACTGTTTCAACTTTCTCAGAAAAGCGTACTTTAGCATGCGCTTCTGCCAGTCGGATCAGAGACTCAAGTTGTCGAGGATACGCAGAAACCATTCCCCTGCCACTACCAATCTTCCTCATGTCCACGTATGCCTGAAAAGGAGTGTCATGAAGTATTTCAGTAAATCCTGTTATATTCATTATTTTCTGAGTCCCCTTCATCCTCCACCTCTTATTTCAGAATATGAGCAATTCTGGCAAGCCAACCCAAATACTGTATTTCTGCTCATATACCTTCACAATTCTTCTGCAGTGAAGGATAACCACATCACATTTATTTCCTTGTAGGACTAGTCTTATGTAATAGTACTTGTGTCTGTGATGACACATTTATTTTGTTTCTGTAGAATTTTATGCTCTTTATGTGATAGAACCAAACCAACTGATCTGAAAGCTATAGAATGCAGAATAACTTCTATACTGATCCCTTTTTCCTTTTAAATGCTGGTGATTTTTAGAGATTTTTTTGAAGGATGTTATAGAAAAGTTATATGTAGATAGCTAACGTACATACTAGGGGATTTTGCCATTTTTCACAAGTCAGAAAAGACTCTGAACATTCTTAACAGCAATTCCTTTACCTCAATAAGGGCTTGGCTTGCTTCTTCACTTAACCTGGGATTTACATAACTACGAGCATATGCAATGTAATCCCTCAGTACTGCCATATCCATATATTCCTCCTCCATCTTTTTTTCACTTCGGTAGTACAGTGAAACCAAATGGCGAGCAAGACGTCTGTCATAAGCTTCATCACGTGGATCCAACATTAAAAAGATCAAGTCAAATCTGAATGGGATAAGAATCCAGGATTAGTGTGTATGCTTTCTTGTCATTTAAAGTAGTTTGTTTTAGGGGTTTTGACTTAAATACAAGTAGGAGTTATTTGATTATTAATTCCTACTCTGAGGAAGAGTTGCTCTATTAAATGGAAAAGGTATTTTTTCTAGAATTATGAAAGTACAGAACAGCATGGTGGATTTACTTTCATCCTATGGACTTGAAACTTTGAAAGTGAGATACATTCTGAAAAATTCAGATCCCATGTTCAAGGCTGACAGTTTTTGTTTTCTTAAAAAAAAAAAAAAAACAACAAAAAACCCACACACAAAAAAACCACACACATATACCAAATACGAAGAACAAACTTGCTGCTAAAGAAACTGCCTTGAAAGGCAACAGCAAACAGGGCACATCCTACAGTTCTTTTATGCATATAAACCCCATAAGTAAATAAATATATGTATAAATAACAAAGCACTTGCAGTTTAATCCCGAGGAAAATGGTTTATAATTTTACAAACTATATATTCAACTATGCTCAACTATAGGCAGACATGAATAATATATTTTTAGCCAGCCAATCATGTATTTTCATAAGCTTAAATCCAATAAACAGTGGAACTGAGATGCTGCTCAAGCCTAGTTTCATTCAGTACACCTGTACTGAGGTACCATTTGTCACTAAGTGGCTAATTAAGCAGCTCTTAAATGAAATGTAAACCATGTGTTCTCAGAATATCCAGTAAAACATCGGTGTACTTCAAATTCACAGTTAGTGTGGGAATTCCTCACAACATGCAACTACAGCACATAGTTTAATTTTCTAATCAGCAGACACTAAATGTTGGTAACAGGTATTGCCCAAAGGGCTAGCACTGCCACCTCCCCGACTGAATTTTACAGAAAAACACAAAGCAGGCACAGTTCTTCACATTGTACCACCTCCACTGCCAGTTCCCTGATCATCAGTATTTCACTTTAGAAGTTTTATGGAGCAAAATAAAACATCCTGAGTTTTTGTTGAAGTTATCAATACTGTAAATTTCAGAACAAATATTTTCTAGGAGATGACTATGAAACAACAACATAGAGGTAAATAGAGATCCTCCAGATTTCATCACGTCTTCTGTACAAGGTCAATGTGTAAATACTAAAAGGCAGTTCTCTGCTCATATAGAAGCTGTAAGAACAGCATTTAAAGTAAATGCTACAAAAATTTTCCACTATGCTACAAAACACACAGTTGTTCTGTTCTACTGTATTTAGTAATTTTCACAAGAGGAAGAATAACATCTCATAAAAATGAGACATGTAAGCAGTTCAGTACCTCGACAACAGTGTATGAGGAAGCTGAATGTTTTCAATAGTAGTCTTTTTTGGATTCCACTGCGATTCTATAGGGTTAGCTGCTGCTAGGATAGATGTACGAGCATTCAGTTGGCAAATAATTCCAGCCTGTCAAAATAAAAACCACTTCTGAAACCAGCTGCAACTATGTGTCACCAAAACGTTTTTCCCCTCAGCTTCATGAGATCACCAATGTTACTAAATGGGTTCTGTAGTAAAAAACTACATTGCAAGAGCCTTTTAGAGTAAAGCAAGAACAAAAGCATCCGGAAATACTACAGTCTGCCACAAAAACTGTATTCTTTGTAAGTAAACTGTTACATAATCTAGGATTGATCCTCTGACAACAACAGAAAAGTGTAATCCTTGGTTCTTCTGGTAACTTTTTGGTTTCAGCTGCTTAACATATACCATACTTAATGGAAAGAAGCTGCAATTAAACAGATGCTTACCTTTGCGATGGAGAGAGTCTGTTGTTCCATTACTTCATGCAGGACTGATCTTGTGCTTTCATTCATTTTATCAAACTCGTCAATGCAGCAAATGCCATTGTCACTAAGTACTAGAGCACCTGTCTGAAGAACCAGTTGCCGTGTTTCTGGATCCTTCATCACATATGCAGTAAGACCAACTGCACTTGAGCCTTTGCCAGATGTATACTGGCCTCGAGGAACCAGGTTATACACGTACTGGAGCAGCTGTGATTTACTAGTACCAGGATCACCACAGAGAAGAATGTTGATCTCAGCGCGAAAATTGCCTCTTCCTGTGTGAGTAAAATCCTTTCTGGATCCCCCAAAAAGCTGAAGCAGAATACCCTATAAAAATATTCTCTTTAAAAATCAAAACATCACCTCTTGCATAGCTAACAGCAAATCCAACTGCTGAACTGAAACACTGTTAAAATTAACACAACTCCGACATGAAAGAAAACACTTGAAACTTTTAGAAGTCTTTAAAAGGGTTCATTCTTTATAGAGATCTTCAATTCCAGTTAATTACATACTTATAGTTAAACTGCTAGGTCCTACAAACTCAGCTTCTAATTAAAGTATGAAATTAGATTCGTTCCAAATCTATTGTTTTCCCTAAGGCCATGTTTAATCTAGGACCAAAGTACTATTACCTCTTTCGTATCATTAGAAAAGTGCCACTTTTATCAGCTTTTCAGTCAAGACTAATCAAGTATTTTCTTTTCAGGAAAACTGCTTTACTGCATTCACAACAGTATTTAAATAAAAGTTCTTTACTTGCCCATAAAGATCAAGTTTAAGGTCTTTTATTTCATCAGAATTTACTAACACTTCCTCCTTTATATTTCCTAAAGAAAGCATATGCTTGCTGTGTTAGGAAAGAAATAAAACTAACTTCCAGTATTTTGACAGTACTGGAATTATTACTATAAACATATACCTGTAATTTTATCTGTTAGCTAGCATTATCGGGGAGAATTTTTTTTTCCCTTTTCAAATTTACTAGATTAAAAATTCACCATTTCCCAGTATTCTTTTTGCATTTTTTTTTTCCTCTAGCAGCATAGGTATGCTAGAAAGTCAACGAAATGAAGGGATAGTCAGTGACAACGACAGCTGGAAACAGCAAGGAAAACTGTACACTACTTTATGTAAAGCCTCTGCACAATTTCTTACAGCACAGAAACCTTACAGAGGCACAGAGTGACCTATTTGTATTTGTTCTGTTTTCACTCACTGCGAACAACTTGCAGATATCAGTCAAAAACCTGTTCAGTAGTTACAAAAGTACGACCTGTCCCATTTTTATCTTCTTCAAGGTCCCCAATATAGAGTATTGGTGCTCCAATGCATGTGGGTTTCAATTTTGTACATTGTTGTGAACACATTTTGATCAGAACCCGAAGATCTCCCTTGATGAAGGGTCCCTAACTTTCCTCAACTCCACCCACTACACCTGATGTGCCTTATTAGCATGGTGAAGAGGTATAACAAATGGAATTGTCATTACTGTATTTTCTTTTCAGCAGGAAATCGTATGGTTTTGAATTCAACTTCCAGCCATTCCAGAAACTTGTGAACTATGATAATGTATAAATCCATAAAGAAAAAACAAAGGAATATACTTGAAGAGGACTGTTTGGCATCTGATATTACCTTGAGACCCACTACTGACTGTAGTTTTTGCATGATAAAGTTGTAGTACCTCAGTTGAACATTTTATTGGAATAGTCCGTTCTTGGATTACACCTAAGTAATCGTTCCAACATGTCAGGGTCAACCACATGTCATTTTAAAGCTGCTGTTCTCTTGTGAATGCCTCTCTTCAAGCAATCACTTACTAAGTTACAGCTACTTATTTTTCTTTGATCACTAGTAACCTGAACATTCAAGGAATGTCCAAGATACATACTGCAATTAAGTCTTCTCAGTTCTGCTGCTTTCTTACCTTTTCAGTATCTTCCCTCTAATTAACACTCCTTAATACCATGAAAACAATTATGACATGCTTATAACCAACTCCATCCTGACAAGACCACGAACTTTTAAGACTGCTCAAGATAATTTTTTTCAATTTTGAAGCCTCAAGTCATTTTTATAACAAACAATAATTACAAATTTACTTGAATAAAAACACATTTCTTAGAAGAGAAATACAGAATTTGATTCACCTTTTTGATATCTTCATGCTCATAGATACTTGGGGCCAATGCAGAAGAAAGTCTCTCATATATGTCTGGTTTTTTAGAAAGCTCTTTTAGAATTTCCACACGTTCCTCTGTAAACATTTTTTGCTCCGTTTCCTCATCAACACCATGCAGGCGTTTTGCATCTGTCTTGCGATAGTGTATGACATCAATGTGGGTCTTATATACGGATTTTACGTTGCTGACCCTTGGATTAACTCTAATTGGGACTGCCCTGTAGATACCTAAATACAATTTTTAATCACAGTATTAGATATAAAAAAACATGGTAATTCCAAAACCTGAAAAATTTACATTTTTCCCTTGAAAAGCTCTTCAAAACAGCCTAAATACTTTGGTCAGTTTGTTTCCCAGTACCAGTAAGTCATGCAGAAGTCAACGGAACACATTTAAGTCATCTAGACCCTATTTTTGCAGTTACATCCATGTTTAATGTTCCTATCACAAGTGTTCTCAACAAGGTAAATGCCTAAGCATTTTTGAAAAAAATTAAGGCTTGATGCTTTTGAAAGTCCTGCGCTGATGTCTGAAGTCAGCACTTTCTTTTATAAGTGCCAAGTTTAATAATGGATTTCTACTGTATCTCTAACAGCCAGCAGTACAGCAGCTGTTTTAAAGCAAAGTGGTTTATAAAATGTGGTTGCAGTATCTAACAAGAGTTACTCTATGTTGCCACTCTCCTGACAGTAGACACTATTTAAGATATTGCCTCTTCCTCACCTACATTCTCGGAATGACCAAATCGTCCATGTCAGACAATATGGAGATTGTCTAGTCCAACCACGGGCTTAAACTGGAGTCAACTAGAACAAGTTGCTAAAGGCCTTGTCCAGTCAGGTTCTGAGTATCCCTAAGGATGGAGACTCTACACAGCCTTTCTGGGCAACCTGTGCTGGAGCTTGACCACCCAAAGAGTAAAAAAGTTCTTATTGTTTAACGGAAACTTCCTGTACTTCAACTTGTGTCCACTGCCTGCCACTGGGCACTACTGAGAAGAGTCTGGCTCTGTCTTCTTGACACCAGCACCCCCCTGCACCGAATCAGGTATTTATAAATACACTGCTAAGATCCCCCTGAGCCTTCTCTTCTCCAGGCAGAGCAGTCCCAGCTTTCTCAGCCCTTCCGTATAGGACAGAGGCTCCAGTTATCATCATGGCCCTTTGCTGAATTCACTCCACTATGTTCATGTCTCCCTTGTACGAGGAGAGCCCAGAAGTGGATGCAGTACTCCAGATGTGGCCTCACCGGTGCTAAATAGAGGGGAAGGATCACCTCTCTTGACCTGCTGGCAACACTCCTCCTAGTGCAGCAGCCCCGGAAGCTGTTGGCACCACAGTCATGTGGTCTATCAAGCACTGCTTCCTTCCAGTTTTGCTTTTGTCTGCAACTTTGCTGTGTCACATCATGCAGATCATCAGTAAATACATCAGTGTTTGGCCCCAATATTGACCCCTAGGGTACACCCGTGGTGACCGGCCTCCAGCTCGACTTTGTGCTACTTATCATAATGCTTTGAGCCCAGCAGTTCTGCCAGTTTTAAATGCATCTCACTGTCCACATATCTAACGCATAGACCATCAGTTCATCTGTGAGTATATTATGGGAGACACTGATGAAAGCTTTGCTGAAGTCAAAATAAAGAACATCCACTGCTCCAGTCATCTCATTGTAGAAAGCTGTTACCCACTGTAAATCCATGCTGGCTACCCCCAACTACCTTCTTGTCCTTCATATGATTAGAAATGGTGTCCAGGATTATTGGCTCTATCACCTTCTCAGGGGTCAAGACGAGGTTGACTGGCCTGTAGTTCCCCAAGTCTCCTCCTTGCCCTAGGAGAGACACTGGCTTTCTTCCAGTATCTTAGCCAGTCACCATGACTTTTCAAAGAGTGGCCTTGGAAAGACAGTGGCCAGAGACAGTGGACCAGCTCCCTCAGCATCCCATCAGGTCCCTTTATAGACAGTTCAGATCAGTGAAAAACGAAGACACAAATATTCAAACCAAATTTTACCTGTGACATTAATTCTATCACCTGGCTGAACCTTATCAACAAGGTCATTATGAGCAAACAGCACAACCGTATGCGGGGTCTGTCCAGCCGGCATATCTTCAGGTGACTCCTGCAGTTTGATCTAGCAAAAAAACCTTAAGTTTTAGTTTCAAAAAAGCAAAGCTTTTCCATAGAGCATACAACAGAATCTTGTATTAGTATGGTCTTCAGCATCATTTTGAATCAGGAACATTGCTCAAGAACAAAACACCCCCACCCAAACAGCGAAGCCGATTACTAATAAAAAGATATGATGAAAATGAGAATTCTGCTGGTTTGTACTGGTATGGATAAAATGCTGTCACAGACAAGGCTCATCTAGTCTAGATAGAAGTGGACATACTACATATAAAGGGGCTTCTATATGGAAACATTAAGATGTGTACATACTTAATTTCATCCTTTTGATGCATTTCTTCTCCAGAGTAGACTTACCTTTTTGCTAAGTTATTTCACCCATTTTCACATTCCAACACTTTTTGGTTTTCAAAACATTCAGTCTCAAGATACATACATTAATGATATGGATCATATTAGGGGGGTGGAGGAGCAATAACTAGAAACTGTTTCATTTTAGCCACTACCTAAATGCAACATACCATCTGTTTGTCAGAGAACATGGATCGGTTGTGAATTAGTGCCATACTGTGTGTTGTGTTACAGTTCTTGCATACTGATGGCTCAGCAATCCTGCCACGATCGATTTCCACTCTGGTGGTGAAAGCGCAAACCTGGCATTTAAAGAATGCTTCCTGCATCTCGGGAATTAACTGGGAGCTTCTGATGACCATGCCACTGATGGTGATAAGTTGATCAATATCTACGAAATATAGAGACTAATGTCATGATGTCATCATCTTAAAATTTAAGATAACCTTCAAAATTTCATGTTACATTCGTTTTTAGGTAAACACTCGGTTAGGTACTAGTATTTTGTCTAAAACAAAGCAAAAAGAATCATAAATGTGTGGTACAATTATTCTCATTTACAGGAGTATTTATAGAACAGAAGAATCCTTCACACTTGCATAACTAAGAACACAAGTAGCTGATGCCTGGAAAGATTTCCTTTATGGATAGATCATTCTGCAATTGCTTCTGAAATTTTATATAAACAAAAGACATTGGTCTGGATGGACCCCAAGTACAGTTTTATACAGTCTTCCATGTAATTCTATATTAACATTCAATAAGTTTATATAAATCCTTAAGATTCCTTTCTAACATGGTAATCAAAAGTTTACCTTCAGGGTTTAGACTTCTCATATTCCTAGTCTTCAGTGCATTATATGGCCTTACTTGAATTTGATGTTCTAATATTGAATCGGGGTAACGATCAAAAAAGATTTCATTGGCAGCCATGTCAAATGTTGGGATAACTTCCTGTACAAAATTGTTATAAACAGGTAAGCTTACACGTTAAAAAAAAATAATCATATAATGAAATATTTTTGTATGAAGCATTTTACGTGCTGCTTATCAACCAGGAATGAGTAAAAATTATGCCAGCTGATCATTTTCCTACATAACAGAAAACTTGCTGTTTAGATCAGATTTATTCATTTGAGTATTGCAAAGGGGGGAAAAAAAAAGTGCAAGACTCCAGACATTGTAGCTACTACAGTGGGTACCTCATGCATGCAAAATTAGCTGGTAAACTGCAATCAACTACTATGCAACAAGACATTTTAAATTAAGTAAAACAAAGAAGCCACAGAGATTACACTGAACATACAAAGCATGCATTGCATTTCAACAAACATATTAAAAGTCAGAAATATGAAAGGGCCACTTGAAAACCAGAAAACAAGTGCACTACTTCACCTGAGGATAGCAGATCAGTTGCCTGTAAAGATTTTCATCAAATGATCTTAGATGGTCGCAATTTACATTCAGGAATGGTTCCCCAACCATATTAATCTGCAAGGTATTGGAAAGGAAAACTTTAGCTCAATGACACACAACACTAAAAAAGAGAGATTTCGCTGTGTTACAAGTACCTCTTCAAGTCGTTGCATATAGCGTGGCTCGTTAAGATCCAAGCCAATATCTTCATCCTCCTTAGCTAGTGGATCAATGAAGCGCTGAAGAAATCTCTGAATGTTAAGAGGTAACAGGGAGACAGAAGGGAAAGATGAGCAGAATTTAGTAGTACAAACAGCTACTCTGTATCAGATTCAACTAATATTTGTTTAAATCAAACTAGCCTTTCATTCAAAAAAGGAGAAAACAAGTTGTTAACCTACCTGGAATTTTTCTTTGCATGAGGCTACATTAACATCTGTTCCCCAAATAACAAGCTTTTGTCCAAGAGATTGCTCGGTTGCTACATCCTCAGCTGGCTGCACGGAAACAAATTAAGCATATGCAGATATGCATAGCTGTTTAAAAAGAAGTTGTCAGATGTGATATCTGAGACATCTACCTACCCCATCTGAGTGTAAATCGACTTGTCTGGCTTTACGGACAGACCCAAGATCCGGCCTCTGCCTAACCGGAGTTCCTCGTACACCACTTCGTGGAGTACCCTCTACCCTGGAGCTGGGTGTGCCGTAAGTCAGAGGTGAACTGATATCGAAGTCAAGAGGAATAGCTAAAAAAAAAAAAAGTTTTACTGTGACTGATCAAGACATTTTACATTTAGACCAGACTAAAATTCAGCCTCTGCATTTGTCTCATTCTTTTAACTCTACTGCCATGAATAGCATCAATCAATTTCAGCGTTTTGTTAAAACAGAAACAATAAAGATGTTGCAAGTCTACCTAGAACTTTTCTTTATATTAACATCTCTTCTGAGAGATCCCAAGTTCTAGTAAAGCTTTGCTAGAAAACTTTCTACACTGGTGTTCAAGCATAAAGTCAAAATGTAGCATTTTAGATGAAACTCATTTCTCAGTTATTTTTGGGCCCATAAAACAAGCGACACGACAATTACCACCTGTACTGCAACTAAAACCAATCCTGTTTATAAAGCAAGAAAGGCATTTTATGGCAATCAAGCTAATTCTTTCTGCACTAACAATTGATTTATTCTTTCTAGAAATACATAAAAGAATACGGTATAATCCCCGACACATACTCCCATGATAATTTAAGCTACAACAGCAGATCCACACCCCTGACCCTGACTATGCTGTCCTGCTCACTGTGCTAAACTCAAGTAAGAAACTGAAGACAAAAGTTATTTTTCCCCTAGAGCATTTTCCAGCCGGATCCATCCTCCACGCTGTCTCGCCACACACGAGCGTGCCGGGCTGTATCCAGGGCACCCCCGCAGCCACGAGCGAAGCGGCACAGCCGGCCCCTGCCCCAGCGCTGCTGCCCGAGCCCCGGCGTACCGGAGTGGCGGAACTGCGGGGGGCTGGAGAAGAGAGCATCGGGGGCGCTGGGGGGGCTCTGCACGTCGGCGGGCGGGGAGGTGGGCATGGGCTGCAGGTCCCCGGTGGAGGTGGAGTCGTCCGTCCGGCGCTTCTGCGAAGGAGGAGAGCGAGCATCTTGCGCTGCAAGACACAACCAGACCCGGAGACGGCGTTTAAGTCCGAGGCGGGACAAGGGACGGGCACGGCGGCCGGGAGAACACACCGCCCCCACCCCCACCGCGGCAGGGAGGCGGCGCCGCTGCCCCGGCGGCGGGCGGACGGCGGAGCTAGAGCCCACCGAGCAGCCGGCACCCGCCCGCTCCCCCCGGCCCCGGCCGCGCCCCACCCCCCCCCCCCGGGTCGGCCTCTTCCCACAAAAGCACTTACGAGTCGGGGGGTTGCTGCCCCGGCCGCGCTTGCCGCGGCGGCGGCTGGGGGTGGAGGCAGGGGACGACATGGCGCTGCTCCGGCTCCCGCGGCGGTCCTACCTGCGGGGGGGGTCGAGGAGAGGAACGCGGGCTGCGGGGGCTCCGCCACCGGCCGAGCCCCGAGCCCAGACGGGCGGGTCCCGGTCCCTGTCCCTGTCCCGGTGTCTCCCTCCCCTCACGCAGGCCGAGTGCGGAGCCGCCGGGGGCAGAGGCGCAGCGACCCCCGCCCGGCGCCGGCGCCCCCACCCACCTCTGCGGCCCCAAGCAGCCACAACCACTCCAGGAAACTCCGCGCCCAGCGAGTCGCGTGCGCGCGCTCTCGCGGGCTTTCTGGCCAATGGGTAGGCGCGATCGCAACGGGAGCGCCCAGAGGAGGCAGCAAGGGGGGATGCGGGGTGGAGAAGGAAAGCAGGAAGGGGGTGAACCCTCCGGCACCCCAAGGTGAGGGTCGCGCCCTGCTCTATCTGTTACAGCAGGGACAGGAATATACCGCAGGGCACTCCTTCTGCTACGAGAGCGAGGCTGTCCTCAACAACGGCACAGCGCACCCCCCCCTAGGCCAGAATAGAACCACCCGCACCGTACCGAATTTCGCGGCAAAACTAGAGCTGCGGTCAGACGGGGAGGCGTGGGGAGGCCGGAGCAGCTCATTCTCCGCAGGGGGGGGGGGGGCGGAGGGAACTACTACTCTATGTGCTTGTACTGAACCGATCCTGTGGCGACAGACATAAAGATGCCCCCAAACCCTCTTCCCTGCCACTGCCCGCTAGGCGATCGTGCCGCCTTCCTCTGCTTGGAATGGTCTGGCCGAGGTCTCCCGGCGTTTCTCCTGCCTCCAAGTTCACCAGTCGTGATGCCACAGCGCCACCCCCCCGCCGGCTGGCTGTGTTGGATCCGGCCGGGGGCGGGTCCTTCGCGCCCACCGCCCCTTCGTCCCGTTCCGCTGCCGGCGCGGGGCAGCATGGCCGGTGTCCAGGAGTCGCTGCACCAGCTGCACCGCTGCCTGCAGCCCGGCGATGCCGCCAGCGCCGCCCTGCGTGGCTACAGCCTGCTCCGCAGCCTGGGGGAGACCTGCCTCACCAGCCTGGCCGGCAGCGTGCAGGGTGCGGCCCTGGGCCCAGCTGCGGGGAGCCGGTGGCGGCGGCTGGGGGGGGCCCAGGGGCTCAGAGGCGGCTGTTATATCGCTGGTGGCTTTAAAACAGCAACTGCTTGGCGTGGGGAGGGCCCGTTAATGATAGGGGGACACACACGAGGGGCGGCTCTGCCCTCCCTGCCTCTCCCACTCAACGCGGTACTTGAGGGCAGCTGGCATGACAGAAAAGGTTGATTTCGGGGGAGGGACCGTCTCTTGCCCCAGATGATTATTTGCCGTGGTAAAAACGCTTTGGTGCTTGCTCCTCTCTGCTGACCTGCCCTCAGGCTGGCTTTCCCTCAGCCCTGGGCAGGGGCAGGCCCCGGTGCGAGCTCCGAGGCGCAGCGCCTGGGCCCGAGTCCGCGGGGAGGTCAGAAGCACCCATGTTAAGTCGTGACTTCTCTGGTGACAAGCATCGCCCCTGTCTAAGGCGTTAAGGCATCTGGGCTCAGTAGTGTCCAGCCCTGCCTGCTCTAGAGAAGAAACCAACCGCCTGATGGTTTGTTTGCTTCCCTGCAGCGCTGCACCTGTCCCTGGTGTTTTCCCCAGAGCATGGCTTACTCGTCTTTATCCACAGATCCCTCAGCATTGAGGAGGTAAATTGGTAAACTTTTAATTTTTAAAGAAATGTTGAGATAATGCTGTATAGGCAGCATGTTATATTATACATGTTAAAACTAAACTACATTTTTTTAACTTTTCAGTTTCGAGATTGCAGGGAAGAAGCGTTAAAGTTTCTCTGTGTCTTTATGGAAAAAGTTGGTGACAAAGTTCATCCTTATGCCTGTAATATTAAGGTGAGTAAAGGAAAATTATTTCCTGAAGGTCTTTGCTGAATGGTTGAAACGATTCTCATGGGTCTCATACCGTAACAGATTGGTAACTATCCCTCACCTTTCCCAGTCTGCCTTATCCATTTCTAGTGTTCTTGTTAGAGGTGAAATAACTTGATTGATACAAAGTGTAATTCATACAACAGAGAAGTGTGGAATTCTTTCTTCAATTATACACTTAATTTTATTAACTTCTCGTTGTAAAAGCATAATAGGCATTGATTTTGAAAATAAGTTACTGGTATTGAAAATAATAGTTATAACTTTTAATCTGCATGGAATAAATTAATAGTTTAATATTTTAAATGTTTCTGTAGGTGATGGTTTATTTTAAATACTGATTTTTAAAAATTTCTTTTGCAGAGTTGTCACTTTTGTAGTATATACAGAAATTGGTGGAAACTGCAGTACCTCTAAAAATGAGGTTCCTTGAGTCTAGATTGCTGAATAATACTGCTTTGCAGAGAATGGCTTGACTGCACCACTGTCCTTTGTGATCTCAAATTAGTAGCTACATATTGTAAGGAATGATAGTACAGAGGCAGAAAAATTAGCTGTGTGTGCCTTTTACTCTAGAAACTCTACTGGGCTGGGATTTCTAATTATGTCACAATGCTGCAGTGTTGTCAGTGAAGCCACTTTCAAGACTGAATATTGTTTTAGTCTTTTTTTAAAAACCTTAAACTTTTTAGGAACAGATACTTTAAAAAGGTAGATGAATGCACTGTTATCTTTAAATTCCCTTCTCTACTTACGAGTATTATAATCTCAATTTTCTTTCCTATCTAGCAAACTTGTATTAGTGTTTATACAAAAGACAGAGCAGCAAAATGTAAAATCCCGGCTCTAGAACTTCTGATTAAGGTAAAATGCATTTTATAAATCTCTTGTTTCTAGAAAAAGTAGAAAATATGTTGTATTATTATAGTTGTGCCATATCATGTAGAAAATCTGTAGTGTGCAGTAGCAAGAGAATAGTAATAGTGTCATATTTGCATGTTAGTAAGACATATGTCTTAACAACAGATTGTCTTCAATAGTCCTCCAGTAGATTGCTTAGTTGTGAGCATCTTATTCCTTCATCTGCTAGAGCAAGACACGATTGTTTTGGGGTAGTTGCAGCTCTTCTTCCCTCTAGCTTATTAGGGTTCTTTAAGGAGAAATTCTGCAGTTCAATTGTATTCTTAATTTAAAATATTATGTATTAGTATATAATATTATAATATATTAGACCCAGTATGTGAAAGGTGTTGAAGAGGAGGACAGCTTTTTTTCAGAAGTTTTATTCCTGTGTGAGACAGTAATTTGATGATGTGCTTCCTTATAATGCATTAGACCCTTGTTTTGCAAATGCTTTTGCACCCACTTAATTTGTTCACGAGAAACAAAACTCCCTTCTGAGTTAATCTGAGTCAGTTCTGTGAATTGGATTGGCTTTATAGCATCAGAGAGAGAATACAGTATGATAAAGGCTACTGCAGACTTGCTAAGGCTGTGCTTTTGTGGGGCTTTTATATATATATATATATAAAAAATTATACTGTGTATATGAGGATCTATATATAATATGCATAATATAAATTAAATACAAGAAGTAAATATAAATTAAAACTTACAAACTTTATATTCATACATATATAAGACGGTAGTTTGTTGTTAAAGTAGATTTCGTGGACTGTCACCTTAAATCTCTTTCACTGAATAGCATACTTGAGCTGAAGTTACACATATGAACTGTGTTTTTATTTAGACTGAGTAGGACTGTGGCAGTGATATTAATGATTTTCCAAAATTTTTTTTTTTTTTTTTTTTAAATCTGTCTTAGTTGCTCCAAAGTTTACGACGTTCCTGTCTGATGGAAGAAATGAAAGTTGGGGAGATATTTAATAAATTTTATGGGGAACTTGCCACAAGAAGTAAAGTTTCTGATACAGGTGAGCTTTTAGTATTTCTGTCAATGTCGTTTGTTTTATTTACACTCAGTTTTTGTTGGATTATACCACATGGAAATGTATAATTGTTATTCCCATGGCAAGTGTGTTTAAAAATGGTAGCTGTCATGTTTTAGAGCTAGTAATATTTGCTCAGGTTTTCTGATCATGATCATGCAGTTAGCCTCTTCTTAGGAGACCTGTATATATGTGTGAGCTAACATGCGGTAGAAATCATTTAATTCCTTTAGCGGTGGCATTTCATACTGAATTTAACCATAGGTCTAGTTTACGATTCCCGACATAGAAGAGTATTTGTGTAATCTGTTATTGTTAGTCCCTGAATGCCTAAATCCTGAAAGTAATAAAGTAATTCCAGCTTTCTTGTCATTAACCAACTTTGCTGACGTCTTAGATTATTTTTTTTTCCAGGTTCGGTGCTAACCTGGTGTTGCTGAACCTTTAAAGTTACTCTTACACCTGCTCTATAACTATACACACACATACCCCTATAACTTTGAGCCTTAAGAGTAGTCCTGGTCCCTCCAGTGGGTGTCCTTATGAAAAGCAGAGGCTGCTTGTCACTGTCAAAGTTTATGTAAACCCCCGCTCAGTTGCTAAAGCTCTTTGTAACCTTATTTCAACCCTGTCCAGTTTTGTCGTCAGAGCTGCAGTTTTAGTATGATAGTTCCTCCATTGGTTGCCCCTAATGTGAGCTCATCAGCTCCTGCCTTGCCTAATTATATTATTTATGACGTTAAGCATATTAACATGAGCTCTACTTTAATCCTCTTGGCTAGTTACAGTTGAAATCTTGGCTTGACAGGTCTAGCCCTCACAAATCGTTGTGTCTGCTTAGAACGCTTTAGTCTGAACTCAAGCCGAGAAACTTCTGCTGGCTGTTGGCTTTGACCCTGATGGTACTTGAAAGACCCAGTAGAACCTTGAGGCCAGCAGCAAACTTGGATTAGTGGTAAATGCTTCCTCCGTGGATATGGCCTTTATTAATCAGTTTTCTAAGCCACGTTTAAAAAGAGTAAATGTGTTTAACTTATTAACGTGAGGAGAGGATGTATCTCACATGGTATTATGTAGCTATATATATATATGTATGTGTGTACATCATAAAGAGCTGTCTTTCCCACTTGCTAATCACCAATTAAAAGTAAACCATCAGCGATGGTTTTCTCATGTTTGCAAGTTACATAGGAATTGCAACAGAAATGTCAAAGTAATGATTTCAGTAATTAATATTTAATAATATTAAATTACTTTCTAGTACTGGAGAAGATTTATGAGCTTTTGGGAGTTCTGGGGGAGGTCCAGCCTAGTGACATGATTAACAACTCTGAAAAACTATTTCGAGCTTATTTGGGAGAGCTTAAAACACAGGTATTATTGGAATTTCTTTTCAGACTCTTGCATTGCTTTAATTTATTTTTTTTTTCCCTCTGATGTGTGTAACGCTGTATGTTGGAATACTATTGTAACTAGTACAGCTTGTAGGGATCTAACTGGACAATCACAAATACTTCTTTAAGGACTGTTAAAGTTTGTGTTCTATGCTTCTGAGAAGCTTTCAGACTAAAAATTCAAGGCCATCAGTGACAGTGAATTAACCAATTTAGTGTGAGAAAAGATGGCATGTGATGATTGTTGTGGTAGTGCCCAAGAAAAATTATATTGCCATGCACTGGTAGTTTCTGATTTGGTCTCTACTAGCTGCAAAATTCTTGCACTTCAGGTAGATATGACAGTTCCTACTGTACTTTACTTTCCTGTATTCTGCACTTTTAAGACATTAGTGTATGCTATTTAAGTTTTGCTGTGGTTGGTCCTGGTCGAACATATTTCATGCTTTTCAAAGGATTTCTTATGCTTCTGTAGTTAAACCCCTTCCCAAATGATATGAAACTTCTGAGTAGGAGATGTTTCTGTGGACGTGAGTTTGTAGAGGTGTGTGCTCACATAACTGTATTAAATTGGAATATGTTATTTTAGCTACACTTCTAGGAACTGGGAAGCCTTGGTGTAAATTTACCTTAGCTTGAGGATAATATTTGTTTCAATTCCACTTGTTTTAGATGACATCAGCTACAAGACGACCCAAGCTCCCTGTTGTAGCAGGATGTCTGAGGGGTCTGTTCGCACTCATGTACAACTTTACCAAATCTGTGGACGAAGGTATGTTCTTTTTCTATGTAAAAGACAGTTACACAATTTGATATATTTTAATCATTACACAGACAGCAAGCAGCACCATTTCTTGTTGTGAACCCAGAATGAAAATTTTCCCACTAGTAGATGGTTTATGCAAAAACAAGGCCTGGCCAGCTGTGTTGTCCTTGTAGTCTGTCTTTGTGTGGAGTGGCTTCAGCAGTGTGTTTCTGTACATAAATGTTTGAAGTGCTATTTTATAACCAGAAGTTGGGCAGCTGAGAGCCACATTGAATCTGGAATGCACTTTATACAGAGATGTGTTTCCCTTAGAAGAGACATGTATGTTAAAACATGGGTATTCAGAAAAATCGATATAGATGTACATTTGTTTCAAATTTAAGAGTATTTCAGGAAGAAGAGTCTCTGCCTCTTAAAATGAGGTACAGAAGGCTTTCCAGTATTGCTTCTTCATACCAAGCTTTGGATAAAAATATCTGTCTTTGCTCTACCTCTTGTGTGTCGATAGTGAAATAGTAGTTATTGGATTGTTTCACAGATCCTCAGACTGCAAGGGAGATTTTTGATTTTGCAATGAAGGCAATCAACCCACAGGTAAATCTACCATGTGTTAATTGTTAATTGAATTAGCCCTGATGAAGAACAAATCATGTATAACAAACCTTTTCTGATATTACAGGTTGATCAGAAGCGATACGCAGTACAACTAGGTAAGAATGTAAATTATTTCAATTTCTGCTGAGGCAGATACCATACATACAGTGGTGTCTTCTGTCTGGAGTTGTTTATTCTCTGCTGGCTGTCTTCAGGTGGCTCTAGTCTTCAGTCTTTTAAGCTGATTGGAGAGCAAAACTGGTGTACTTTAAATTGGAATCTAAAGAGTTAAGCATGTATTTGGTTAAACTAGACAAGGTCCAATCATTTTATGAACAGCAGCATTACACTTGATGCCATTTGTCCCTCTGGAGTAGTACAAAGCCCTGGTATGAGAAGGGAATCATGGTAGGAGTAGAAATAAGAGGAATGTAGCAATTTAGAAAACAGAGTATGGTAGATTGGGTTAAAGGAAAAAGTAGGAAGAGAAGGAGAATTTTCACTGGAAGAAGGAGGAAGTTGGGAACAGATGAAGTTCATGAAGAAAATGAGAAATTGGCCTGTGAAATGTGAGCATCTTATGCAGAAATTGCAAAAATGCAAGAATTGGGTACTAGGGCCATGGCAACTGTGAAGGGTAAAACCCTCTGTAAAGATAGTCTGCCAAAAATGATAATTTAAGGATCTTGAAATTTAGTTTATGCTTATATTTGGGATTGTGAAATTACCTATATTCTGAATTCTTTATTTGTCTGCATCACAGTTCAGTGGAGAAGGGGACTTGAGCATATGTCCTGACCACAGAAAATAAATCCTTGTGAATTGTGCGATTGAGTATTATTATTTGTAGCCAGTTGAGTCCCTTTCTTTTTCACCGTTAATGTAAATTACTTCAGAACACCACTGTGCTTCCCATAATGGTGTACATTTAAAAAAAAGGATTTTGGAGGGTTGTTTTTATGCTCAAGTTCTTGGTGCTTGGATACTGATACTGTAATGGCTGGAAGAATACTTCTTATACTCTCCAGTCATGGTCGCTGTACCTACCTAAAGTCCTAATGTGAACTTCTAGTCTGGTCTGATTTTGGATAGTGGAATATAAGTGTGGGTTTTAATGAGAACTGTTTTTAAATGGCAGCTGGTTTACAGTTGTTCAGCTGGCATGCTGCTCAGTTTGGTACCTTGCTCCTGGACAACTATGTCTCAGTCTTTGAAGCAATCTGTAAATGGTGTGGCCACACAAATCAGGAGCTGAAGAAAGCCAGTCATTCTGCACTAGAGTCATTCCTCAAGCAGGTATTGTAACTTCACTGGGATCTCTGAGACTAAAGCAAAGTCAGATTTCTTAAAATAGTGGGAATATTTGGTGCTTGAAGTTCAGTAAATCTGTTTAATAAATTATTATTTTGTTTGAAGTGCTTCATATTCCAAACTAGGTATCTTTTAAGACTTACTGTAATTTTTTTGTGGCTTTTTTTGCATTGCTGGGAATGCTGAAATGTTTGTATCTGCTTTACAGATTTCTTTAATGGTAGCTAAGGATGCAGAGCTACATAAGAGCAAGTTGCGGTTCTTCATGGAGCAGTTCTATGGAATCATAAGAAGAATGGATTCAAGCAACAAAGAGTTGTCCATTGCCATTCGTGGATATGGGCTTTTTGCAGGAGTATGTGCAGGAAACTTATTCTGATAAAGGAGTTTACTGAATGGTTTAAAGCTAGGTTTCATATACCATTCATTTTTACAATTTTACGCAGCTTGTTATATAGGGAATGCTCCTGTTTCTGGATTAAGTGTTGAACTTAATTAGCTGCACTGTAAAATATGTTGTGGTTGAAAATTATTGAAGTGCATACTGAATTTAGTGGGAGCACTTGCATCACTAAGGATTGTAGTTCTGCTAGTTCCAAAGTGGCTTTGGGGCCACATATGAAGCCCCCCACAGGGGCTTCATATACAGCTGTCACACAACTCAAGATGTGCTTAATAGGTACAGACAATAAATATCTTGTTAGCTCTGCATTTAGATGGTAGAATCCAGACTAGCTCTGCTCTGGAAACAATTCAGATATACTTCCTACAGAGCAGGGATCTCAATCAGAACAGCCGAAATGCACTGCTGACTGCAGGACACCAGGAGGTTAAACAACTGCAAATTAAAAGAAAATGAAACCATGCTTATATATGTATGTGGAAGGCAGGTATGTTTGTCAGGAAACACCATTAAGAACCAGCTTCCAATTTTTGTCAGCAGTCAATTAAAATGGGAATATAACAATAAAGTTAAGGTTCTATACAGAAAGGGTGGTGTCTATGTATCTGCAACCTATGTGCTTGATGGTGGTACCCCAGCTTTTATATAACAAAATTCTAGACATTGGGGCTTTTTTCTCTCTCAAAGCAAAAGTTAGGTTAAATAATCTCAAAGATTATTTAGAGAAGGTTAGGAAATGTGATAGAATAGCTGGTTACTAGCTGAATCCTTTCCATTTTGCTGCTTTTTCAGCAGAGTGCATTTGTTTTGTAGAATTTTCAGCGTGCTTTGTTGAAACCTAGTCTTCCTCTTCTGTGATGTAAGATAGAAAGCAATTGAGTTAAAGGTATTGTTTCCAGAAAAAATGACGTATTTCAAATTACTGAATTGAAACAACATTGTTAAAAATACCTGTTATGAAACACAAGACGTTAATTAAAATTGCATAATGTAAATAGAGACATAAGATAATACTGCAAATTTTAACAGGAAAAATGGATTTTAATGCTCCAATACCTATAAATCTTTAATATGTTAAGACAGACTAATAGTTCTTGATGTGTTTAGACTAAATCTTGGCCAGGCATCAGATGCTAGGCTGTGAGGAAGCAGAGTCTTCCTGCTACTGCAATTAGTGGCCTTAGCCTGAACACAAGTTCAATGATCGACGCAGTTTCAAGGCAGAATATTCCTTTTACTGTCTCATCACTAAAATCATTTTAAAGTAATGCCTGCAGTTCTACAAATGATAAATGGATAGTCTTACTTTTGTCAGCATGCTTTTAGACAGGCTAGATTCAACCTTTAGTCTAACTCATATTCTGTCATTAATGTCATTAATCAGTCCAATCTTTTTCAGTTTCCTACTGTAGTTCTTGCTTGTGACCTGGTTCCTAGTTCCTTTTCCACAAAGACTGCTTTTTTGACCTAGCTTGTGCTAAATACTGTGATTTACAAATCATCCTGTAGAAATCTGTAAGCATTACTACGTACCACCTAGTACTGTTTGGGATGATTTCTGCTTTTTCATTAGTTTAGGAGTAGTCTTTATCCTCTGTTTGTACAGATCCCAGCACAATAAAAGTTCAGAATTTGGACTGCTGGGTTAAAGGTTGAATAGTAGTAGCCTGTGAATGATAATTGGCCAAACCACGTTAAGATAAGCCACTTTCTACTTTAATGCAGCTAAGTCAAAATATAGGTGAATATTAGCATCCATAATGCCCTATTTAAGATATTTAAAGCCAAACTCCATGCTTTTCAGGCTGAATTTGAAATTGTGTCACTGAAAGTTCAAGTACTCTTATAGTAATTACACTACATCAGTGAACTATTACTTTAGTTCATTGCGGGTACCATGTTTCTCGTACATGTAGCAAGTAGAATACTTACTAAACTAACTTGAAAGTTAGTCTATTCAGATGTGTTGAGTTCCTGGAAAAATATAAAAGATTATTCTTATTATGGTTCACTGAAGACTTGTCTGGGTTTTAGTGCTACAGTGTACGTTTGCTTGGCTGTACGAAGTTGCTAAATCAGTATTTTATTTTCTTTCTGTAAGCCCTGTAAAGCTATACATTCTAAGGATGTTGACGACATGTATGTTGAGCTCCTTCAGCGTTGTAAGCAAATGTACCTCACAGAAGCAGAAACAATAGAGGACCATCTGTTTCAGTTACCAAGTTTCCTCCAATCCATTGCAAGTGTGATATTCCATATAGATACAGTAAGTGCAGTATTTAAAGTACCAGTCAGGTTTTTTTAATGCAGCTACAGATGTGTTAGGAGGTAGTAGCTGTGATCTTACCTATGATAGAAAGTGTTTGTTTATCTAAAATATGATTGCATGTAGCTCCTAGGGGATGGGAAGAATATCAGGAGAATACTTTTTTGGATTTTATTTGAATAAAGAAAATGCACAGAATATACTAAATAGAATGCTACAGTGCATTGTAATGGAAACTGTGGTAGCCAAACGTGAATAGGTTTTTATTTGTTTTAGGCAAAGCTATTTATTTGGAGCTTTCCGGACTCTGGCTGAAGCTGGGAAGCAAGGTTGGGGCAGAGAATAGACTTTAACTTACATTCTCTATTCAGATTGTTAAGGACGGACAGATTATACTACTGTGTTATTACCGTTTAATTAAATTTTTCTAATTGTTTAATGTAGTTTAATCAAACTTTTCTAATAAGCTTAAGGCTGGTTCCACTGAAGCATTAATCTATTCAGCAGCTACTTTCCACAATATGTTCCAGGAAACTTTCTTGGTCTGTTTGTTTGGTTTTTGTTTTTTTATATCTAAGGTGAATTCACTTGTGAAGTCTTTTATTGTTCTGAGACAGATCATGATGTAAACTCCTGTAACAAAGTGTCTTGCTGAAATAATTTAGCATAATTCTTCACATTGATACAGAGTTACAATAATTGTCTTTGCATAATGGGTGTTTTGGTTTTATTTCTTCTAGATTCCTGAAGTATACACTCCAGTTCTTGAACATCTAGTTGTGCTGCAGATCAATAGCTTTCCACAATACAGTGAAAAAATGCAGTTAGTCTGTTGCAGATCTATAATAAAAGTATTTCTTGCCCTCTCAGGAAAAGGTCCAGTTCTCTGGAGTTTTATTAGCACTGTGGGTGAGTCTGTGATATTAATTTTGTTGTGGTTTTTTGGGGGTTGTAGTTTTTTTTCCCCCTAAATTGATTAACTAGTTCTAAGAGTAATATGCAGAATAGACATTTGGGGTTAAAAATGAAGCTTTTTCTGTCCTCTAGTAATGGAGTTTTAGGGTTCTCATTGTGTTATTTTTCAATATCTGTTGTTAAATCACTTAAGGGATACATTTAACAACTGTTTTGGATGACAGAGTGGCCATCATCAAGGGCAAGAGAATATATTCTTGTGAAGATCTGTTTAAACACAAGACTTATGTTCCTGCTTGGAATGATTATGGGGAGAAAGGGATTTCAGAGAAAAATTTACAAAAATGTGTTCAATACCCTTTCAGTTACCCCTACAAAATATCACAGAAAGTAGGGTCAGTGTCATCTCTATTAGAAATGTAATCTTTTTATGCTCTGGAACCTGATACGTAGTAAAAATGAAAATTTCAAATATGCGGTTAGTCAGATACAGTCCTGCGAATGTAATAATGAATGTGTCAGCATTTGTAGCTGACAATTCCAGTAGCCTGCAGCATGCTGATACTTCATTATAATGATTTTTCAGAAATTATTTTCATTTTCTTTCAATTATTTATGGTGGCTTTTCTCTATTGCTGTGGCATTTTCATTGTTTTTCATGTTCTTGATTTGGGATGTGGTGCACCCAAGCACCATGCTGGAATGGAGATCTGAAGTCCATGTCTCAGAGTCATCAGGAGTTTTTGCTTTTTTCAGTATGGGCATTATGGGCAATGCCTTGTTCATCATTGCATTCAGAGTCAGGAAAAGTCAAAACTAGTATTGAAAAAAAGCAGTAAGAAGCAAGATCAGAATTGGTTTTCTGTGAAACATCCTAAAGTTACGGCTCTGCTTTTGACTGTATTTGTCCTTAAAGAAAAATCTGTATTCTTTTGCTTCTCCCTGATCCTGACAGAATATATAAGATAGAAGACTGATTTAATTCATTGCTAATGTCATGAGTGATATGGATGCTGTGCCTTTTTAAAAGTCTGTTCAGGCAAATTTTTTTTTTTTTGTTTCAGTGCATCAGGGATTAATCAGAATCTTCTCCAAGCCGATCACATTTTCAAAGGTAAAATAACTATTTAAACATACGTATTTCATCTAGATTCCTAGAGTATATGTTCCAGTTCTTGAAGATCTAGCCCAGTAAACAGGGGAAGGCCCAAAGAAGCAAAATAGTACTGTCTATTCTATATTGTGGCTCAGTTGTTACTAGTCTCTGGACCCTACATGTGCTGAGTGTAATGAGGATGTGCCTTATGTACTGGATGAAAAAAATGATGGGAAATAGACTTCTGTTCTCTGCAGTTCTTGTTTGCTCAGGTTGTCTTTAACAAAGTAGGTTGTAATCGAGGTCGTCCAGATTTCTTCCAGGATAACAGATTTTGGATACTTTAGAAGTTTGACTGGATGTTTGTGTTAAGGGAGGATTTTAAAGCTTTTTAATGCTGTGCAGCAGGATAACTATAGAGTTTCTCAAATAACTGACCACTAGAAGGAGAAGAGCTTTAGAGGTTTTTTGAAAGGAGCTGGTTTTGTGCTCTTTTCAGATTGGTAAAGTGAGAAACCTAAACATTTCACATTTCTACCTGCAGAAGTAATTTTACATTGTGTTTTAACTTAAGTCAGGTAGTTACATATGTAGTTGTATTGGGTCCGGCAGAGATGGAGTTAGTTTTGACCATAGCAGCCCTCATAGTGCTGTGCTTGTATGTATTTGTAGCTAGAAGGGTGTTGATAACACACCAGTGTTTTGGCTACTGCCAAGCAGTGCTTGCACAGCATCAAGGCTGCCTCTCCAACATTCCCCCATCACCTGTAGGCTGGGGGTGCGGAAGGTCTTGAGAGAGGACATAGCCAGGACGGCTGACCCAAACTGACCAAAGGGATATTCCATACCATATGATGTCTGCTCAGCAATAAAAGCTAGGAGAAAGGCGGGGGGTGGGGGGGCATTCATTATTGCAATGTTTGTTTTCTGGAGCAACTGCTAACGTGTCCTGAAACCCTACTTCCTGGGAAGCGGCTGGACATCACTCACTGATGAGAAGTAGAGAATAAATTTTTTGTTTTCCTTTGCTTACTGCGTGTGGCCTTTGCTTTTGCTTTATTAAACTGCCTTTATCTTGACCCACGAGCTTTTTCCATCTTGTTTTTTTCCTGCCCTGCTGAGGAGGGGAGTGATAGAGCAGCTTGGTGGGTACTTGGCATCCAGCCAAGGTCAACTCACCACAGTGGTGTTTCTGAAAAATATTGTGTCCTTTCAGGATTTTTATGGAAAAGAAACTTCTGGATCAGAAGAATCCCTTGAAGATGGAGAGGTTGGAACACGGAGATGGAAAGTACCGACATATAAGGACTATCTGTATCTCTTTAGAAGTCTACTGAACTGTGACACAATGAAGGTAAAAGCATAGTTAATGTGGAAATACAAAAGGAAACATAATCCTGAGTCTTATTGCTGCTTTTTTAACCCTAGACTTTTTCCAGATGTCACATGCAGAAGAACTGTTTCCTGGTTTTAGATGGATTTTTCTGGCTGATAAATTAGTTAAACAGGGATGAACTTAGGCTTCCATAGCTGAGAAACATCTAAAGCTGGATCCTCTGGATCATTCAACTCTTGGTTTGTATATTCAAGAATAATTTTCATTGGTGTTTTGAAATGTGAACTTTTTTCCTCCTAAAAAGGAATGCGGTTTTGAAGATGAGAACTTTCTCACTGCAAATTCACAACTGCAGTCCCTGAATCGCTTGCTATATGATGAACTTATAAAATCTATTTTGAAGATTATTGAGAAATTGGACCTGACTGTTCAGAAACTGGATGTTAATGAACAGGTGAGACCTGATGATTTGTCCATTAATTCCTGCTGTTGCAGGAGAACCCAAATCACATTCCCTGCTTGTTTTCGGTATGCTTAAATAGCTCCTTATAGTGTCCTTGAAGTAGCATTCATACTGGACAAAATGTTTTACTTTATATTGCATTGAAGCGTTAGGAGATGGAAACATCAGAATCGGTAGAAGTTCGCTGTTATTTTAGACTCGCTACTGTGGCATCTAGTCATTTTCATTTTTCTGCTTGCTTTCTCCTTAGAAGCAAGCATCCCTTATTATGTCTTGGAATTATTGATGCGTCAATTTTAGTCCTTTGTGTCAGAATAACTAGAAAAAGAGGAGACAGACTGTTAATCTGGAAAAAAGGTGTAAATGCTTTCTGTGTTGTCACAGATCCAGTGTTCTTGCTTCAATATCTATTTTCAGGATGAAAATGAAACTGACGGTACTTTGGTTGGGCCTACTTCTGACCCTGCTTCAAATCTTCAGCCAACGAAGCCGACAGACTTTATTGCCTTTATAAATCTAGTGGAATTCTGCAGGTATTAGTATGTTTTTAGGTAATTTGGAAGTTACAAAATGATTGGAGGAAATCTGAAGTGAGATGTATTTAAGATGCCTGTTTCTGACTTAGGACGATACACCATATTTCAAAATGCACAAGGTGATTAGTAGGGAGACAGTTAAGTGTATTTCAGATATCTGGGTTATAGGTAAAAACATACTAGCTCATCAGCTCAGGTTTTTTAAAGAGTACAGGAGACGAGTCATCCCTTCATTACTTGGGTGTAATTGTCTTTCAATATAAGTTGTAACTTTCAGTATTATACTGACCATATATCCTAAATACTTCAGAGACCAGACGTACAGTCTTTGTAGAGTAGTATTGGGCATTAGGTGAAAGGTACAGCTTTTATTGCCAGTTGGAGGTCCAGCTGATTTCCCCTAGCAATACTGCAGTCTCGATAATGAAATGTGATATGCAGGTATGTGTGTTTGTATAAATTTAGTAACGAGATATAATGAGGAAAAAATGGCTTCGCGCTGTAAGGCAAAATAAAAATCTTCCTATGCTTGCCTCAGAAGGCAGTATATAATTATTCCCTCACTGTCTTTGGAGCTGCTCTGTTATAGCAATACTTCTTTCTTGTACTGACTTAAAAATTGAGAAAAAAGGAAACAAATATTTTATTCAGTTTCTTTTTTTTTTTTCCCCCTGTGTTTTCTGTACATCTGTTTTAGAGAGATACTTCCAGAGAAGCATGTTGAATACTTTAACCCTTGGGTATATTCCTTTGGTTATGAGCTTATTACACATTCAACAAGACTGCCTCTTATTAGTGGATTCTACAAGCTGCTTTCTGTTACAATGAAAATTGCCAAGAAAATAAAATACTTTGAGGTGAGATCTCTTTTTCCAACGGAGCCATAATATATTTTATTAGTGATGGTGCAGTTTTTTATATATAGTCTTTTATGCACTATGGAAAATAGTTCATTGAAACTGTTAGCCAGTTTCAAATGTTTATAGCATCCTATGCCTCTGTAGTTACAAGCACATAGAAAGTCAAAATTTAGACTAGAAGCCCAGTTTCTGAAGAGACACCATCCATGTGTAATGTTATTTCTGAAGTCCTGAGCTGGATGAACAGAGGGATGGGAAATACCCTTGTGGTGCAGGCAGTACAGAAGATAGCCTGGATATCAGAAACAGTCTAGCCAGACAGCATAGACATGTATGGGTTAGTTACTCAACTTCTGGGATATACTTGTATTCCACTCTGATTTCCGCAGGAAATACGATGCTTTATTGGTGGATGCACCATTTGTGGTAAAGTGGCAGTGCTTCAGCCCATTATGTGTGTAGCCGAACACAGAGCCCAGAACTGTCCCTGCCACTGCTGGTGATGGCACCAAGTGAAGCGAGTTTGGGAACTCATTGGTGTAGATGCTGCTGTGAATTGCCCTCTCCTTATTCCACCTGGAGATTCTTGCCACCTGGAGATCCGCTGTTAGGGATCTTTTTTTCTTTTATGGTTTGTTAGATGGGTGGACAAAGAGAAAATTAAGCCAATGAAAAGTTATTTTTCAGTCATACTTATCTTGCTTATTGGGTAATATTAAGTGTATTACAAAAAGTTGACCCTCAGTGCACTGTATTAATGTTAATTTATAAGCTTTGAGAGAACAAATGTACATTTCAAGTTTTCACTGATGCCAGTTTCATATTGGAGAGTGATGTATAAATTCCAAGTTGAACTTGTGTTTCATATTTGTACTGTGAACTACATTTTTAATACTGTTGACTTGTGGTTTGTGTTTGGTAGGGTGTCAGTCCAAGGAGTCTCAGAAAATGCCCTGAAGACCCAGAAAAGAGGTCTTGTTTTGCACTGTTTGTAAAGTTTGGAAAAGAGGTAAGTGATTTTGCTGGCTAACTTTCATAGTCTGCATATAAACACATACAACTCAATCAAAATTACATCTTCTGAGAAATCTTACTTATATGATAGAAGTATTCCAGCTCTTTGAATTATGCAACATAGTTTAAGATCTTTTTCTGTCTGTTTTTTACTTAATGTCAGGAGGTGTATTGGTCATCTATTCATGTACAGATTGAAAAATAAATGTATAATTGTATGTTAAGTACTTTCTGGTAACTGCAGGTGAATGAAATTCCACTATTGTTTTTGAGTTGTTTGTTTTACGTGGATACTGATAGAGCTAAATCAGGATCTTAAAAGGTTTATTATTGTTGTTGATCTATGTATCTGAACTTCAGGTTGCAGCAAAAATGAAACAGTATAAGGATGAGTTGTTGGCATCCTGTCTGAATTTTTTACTTTCTTTACCACCTGACATCGTCATGCTTGATATCAAAGCATATGTTCCTGCACTACAGGTGGGTCGAAGTGATGTACAGCTAACACTTTTTTTTTAAAACATGTACAAAAATTCTGGGGCAAACTTAGTATCCTGTTGAGCAATTAAGATAACTATTAAGCTTTGTACTGTCTTCAGTGAGATAGAATACAAATTACTTGACTTTCTGGATAAACAAGTACATTGTCAGAATTTGCTTTTGCCCTAAGCTGACTCTGTTAGTGCCTGTGTTGCCATATAATATATATCTCCTGTACTGATCTTGAGTGAGATGTTAAGAAGGAAGATGTATTATATGCTAAATGCTTTCAAATATGGGGTTTTTTTTACCTTTAATAGTAGTCAATAAAAATGCAAGACTGATAACTTTACATTTGACATGTAGAATGCATTTAAGCTGGGCCTTAGCTGTACCCCAATGGCTGATCTGGGACTGGATGCTTTGGAAGACTGGTCAGCTCACATCCCCAGACATATAATGCAACCTTACTACAAGGATGTGCTACCTCTTCTTGATGGTTATTTGAAAAACTCTACATCTGCAGGTACTTACAGGCAAAAAATTGTTAGTCCTGACAGAGAGGAAAATACTTTTTTCATAGTTACGGCTAAAGATATGGATGTGATATGCTTTTTGTCTGTATTGTGCACTTCCTGTGGTTGGAACAATGCAACTTCTCTTACACCCCAAAATTTGCCTTTTTCTTAAACTAAGATTTATTTGCTGCTGTCGAACAATCATTGTAGCCATTTTATATGCTGCTTCTCTGTGATTTGTCCTTTTTATCCTTAAATCAGCTTAGTTTTCACTAATAGAGACTTGTCATTAATAAAGATTTTAAATGAAAGAGTAATTGTCATGTCTTAAATAAAACCAAGCAAAACTAGGGTGGGTTTTTTAAAGAAACTGTGAGTGGGTGCATGAGGTGCTCGTACAATAAACTAATACTAATATGCTGATTTTTTTTGTTCATCAGTTGAATCCCAGGATAACTGGGAAGTAAGGAAACTTTCTCGAGCAGCCCAAAAGGGATTTAATAAAGTTGTGATACAGCGTTTAAGAAAAGCAAAGTCTTTTTCATTGGTAAGAACACTGTTTCTTTTTAGAGTTAAATGTGAGTTAATCACTTCCCACTGTTTCTTTTCCTTTCTTGCCTGCATACCTGTTTCCTGAGGGTTATTTCTATCTTAGGTCAGTTCAATGAATCCCATTCTACAGCATGCCTCAAAAAGCTGTTACATCAGTACTGCTTGAAAGATGTCATATACTAGGGTGAGAATTGGAATGAAGCAGGGAAAGGGAGCTGGAGAAATCCTGTAAGTCAGCATCACTGCTAGACTGATGTATTATGGAAATAAAAATTTAACTCCCACACCTAAAATCAGGTCCTAGCTTAGCAGTGGTGCAGTGTGCAAATACCATTTTGTGAATGTGTAACTTTTTTTTTAATTATCTTGTGGATAGGTTTGTAGTTTTAAAGTCAAACATATGTATCATTTTGACCAGTGACTTCTCAAGTTGCTCAAAACAAATGTAGTTTTATTTGTATATTCCAGTGTGCAAACTAACTTGGAATAAACCTCTTTTAGGCATGAAACTAGTGTGTATATATATGTTAGTATGTATATATATTAGTGTGTGTGTATGTATGTATATGTATGTAACTCTTTCTAGTGTAGTGGTCTTTAAAAAAAAAAAGAGTAAATTTTACATTCTATACAGGCTGCTTATGAAAACTAGTTGGCTTCTTACATATAGACACAGGATCTAAACTTTAAGTTCTGGGATTAAAGCAAATGAAAATTTTTACTTCAGATTTCTTCCACTTTTTAAACTGTTATGTTATTCTGTCAGTATGTGTTATCTGTGGTGATAAAATTTTAACCTTTACTTGAGAAATGGCAATTGAAAGCCCACAAAATAAGATGAAAATGCTTTCCAGTCTTGCCCTCTTTTGCTTATTGAACGAAAACTGTTCTCTTGTTTGATGCAGTTCTTCATTTTACCTTCTTCATCTGTGTGTTAATAAGACCCATAAAACCTTCATTTACTATGTAAACCAAGTTATTCCATATAGAGAGTAACTCTTCCTTCACTAATCTAAATCTGTTGAATTCTTTAGGATGACAGTCCCTCCTTGGAAGCAGTAAGGACTAGAGTTGCACGCCTCCTTGGATCTTTAGGAGGGCAGGTCAACCACAACTTAATTACAGGTGAGTGTCCTGTCAGTGTAAATAAAAATACTTACATGCCTCTGCTCTCTCTCTAGAAAGTAGATTTTGGTGAGGTCTCAACATTGCGAATGCATGAACTCTTCAAGGAAAGCAATTTTTTGTTGCTCTTGTCTAAAAAAAATTGCTTTTATTCAATTCTGGAGTTCAGGAGGGCAAAGTATTCACTAACTTACTATGGAATGCAGAAAGTGTGTAGAAAACTTCAGTTAAAGGCAAAAAACTATATGCATCTGGGTATATGGTTTTATTTATTTCCCCCCCCCGCCCCCCCCCAGCCTCTGGCTGTAAAGCCATTTCAAAACTTTGCCCCAGTTTGTAACTCTTCAGTACTTGTTTCCACCTTTTTACTACAATTTTCACTTAATCCAGTTTTTCAGAACTGCAGCCTGTGAATTGTGTAAGTCTCCACAAGCTTACTTCATTTGTGAGTTTAAGGTGCACCATGCCTTTAGTATGTCCAGGTAGTAGAGCTCCATTTGAGAGTCTCCTCCAAAAAAAAAAAAATGTTCTCTTCTCTGTTCAGTCTGTGAATAAGCTTTATAATTTAATTATTAAATATCATAAAATCCAATTAAAACAAAATTGGAAAAATACAGCGTAAGTATCTGATCATGAGATTTAAGGGATAAATTCAGAGCAAAATTTAGTTAGTCTAAAAACTAATGTGGTTGTATAGAAGTTTTGTTCCTTTCTTTTCATGCTTACATTTGTTTTTTCTGCCTTTACAATCAATTTTCTTTCTGCCAAGTACTTCCCTGTTGCTTATTCAAAAATACTATGAGGAAATAGCATTATTCCCTGGAAATTAAATACAAAGCGTGGTCAGACTTTATTAACCAAAGTAATAAATCTGGGAATATAGGGAGAGAAGGGAGTAAGTATGGCCTCCAAGGAAAGCTGCCATAGCAATAAATGTAGTCCTTTTCTGCACAACTGCAGGAGTCAGTATGTTATATCTTCTTGTCTGATCTGATCGTCAAGACTTTTTTTATAAGTCTTCTGTGTCTTAAAGTGTATTGGAGTGTATTGGATGTCTTAAAGAAGTATTTTAAATCAAGTGTGATTCATTGTTTTCTGGGTTTATAATTGTCTCCAAACTTACCTGTATTGAAACTGGAGACTGCTGTGACTATCTCCTGAAATGTTGGCTGCAATTATTTTTTTCATGTGATGGCTAAACATCTGTTTGGATGTGCAAATAAAACCAGCCTTCTAACATGCTTCTGGTACTTGTAACGTCCAGTAATTTATAAAGCATTAACATCGTATGGCAATCTAACTAAAGTTGGAAGGTTACAGATTTTTTTAACTGAGCAATGAAAATATTTGCTCTATGTATATATATAAAGCATATTTTTTGTTTTGGTCTTTTTCAAATGCCTTAGCTACCTCTGCAGAAGAGATGATGAAGAAATGTGTATCCTGGGACACTGAGAAGCACCTGAGCTTTGCTGTACCATTTGTAGATATGAAGCCTGTCATCTATTTGGATTTGTTCTTGCCTCGTGTGACTGAACTGGCTCTTTCTGCAAGTGACAGACAAACAAAAGTATTGATGTTTTCTCTGCATCTTTTTTTTAATGCTAGCTGAAATACTGCATAAAATAACGTATTTGTTGTTAAGAAAGACCCGTTTTAATTAATTCATAGGTAGCAATGTGCTTCTTTGCTCTTTCATGATGACATTATTCTGAGTGTTTAAAAACTAAAGAGCAGAAGTTGCTATAAGATGACCATTGTGCTTTGAGAGTTAGACTTAACATAAAAATGAAAATTTTAAACTAGTTGATCTTCAGTGTTGTCGTGCCTAGCCTATGAATTTGTGGGCCTAGTCCAGCAGAGCACTTATGCAAATATTTTGCGGCTTTGCTGTATTGGGATGTTGATATCCAAAGAGAGTCCAGAATAGAGGTGTCCTTGAAAACACGATGATGGGTGACTTAGCTAGTGATGAATTTTCTCCAGCTGAAAACTGACTGCCCACAATAAACACGAAAACATTGAGAGAAAGGCCAGTTAGAATGTGTGTAAATTACTTTCATGGACGTGATCTGCTCCTGGAATGGTGATTTAGCATAGATAGGGAGTACTTGAGAAATCACTCCATTCTTGTGACTCATTCTCTCCTGCCCACAATTTTGTCTTCTCTGTGGAAGTAATGGATGCATAAGCAAAGGGATTTTTAAATTTCAGGTTGCAGCATGTGAGGTGCTACATAGCATAGTTGTCTACATGTTGGGGAAAGCATCGCAGATGCCAGAAGGACATCGGGGTCCCCCACCCATGCATCAGTTACATAAGCGAATATTTCCAGTACTACTTCGTCTTGCTTGTGACGTAGACCAGGTAAACAGGTTCATTTTATAAGCATTTTAGCTTGTTTAAGATACCTTTAAATGTGGGAATTAATGTATAATTTTATTTAGAAGTTATCCTGACACATTGCCTCCCCCCCGCCCCCCCAAATGTAATGTATTTTGTAAGCTGAAATTGTATTTTAGGGATAGTTTTTCAGGATTTCAGGAGCAGAGTGAAAGCCTTTTCAAAGACTTCTATAATGGAGTGTAATTCAGAGTAACTCAGAGGAATGTACAAATACATGAGAGTTTTGAGGTTAATTCAAAGAGTTTGTGGTAGCAGCAGCTCTTTACTGCTGTATTTAATTTCTGTATTTTTCTGTAATAAGTTAACTTGAGGTGAAGTTGATTGAATGTGTGCAATCAATATTGAATGTGTGCAAAGCTACAATCCACAAAAAAAGCATTTGGGAGAGAATTTGTAGCTGCCTTATTGATAAGTAAGGATGATATATTTAATTCAGACATCTGAACTTGGTATTTCTCCTCATTTACACAAATCGGAGTAGATACATAGGTTCAGCTCCACTGAAATCACAGATTTTATGTCTTTTCAGACTGCTGTTTGGACCCTGGCATCCAGGTTCTATTTTTAGATCAAAGGAACTTTGTGTTCTGTTAAAATATACAGGAAGCTCTGTTACCAATTCAGGTGAAACTCCTTTTGCTGGCATATGGCTGAATGTAAACCATAGGTAAATCATGCCTGGATTGGTCCAAACCAGTGCACACAGGCATGCACACTATATTATAAGCATGTATGTATGCATATAGAAGTATACTAATGGTTCTTCCCTTCATGCTATAGTATGACAGTATTCAATCAGGTTGACTTAAAGGTAGAATTGCTGAAATCCAGGAGGTTAGAATGATGTATATGGTAAAGATTAAGAGAGATTTTAGATCAAAATACAGCTTAAAAAGAACCTTCCCTGTTTCCCTGGCTGTATATTGGCATATTAGTCTGTGGCATGCAATGTTTGTTGTCTGAGGGGATCTTACTGAAAGTAAGCTTGAAGATCTTTTGAGATGAGTTGAATAGAAAGCAGCTAACCAGATTTTTTTTTTTTTTTTAAATCCTTGATATGGGAATCTAATATGAAGCTGATCATTCATTTTATAGACCCTTTTAAAAAAAAAGTACTAGTTTTTATCTTAGTTTGAATAGCAAAATAACATAGAAATGTATTAATCCTAGAAATGTAGTTGACATTTACTCTTTCCAGGTAACAAGACAGTTGTATGAGCCTTTAGTTATGCAACTCATTCACTGGTTTACCAACAACAAAAAATTTGAGAGTCAAGATACAGTGGCATTCCTGGAAGCTATCTTGGTAGGTCATAAGTCTTTCTTCTATTTTTTTCTGTGCCATGTGACTTTATTTTTAACTAGCATCATTTTACTACCGAAAGAACTGAGAACACATGAACAGATATAATGGCCCCTTATTTGTCTGAAAGAAGAAAAACCGTTTATCAATTTTATTTTTTTTAATGACCATTTAATGTTTCTTAACTGAGATTTTGGTGATGGATTTTTCTATTTCTTTGGCATTCTCAAAATGCAGGTGTAGTATCTTTAGAGCCTTTATAGGATTAATGAAACACTCTCTTTGTCATCAGTGTATACGAGGAACTACTGAATGACATTCACACCACACACTGCCCCTCCTTCCCCCTGAATGAAAGTTGCTTTTGATGTGTGCTTAATTTTTCTCTTAAGTTTCTTTGCTTTCACCAGGTGCAAAAGCTTTAAATTTAAAACTGGCTTGTGCACTGAGCTGAAGTGGTTGGAGGCAAGGTAGGTCAGGAGGTTTTGCAGTACTTTTTGTAAATGAAAAACAGTGTTGTCACACCACTTCTAAAGCAGAAGAAACTGGCCCATCAGAAAATGAAGTGACTTAGACAAGAGTCCTAAACTGGTAGCTTTGACAATAGAAATCCAGATCTTTGAGTCTTAATCCATGCTGTGAAGACTGGAAATACTGCCCTTCCCTTGGACAGTAGTAATTTTGAAGCGTTGTTATTTCTGGGAAACTGTTTTTTAACTTAGAAATAATACTGTGTAAATAAGCTGCTCTAATACTGCACTGAAACAATGGCGGGGTTTCTTTCATTCTTGTAATGAAATAGTCTTATGTAATTTCAGAGTGGTATAGTGGATCCAGTTGACAGCACGTTGAGAGACTTCTGTGGTCAGTGCATACGAGAATTTTTGAAATGGTCTATTAAGCAGACAACACCGAGACAGCAGGAGAAAAGCCCGGTGAACACCAAGTCCCTTTTTAAACGGTTGTATAGTCTTGCTCTTCATCCCAGTGCTTTCAAGAGATTGGGTGCAGCACTTGCTTTTAACAGCATCTACAGAGAATTTAGGTGAGCAAACAGACTTTGAAACAGTAAGTAGCTTGGACTAAATGTTCAGGGAGATAAAAAGAATTAAGTGTAGAACTCAAATAGTGATCCACTGACATTCTATTAATGTATATGTAGCTGTAAAATTGAGCTACTCGGCTTATTCACTTTTAATTATAATTTTGTAGTTTGAGCTTTCTGCAGGTGGGGAGTGTATAAATTTAAATTTCTATCACAAGTTTATGGGAAGTTATTTGTGCCTTTTAAAGGTGGTCAGCAAATTTAATTGCTTTTTTAAGAGTGGTTTAAATGTATTTTTTTTTTTTGTGCAAATATCTTGTGCAGTTTATCTCTACAGTATTTTAATTCCTTTTTTTAATTAGAATTTCACACTTAGTGCTTCTTCTACTCATGTTTCTCATTACATTTATTCCTGATTTTTAAAGGGAAGAAAATTCTCTGGTGGAGCAGTTTGTATTTGAAGCATTGGTTGTATTTCTGGAAAGTCTGGCCTTAACACATACAGATGAGAAATCATTAGGTGAGGTATAATTAACTATGGAATGAAGAAAAAAGCCATCCTGTTGAATCTTGGATTAAAAGAGAAAAGCTGCTATACCTGTATGAAAAGTAATTGTGCATGCTTTTGAAACAAAGGAAGGATTATATTTCATTACTGGTAGAGAAGTCATTTGATACATAGTTAGGAACCCTTTGAATCAACTCCTTCACCATATAAAGGTGGAAGACTTTGAACCCAGGAGAAAGAACCTTTTCACATTTACAATGATATACAGATTTATGGTAACCCTAAAAATACTAGTGGTGCTTTGAGTCCTGGTTTTGCAGTTACACAGTATAAAAAATGTAGCTTGATGAGAATCTTGAAGTCTATGCTTTTATAACAAACAAAATGCTCCAAAAATTGACACTTCTATATATCCTGTGGAAGATTTCCACCATTTTGTAATACCCTTTCCTGGTTGCCTTGTCATTCTTCTCTACAACAGTATGTAGCTGTATGAAGAATCTATGACCTCTTCCACAGTACTAATGATTCTTCAGTAAACCTGCTTTTCTCTCTCCACCCTGCCCCCCCCCCCGCCATGCTCTGACCTTCATCAATTAATAGTAATTGGAGCATAAAACCAAAAACTGATGTTACAAAGCTTTATTTCTTTCAGAGAAATAGTTCAGTCCATGATAGAAGTGGCCCCAGAAGAAGTACTCACATGGGAAAATTTTACAGTTTCTGTAAGCATGGTCACAGAAAGTAGAATACACAGTTTTATAGTAGAGGCCTCGTTGACCTGTCTGCTATTTTATGATTTTGTTCTGCGTCCCCTGAAAAACTTTAGAAGCACAGAGTAGTGGAGTGGGTAGACGTTATCCTGTGTGTAAACCTCTTTTGCACCATTTCTATAATGCTAATACCTCAATTCATTTAACCAAGTTACTAGCATTTATTTGTAAATGTCAATTCTGTCTTTCTAACAGGTACTACTCAACAATGTTGTGATACTATTAATCACCTGAAGCGCATAATCAAGCATAAAGCTCCTTCTCTGAGCAAGGAAGGAAGACGGCGAGTACCACGGTCAGCAATTTGCCTTTTCTTTGCTATTTTAATTAACGACATATGTAATTCCATTAAACATTTGGGATTCTGAATGAGGAATACATCCTGTGACTGTTGCTGATGCAAATCTACTGATATGTCTGTTGCCCCACTGGTGGGAAATGCTGGACATGATACTAGAGGATCATGATTGTCATTCTTTATTCCAGCATGGTGAGCTTGCTCTAGTTTGGCAATGACAGGCAAAGAAGAAAAACGTATTTCCCTCACAGCAGTGTTTATGGTAATGTTAGCACTGGTGCTACAAAGCACTTGGAGGAAACTCCTTCAAAGTCTTTCTTACTGCTATTAAGTGTTAGCAAAAGTAAGACAAGCTGCAATATGATAATAAGCAATTAAAGAGGGGTAGTGAAAAAGGTGGAAGAAGCAAGAATGGGTTCAGTATCAGGCTGGATGCAGCTCTGAGTCACCTGGTCTGATTGCATAGCTGACCCTGCTTTGAGCAGGAGGTTGGACTAGAGACCTCCTGAGGTCTATTTTTATCTGAATTATCATGTGATTCTAAAGAAACAGGCAATTGGAGTCTTAAGAGTTAGCTCACTGGTGTGGCATTTGGTAAGTTAGGACACTGGATGTTAGAGATAGGTTAGAGATGGGTGAGTTAGAGATGGAGAAAAACTGTGTGAGCTTATTTAAGCTTTAATCTCTGTTTTTGTCTATTTGAGTGTTACAAAGAGAAGGGAAGGGACCTGATTCTGCTTTTTAAATTGTTGCCATAAAAGCTATGCTCTGAGGATCCAAAGTAGAGTGAGGAGAAGGGAAAGCAGTGCAAGACATGCTTGTAGAAGAGCTCTTCCTTGCAGTGCAGATAGGTTGTGGTTAGATATATAAAAGGACATACATAATGCTCATGGAACACTGATTATTTTTTTTTCAACTGGAAGACTATGGCTTCTTGGTAGATGCTAAGAGGACTGTTAATCCGTGATATTTTTGTGCAGAGGATTTCCAGCCACTAAGTCAGTGTGTCTTCTGGACGTTGTCATGTGGCTCTTAGTGCAGTGTGGACGACCTCAGACAGAGTGCCGACACAAAGCCATGGAGCTCTTCTATGAATTTGTTCCTTTATTACCAGGTATTTTAAGTTACAATGCACTATTATCTTTGCTTTCTAAATACTGTGCATGCCTTCCCTCTATATTTTTGGTGCAAAGTATTAATTACAAAAGAAGTTATATTTGAAGCAAATGTCTGTTCACTCAGTGCTGTTAAATAGAAACTGAGTAGTTGCTCATACTGGAAATGAAATACTGTGAGAATCTTGGGGTTTGTGGGCATGGAAGGTTTTATTGTGAACTTCCTTCCAGGCAGGAAGGAGAACTTACAGGCCCAGAACTGTTGTCATATCCAGCTATGAAGACAGTATTTGCTGACTGGGAAGTAGTAGGAGTGTCTCACAAATTGGCCTCTTCCTTGTGGGTAATTTAAGTAGTATCACTGAGGCTAAACCAGAACCAATACCTTCTCCACTAGAAGATGCAGTTTAAAGCACAAAGTTTGGGCATGTCAGTCCGTTGGCCTCTAATTCCTTGCTAGTTTGAAATGTGTTTTTCTTAGAGCATTTATATTTCTATTCCTATCAGGAAACAAGTCTCCATCTTCTTGGCTGGCTGATGTTCTAAAAAACCAAGGTGTTTCTTTCCTCATTAATAAATTTGAAGGAGGTGGCAGCGATGCCAAAAGTCCATCTGGGATTCTTTCTCAGCCAACTCTCCATGGTATGCAAGAGCCCTTCAGTTTACAGACTGTCATGCAGTGGATGGATATGTTCTTAGCAGCACTGGACTGCTACAATACATTCTTTGAGCTGCAAATGATCAAACCTCATGAAATACTGGGTGAGTGATTAACTGTTGCATTAGGTTCATTCATGTCTGCTACACAAAGCTCATCCAAGATAAGTTTCTGACTTGGACTTCAAGCTTTTCTCTTAAATGTAGAATTGATTCATTTTACAAACTCTCCCAAGGGTTTCAATGACAGTTGTTGTACTGGATTTTTTGGATGAAGTACTTTGTTAATAGCGTATCTTAAAACGTTTCCTTTTAGTCCTGGAAATATATTTTTACATTTCTGTCTTTGTCGTCCACTCACCAGTGACTTCTTTTACTCTATCTCATCTTCAAAAATTATTCTGTACAGCTAATTTCACTCTGACTTTTATTTTTTTTAATCCTTCCAAAGCTGTTTACCTGGTCTTTGTTAATGTCTGGAGGGAGCTATCAGAAAGCAATGAAAGAAGTCCCCTTTTCATTTCAAGCCCTGTACATGTTACCTTTCTTCAGTTCCTGATACTTCAACTGCATCAGGTTCAAAAGCCTTGTATTTGAATTTTGATCAGGTGCATAGTAATACCATGTGTAGCCATTGGGTGCCTCAAAGTTTTTAATTATTTATACAGGTCTAAACAAAATGCTTTTTGTCACTGATAGTACAGTTGCATAGTTAACTTCGTGTATGAAGTCTTGTACAAGTTCCAGGTAGTCTGTCTGTCAGTGTCATCTTTGTCTTGGTTTAAAACAATACTGTAAGTTCGTTGGTAGATGCAGTTAGCATAGGGCTAAATTATTCAAAACTAGGGATTTAAAATTTTTATCCATTTTATTACACATGCCTAAGTCATCATCATCAGTAAGTGCTTGTAATGGTCAGCAAGTAGAAATCTACCCTTTACTGCCCAGAATGTTAATATTTGGAACTGACATAGGACTTTCCGAAAACACTGGTGTGAGATGTGGTGGCTTTCTGTTTATCACAGTTCAACTGTTTTCTTCCAAATACAAAATAATTTATTTAAAAGTTGAGAGCTGCTGTATCATTTCAACTTAGTATGATTCTTCTTAGGTGTAAATGAAAGATCCTCATTCTTGGAAGCTGTGCAGTTCTTCCTTGAAACTATTGCTTTGCACGATATCCACGCAGCAGAGCAGTGCTTTGATTGCAGTTCAAAAGGCAGCATGTTCAGTCCACAAGAGAGAGATGTGTATAATTACAGCAAGTGTACCATTATAGTCCGAATCATAGAGTTTGTCACCATGATCCTGGAAACATGCCAACAGGATTTCTGGAAGGTAGGCACTGAAATCTGTAGTGGATAAAAGGTACAAATTTTATATGTAGTTAAAGGTTTGTTTTTTTCATTGTGAGGTTAATTCACTGGAGAACATCATCTTTAGTGGTGCTTTAATTGAAATTGATGGCTAAGCATTGCGAACCATTATGGTCTTTGCATGTAAGTGAAAAGAATTGTATTGCACAATAGTATTTTAGTGGGTGATATAGTTTTGATTAGGGGAATTAATATTTCCTGTATATTCCAGTTATACATTGACTGTGAGATTCCTGTATGTTGACTATAAGATTATATTCTGTTATTCTGTATGGAGTACTTGCAACTAATATTTTCTGTGTGGCTCCTGATGGCCTTAAACATGTGGAGGCGATAGCTGCTTAAAAGGCAGAAAGGCAGATTGTGGCAGTTCTTTCTTGAATTTATTATAGATATTCAGGTCTCTCCATTTGCCTAGCTTTGCAATATAAACTGTATAAAGTATAGTACTTATGAGTTGCTTACAAAATTTACGCTGCCAAGTTTAGTTCTGAGACTCTTGACTGTCTCTTGTTTTCAGTAAATCTCTAATAGTTTGCACAGAGGTGTATATCTGGATTTCAAGGTGACTACAGGTTGATCAAGACGGAAACAGGCTTGTGTGGCTTAAAAGATCTTATGTGCAGTTTGAGATAGCATATATCCTATGTATGCTTTTATAGATAATTTCTGTGTATTAGCACAATTGATTGAAAGTCAGACATTTCATAGAGAAAGAAGATGTTGCTTAGTGAGAATAGTTGCTGTTTCATGTTTGGTTTCATTTTAGATGGACTAATGATAAGTTATGAAGAAGAAAATAGGGAAATCTAAATTAATTTTTACATAAAGCTTTTATTTAATGTTTTATTCTTCCTAGGTACTTGAGAAGGAACTGCTTAATGCAAGCCTTATAGAGCTTCTGGTGATGACAGTGTGTGATCCGTCACACGTAGGCTTTAACACAGCTGATGTGCAGGTCATGAAAAATCTCCCAGATATCTCAGTAAAACTCATGAAAGCTTTGATGAAATCTCCCTATAAGGAATCTTTGAAACTCTGCATAAAAAAAAGAATCACGCCACAGAGGTAGGTAGGGGCTTTCTGGTAAGCATGAATCCAGAACAAATGCCACTCACCTTGAAAAATGGAAAGTAAATAATGCTGTGTATAGCTGCACATGGAGCTTCCCCCCCTCCCAGTGTAATGTTATTGCTTCTCTTTTCTCATTAGCCTTGAGGACCTTTGTTCTGTTGATCTGTTTAATTCAGATGCACGTTTTGATCAAGTTAAGTTTAGTGCTGTCCTTTCTGCCTGCAAGCAACTCCAGAAATCTGGCCTGCTTCATTCTGTTCTTCACAGTCAGGTAATTGTTTATCCAGAAAATAACGGTAATACATTTTCATACAGTAAAGAACTTTTTCCTGTGTAAAAGGCCCATATGAAGACAGAGAACAGATCAGATGAAGTAGTTGTGTAAAATGAGATCAACAGTGAAGAGCTGGCGTTGAATGGAATCAGAAATAAATGTTTTATGTTTATTTTGCATATCCGAGTACCACAATACTGAGGTTTGAATGATCTTCGTGATTATGTCTGTCTTTCTCAAATTTCCAGGGCCTGGAGGTAACCAGAATCTACCAAAAACCACCTTTTAGTGAGCTTCACAAGACTGAAAGCTCAAAAAACCAGGATTTACTATCCTGTAAAGGAGGCATTTTTCAACAGTTTTTAAACAGTGAACATTCAAAGTGAGGAGGGAAATTAGAAAAGGAATACCTTCTTGGCTGATCAGAAGCAACATAGTCAGTCTAAGTTGCAAGAAAACAGGATAGAGCAGTTGGGGGATGACGATCTAGACTATATTACCGAAATTCTTTCTAGTAAGTTTCTGATTGTAAGGAATCTGTATTTTACTTCAGGCAATTAAAGGAAAACAGGGTATGCAACAGTCACAAGGACTGAGAGAATTTGTCTGCTGGTGAGCAAATCTATATTAACAAGTAACAAAATATTTAATTTCTCTGCAGTATTTGCCATCCATCCTCTATGTCTAAACAAAAGCTGGAGCTGTAATTGTAGGATGGGGATATCCAGGGAGCTGCATGGTTTACCTTTTATGGCACACCTGTTTTGACTAAGCTGTTGTTTTTATTTCTGTAGTAATGGTACTACCTGAAAAAAAATCTGGGGGAGGATCAGAATTTTATGAAGATTTTCAAATAATTATTAGTTTGTTCTGAACTTTGTACACAACAGGATTGTCTCATCAAAAAAATCTTCCTCAGTTAGGTATCTTGCCATGCTATGTTTGCATCACTTTATAAGATGACCTGGAATTCAGGTTTTTTCATTAGCTATACAGATGAATTGGAAGGCCTTTATGTTATTTTTTTCCACTTACATTGTTGCTTGTTTGTTTATTTCCATAGGATGAAGGGTCTCATTTCTCAGTTGGCTCTAAGCTTCTTTCAGTTGTTTATAAAGGCATTGCACCTGGGGGTGAAAGGCTGTCTCTTCCGTCATTAGACATCAGCAGTAAGCGGTTAGCTGATAGACTCCTGCAGCTAGCCTTTGCTATTGATGACCAGGTAGGATACGGTTCTCCAGTTTTAATACTCGGTCATCATTTAATACTCGTAATCAATAGTCTTCTACCCATATTTTGGGTAGAAGAGGCTGTTGTATTATTCATACTCCTATAGAGGAGATGTAAGGATTTTCTGGCTTAATTGAGTGACAATTGTAGAGGACAAGCATTTCAGTCTCGTGTTTGTGCTTTATTTTTGTGCTTCTGGTACCATAAAACAGTTTGGGATAGGATCTTTAAAAAAAACTCATGCTTTTCTAAGAAACGAGTGAAATTTAATGTGTTTGAGATAACTGTCTCTATACCTTAATTTTCGCAGTGTGAGGAGCTAGTGAGTCTGCTGTTGAACACAGTAGTGTTATCTGTGCCACTATCGGGAGCATCCCAAAAGAACCTGATCAATTTCTCTCATGGACAGTATTTCTACAGCCTGTTTTCAGAAACCATCAATCAACAGCTGCTGAAAAACCTGGATGTGATCATAGTCCAGCTTATGAAATCATCTGTCAGCAATCCTCAAATGGTATGGGACTTCTTTAAAGGTTCAAAGTTAAATGTGAATATTAGAAGTAACACGTTTTTTGGTGGTGGTGGATGTAACTGAGTGTGTAGTGGGGGGGAAAAAAAAGTCCTTTTGGTTGCACTGTGGACAGCATTACATTGATAGGTTTTTTTAAATTTATTTTGTCATGGCCTACTGGTACTATCTTCATCATCTCTGGCAGCCTGACGTAACTTAGGCTGTCTGTCGTCTCATGTCAAACTGAGTGGAAAGTGCTTACTTATTACCTATCCTGAAATCTGTGAAATTCAGGATCTTTTTGCATAGTACTTCAGATGAAGAATACCCTTTCAAAGCAAGTCTGATTGTTCCCATTTACTGTGCTTTGATTTTCATTGCAGAGTGGTCCTAGAGCGTGTGGGCTGGATTTGTTTCGGATAAAACTAAACTGGAAAATTAACTCCAACCACTAATGGGCATTTAGTCCACAGGACTAGAGTAGAGCTAGATCAAAGTATTAAAAAGAAACACATACACACATGCAACCACCTGTGACCTGAAATAAATACAGGGTACCTGTCATGTGTTCAGTCTCAGCACCACTTGTTTTGCTCAACAGATTTTTCTCCCGTTGGTCTATACTACTTACTAATGTAGAGCTAACCTTCAGGATCACAAAGGAAACATGTTTTAATTGAGAAACCTTCTTTTAGTGCTTCTGACAAATAGAAGCGTCAAAAAGAAAGATCGAAAGTCCGCTTTCCCTTTTGCTTAAAAATGTGCTCAGGAAAGAAGATTATCCTTTTAAAAATATTTGGATCTTTCTTTAATCCAGAATTTTATGCCTAAAGGTGTTACTTCCAAGCAACATTTCAAAATACTGGGAGCATTATTTTCTGTGATTCCAGAAATAGTTTAATTTGATTGTAGAGAGATGTATATATGTTTTAAAAGGCTGGTTCTTGTGATGACTTATAGTGTTTCCTGTGCAGAGCATGCCACAATAAATTTATTTTTAAAACTGTATCTGATAAAATATGGGCTATTGATTTACACTGGCTACATGTGGCAGTAGTGGTAAAAGTCTTCATTAATTAAGGTAAATAGCCAAATTGGGTCAAACAAACACTTTTCAGTTGTCTGCTCTTCTTCTTTGCCTATTTAAAAAAAATGTTATAGATTAACATTTGATAAGAGATCTCTTTTTTAGTTTTATGCATTTGTGGCATATGGGATTAAAAAATAGGTTTATTTCACTGTACTCATCCAAACCTGGTGAAATCACAAGGTTGATAACATTAATCCAGTTAATTAGGTGTTGCCAACTGTTCAAGAGGAGAATGCAGAATTCAGGTTTGGAACTCAGTGACTATAAGTTTTTGAAGAAAAAAGATTGAAGCATACTTAGTTCATATCTGATATGCCATGGTTTATTTTTCTTTTCAAAATGTATGCTAATAAGTTAGCATATGTGCTATTTTTCCTATTTCTCAGCTTCACACTAACTAAAATTTTCAAGTATTGAGTTATTTAAAGTTATTCTGGATTATCATTTATTTCTCCTTATTCACAGAAAAGGTACGGGAAGGAATTGCTGCATTGTACTCTGAATGGAACAGGGGTAAATTGGGTCTAAGTCTCGTTTCAAAAGTGTGTGCTTTTAATGTCCTGCAGAGACTTCTGTATCCTTTTGAGATATAAATCTAGCATTGTTATGTGATGCTTTTTCTATGATTGCCCATACCAGTGAAGAGATCCTATCACCCTTTCATTTGGGATACAAGAATCTACCTGTTGCTTTTCCTTCCAGGTTGGTAGCATTTTGAACGGCATGTTAGATCTGAGTTTTAGGGAGCGTAGTGTACGCAAGCAGCAAGGAGTGAAACTGGTCACAGCTGTACTAAGAAACTGGGAGAGACTTGATAGCTGGTGGGCCAAAGGTTCCGCTCCTGAGAGCAAAATGGCAGTCTTGACCTTGCTGGCAAAGGTTCTGCAGGTATGCATTGCTTTATAAAATCCAGGTAACCCTTCTAATTCTGTAGGAATTATATCTTGTTTTAAAGAAATGCTATTTCATTATGTTTGGAAAAAAAAGAAAAAATAAGTTGAAAAATACCAATCTGTTTTGTTTTTTTTTTTTATTTGCAAAGCACAAAAAATATTTGGACAGACAGAAATTACTAGATTTTGCTCTTCTGCCCCCACCCCCCCTCTTTTAAACTGGTTTCATGTTTTATCTGCCTCTTTTCCTTCTGGAGAATTGGTACAAGTTCAGAGAGTAAACTTTGAAACTGAGCAGCCTCTGATAACATTCTTTGTCATGTTGGCATCCAGAAAGTCACAATGGAGGACTTCTACCCTTATCAATAGACTGCAGAGAGATCTTTATTTCGAAGACCTTTAATTTCTGTTACATTGGGGATTTGGTCTTTTTTCTTTCTCTGTTTTGAAAACATAATGTATCTCCTTACCCTGTTGGGGTTTTTTAAGAACTTGTAGCTGTACACCAATACACACACAAAGATGACTTATTGAGAATTTTTTTCCTTTTTTAAAAATTAGTTAATTTAAACTTGAATTGTTTTAAGGATATATGTTAGGACACAGAATGTGAGCTGTATTGCTGTATTAGCTGGCGGTGAAGTGACCAGTAGGAAGTCTGGCTTTGAGAGGGAGCTTAATGTTTTTTTGAACTGGAAAATATCCAACATCATGATTTTCTTTGTACTGTGTAGGAGCTTTTAGAATTCTTTTTGATAGTCCTTTTAAAACCAAAATCACTCTGTATGTGCTTTCTTTTAATTCAATGTATTTTTGGAAATAAACTCTTCCATAGCTTATGGTTTTTTATTGTTCATTGACTAGTTTTAAAAACAAAAAAAAAATCCTAATTTTTTTTATTTCCTCTGTCATTCCAGATAGACTCTTCAGTTTCTTTCAATACCAATCATGAGGCATTTACAGCTGTGTTTGATACTTACACCAGTCTACTTACTGATCAGAATTTAGGCTTAAATCTTAAGGTAAATTGCTCACTTCAGTGGCTTCCCTGCCCTCCCTAGTTTAGAATGTTAGTCATTCATTAAATTCCCTGTTATTGGGCTTAAATTTTACTTTAGTTTGCACAGTAATATGAACATCACTTCTGGTTTTTATTCTCCTGTTCAACATCCTAAAAATTGTAAATCATCCTTTTTGTTCTTCAGACAGACGACAGTATCACAGATGTCCTGTTTTGGTTTCAAGTGTTCTTTTTTTTTTTTTCCCCCTCTTGCCCACATGAAAGACATGTAATTTTCAGGAAAAAAAAATACTGTCTGTTGCAAATTGTTTAGAACTCTAAAGTGTTCATTTGAGAAATGACAGGTAATAAGGCTTTTAGCAAGGAGTGATATTTCCTACGGCTCAAATTATGAACATCTGCCATGATTTTAATATCCATATCTGCAAGTGTGAGACCAGTACTAATGGATTAACTGCTATGTGTGGCTTGGTCAGGAGAGGGAGATAAAGTACTGCATACTGAAAGTGGAAGTTACAAAAGATGCTGGAGCATAAGGTTTCGACTAGAAGATTAAAAATTTTGTACTTGTGGAACAGCTTTGCATAGTTGCTGCTCTGCCAGCCTGCCTTTAGCTAGACAGAGTTTTGTACTTTCCTGTGGATTCAAAATAAGGCAAGCTTGGGATCTTGCTTTAGCTGCCAGGTGGTCATTAAATCAGTGACTTGTGCGTGAATTGATGCTTGCTTAAAAGAAGGATGAGGTCTTATTCATAGCCATGTCAGCCATGAGATGTTAATTAACTTTTACTTAGCAGTGACCAAAGCTGTTTTCTGAAGTAGCACCTGAGAGAAGAGCAGCTCCGTAATGTATCTCTATGAGTACACTGAGCCATTAAATCAGTAAGCACAGCCACTGCTGCAATTATGTGGTCCTATTCAGCTTGCTTCATAGTTAGAGAACAATTTTTTTAGTGTGAAACTGCATTTTTTTTTTTTTTTACCTTCAGGGCCAAGCAGTGATAATTCTCCCATTCTTCACTAATTTGACTGGAGAAAAACTTAATGACCTTAAGAATGCTCTTGATCAACTTGTAGCTTTCAATTTTCCCATGAGGTCTGATGAATTTCCCAAAGGAACCTTGAAGCACAATAACTATGTAGACTGCACTAAGAAGGTCAGTATTTTTAACAAATAGGTAATTAGAAGCCTCGGTGAACTATGTCTAGAAACAATGTTTCGGAGGATCTGGAATTAGAGAGAGAGACTCAGTTTACCTAAGGAAATCAGCTTTTCTGTTTGAGTTATGTGTTTATCTAGAAGTTTAATGTACAGATACACATTAAATAAACATACCCTTCTGTGCATCTACTTCTGATTAGTATTGAAAAAATAATTACATAATTAAATTGAACTGATTTGATCCAGTGTGGCTCCTTATGTTATGCATTACTACTCTTTCCAGTTTTTAGATGCATTAGAATTGTCTCAGAGTCCGATGTTGTTGCAGTTGATGACAGAAGTCCTCTGTAGGGACCACAGACATGTCATGGAGGACTTATTTCAAGCCAGCTTCAAAAGAATTTCCAGAAGGTGAGTTTAGTCTATTGGATTTTGCTCTTGTTCTCCTTGAATTTTTGCTGAAGCAAATGTGCTTCCTCTATTATGTTGTCTTTGTAATAGTGATGATTTACACCATTGTCGTGGTTTAAGTCCAGAGGGCAACTGAGCACCATGCAGCCACTCACCTCACTCCTTCCCCCTCAGGAATGGGAAGGAGAAAATAAAAAGATCAGAAATCGAGGTAAGGACAGGGAGGAACACCTCGCCCATTATCATCACGGACAAAAGACAGACTCATTAGCGGAAGAAAACATCAATTTAATGCAAACACCACCACCACTTAATAGAGTAGGACAGTGAGAAATACAATCATATCTAAAAACACCTTCCACTCACCCCTTCCTTCTTCCCAGGTTCAGCTTTGCTCCCAATTTCTCTAGCTCCTCGTGTTCAAGCTGTGCAGAGGGGCAGGGGATGGGGGGGTGCGGTCAGTTCCACCACTTCCTCCTCAGGAGGAGGACTCAACGCATTCCTCACCTGCTCCAGCATGGGGTCCCTCTCTTGGGAGACAGTCCTTCATGAATTTTCTCTGACATAAGTCCTTCCCACAGGCTGCAGCTCTTCCCAAACTGCTCTGGCACGGGTCCCTTCTGCCTGTTTCAGTCCTCCCAGTGGTGAAATACAACAACGGGGACTTCCCACAGAGTCCCAGCCTTCTTCAGGCACAGTCTCATGCTCCAGCATGAGGTCCTCCATGGGATGCAGGTGGGCATCTGCTCCACCATGGACTTCCATGGGCTGCAGGGGGATGGCCCTGCCTTCTCACCACGGGATACAGGGGAGTGTCTGATCCAGTGCACTTCCCCTCCTCCTCCTTCTTTCTTTCACTGACCTCAGTGTTTGCATAGGTATTTCCATCACAGCTCCTCCTCACAACTCCCACTCCTCCGCCCAGGTTCCCCTTCTTAAACATGTTACCACAGAGGCGAAGCCACCATCCCTAATTGACTAGGCCTTGGCCAGAGGCAGGTCTGGCTTGAAGCTTCTCACAGGGTCCACTGCTGTAGCCCCCCACCCCCACTACCAAAAAAACTCCACCACACACAAACCCAGCACAACCATAAAGTTTTACATAATAGCTTTAGTTCAGATTTTGCTTTTGTCTTCATATTTCCAAAATATTTCTGAAGTGTGAACAAGCAGCATCAACTTCCAGATGACACTTTCAATGCCTGGGAAAATTTTGTAAAGCCTTCTGTAAATTAGCTTGTTCTAACAGAATTCAGTTGGAAGATAGTAATTGTTTGTGATACCTATATTTGCTATCCCTGTATAACCACATGATCACTTAAGTTGATAGCACTTGAACTGAGAGTGAATTACTTTGTTCAACTCATTTGAAAATAAAATAGCACATTTATTTAATTGAATGCTTCCAGGGTGGCAAATTGTAGACACAAACATTCTCTGTCCACAGAAGAGGTCTTCAGTCACTTCCAAACCAAACATTCCCATTTATGATGGGCTATTAAGTAATGACTATTTTGGAGCATATAGTTTCTTGGACAAAACATGCAATTTATGCCCAAACCCCATTTTTTAAATTTTAGCTTTTATAAAATTATTCAGAACAACAGTTCATCTAGTAGTAGAGCACTTGATAGGCCACAGAAGGACCTGATAATGGTGAGGTCTCCTTTTTTTCCTTCTTGTTTGCCTCCATCCTTCACATGTACCAGATAAATCATTTTTTTTATGTTGTTCAGTGAAAAGGAACTGAGAAAGCTAATAATTGCTTTTGGATTAAACTAACAAAGATATACAAACAAGGTTACTGTCTATTGCAAAGTAGGAAGCTGGGATTTTCTTTGGAGAGCTCCACAATAAGTGGTGATTCATCCTGATCTTGCATGTCTTGTAGGATAACCCAAGAGGGTATGAATGCAGACATTAAAATTTTAAATCTCTCAGGGGGTGGAGACATAAATGGAGTCTGGTAAAAGAGTTTTCATCTTGAGATTTCCATCTTGGTTAGGAGCACCACTGACAAACAAGTGATACTGTTGGACACTGTTCACAAAATGTTCCAGAGTGAAGAACTTCTTTCAAATACTACTCGTCAAGCATTTGTGGATCGCTCTCTACTCACTCTCTTGTGGCACTGCAGCTTGGATGCACTGAGAGGATTCTTTGGCAAGATTATAGTACAGGCTATGGATACTCTTAATTCCAGGTTTACAAAGGTATGAATTACTTTGTTTTAGGATGAGGGAAGGTCAAATAAAATGTTGGTGTTAGTATGTACATCTTACTTAACTTTGAGTGAAACACTAACTGAAACTCTTTCCTTTCCAGTATTCTGGATCTTGGAGCAGAAGTTTGTGCCAATTACATAGTTCAATTATTACTGAGAAGCTTTTCTTTATTCCCCAACACACTGTTCCTTTGAAGTTAATATGTGTTTGCATATCTACTGTGTACAAAAACTGAAGTTGAAATGTTATCTATATATATCTAAAGGGGTGGTCTGAAGGTCTGTCAAAAGCAAAAACCCATTCTAACTTTGAAATATAAAAGCTGTGTAAAACTGTAGCCTGTTACTACATTGTAGGAGAGAGATATTCAGCCTCTGTAATGAAAGCTCTTAAATTAGGTGACATACTTCTAGAGAACGAAGTACATCTTCTAATCGTTGCAAAGATCCTTCAGTCAAGGGATTAGGAGCACAGATCTTCCTTGCTCTATTTACAGCCTGTCCTCCAGAGTATAGTTACATGCAATGATTTGTTGTCAGTGGAGATCTCTGCTCTTGCTGTAGTTCTTCACTCGCATGGTTTTGCTGATGCAGCTGTGTAAAGGCAGCAGGACAAACAAGATGCTGAAATGATCCATATTAAAAACAAAATGCTAAAACCAAGACTTGTTTAAAGTCACCCCTGCCATGTTTCTGTTGCTGTAAGTGTTGGCACCAAAATGAGGTGCATAAAGAAACTCATAAATGATGCTCAGTATGGTGACAGGTATGTATGTTTTGCTTACAGGTGTCATGAGTCTGAGCCATTACCTGGTGTTCTGCTTATTTTACTTCAACATCACTATAATGATTTAAGCCAACTGTAATTAAGACAGCTCGCCTGATAAAGAGCAGGTCAATGTAGTTTTGATAACTGTATTACCCAGGAACTCAGAATCTGTCAGTTCTATTATCATCAGCTCTTTTCTCTGTTTTAGAAGACAGAAGTAAGCCTGAAGGCTGTTTAGTAGAAACTAGAGTAACTGTGGAGCTATTTAGGAAGGGCAGGATCCAGGAAGTCTCTTTCTGAGGTTTTGCTTATTTGTTTCCAGTCCAATGAATATACTTTTGATACACAAGTCACCAAGAAAATGGGGTATTACAAGTTGCTGGAAGTGATGTATGTGCGTCTTTCAAAAGAGGATGTTTACTCTAAGGACTCTAAAATTAACCAAGCTTACCGTGGCTCCATGAGCGTAGAAGGAAATGAACTTACCAAGACACTAATAAAGTAAGACCATTTCTTTTATTTCCTTTTAATTTCTAATTAGGCTTTGGGCAGATACACTTTTTAAGTATGCCTTATAAAGCAGGAGATTACATTTATCCTTGAACAAATCAATCTACAATGTAGCTTTTGATTTCAAATGAAATACACCATATTGAATTTGCATTGATAGAACGATTTCTAGTGTAGACTGCAATCCTATGTCAGGATAACTTTTGCCTCCTATTTTTGCCATTTTTTTTCTGTTTATTAAGCTTGTGGTTTTATTTTTGCTTTTCAGTATGATTCTTGACCTTTAATTTGTGTTTTCACAATTTCAGTTTCAGTATACTTACACTTTTATGTGGAATATGGTTGTGTTGTAGGATAGGTATCTATATGATTGATGAGAAAATGGGATGGATTTTTGTTTATGTTTCATAATACAGCAGCACACCCAGTAGGTATAGTTTGGTTTAATCACCACTGCAGAGGGGGACAAAAGATACTGAATATATATATGCTAATTAATATTATTTTATTTATTTAATATTATTTTATTTGTTTAATATTCTGAAAAAAAATTAGATGCCTGAATTGCTGCTCTTTTTTTTGTTTGTTTTGTTTTATTTTACAATACTATGTCCTTTGAGGACTCTTAAAGAATTTCTTGCTGTGATTTGCAGAAGATCTATAAATGGCTATGGGCAAAAAACCTATAAAAATTACATTCTAAACTGGTTTTCTCTGGCTTATCTATAGCTTAACATGCCTGTCCATTTATTATTTCTTGGGAAAGCACCGTGAGAGACATTTATGCAAGCCTTGAAACATATCTCCATCTTAATTGAAAATGGCCTATCATTGTATTCCTGACATTAAGGACTGCTGTGTAAATACTTGGGGAAGTTGGCTTTGTCGTTGCTGAATGGTTCCATTTTAGCGCAGTGTACCTGCAGAGAACTTGAACAAGTCTGAGGTGGTTTAATCTGATACTGCTGTAATAATAGACATATCTTGAAATGTGTTGATTCACTGGTCTCTGATTGGGGCCTTTCCTGTGCTTCTTAAAAAAAAGACTTCTTGCCTGTTTGTATTTTAAGGTCATGCTATGATGCATTTACAGAAAACATGGCAGGAGAGAGTCAGCTGTTGGAGAAGAGGAGACAGTACCACTGTGCAGCATATAATTGTGCTATTGCTGTGATCAGTTGTGTCTTCACTGAAAGTAAATTTTATCAAGGCTTTCTTTTTACAGAAAAAACAGAAAAGGTGAGAAGCTGCTGTTGTGGTTAGAAGGCTTCCAGAGCATGAGACACAAAGTGATTTTACCTGATTGCAATAAATCAAAGAGTCAAACTTGGATGACATGCAATTACACTAACAAAGTACCTAGTGAGACAGAAGGAGTCGTAGCTGACTTCCTTGCACCCTTCATGCAGTTTGAATCGCTGATGAAGGTTTTACCATCTGTTTAGAAACGGGTGAGGTAGTGATAGATTTACCCTGTTTTCCCTCCACTCTCAATCAATTTTCTGAAACATGAGGAAAAAGCCCTATTGTTTAAGTTCTCCAGTGCTTGGTATATACTTGAATAAGAGATGCCCTCTTTATAGAGCACACTGTCTGTGCTGTGAATTCTTGAGTAGTTGAATAGCAAAATTTTCTTAAAAGTGCTGATCTATAAGAGAAAACCTGCTGTATTTTCTATACTGTATATTGATCTGTTGTTTTTTTAAGAAACAATAGAATGTGTTCAGAGCAATTGTTATTTTGTGCAGCATTATAATTTTGGTATCTCCAAACATTCTTTGGTTTGCAGAACTTGCTGATTTTTGAAAATTTGATAGACCTGAAGCGTCAGTATACATTTCCTGTAGAAATTGAGGTGAGTGGGTGAGTGGAATTTCTGGGCTTTAATGTTCCTAAGTAAAAAATGAGTATGGCTTTAACAGTGTAGTCACTGTAGACCAGGTCAATTCTCACACACAGAGAAAGAGGATTCTGTAGTGAATAAAAAATGGAGTACACCTCTAATATTTTAAAATACATTTTTCTGAGAGAAATCCAGACTTGAAATTTAGAACATGCCTGCAGTGCTTGTAAATACAGTTTTTAGCACACTTACTCTGTTAATGAATGCTTGTAGGAATAAGTAATTTAGCTGTTGTTCTGTAACATTAATTATAAGCACTTACAACATGGGATTTCTGTTCATGTTAAATGGTTTTGATCATTTTTTCTGTAAACAAACCATAAACTTAAACACCCTAACTTTCAAATTTTATTGCTTGCTGTTTAGGTGCCTCTGGAAAGGAAGAAGCGGTACATTGCTATTAGAAAGGAGGCCAGGGATGCAGGGAATAGCGGTCCAGGTATGAAAGTTATTTATGACTACGAAAAAAATGCCTTCTTACCTTTCATACAGTGTTCATTGATGTGTTGCTAATTGGCTTCTACAGTAGCAGGAACAAATAAAAACATTCAGTGTACTTCATCTAACAGCCAGTTCCCACCCACCCTCAAGTTTTAGTGGCCACTGAAGGCTTGCTTCTTGTAATTACCTTGACTAATGGTCTATTCTTTTTCCTGTTTAGATGAACCCAAGTATTTAGCTTCTGCCTCATACATGATGGATAGCAGTTTGAGTGAGGAAATGAGTCAGTTTGATTTTTCTACTGGAGTCCAAGGTTTTTCTTATAGCTCCCAAGATGTCACAGCTAGCAGTGCTCGTTTCAGGAGAAAGGTAATTTAGTGACTTACATGCTGTGAGGAAAAAACGCTTTATGCTTTCTAGCAATCGCGCATGTTTATTGGGGTTGAGAAGGAGAAATTTCTAGTCTATATTTGTTCTACTTGACTGAGAATGGGTTCCTCCAGAAGATGAGGAAGGGGACTTGAGCTGTGTTGTGTTGGTCATTCTTCCCTCTCTCCACTGTCAACAGCTGAAGAAAAGCAATGCCCTACTTGGGTTTCTAAAGTTGAGTAATGTGCGTGAAGTCCAACCCAAGTTGTAAAAAGGTGGCTTGTGACTTTGTGTGCACTTAAGAGTATCCTGTGATGGTTGTGTTTTGCTGTTAGGCACCTGGTTTCTTCATTTCCCTCTTGGTCTGCTCTTTGAAGGCACTTGACCAAGCTCTTTGTATCAAATGTATCAAAATAAACGATCAAACACTTAATTATTTTTTTTATCTCTGTTGTGGCACCTTGTATTTAACTGTTACTCTTGGAAGAACAGCATTTAATATCTTCTAAAACTTCTTCAATCAAGAGATGTCTTGTCAACAGTAATACTGATAAGATAGATATTTCCTATAAAACAGAAAGAAAGAAAAGTAAAAGTATCATAGACACTGAAGATGAAGTGTGTCAAAATAACAGTTAACATTGGTAAAGATAAACTGTTTCTGTGTTTTTGAGCAAGAAGGTGGTTTAGCTGCAGTGAAGTTAACCAGAAATGTACTTTCTATCTGCTTTGTGTAGTAACATTTCTAACTATTTTCTTTCATAATTTACTCTGTGTAGCAGAAGAGAGCTTCTGTGTTTGCTAGTCAGTATGAAACAACACAACCATAAAAACAGGGCTTTCCCCCCATTCTTTCACCTATGAAATGAAATAATTTCTGTGAGGTTCAGCTAACTCTTCCTGCTTCTGGGAATCCTGCTATCCTGGCAGGTAGTAAAGTCAGAGTAACATGAAGTTGACATCTATTGGCACAAAGTGAAAGATGTACACAGCTGGTACATATATTTGGGAAGTGTCTGCACAACCCATTTGCTGTATTCCCTGTTGCACACACTGAACGTGTGGTCAACTTTATAGTCACAGATAAGATCAGAATGACTCATGGCATTATCATGACTGAAAAAAAATAGTGTTGTTATTAATTATAGTAACACTTTTTCCAGGAGCCCACAGAATACATGGTTTTAAATGATGAGATGGAACTGGAAATGGATGAACTTAACCAACATGAATGTATGGCTTCTATGACCACTCTCATTAAACATATGCAGAGGAACCAGATCACACCCAAAGTGGAGGAGGTTGGTATTAACCAAAAAGTTGGCATTTTTCCACTAATTATGCCAAGAAAAGGGAGTCACGATTGAATCCCTTCATTTATTAATTTTCTTGATTGTATTATTATGAGACCTGTGTGGCTTGAGCTGGGGGCTTTTGGCCTGGTGAGCATGTTTGGTCCAAGAAGTGAGCTGATTGTTGCTCATCTCTTTTAAATTTCAGGGGACAGTTCCAGAAGATCTTCCTCTTTGGATGAAATTTCTGCATGGCAAATTAGGAAACCCATCAGTACCACTAAATATTCGCCTCTTCATAGCAAAACTTATTGTTAATACTGAGGATGTGAGTAATTTTCTATCATATTTTTTCTGTTAACCTGACAGGTCATATAACATCAACTGTGTAAGAACTCTTGTGGGGTAAAATACTTTACCCAGCTGAGACTTTTGGGGCATTCAAATTGAGTACTTTGCCATGATAAAAGGGAGGACATTCATAGCCCAAAATTCCAGATTGTGACAGTATTTTGAATGTAATATAAATATTTTTTCTCCCAGACTCTACTTCTGTAAGTAGAAGGTGTCCACAATATGTGTCTTCTGTAAACTATAAGTAATTGATTCATTGATACTGGGCAAGACTGTGGCTGATTATGCTTGCCATCTTTGCAGAAGTAAATGCGATGGTTTTTTAATGGTCACAGATGAGTCTTCTGGAAACCCTTCAAGCTAAATGATGTTCTTGTTGCAGAAAGATACTGAGATAGCATAATGTGTCTTTACCTGAGAAGAAAGGTTTTCTAACTCTCATTCTTGGGTAAAACATTCTCATCCTATTTCATCCAGTGATTTCAAAGTATAATATTTGAAATGTTCTAAATCCAAACTACAAAAAGGTTGTATTTCAGAATTAATTAAAGAAACTTTTTACCCACTGAATGCTACTTTCTTAGTAAAGCTGACTGAAGTGGAAGGGTAGATGAATGTCATACTCTTTCAAATCCCTTAGGGACAGGTTTTCAGCATGAGAGCTGTATTATGTGGGCCTTAGTGAAATAATTAACTTTATGTGAATACTTGGTTAAAGGTTTCTAAGCAGAAGTGAGGAATATAGTTATGGATACTTTAAAATAAAAAGTTATTTTAAAATTTTTGTGTTGTTGCTTCAGAGGTTAAGAAAAGTGATAAGAGTTTGATTTAGCAGTCTTATCTGTAATGATTATTGAAAAACAGGTTATTGAATGGTTGGATAATATGTACTTGATAACTGATTCTCCTGTTTTGTATAGGTTTTCCGACCTTATGCAAAGCAGTGGCTTGGTCCATTGCTGCAGCTTGTTGTTTCTGGGAATAATGGAGGTGAAGGAATTCATTACATGGTAGTGGAAATAGTAGTTACTATCCTTTCCTGGACAAGTGTAACCACTCCCAAAGTAAGGAAATGTGAAATTCATTTTTATTATTATTGTGACTATTTGGTAAGGAATGAGTGAGTCTGTTATTTTGCACTTATAATTATTTTCTACATCAGTCCACTGTTTCTTTTAGATATTAACTTCAAAAATACTTATTTACTTGCTTTCATAAAACAGTATATGTCTTCATGTTGGCATCACTATGTTTATTTTTGCTGCTATTCACTGTAGGGAAATATTAAGGATGAGATTTTAGCTAACAGATTGCTTGAATTCTTGATGAAGAATGCCTTTCATCAAAAAAGGGCTGTGTTCAGACACAACCTGGAAATCATAAAGACAGTTATAGAGTGTTGGAAGAACTGTCTCTCCATACCTTACAGGTAAGCATTTAGGCAGTTGCTTTCTTGTATCAATATTTCAAGAATGTAAGTGAACGTTATCAAAGGAGATGAAAAGGTAAATTCACCTGCAGTAGTAAGCTTTTTGTCCCTAGAGTTGACAGCAGAATTACATAACTGAACTCTCCAAAGGCTGTAACTTAATTTGCAAAATAACAAGGAGAGAGGCAGGGAAAACATGTAGAGGATTACAACAGCAGCAAAAAAACCAGGAGACTTACTGCAGAGACTTACATTTTATTTGCAGTTTGGGGTATTAGCCCTGAATATTGATGCACTCTTAGTAAGACTTCTGTGATCTGCTGAGCACCTGAACTTGTTGCAGAGAATTTGTGTGGGCTTACAGTCTCTTTCTAGACTTTTTTTTTGGTTGTTTTTTTTTTTTTTTGCAAAGACTTCTTCATTGAAACTAAATACTTACTACTTTCTGAATAAATGCTTTCTGCTGCTTTTGGTGGGGTTGTATGTGTGTATATGTCTTGTATATACACAGAGACTGAGTGATATGGTGTGTATATTTTGGGGGTTTTATGTATATCATTACTTTTGTGTTTTTATCCAACAGTTTAATATTTGAAAAGTTTTCTAGTGGAGACCCTGATACAAAGGACAATTCAGTGGGAATTCAGCTTCTGGGAATTGTTCTTGCTAACAATTTACCTCCTTTTGACCCAAAGTGTGAAATAGATCGTGCCAGGTGAGAAATGCAGCTTTTTGGTGAATGATTTTGATGAAAGCTTAAGACAAAGAGAACAAGTCTAATTTATCAGCATGAAGTATGGGAACTGGATTGTTCGTTTATTGGAATCATTTGTCCCATCATCCCTTTGTTATTGTCTGTCAGATGTAAACCTTTTCTAGCTGCAAACTGCAGACCACATTTATTTTGGAAAATATCTAGAAGGATGTAAGCTTTCTTTACAGTGGGCCCCAGGGTTGCAGTTTCATGGGAATTAAGAGTCAGGAATTGCCAAAGCAGGTATTTGAGACACTGCAGGTGGAAAATCCATGTTGTGCTGTATTCAGCTCTTCTAAAAGCAGTCGCTGTTCGCCTGGGCAGCTCAGGTGAGTTTTTGGTTCAGTTTAAAATTGGATGCTGAAATAGTGGCTTACCTGCAGGTCTTCCTTTTGTTTTAGGTATTTTCAGGCTTTGACCAGCAACATGGGCTTATTAAGGTATAAAGAAGTTTATGCAGCTGCAGCAGAAGTGTTGGGACTTGCTCTTCAATACATTGCTGAGAGAGAAAATGTAAGTCAACTGTATTGTGTGTTTGACCATTCCTGTCTCAATTCTGTGTACATCTTTTATATGACTACTCAATTAAGCTCCAAAAATAAATGTATTTAAAACTCGATAGTCTTTGTTCCACTGATTGAGTTAAAAGTTTAAAATACTAACTCAAGAGGGAAAGAATTCGAGAGTAGACCAAGTGCAGAGTTTTTGTCCTGCCATTTTGGAGCTGACAGTGAATGGGCTCTTTCTGAGGCTTTGTTCAGCTTTTGCCAACCCCCAACACTGGCATGGTCATTCAAAGTTGGGTTTTTAAAAAGAAAAAAAAATTGCAAGTCAGGAGGTTTGGGACTACCTTTTGAATATCTGTATCTGAGGATGTTTAATATCTTGCAAGTTTTAATGTAAAATTTAAAGGTATTGTATTTAATTTTGAATCCAGTTATTTTCTAGGTAGTGAGTAAGGTGAATGCAAAACTGTTACTCAATCCTGCAGTAGTATAACTAGGGGATAGTGCTTGATCATCACAGAAATCAGTTTGAGACAGATGCTGGAAGCACTTCTTTACACAACAGTTAGTGAACTTCTGGAATTTGTTGCTAGAAGAGGCTCTAGGGCTAAATAGCATCAGCAGTTTCAAAGACGAATTTAGGCAAATTCTTGCACACAAAAAAAAATCAATGAACAGGTTCTAAAAACAATAGACAACAATGTACGCTCTAAGATTCCTAATCTAATGACTCATGCATGTTGGGTTGTATGAGGAAAAAAGGAGGACAAAATGCAGCCAGGCTCATATGCTCCCTCTAAATATCATTCTGCAGCTGATATTGGAGACAAAAATACCAAGATATTGGCTAGGTGAATTACTAGTCAGACCTTGTAGGTTATTCTTACTTCCATCTCTACTATTCGTGCTTCTTTCCCCACTTAATTGCATTCTGGTTGTTCTTTCACAGTTTGTAGAGCTTATTTCATAAATTGAATTCTTGCAGTCTTCTCTTTCACAGTCTTCCAAGTTCCATTATAAGCAGTATCTTGAATAAATGAGCAAAGATGCTGCAAATATTTTATTCTATACACAGCTTCTTTCTTTGCCACTAAGTGAAAGTTGCTGATTATTTTTCACCTTTTTCACTAAAAATTTCTATTGTTTTATACTCATTAATTGGAAATCTGCCATACCGAAGGAGAAGCTACTTACTATTTATATAAGCATACTAAGCAACTTGTATTTCAAAATTAAGGCGTTGGTTCCAAACCAATCAAAGGAAGCTCACAAATGTATGGTTTAAGCAGCAATCGTGTTTCAGCCAGGCGTCGCTGTACAGCAGCCACAAAGCACCATAAATGCCAAGATGAGGCAGGTGGATCTTACCTAGCAAAATGCACTAGAACCGAACAGTACAGCAGCAGAACTATGTGTAATTAAGGTGATTGAATTTCATGGCTATGCTTGTCTTACTGTCCTTCTCATTTTCAGGTACTTGAAGATCCAGTTTATGATTGCGTCGTAAGACAATTAAAACACCATCAGAACACCCAACAGGATAAGTTTATTCAATGCTTGAATAAAGTAGTTAAGAATTTTCCACCTCTTGCTGACAGGTATATTGTGATTTACATGGTATGTTCATTGTAGATTTAGAGGAATAATAGAAAATAACTTGCTTTTCTTTGTGGGCTTCTGGTTATGTTAAGGTTTGTGAACGCAGTATTATTTTTGATACCCAAACTTCATGGTGTGATGAAAACCTACTGTCTAGAAGTAATAATGTACCGGGCGGAAGAAGTACCTGATCTCCACTTGCAGTTAAAGAGTAAAGACTTTATCCAGATCATGAGTCATAGGTGAGTGGTCATGTGATTACAAATGTGGATGCACAGTCTAAATTTCTTGATAACATTTTCTGTGCTTGCCACAATATTTTTACATTCAAAAGCATTTATAATTCATTTTCACTTTTTGGTCACGGCTCTCCTAATTTGAGCTAATGGAATCTGGGAGTTAAGTATTAAGATGGTTAGCTCACTGTGAAAAACAAACAAAAAACCCTTAAATAGGGTTAAGGTGAAACACCACTGGGATGTGAATGTCTGTAGTATGTATTAGTTTAGTTATATTCTTTCTTTTAGGTTGAACTCAGAAGTATTTACCTAAAGCCCTTTATGCAAAAACAAACATTGTTGCTAAGACCTTAAACAGAACCAGAGGATCAGTATGTAGCAGTGAAGAGAAAAGCAATGTAACTATTCTTTTTTTCCCTCTCTCTTTAGAGATGATGAAAGGCAAAGGGTTTGTTTGGATATAGTGTACAAGATGCTGTCTATTTTAAAACCACTCGAACTTAAAGAACTTCTTCCTGGAGTGACAGGGTTCATTTCTCACCCTTCTGTAATATGTCGACAGCGCATGTATGATATTCTGATGTGGATTTACGATAATTACAGGTGTGTATTCACTGCAGATACTGTCTTTCAGCGGTTTGTCACAGGCAGAGTGAAAGTGCTTGTAACACTGTCTTCCAACTTCACGTCCCTTGGTGTAGGATTTTCCAGTTCTCAGAAGGGTAGAACCTGTGGTTTGCCTGAGTAACTCTGGCCTTTGGTGGCAGTTTTATCACTTCCACTAAGAGACAAATACTTAGACCTGAACTTTAGCCCAGAACTAGGATGTTGCATCACCACAGCATGATGGCATAAGAGGTCTTAGCTCTCATGTTCCCATTTTTTCTCGTTGTCAGAATTTGTAACTAGTAAGAATTGTACACTAGAGAAATTTGCTAGTAAGTAGAAGGTGTGTTAAGGCACTTTGGCATGAACTGGATTCCTTCAACCTGATAGTATAAAGATGTTCTTTCTGTTTGACCCGTTAGAGTAGGGAACAGGCATGTACTCAGTTTGACAAGCAGGTTGCTGTTGAATCATCTAAGTTACTTGGGTTCTATTATGTGCTTTTTCTGAAGGTAACTATTTGAGTGGATAATTATTGTGAAGACAAAGTACAGGCAATTTTTACTCCAGTGTCACTTGGGAAAAGCTAATTCTCTGCCTTTTTCTCAGTTTTAACCTTCCAAAATCAGAATTACTTCTATTTGGCCTTTGTAATAAATACCTAACATGTATTTCTTAGTTTTCTGCTTTTTCTTTTTTAAGTAGTGGAGAGACATGAATTTTTGGCCATGAAGACCTCACATTATGAAAAAAAAATGTAGTGTTGTCATGCCAATTTGAGATTTTTATGAGAAGGGCATGTTCCTCCTTTCCTCCCACCATCCTCATCCTCTTATTTTACTACGTCTGTTAACTTCTCTCAAACAATCCATTTTTCTCCTACCATCAGTGATCCAGAAAGCCAAGCAGATGATGACTCTCAGGAAATACTCAAACTGACAAAAGAAATGCTTCTTCAAGGACTAATTGATGAGAATGCTGAACTGCAGTGAGTAAATAGTGTTGTGATGACTGACTGAAGTAACAAATCCCTAAATTGCTTGCTCTTTGTTTATAACAGAAGAGTTGATCCTTAAAGGTTTTTTTTAAAGTATTTTAATATAAAGGAGTAATAGTGAGATAACATTATTTTTCTTCCAATAAGTTAATTTATAAACTTGTGTCCCATAGTGATATACCAAGTTTAAGTGAAGCACAGAGCTTTTGAGCAAACTTCTAAGCCGTGGAGAAGTTGTTTCAGTATGTTAGACCTAATTCTGCTTTAATATTCTAGAGTTTTTGAACAAGAAGACCCTCACTATACACAAACAAACAAAAATAGATTAAATGTTGGAGCATGGTGGATTTTTAAAAATTTTTTGGTGAAGCAAAAGGTAGTATAGGAGATCTCTGTGCTTATCCACCCGTAGCACTTTTCAAGAGGAAAAGAATCCAATAGAAATAATTTTTTCAGAGTATAAACTTTTAATATCAGTCAAATGGCATAGAGCATGACAGATGAATCAGGAATTTGGTGTAATTCAATGGAAGGTCTGTGACATGAAAGGGTTACTTAAAGACTCTATAGTCTTATTGTGGTCTTTCTTTTTTTAACTTGACTTTTTTAATAATGTTGCATTTTCAGTTTGCAGATAACCAAGAATAACTTTATTCCTTGCCTTTACAGATTAATTGTTAGGAATTTTTGGAGTGATGAGACAAGATTACCCACAAATATTCTTGATCGCATGCTGTCATTGTTAAATTCTTTATATTCCACCAAGATTGAAACACAGTACTTGAGTCTAATCACAAATTTTCTGCTTGAAATGACTAGCAAGAGCCCGGATTATTCCAGAAAAATATTTGAACATCCACTGTCTGAATGCAAATTTCAGGTGAATTGTAATGTGTTATCCTGTGTGCAGCCATGTGACAAATTCTGTTCCTTAATGTAGTTACCACTTGAACAAGAACAGCGTAATGAAGGAGATTTTTTGAAAGTCCTTTTTGTGTTCCATAGTTAACAGCTGCAACAATCATGGGTTACACACTGTATCAGAAGTTTGATTTTGAGGGGGGCAATTATTTTGCTTTCTTTTTAAAAAAAAAAAAAAGATTTAATTAAAGTAATTATATATACCAAGTAAAGCTGACGTGTAGAGTACCTAAAGAAGAGGATGGTGGAGAGAAGCACCATAAGCTGGAGAAATTTGTGAGGAAACGGGAGTACTGGTACAAGAGCTGTAAATCAGTCCTCAGGTGACCTGACCAGTCCAAATTAGTGAGCTTTTTTTGCTGAGCTATGGAGAACTTCTATGTGTTTGGTGGTGTTTGGTTTTTTTAATAGTCAAATTCTGTTTCTGTACCTGAGATGATGCTTTAAATTCTGTACTTTAATTTCTGCTATCCTGTCTGAAGGAAGGAAGGCAAAAAGCCTCCATTCTTACTGTTCTTATTAAAATCTTTTTGTGTTCATAGGACTTTGTAATTGATTCCAGCTGGCGTTATCAAAGTACTGTGCTCACACCTATGTTTGTGGAGACTCAGGCTTCCCAGAGTATCCACAGGAATTTATCACAACAAAGATCCCTTTCTGCTTCTGGGTCACTTGGTGGTCGAGTGAGGGCTACCCAACGGCAATATGAATTTACACCTACCCAGCATGTTGGTAAGTCCAGACCAGTGTCTTCAGAAATTTTCTTGTTTGCTATAGCAATGATTGCATTCTCTTCATTCCTGTTGCATGTGAATTTTTAATTTAAAAGTGTAAATGCATTAAATATTTTGTTTTCAAGGGCTTTTTAATTTTTTTTGCATAATGAGAAAAAACATCCAGTTGCATTTTTATTAGTCTCATATATATTTTATGTTCTGCCTAATGTAAAAGAAGTTTGTTTCTTACCTAGCAGCTCAAAACCTGTTCTGCCCATAAACACTGAAAATTATATTTTTGGTGGAGGAAAATGACCTGCTTCCTAGATGTTTTCAGTTGATTTATATGTGGATACATTACAGCTTTTGTATCATTTCTTTTACAGGTGGTAGTTCTTTTAATTGGCTGACTGGAAGTAGCATTGACACATTGGCAGAGTATACAGTTCCTTCATCCTCAGAATCCTTCTCTTCATCCATGCTGTTGGTTAACAAACGGAGTGAAAAATTTAAACATGCAACCTTTAAACCAGTGGGGCCGGATTTTGGGAAAAAAAGGTTGGGTTTGCCTGGAGATGAGGTGGACAGCAAAACTAAAGGTCTGTAAGCCTTATAATGCAACTTCTATATAAACACTACATTTTTATAGACCGTCTTTGTCAGTTATTTGGCTGGCAGTCCGTTATCTTTGAGACATTGTAATTAAGGTTCAGCTTGAGAGATTTTGTCTCCAGGAGTGTGTGGTAATACATAACGTGTGGCAAAAAGCTGGAATTGTGCTAGGAATTACAAAACTATATGTTACTAGACAAAAGAACTGACTGGATAAGAAACCAGCCAGTGTGATCTTTGCATTCCTACCTCTCCCTAAGATGATGGTAGCATGAATGTCAGACAGTTCTGTCCCTTCTATTTTAAATTTAACTGCTTATCTGTTTAAAGAAAAGGCCTCTTTAAACATATTTTTTTTTCAAAATCATTTCAGCTGTGTGGACATGGTCTACTACATACTGCAATATGTTGTTAGAATTACCTGCTATTTTCTGAGAATGCTCCTTCATCCACCCAGTACTGAAAAATATCAGTACTGTTCTGGAATGACTTAAGCTCCTTCTCCCCATTTCCTCCCCATTCATCCTTGCCTACCTTGTCATTAAAATTTTGAGTGGAAGGTTGGGAATAGAAGTTCAGGCAGAGAGGTATAAAGATTGACCTTTTGAATACCTGAAAGGTGTTTCAGGGCAGTTTTGAATGAACCATGCTGAACTGCAGAAACAGAGAGGTCAGTCTACCTTTCAGTCAGTCCCTGGTCTTCTACCAGGAAAATACCAATTATAGTGGTATGGTTTTGTTTGCTCACTCTTCTTTCCCAGGAAATGGACTGAAGTGAACAGTCTGTGAAGTGGCCTTTCTCCATGACTGTCCTGAGCAGGAGTTGATCCAGTGACAGTTCTGTAATAGTAACTTTAAAAATATAGTACTATATTATTATTACACAATCTTTGAATATATTTAGCACCTCTTTTATGTAGGGAGCTATATACTTTATGGAATATGCTGCAAATGCCATACTTGCCTTTGAGAGCTTGAAATAAATCTGTCATGCGGGGCAAATTTGTTCATTAATATTAGTGCTTTTCCCAATACAGTAGTTTGACCATTATACCTCATTGATGTGCTTGAAGTATTTATATAAATGTTTATTGCCTCTTTTTCTAAGAACAACCTAATTTGTTTTAATTTGCCATCTTGTTGAAAGGCCTTTGCATTGAGTTGTTGGATATGAAACCTAGAAGACTAGCTGGTAAGCTAGTAAATGCAAAGATGATGTTTGTTATTATATGATGCTCTTGCCTTAAATCTGAAGTTTGCTTCAGAAAGGAAAAGCTGTGGACATGATCGTGTGTTCCCTAGGTATAGAAGAACGAGCAGAAATTCTAAGACTGCGGAGACGTTTCTTGAAGGACCAAGAGAAGCTCAGTCTGATTTATGCTAGAAAAGGTGTGGCCGAACAGAAAAGAGAAAAGGTTTGTCATTCCAAATAACCCTTAAGTCCCAGTGCCATTTGCAGTCTTGTACTTCATCTCTAGAAGTAACTTTGTGAAGAAAGGGTAGGTGTAAGATACTGGTTGCTACTTTAAGAGCTTTAGAAGGTTTTCTTTGGAAATCATGCTATTTAAGTGCTTAAAGCTAAATGATGTTACCTGGCATGAGTGAGAAAAGAGCTGGATGATTAACACTTCCCGTTTACCCCTTTAATGTGTATGAAGTGATTTTATGTGATGGAAGTCCCTAACAGCTATGGGAAGCTCTTTATGATTGTCATACTTGAAACTAGGAGCCTTGAAGCTACAGTACTCTGCAGAAGTAGTTGGAGAACATTATCCAATGTCTGAAGGTGAACTCAAAAATGTGATACAGCTGGTGGACTAACCAGAACTGTTGAGTACTTTTAACCTGAAGGAATGTCAGTAATAATCATTTGCTGAGTGTTTATCAAGGCCAGAAACTTATTACTATGTGGGTTTCCTGGTTGTGTTATGTACTTACAATAAGTTTAAGTATTTTTAATCTCTGTAACAGTTTTTCAGAGGTTCATGTTACTAAAAATAACATACATTATTGTCCAAAAATGATAGCAGTTAGACCAAGAGCAAAGGAACCCAGGATTGAGAGCTACCTGTTTGAGACGCTCTTATAATTCTTTGCAGCTGCAGACAACTGTGTAAACAGAACTTATGTCTGGAAGAACCACACAAATACCTATTTTAGCCAATTTATATTTACTTGCAGGCTAAAGCTACCATTTCCTCCCACCCTGCAAGAGAGAACCTGTAAATGCTTTCTGTATGACAGTCCAAATACAGCCAACAAAACCCCCTGTGATACTCCACAATAAAAGACCAGAAGAGACTATGAATGCTGTCAGGACCCCTTAAACTTTTCAAGAGATTTGTTGCACGTAAACACACGTGGAACTCGATGACTTGCATTAATACTATACCTGATGGGGCAAATCAGGAAAAGTTAGGTCCTGAGCAAGAAAGTATTTGGAAATAGCTTTAGCAAAGTCCTAATTTCTACCAGCATATTTCTCTTGAAACTTTTTTGAAAATCATTCCTTTGAAGTTGTGTAGAAGAAAAATGGGCTCAAAGAGCAAAATGACAAAGGGTTTACGGAAGAGAAAAAAAATCTTCAAGCTTTCTTCTGTTTCCCTCTTCCATTCTACCAACGTATATTCAGCCATTGTCTGCTGGTTTAAATGGTAATGGCAGTAGTTAAAATCGCAGCCTCTAAACTTACTGCTGATTTCCTTACAGCAAATCAGTGCTATGAAAAGGAAGAAAGGCAGTGGAAGAGATAGGTTTTTGTCTATATGTGGTAGTAGCTCTTGTTCAGTCTAAATTTATTCCTTTAAGCCTCAGCAAAAGGCAGGGCAGCTATTTAACAACTGCAGTTTACAACACTTTTATTATGTTTTGGTTTAAGTTTTACTAGGAATCAGTTCTGCCAGGCTCATCCTTCCTTCACCTCCCCATCCCACTGTGTGAAATAAACCACTAGCTTTAGGAATCTCATTTTACATTGCATCCAGGCTGAGAACCAGCATATTATGGGCTACTGGGGTTCAGCTGGCAGACAGTAACTTATCAAACCATAGCAGCTCACTAGCTGTCAGTCATAATCATTCTCTTTAAAAGTGGCTTAAATACTGCCTGTATGGAAGCAGGAACTACAAGGCATTACTATTAAAAGTTAATGGCTGAAGTAAGTCTATGAACCAGACTTCAGAGTTTTTAATTGACTAAAATAATTTTGGGTTTAACCATAATACAGAAAATGTATTTGTTTAATAATTATGGCAAAAGTTTATAAAACCCTTGAGAAATGCTCTTGCTTATTTTGTCTTATCTGGATACAGCTTTTTCTAAGTAATATGATTTTATTTTTTTTTTTAACATGAACAATGCATTTCAGGAGATGAAATCTGAGCTGAAGATGAAGCATGATGCCCAGGTTACTTTGTACAGAAGTTACCGAGTAGGAGACCTTCCTGACATCCAGATTGAATACTACAGTCTCATTGCCCCTTTACAAGGCCTTGCCCAGGTCTGTCTGCTTTTCAAAGGTCTTTTATGAAGTTTTCTGTTCTTGTAGGAAAGATGACGTGTAGCTGGGCAACTGCTTTCAGAACTGATTTTTTTGTTTTGTAGTCAGCTGCTGTGATATGCATTTAAAGAGCCTGTTTTGAACGAGTGTTTTTCCTACCCCTGGGCTGGTGCAGTGATAAGACAAGATGCCTTGTAACTTGCCTCACCTGAGCAGTTGAGTTGAACTCTGAGGACCTGAGACATCAGCTGTTGTCCATTGTCTTTGGGTTCCTCTGCTTGAGAAACAGATGGTGGTGGTCTTTACAGACATTATTGCAAAGGATATCCACTGTACAGCAACAAAACAGCCATTTTTATTCTTTTATATGGCATAGGGGAATTCTGAAAATACAAATGAAGTTATTGTGGCTAAGACTGGACTTGGACTACTCAGTAAAGTTGAACCAATATTCCTTTTCCTACCTGAGAGCAATAGAAACTATAGGCTGAGCCTATCCCATTTTACACTGTTTGGGAAGTCAGAGTGTTCCTGATGATCTTTGTATTTAAATTCTTTTGATGGTCCCTTATCTCTGTGTAAAAGGAGGAAGTAGCACACTTATGAGTTATCTGAATAGCATTAGATCAAGAGTTAGATGAAACTTTAGTCCCATAACAGACCAGGATGCATAGGATTATGTTACACACACAAATGTGTTTCTGGGTTGAAGAAAAGCCTTGAAATCTCAGATGGAACAGTCTGTCTGTACAGACAGTCTGTGTCTCTGTGTTAGCTGCCTCAACATTAGGTCCAGGTCTCCTCACACATTGATGTCTTCTGTTTTTTCTTGAAACCCTCTTCACTGACAGTGATTTCTGTAAGATGATATTGGGTGTCTGGTTCCTGTAGTAGGAATTGTGAATATGTGAAAATTGTAAATTCCATCTTCTCCACCAACACTGGCCTGAAACCTACATTGTCTTGGAGGTTTTTTATGTAGAAGAATTAAGGTGGGGTTTGAATGGGTAGTACAGTAATTCCTGGCATAGGTATGATGCAAGCCAGACTAATTATTCCACTCCCAAAGAGTGTCCACATAGGGATTAGGTACAGGGTGGGTTGTATCTCTTAATTTTATTCATTAGTTTGTGTCACAGTAAAATTCAGTGGCTTTATTGCTTTTGTTGTAATTTACAGAAAGATCCAACGTTTGCCAAGCAGCTTTTCAGCAGTTTGTTTGGTGGAATTTTTCATGAGGTAGAAAAGTCTAAAACTCCTTCTGAGAAAAAAGCCATCAGCCAGAAGCTGCTGAACAACTTTAATAATTTCCTGAATATGAGCCTGTCTTACTTTCCACCATTCATTGCGTGCATCCAGGTAAACCCTGCTATGTGTCATGAAAGTAACTGAATATAATGTCTTTGTTTGAATGTGTGATAAATCCAGTGGTAGTGAAGGTTAAATACTGTTACTAGAATTTACACAGAGATGGAAAAAGGGTTTTTAACCAAATGGATATTTCAAGTGACTCTTGTTAAGGTGAACAAAGTAATTCATGCCTCTGAACTGATTTTTGAAGGTTTCTACAGTTTCTGATCTGTGGAGTTTGAGTCATCTTTTAATGTTTTAATTGCATCAGTAACAAGAAGAGACTTGATTTTAAATGAAAGCCACAGAAACAATTGAAAGGGTTACATGGGTGTCCTGTGCTTATCTTCCTGTTTCTGGGAAGTGCTTACTGAGGAATACTTTGATGTCTTGAGGATATCAGTAGCTGTCAGACTGTTTGTTGTTAGCCTCTCTTATTTATTTTTTCAAATTAGTCCCCTGAAGCAATTGTCTGGGGTTTTTCAGTAATGAGGGAAGGACTCACTCCCACCAAAGGGTGAGTGTGTGCACTACAGCTGTTTCACTGGAAAGGAAACACAAGCCTTTCTGCTATGAGAGTATACTGACCTGGAATAGATTGTGAACTTCATCTTTTAACCTGATTTTCAGGGACACAAAAAAAACTTGTCCAAGTACCTGTTACATGCTTATTGTCAGTGTATTTAATGTTTCTTGTCGATTGTGTTGATCTTAATATTGCATCTGATTTGTGGGTCTCCAAAATATTTTTTTTTTTGAGTAGCGAATAATGGCTGCTTCTTTCTCTTACAGAAATTTAAATACGCTGTGACAGTAGATGTCATTCGTAATACAGATAAATATCTAGTTTGGACTAGCTTTTTAAACAGTGACAAACTTTGGTTCTTAATACTTGTATTTACACATCTGAAAAAACGTAATTTCTTGTTTACTTTTTTCTGTGCAGCTGCATAAAAGGTCAAATGCTATGGGGATTTTTCTGGGCTGTCTTGGTATTTTTTGAGCCAGCATCTCACAATAGCTATCTGTTAATATTCCCTCTTGACACTGCATTTGTTGGTTCTCTGTCTTGATATTTTCTTTGTGTCGAATTTTGCTGTCTGTTAGACCCTATTAATAACACTGTTGTGTTAGGCTTCTTTTTTTCTCAATAAATGTAAATGAAAACTGAAAAAATAGGTAAGTTAAAATTAGTCTTGATGAGATACTGTTACAATGCTGTCCCCATTCAATAACAAAACAGCAGCAGTACAAAGGCAAGCCTCAGCCTGTGTATTTGAGCATCCTGCATAACAGTGAGAGGAAGTCTTTTCCTGAACAGGGAATAGAGTTCATATTGATCACGAGAGAGAGCTCAGAGAGAGGGTGAGCAAGAGCACACAGTGCCAAGCCTGTCATTTGGCTCACAAAGGCTGTCCTAGTGGCTTGGCCATTTGGAAATACAGCTTCTGGTTCCTGTGTACCAACAGTATAATAAATACTGGCTTGTTTCAGAAAGGCTTCCTGCTTCACTGCTGTCTCCTTCTCATTGTTTGGCTTTTTAGCCTTCTACAGGTTCAAGTCATATCAGGAGAGTAACTTGGTGATAAAAGGAGCTGGGTTTGTCTACAGGTATAATCTTAAACTTGACTGTGAGGCTCTGGGATTGACTTTCAAGACAGATTAAAAACCAGCTGAATACTAAGAAAAACATTAACTGCACAACAAAAGTTTACATAGACTCCATGGAGATACCTGGCCTGTGAGGCCTGTAAGCCATCCATCCTAATCTTGGAACATGTGGTGCAAGTAAAGACAACACACATTGCATACGGAATAAGGAACATTCCTGCTGCTTTCAGAAAATAACTGATCGAATAGTCACCAAAATGCACTAAATAAAAAGATACCTTATTTGATGTGGGACAATGTCTGTAAATTGTGAGTTTGGGAGGATATTCATTCTCTGGACATACAGTTATATTTGCACAGTTCTTACACTTTTTCCTAGGCATCTCAGAGAAAGGGATTTTGGTCTTACCTTAGCAAAGCTATTCTTAAGTTTTTTAGATTGTACAGTTGGCCCTGTGTTCCTCATGTAACTCCTAAAAGTTGGCAGTTAAGAAATGTGTGCCTGTACATAAGGAGTGTCTGGGGCACAAGTGCAGCTTTGATAGAAACTACTAATTGAAATTGCCTGAGTAGCAGGTGAAGCATATGCTGACCCCTCCTTGGATCCACCTGGTCTGTAAGTCAGGAGGCTACAAGAAGCTGTTCTTTCTCTCTTTTTTTTTTTTTTTTTTTTTATTGAGTACAAGTTAATTGGTGTGAGAGTCTCAATTGTATAAATTGTGTAATGAGTTTGCTTATGCCACATCCCTATTCTGCAGTTTTTATGGTGGTGGTTGTTTATCAAAGAAGTGTAGCTTGGTTGTTTTCAGTCTCCAGTTGCAACTTTCAAATAGCAATTTTTTTTCATTTAGTATCCTTGAACATACTGTGTTGCAAGAATCAAACTTTAGGGCAAAAATTAAAACTCGGTGCTGTTTCTTGTCATGAAAGTTCTATTACCCCTCTTCCATGTTGTAGATATTTTTTATTCCTGTTTGGTTAAGATATTATTGCAACTTTCCTTTAGGTTCTTAAGTGAAAAAAACCCCAACAACAACCAAAACCCAAAAAATAACCCTGACTGTAATAAGCTTCTCTGCTACTTTCTTGATATATTTACCTGTATTTGGGATAATGATTTAAGTATTTCAAAAAAACCCTTCAGCTAAACAAGAATGTTTATCCATGAAAAAGATGTTATTCTGTAGTTGAACTAATGTTAAATACAATAAAGACCTGCTAGAAATACCGTCTTGTTTTTAAATCAGTCAGGACTAGATAAGTATGGTACTAAATGAGTCTAATAGGAAGCTGTGGTGTGCTAAAACTGGGTAAGTGTATGGATTCTCCAGCTCAGAGAAGACATCATGGTTAATTGTACCTTTGGCTTGTGGCAGGGATGCACCACTCAATAGGTTAGGTGAAATGCAGCTGTTTTGTAGCAGGTACCATGCTGCGAAGAAATGGAAAGGAAGATTGAGGCTGTGATTGTGTCCATCTACCTGTCCCCCACTTCCTGTGTCTTTCTGTCGAGAGAGTTGTCCTGTGCCCTGAAGACAGATAAAGTAGAGGGTTTATTCTCTACTGTCCTCTGTCTGAAGAGCAACAGCACAGAGGAGAAAATTTGAGTTTTCCCAGAGATGGGAACTTCTGGTGGTTTAACAGCTTATTTCCAAAGCTTGCACTGTAAGAAAAAGGATGCCAAGTAGGTGATCTGTAAAAGGTAACTATCGGTATTGTTTGGGCCAAGTAGACACCTGTTGTTTTCTTTTACTTTATAAAAGGAAATGAGTTACCAGCACAGAGAGCTACTAGAACTGGATTCAGCTAATGTGAGCACGAGCTGCCTTGCAAGTTTACAGCAGCCAGTGGGCATCCTTCTTCTGGAGCAAGCCCTGATGGCTCTGTCCCCTCCGGAGGAGCCCCCGGCCAAGCGTATGCGTGGGAGGACAGAGCTTCCCCCAGACATGATCAGATGGATTGAACTTGCTAAGTAAATTCTTATTTGAGACTTATTTACTCCCTTTTAGATTTGGATTGTGAAGAACTCTGCCTTTATGACTTAAGATATTTCTTTTTTTCAGTCTTTCCCTCATTTAGAATTAGATGTGCTTTTAATTTCTTGTCAGTTAATTACTATCTTTCAATTAGAGCAGTTAGACTTAACAGCTGTGCACCCTGATGATACTGTCAGACTGCTGAAAAAGATCTTGTTCATAGTTTTTCAACTGCAGGAGTTTCCACAGTTCAGGTATTACCCTATAAGATGAAGTCTATCCAGTTAAATATATATTTATAATCTTATATAACAAATACCAAAAAATTTTTTGCTATTAAAAGCCAGTAGTATTATTCCTTATTGAATTGAAATAGCTTATGTTTGCATTGATATACCTCTGTTCAACTAATTAAAAGATTTCCCTTTTCAATTTTACTAGGCTCTACCGATCTCTTGGGGATTATGATGTCCTTCGTGGCATTTTCAGTGGTAAGATTGGGACTAAGGAAATTACACAGAAGGCATTGTTGGCAGAAGCAAGGAGTGATTACGCTGAAGCAGCTAAATATTATGATGAGGTAAAATGACAGCAAGATTTTTTTTTGTTTGTTTCATAAATCTCTCATGACTTAAAAGTAACAAGTCAAAATGAAACATTTTGAGAAGCAGCATGTTGTTTAAAATGCCCTTGTGTTTTCTTTGATTGATAGTTCAGTCCTTAAAGACACGAGAGCAGATGAGCAGTCACAACAGAGCAGAAAGTGTGAAACTTAGTTTATTGTTTGTTACAAAGTTTCACATGTGCAGTCACCTAGGCAGACAAGTAAAATGCCATGGGCACGCTACCACCCAAGAGAGAAAACTGCATGTGTTCATGCCAAAGAAAATCTGAGTTATAGTGGGTAAAAATGAAGAAGGATCTCTTTAACCTTCTTTTAAAGTCTTTGCTCTTTGAAAATGCAGGTTTACTAAAGATGGCTACCTGAAATGAATTTATATATAAATACTGACAAGCTTGAATTTTCTGCATTTAATGGTACCTTTGGTAAATGGATAGGTATTTTTGAGACCATAAATTATTGTTAGGTTCCTGGTGACTTAGAATTGAAACTAGTGTCAGATTCCAGCTGAGCACCTTCCTCCACCTCAAATTCATTCCCTAGGCACTCTCTCAAGAAGACTGGCAAGATGGAGAGCCAACAGAAGCAGAGAAGGATTTCTGGGAACTTGCATCTCTGGAATGCTATGACCACCTCACGGAGTGGAAGTCTCTGGAGTATTGTGCTACTGTTAATATCGATAGTGGAAAACCTCCAGACCTAAGCAAAACATGGAATGATCCATTTTATCAGGTGTTTAGAAATCACTTCCTTGATACTGCACTGTTTCATCTCTGTAGGGATGTCCTACAGTAATGCGATTGTGGGTAGAAATAAATTGCATTATTTAGGTTAGTTTTATTATGAAAGCTAGCAGAGAGTCTGATACATCAAATAATTGAAGCAATTACTTCTGCTGTTTTTACAATGTTTAATTTTTAGCTTGAGTCTATGACTGATTATATAAGGACCAGCTTTATTGTCATCATCTTCTTGAAGTGTTTTTGTTGCTTTTATTGCTTTTATTTGTTTCATGTTTTAAGAGTTACCAAACTACTGGTTTTGAAACTGGTAGAATTTGCTAACAGCTTCTTGACCCTATCAGAAAAGACTGCTGTGATTTGTTACAAAATTGGAATTTGTCTAAAGGGAAAAACGTATAAGAAAACCATTAACTATTTTTATATTTATTGGATCTGCCACTGATAACAAAAAAAAAATCATGTAATATGCCATTTCTAGAAATAAAGAGTGTATTTTCACCTTGTAGGAAACATATCTGCCCTACATAATACGCAGTAAGTTGAAGTTACTGCTCAGTGGGGAAAATGACCAGACTTTGCTAACTTTTATTGATGAGGCAATGAAGACAGAACAGAAGAAAGCCATTATAGAAATGCATTACAGCCAAGAGCTTAGTCTCCTTTACATCCTGCAAGATGATTTTGACAGAGCCAAATACTACATTAGCAATGGCATGCAGATTTTCATGCAGGTAACAATCTCTGCTATCTCTGATAATAATTTTTCTGTATAACTCATGGAACAATAAAACTGTTGCTGCTGTTACTCGAGAGAAATACTTGCCCAAATACAATGAAGTTTAGGTACTTTCCAATCATATGACAAAACTTCCTTTGAATTCAGTGCTTGCAGTGATGAGATGTGAGCCAGCCAGCAGAGTGCATCCTCCCATTTTAATCTGGTCTATTTTGCTGATTTTATGTATTAGAAATTTTTCAGGGTAATAGTGCAGATTAATAGAAAGTTTTTTTCATTCATCTTTTCAGAAGCCTCTTGTCCCTGGAATAAACTTGAAAAGAGAGTATTACATTGAGAGGTTACAAGTTCCATCTGTTACCAAGCATTGATTAGACTGTAGGGCTATCCTAAAACTTAGGGCAAAAATTGCAGCTAGAATATGCCTCTATGCTTGTCCAAAGCAGAGCTGCTCTCAGATTACAGGCTATTGAATTACTTGTAAAAGGTTGGGTTGTAGAGCACAATATATAGCAGCATCAGATATAAATAGTTTGTGGAGCACTGACTAGAACCATGTTGTAAATTCTGTATATGAAATCTTCCACTGTCTCCCTTTATTTTCAGAGCTATTCCAGTATTGATACTTTGTTATATCAAAGTCGAATGACCAAACTGCAGTCTGTACAAGCTTTGACAGAAATACAGGATTTCATCAATTTTATGACCAAGAGAAGTAAAGATTTTTTTTTTTGCTTTTCTTAAGCAATTTTCCTTTCATTGTGTTAAATAATCATGGTTTCCTGACTTTGAATTTCTGTTTCCACACTTAGAGGACTGAACTCTTGTTTGAAGGAGTATAGTTCTGGAATTACTACTTACTGTCTTCTTGACAGTAAGAACTACTGCAGTTGTATAAGATAGGCCTGACGGTAATTCTGTGTTCTATTGCAAAGTTTTATTAGCCTAGCTATTGTGTTGAGTTAAATATGTCTTTTAAAAGTGTAAGTAATAATTTTAAACTAAGATTTTTTTGGGGCCACTTTGGTAGCAAATAGTGGTTAGCAGAGATAAAAGATGGGTGGGGTATATAATTTATAGCTACTGAGGTAGGTGTGAAATACAAATTCATGTTGCATAAACTGAATTATATATTAAATTTAGTTAAAAGTTCCACTATATTACAGCATATTCCTCTATGGAAAGGTACCTACCCAGCAGTGATTCCCAGTGACAGTTGACACTGATGTCCTTATTGAATCTCTTGTGCTTCAGCAATAAACAAAAGCAATATGATCACCAAGCAGTGTATTTAATGCAAGCCCAGAAATGCAAGTGGGTTGTTTTATTGCAGTTTTCTGCTTTGAATGTTGGACTGTTTGGATTAGGCCTTTTTCATGCTGTTTGGATTTAGATGCATTTAAAGTATTCTTAATTATTTCTAGGTAACTTAGCTTCACAGGCTTCCCTTAAGAGACTTCTCAGAACTTGGACAAGCAGATATCCAGATGCTAAAATAGATCCTATGAACATCTGGGATGATATCATTACAAATCGGTAAAATTACATTCTTGGGTTAGTTTTAGTTCTGTCTGCCTGTTGAGTTCCGAGAGGTGCTTTTTCTGATGCTGCTTGTTTTCAGATGAGGGGGTTGTTGATCTAGTGTATTTTTAACCATTGTAATAGCCTTATCGGTATAACTGGTTTTTGTGTGACTAACTTGTGGTGAGAAGCAAAAGGAGGTTGAGAAATGGACAGGGAATAAACCATATTTTGATAGGGAAACATAACTGTTAGTTTAGGCATTTTCTTGCATCACTGACTACATGCACTGTGCAAGCTAGCCCACTTCAGCAGCCCTTAAACACATCCACTTGTAATTGAGTAGATTAGCTCCATTTAGCTCAATGAAACACCACCCAAAATGCCAGTCAGTTATAAATAAAAATACTTACCTACTTTGTAGGCAGTTAGGGAGTGTACAAAAGAAGTCCACCCCTGTCACTATCAGTGCTTCATGCATTTATAGGAAAGTTAATGACCAGTGCTGTAATTAGAGACTTGTGTTGTGTGACTTGCTAGAAAGAACAAAGGCTCTCTGGAGACTCCTTCGGATTAGCTCCAAAGAAGCTGGATTACTTATTGAAATTTGAAAGATTTCTGTCCTCCCCATGGTATCTGTCTTCATCCTAATCCATTCCTCCAGTGCAAATCTAGATTTTTTTTTTCTTTTTTTTTTTTTTCTCCTTTCCTGGGGGACAACTTTAGCAGCTCTGCTGATACCCACTGTGCTCTGTAATTGATTTTATTATCTCTTAGTGTCAGGAAAGCATGGCTACAGAAGAGCTTGTTGCAGTTAAATATTAGGCAGAATACATGATATGTCTTACTCCTTTACAAAGTCTCAAAACATTTATGACTTGAAGGGTAGTCGGTGTCTTAATCACTTTCATGTTCTTTTAGAAAACCTCTATATCATCTTAAAATAGTGACAAAGGATGTGCCAAGTCCCACTCCAGATTATAGTGCTATCCTCTGCACTGAGTAACAGTCTGCATAATGAGAGATGCTATTAAATTAGATTGGACTAGTTGTAGAATGAAAAGGATTTAGCATTGATTCATGACAGTTCCCATTCAAAAGTTGAGTATGGTTGCTGGTCTCTTCTGCAACACAAATTTCAATGTTTACATGTGTTGGTGTGATACACATTTGAATTGCAGGTTGTCATAAAATACAGCCTGGCACTTACGCTATATAATTGGGACTCCTGTTTGTTTGCACTTTTGTCAAGTTGGAATGCAAGTGGCTTGGTGAACTTAGAGGTTGTAGCTATGATTTTAAAAGAACAACTAACAAAAATATCCCCCAGTCCCACTCTATTATGGACATTTTCTAATACTTAATCTCATCAATTCGATCGTAGAATGTTCTCAGGGTCAACCTGTCCCCAGTTACGACTTTCCAGACTGAGGACTATGTTTAGCCCTTGCTAAAGGTGATTGCTATAGCTTGCCGTTTTTTCTTAGCTTTGTTTACTGTCAGACAGATCAACACTTTTTAATGTTTATTCCCTTGGATGAATACTGGAGTGATTTGTACTCCTGTTGTCATTGTGCAGGTGTTTCTTTCTTGACAAACTGCAGGAGAAACTTCTCTGTGACCAGGCCAATGATAGTATGGAGGTGGATGAAGAATACAGTGCTGGTGACCAAATGGAAGTGGATCAACAGGGTGAAGACATTTACTCAATGATTAAAAGTTGCAAATTTAATATGAAAATGAAGATGATAGAAAGTGCCAGGAAACAGGTGACTGTACTGTCTGATAGCTTGCAATTTTGTGAGAAAATACATAGAAACTGCAGCTGGAAAAGCCTCTTGGGTGATCTTGGGCACCTTTTTGTCAGAGTAGACCTTGTCTCTTTTTGACCCTGCTGTCCAGGACATTTTGAACGTTCAAGAAAGTCAGTTCCACAGCAAAAGAAAACAAATGGATAATTGTAAATTACAAACTTGATGATAATTTGTCATTACTGGAAATGTGCCTTGAAGGCCCCTTTGATCCACAGATGGTTTCTGACAGTCTAAAGGGCAGATAAATAAAGTATCTGAAATGCTTCAGTCTTTAATGGAAGGGATGCTTACAACCAAACATTATGCTTTCTATTTATAATCTCTTCTGTTCAAGAAAACAAATCAAATTCAGATTGAATCAATATCATTTACTTCAATCAGCAGTGATGAAGCATTTTATGATTTTTTTTTTTATGGTTTTCATTAATATAAAGAACTAAGGCTAAGTGACTTAATTTTGTTTTGGATCTGGCTGTTAAAATGACTGAAACATAGCCTTTTTCGATGGGCCTTTGGTATTTCAGGCTTGAGACAAGACAAATAATATTTGAGTTGAGGTCTCCCTCATCTTCTGAGATGCTGCAGAAATCTGCAATCAGTGACAAGAGTTTATTTTAAGCAGTGTAATAACCAAATGTAACAGTGCTGTGTTGCTGTACGCTTTCTTAAAGGAGTAAATGAAAAATAAAATTTCCTTTAAATTACTCATATGAAACTTTTCATCGAAACACAACCATAAGTGATTTGCTTAATGGCATTATAAACCAAGTTACATTCACCATATGTGTTTATGCTGCAGAACAGTTAATGCCAAGTTAGTCACGCAGATAGAATTATTTTAATTTCCTCAGTTTGTCAACCTCTGTTCTCTTTTTCTTTTTAAATTTCTCCATTAGCACAAATTTGATTTTGAATGAGACCTGACAAGCAGTGACCCTCTCTTCATCTTTATTATAGCTTTACTTGTGTTGCCTAAATCTTCTCATCTTTGAATGTGGTTGCAGAAAAGTTTTATTTCCTCTTCAGATGTATGATCTGAAAATTCTGTCTTAATCTGAATACAGAACAGCTTCTCAGTTGCCAAGAAGCTTCTGAAAGACCTACGAAAAGAAGCCAAAACGAGGGAAGACTGGCTGGTGAGGTGGAATTATGCCTATTGCCGCTTTACGCATAGTTGCAGCCGGAACCAGAGTTGTCCTGAACGCATGCTCTCAGTGTTAAAAACCATCTGCCTGCTTGGTAACAGCCTTCTCTTTGCTTCACGTTGTGTGTTATACCAAATGGCTTTGTTGTCAAATTACCACCTTTTGTTTTTGAATTCCAACAGAATATACCAAATCTGACTATCTTAGCAAGAATATAATGGCCTTCCGAAACCAGAATCTTCTTATGGGTACTACGTACCACATTATGGCTAATGCTCTTAGTCAGGATCCAAGATGCCTTGAGCAAATCGAGGAGGAAAAGGCTGGAAAAATATCAGTACTATCAGGAGAAAGTGCTGAGAGTCCTGAAAAGGTAAATGAGAGGGGAAAAGCTTTTAGCTATTTCAGTATTGTAATCACTACTTCAGTAGGTAGCGGTGGGTATGGATAGATACAGACACTGTGAAACTCATCTTTTAGCAGTGATTTGTCTAGGAACACCAGCTAGGGGAAGAAGAAAAAAAAATACAGATGCTGTGTTGCTGTTTTGTTGGTTTTTGCTCTCCTAGAGTTCTGCACCACTGTAGCCTTTTTAATTGGGAGTGTTCTTGTGTTTCTCTGTTCCTGCATTTGTGTGGAGGGGAAAGACGTAGTCGTAGCACCTGCATGCACAGTGGCAAGACCAGACTTGGGAACATGATCCTTAAAGAATGCCTTTATTTCAGCTGGGCATTTCTGAGCTGCTTCATGCTGTCAGACTACTTTATTTCATAAAGAGATCTTTATAATACTGATAATGATACTGATACACTTACTTCATCTAAAGAATTTCAGTGATAGAGAGGAGAAGGGTTTTTTAGACAGAGCACATGTAGGCCATCTTTGCCTGTTTTGAGGAGGTGTACGTTTGAAGAATACAGTAACAGGCTGTGCAGCATCTGAAATTGTTTATGTTGTCAGTCATCCCAGATGCTGTGGCATTGACTTCTTGTCTGTCAAATCGGTTGATTAAGAATTTGAAGTATCACAGCTGACTGACTTCTATTAATTCCTAAAGCTACCATGAAGACCCTTAGATATGAACCATATTGGTATAAAACAGCAAAAAATTATTCTTAATTTGTGTTTTTATGGTTGTTAAAGAAAAGCAGATAAAGAAGAGATTCCTGCAAAAAAGATTTTAAATTTTCAGGTGTGTAGAAACTTGAGAAAAATCTTAAGCTTCATTTATGAGCTAATTATTAAGAGCATTCTTCTTAAGGAAATCTAAAAGTTGAACATACAAGCTGTTCTGTGTCAGATGAATCAGATTGGGATACCAGATATTTCTGTAAGAATAAGCAGTTTAGCCTTATTTTAGCTTAGTATTAAGCAGTACTCTGGCCCTAGTAGTTTGCCTGTACCTACCTGAAATTCAAACCATTTAATTTCAGTTTTTCAGTTGTTCCAACTTGTCTACAGCAATTTTGTCTATTGTTTAATAACTACAGTAGCTACAGTGTCTGAGGTTGGTAAGCTTGTTGGTAATATGAGAACATATGTACTTGATTTATAAACATTCAGTTGTAAAGGATCTTGTCGAGTTCTTCATTGCATGAGCTGCATTAGAAATGTATGATCAATACAACATAAATTCTAAGTATAGCTTTTATGTAGATGTTACAGATACGTCTTAATAGGGAAAAAATAGCATTTTTTATTATGTTTCTGTTAACTGTTTGCAAGAACTCTAGTAGCATTAACTTTTTTGCACTTATAAAAATTCCACCTAAGATGTCCAAAGGCTAGTATAAGTTAAGTGTGTCTTATATTTTTCCATTGAAAATTGTGGCAATTAAAATTCTGGAAATTACTGCTAGAAATAACGTCCCAAGTTTTATCCTTTGTATCAAATGTTCAAAACATCTAATACAGTTAAAGTTTTATCTACTCAAGACTTGCAACCAAGCTCCAGTTTCAGAAAGAGTTTTGTTGAATGATACTTGCTGACATGTCTTTTTTTTCTCTTATGGTTGAATTTCAGGTATTGGCAGGTCTGAACAAGAAGGCTTTTCAGTGTTTCAGCAGTGCCGCAAGGAAGTCCGAAGAGGAGGTGCAGTCCCACTCTATGGAACATGTAGATGTGATGGGAGTTATCGATGCCTATATGACTTTGGTTGGTTTCTGTGACCAGCATCTGCGTAGGGAAGAAGAAGGCTTGCTTGGTTAGTCAGGATTTCTCCTAAGCTGTAAGGCAGATTTATCTATGATACGTGAGCTTTTGTGATACCCAGATCTCCCTGAGCAGCACGGCTTGAATTTAAATGGAACAGTTTGTCCTCCTGTTCAACAGTATTTATGTTCCTTCCCCTCCCCCACCCCCCCATTACTGCTAGCTTTGGTACTAGTGAATCACTCGTAGTCTCCCTCTCACTTGTAAGAAGTATATCATATCCAGCAGATGCTTCCCATGTTCCTTCCCAGACCACAGCACAGCAGTGCTGTATTTAAAGCAGGCAAGATACCAGCAGTGATGCAGCTTCCTGATAAAGCTAATCCTTACAGTCCCCAAGTACATGTGTTGCAGATGTGTGCAGTTCAAACAGATGGGAAGGAGAACAAAGTAAAAATACAAAATACACTGGAAAAAAAACCAACCCTGAATTGTAAAGATGAATGTTCCAGATGATCAAAGACATGGAACAAGTGATGGTGTTTCTGATAATTCTTGTTTAATGTCTCTTGGCAGAAATTAACACTGCAGATCTGCAGCTATTCCCAGCTATTGTGGTGGAGAAAATGATAAAAGCTTTAAAACTGAACTCCAGAGAAGCCAGGCTGAGATTTCCTAGACTGCTGCAAATAATTGAAAGATATCCAGCAGAGACATTGGGTCTAGTGACACGAGAGGTTAGTTGCTTCCATTTTCCTGGCAACAAATGTTGCTATAAATCAAATTTAAAAGGTGGGGGTGGAGGTTGGATGGATAGAGAGGTTAGACTGGTAAGTTTTGCTTCAGGTAAATCAGATAAATTTTATCCCATCGTTGTTCCTTCTCTTTTCTCAAACTTGCTGAGTCTAATTCATATGGACAGAAACTTTTTTTCTTAGTTTAACTTTTTATCATTATTCTGATTCCAAAAGTTAGTTTGAGTGCTGCTGGAGGAAAAACTATGTTTTGGGTTGTTTGGTTTTTCTTTTTTTTTCTTTCAGAACAATCTAAGTGGGCTGATAAAAGTGGTTAGTATTAGGGTGAGGAACATATCTGATTTCTCTAGGCTGAGTTTCCTGTACGCAGGAAGCCAGTAGCTTTTTCAGACTTATTTTCCACATCTCCCAGTTCGCCCTGTCGTGCTTCACTTCAGAGGTTACCACAGCTTTTTCCTGCTTTGTACTTCCCACTTACTCCCTTCCACTTTCATGGCCTGTCCCCTCCATTGCTGTTCGACAGCAGGATACCATGAGCCACTCTGCCTTCCCTGCTGTCGTGGGACAGATAAGCTGAGAGCTCCTCTGACTCGTGTCTGTTCCTGCCTTGGCCTGCCCTCCTCTTCGAGCCCGTGTCATTGTGCTGGTGCTCACAGGATGCCAGGCCCTGTCAGAGGAAGAACTGGAGAGAGACAGAAACAAGGCTTCATTATCCCAAAAAACTGAGAAAGTAGCAAAAACAGTTGAGGTGTGCAAGGTGTGGCTGTGGTGAAACTGATGGTTCAAACAGAACCTGACACCTGGTACAGTTGACAAATCTCATCCAGAAAAGGAGTTCACCAAGAAGTCCTTTCTCCTCTGTGTCTTTCTGTGAGATAAATACTGGCAGTCTGATCTTAAACTCTAATAGAGTAGGAAGGGATGAGACGGGAGGAAAAGAGTCAGAGTCTGGCCTTTCGCTATCACAAGAAAATATATTGTAGTACTCCTTTCAAAACTGATAATGATTTTTGGAGAGAAGTGAGCATGAAGTATACTGGGGGGAGTACTTTATTGAAATTAATATCTGTCAGCAAACCCAAATCTGTTTAAAGTTGAAGGAAGGACAAAACTGTGGTAGGAGTTCCAGTGTTCCCCTTCCTGGCTTTTTCTTTTTACTCAAATCAAGGCTTCAACCCAATGTTGTTTGAACTATCCTTTTAGATTTTTGAGTTGTTTGCTTGTGGTGATCAAGAATTATTATATTGCATCCAGACAGAAAGGCCACAAGTTTGAATATAAAGCCTCATCTTGATCAAGAAACTGCAAATCTTTATAATGGAAAACCTATTAAGCAGCAGTGGTGGTGGTGGCGGTAGTAGTAATAATAATAGTAATAATAATAATGAAATCTCTGCTTCATTGGGGGATGTTTTGTGCAACCTAGTTGACATTCTTTGTTTCCTTTTCATGTGTTTGTCAGACTGGGCCACAGAGCAGTTTTGTTTGCTATGTTTGGTATTTTCAAGGAGGATCAAAGTTGAAAGCAGTGTCTGTGTCTTTGCAGCTCTCTTCGGTTCCCTGTTGGCAGTTCATTGGTTGGATTAGCCAGATGATGGCACTACTTGACAAGGATGAAGCAGTAGCAGTGCAACATACTGTTGAAGAGATCGCAAATACCTATCCCCAGGCAATCATCTACCCTTTCATGATCAGCAGTGAAAGTTACTGTTTCAAAGATACTGCTACTGGTTGTAAGAACAAGGAGTTTGTAGAAAGGTGAGTGTCCAGGAGTGGAGAGATTTGTTTTTCCTAAACAAACTTTTCTTTAGGGTGCATGAGAAACATTAGAGGGTAGTCTCATGTGCACTGTGTTTTCATTTAAAGGCACAGGGAAAACCAATACATAAGCTCTCTTAGTCATACTCAGGTTGGTGGCCTGAATACTTTCTGAAGTGTAGAATACATGTAGCCCCTAGGCTGTGGGAAGTTAGAATTCTTCCAAGATAAAGCAAAAAGACCACAGGGAGGCAACCCCTTTCTCCTCATAATTCTGTGGTAGTCAAAGTTTCTTCCTTCTGCTCTGCTGAGGTAGAAGGGAAATCTGGTGCATGATTAGGCTCTTACTGTAGTACACTTCACAGCAGTGAGAGTCAGTAGATGAAGATGAAGCATGCTTGGACACTTACAATCAATACCAAGAGAAAGCAGATATGTTTAAATAGAATAGATGTTCCTACCAGAGGCACTTCAGAGAGGGCCAGTGAAATGGATGCATGTTATCTTGGGGAATGACAGCTCTTGGTTGTGTTCTCTGCTTATTCAGTGTGTAGCATGCACCTTCCTCTACAAGCACCCCCTTGCCCATTTTGCCATGCAATAAAACCTGAGTTAATCCCTAGGCAAAAGTCAGCTTTTATCACACAGTGCTGTAGAACCACTAATACAATTTTAGGTGTCTTTTTGCCTTTTTTCAAATCTCTGATGCATTTGCTGAATTTCTTTGCTTAAAATGAAAGGATAAAGCGGCTCAGCCATTATCCGTCATATTTGAGAAGTTGTGGCAATCCGGCAAAGTTCCCAATGTCTGGAAAAGGGAAACGTAACCCCCATTTTTAAAAAGGGGAAATAAAGAAGACCTAGGGAACTGTAGGCCAGTCAGTCTCACCTCTGTGTGCAGCAAGATCATGGAGCGGATCCTGCTGGAAACTATGCTAGGGCACATGGAAAATAAAGAGGTGATTGGTGACAGCCAACATGACTTCACTAAGGGCAAATCGTGCCTGATGAACTCGGTGGTCTTCTATGATGACATTACAGTGCTAGTGGATGAGGGAAGAGCAGCTGATATCATCTGCCTGGACTTGTGCAAAGCATATGACACCAAGCCGTGTGGTTCCGTCAACACTCTGGAGGGAAGGGATGCCATCCAGAGGGACCTTGACAGGCTTGAAAGGTGGACCTGTGCAAACCTCATGGAGTTCAACAAGGCCAAGTGCAAGGTCCTGCACATGGGTTGAGGCAATCCCAAGCACAAATACAGGCTGGGTGATGAGTGAATTGAGAGCAGCCCTGCGGAGAAGGACTTGGGGATATTAGTGGATGAAAAACTGACTATGACCCAGCAATGTGTGCTCGCAGCCCAGAAAGCCAACCATATCCTGGGCTGCATCAAGACAAGTGTGGCCAGCAGGTCGAGGGAGGGGATTCTCCCCCTCTACTCTGCTCTTGTGAGACCCCACCTGGAGTACTGTGTCCAGCTGTGGGGGCCCCAGTATAGGAAGGACTGCTCGAGCTGGTCCAGAGGAGGCCACGGAGATGATGAGTGGGCTGGAGCACCTCTCTTATGAGGACAGGCTGAGAGAGTTGGGGTTGTTCAGCCTGGAGAAGAGAAGGTTCTGGAGAGACCTTATAGCGGCCTTCCAGTACTTAAAGGAGGACTACAGGAAAGATGGGGAGGGGCTCTTTATCAGGGAGTGTAGTGATAGGATGAGGGGTAACAGTTTTAAACTGAAAGAGGGAAGATTTAGATTAGATATAAGGAAGAAATTCTGTACTGTGAGGGTGGTGAGTCACAGGAACAGGTTGTCCGGAGAGGCAGTGGATGCCCCCTCCCTAGAAGTGTCTAAGGCCAGGTTGGATGGGGCTTTGAGCAACCTCATCTAGTGGAAGGTGTCCCTGCCCATGGCAGGGGGGTTGGGACTAGATGATCTTCAAGATCCTTTCCAACCCAAACCTTTCTATGATTCTGTGAAAATAAGAGTCTTGTGTTTCACAAATTGTATTGCCCTTGAATAACTGTCATGACAGGATGTATAGTCTGGTTAATGCCCATTTGTGTTGCGAGTATGTGTTCCACTCCCCCACCAAGCTCCTACTTTCATAGTATGACAATTAAAAAATTGGCAGCTGCGTGGTGAGGACAGTTAATATATTAACAGTCTTGCAGCCCAAGAGAGACTTGTGAGGTAGTCCTGTCTGCCTACCCCTAGATTATTGTACCAGATTCTTGAATATAGCAGACAATCTGGATCATTGCTTATCTCCAGGCTGGGTGGTGATGGTAGTTCCTGTTGCATTGTGATGCACTTTTTTTCTTTTAAAGGATCAAGAATAAGTTGGACAAAGGAGGGGTAGTTCAAGATTTTGTTCGCTCCCTGGAACAGCTCTCTAATCCCATAATGCTTTTTAAGGTAAAGTGTATTTTTTTTTAATCCCCCCCTGCTTTGTTCATCACCTTCTGTTTAGGAGAGTGAGTGCTGGGCGGAGCCCGCTGCAGTTCGGTTGACACCACAGCCGCAGGATGCAGTTCAACCCAGAATCAACTGGTGATGATGTCAGGGTGCTGTCAGCAGCTTTCACTGGCGATGGTCTCCCTCCCTTGTGCCAGCTGACTGTTCTGTACTGGCCCTTTTCAGCTTTTACCTCCAGGGTCTCTGACCTGCTCCATGGTCAGTCTTCCTTAATCATTCTGAAACCGTTAGGTGATTATCATTTGTGGCCATCTATAATTTCTGACTACTTGTTTTCTTGTGCCTTTTCCCTGCTCTCTGCTGGGCTTCCCTGTCTACAGTGTGACCCTGTTGTCCAAAGGATTCTCATTTTGTGTTTAGTACCACTCCTGACCCCACAGAAGCTTTCTTAGTTTGCACTAGGCGCTATGGTAGTAAATATAATTATCTTAATAAAGTAGAAACATTTTATTGAAAGACAGAATGAAAGGGAACTATTTCCATAGCCTTTTGATTTCCCTTTTGGTTGTCAAAAGACACATTAATTGATTATTAATAAATACAGTAACCCAAATGTGATCTGAGCAGATTACAGAAGAGCAAGGGTCAGTAAACTTTTTCTCAGTACTCATTGTTTCTTTCTGTTTGCAGGATTGGGTTGAGGATGTCAAAAATGAGTTGGTAAAGGCTCAAAGAAATAAAAATAAGCTTAAGGAAATGTACGAAGGAATGTACAAGAATCTGGGAAATTTAGAGGCTCCTGGCCTTGGATCGCTGAGGAAGAGATTTATTCAGGTATGTGTGATTACTGAGTAGTGTTGGCATCGTACTTTTCTAGAAGGCACTAGAAAGTCAAAAGAAGGGGACAAGATCACAACTTTTAGAGGTGCTGCAGGACTTGATGAGACAAGGGATCAGGTCAGGAGTACAGGACTGAGATTTCTACGGTAGAAGCTATATGCTTAATGTAGTTAAACTTCCACTTCTGACTGCCCTGCAGTACTAAATGTTCCTTCTTACTCAGCTTCTGCGTCTCCTGTCCTGCACGCTGCCAGGTTCTCAGGGCCTGGGCCTCTCTGACCATCCGTGAACCTGCACAGGAATCTGGCCTTGTTTTTTTTCCCTGCTGCCAAGGACGTATGAGCACTTCAGGGTGTTTTGCTATATTATGCTACTCAAATTTGCCGCTGCTGATACTAAGTTATTTAGGGCAAGTTATTCAGAAGAGTTACAACTATGAAGAATTGCGGAAAGTACTTGACAAAACTGACCGAGATCTAAAATAGTGAAAGTCAGTGTAGAAAAATGAAGTGATACATGTGTCAAAACCAAAAATACCCTAGTTTCATATATAAATTCTTTGGGTTTGAGCTGACTGTTGCAATTCAAGAACAAAATCTTGGTTTGTTCTGTGAAAACATCAGCTGTGAATACTCAAGAGCAGTCAAGAAAGAAAAGAGACTGTTAGTCGTTATTAAGAATAGAGAGCAAAACATGGATCTATCCATTCACATAGCAGCCTTCTCTGACTCTTGCTCCTTGAACACTGTAGTCCTCATCTGCAGTTCTTGGCGTAGATATAATGAAACTGGACGAGGTTCAGAGTGGCAAGAATAATCAGAGGTACAGAGTAACTTCTACACAAGAAGCAACTTTAGCATTCCTCCAGTTAGAAAAGACACAACGAGGCCAGATACAATAAAGCTCTTAACATTAGGAGTGCCAAGCATGAAGTAAATACTCTATGGAAGTGGCAGGTTTGAAACAAACAGGGAGAAGTGTTTCCTCATTCAGTACACACTTCAGTGCTGAACTCCTGCTTCAGGGTATTATGGGTGCTTTCATGGGTTCGAATAGCAAGTAGACAATAGCATGGGGAGGGGGAAAATGCTTTGATAACTTTTACATCGAATGCACACTTCAGGGTCCAGAAATCCCTGAGCTGTGAATTGCTGGAGGCCAGGAGAATGATACTTCTGTATCTGGCTCTATGCTTGTGCTGTATGCACATAGCCCTGTGGCCAGGGCTAGGTGGATCCAGGTCTTTCCCATATGGCCATTCTTATGTCACATTAGCATTAGATAAACTTACCTGAGTGTCTCTAGGGAGATTCCTTCCCCATAAGCAGGGAAGGTGGAGGATGAGAGTAAGGTGGAGTTGGGAGGAGGTGAGGTGATACAGCAGCAGAAAGGGCTGTTAGGAGCTTAGAGGCACACTACCCCTTTGAATATGTTGCTGCTAGATAAACTGGGTCTCTGATGATAATGGCTTTAAGAGAACAGGGATAAGAATTTGCAGGATATGCTGCTGTCAGGGTAGGGGTAGAGGGAGGGGAGTAGCTGTAGGTTGAGCCATACAGAGGACAAAAGCAGTCTGTCTTTAGTTGTTGGGATGATTTGTGTGTGCTTTGGCCCACTTAAAAAAATTCATGTCTCTTTAAAAAACTGAAACATGTGCAGTAGCAGAGAATTCTGCAAGTAGTGCTGATGGATTTTTAGTTGTTATTGAATTAACTGAATCGGGAGAGAAGAGAAAAGGAGATGCTGGAAGAGGGGTAGCAGGGTTGTTCCCCTCTGTTGGAAGGGAAGAGGGAGAGCAGTATTCCTTTCACAGACCAGTGGCTGCAGGAGAAGGAGGTCAGGGTGATGGTGCACAGACCCTGAATTCTTTGTCTTTGTGATGCAGTATTGATGGAGAAATAATATGTGCTGTGAGGATAACTATAGTTTCTAGTGTCCTTGCTGGGGGGAAAAAAAAAAAGTTGTATCTCTTGACTGACACGTAAAATTGCTCTAATCTGTGGAGTGCTTCAGGCTTGTAATCTTCATGTGTATTATTTATGTACTATTTCAGTTGTAAATTACACAATAAGAATTGTTTTTAACATGAAATTCCAGTAATGCATAAATTAAACACTGTTGATGGATTGTATTAATTAAAATATAGTGTTAAGGCTATTAAATATTTGCTGCCTTGAATTTTAAAACGAGTCAAAGAACGGAACAGAGAAAGCAATCAAATTATCATCTGGAAATAGATTTAAAGTGATAAAGATGTTGACTGTAGCAGTGTCTTCTTCAGAAGGATAATATTTTCTGTATTTTCATTTACTTCAGTGAAATAGCTGTGTCCTTCATAGCTTGGGACAAAAATAATCAGGCATTGAAAAAACAAGTGAGCTTACATATCTTTCCAAGCCATTAATACCAGTGAGGTCCAAGAGGGGACATCTGTTTTTTCTAGAACCTTGAATTATGAACACAAGAAGTCAACTCAGTTAACTACTTGCAGCTAATACTTTGTTTATTAAATGGATTAGTATGAAATGTCTTTGTACTTTTCCTTTATCAGGGTATTTAAAATACTTTAAAAATACAGGCTTATATATTTTACATCCAAAATTATCTGAAAGCAAATCACAAATAATGTGATAGTAAATAAAACATAAATTGGTATTTTCTAACATGACACGAAAAATTCGCTTAATACATGAAGCTCTATGATATTCATTACATATACATATATCTTTTGGTTAGCAAAGAAGGTATATATTAAATAGCTAGGCTGTATTTGCTTACTGTGCAGTATGGTTGCTGCTAGTTTAAAAAAAAAAAAGGCGGGGGGGGGAGGGTGAACCCAAAACAAACAAAACAAAATTCAACAAAAACCCCACACCTTCCATAAAGCACAGAGTATTCAGATTTGAGGGGGGAAGAAAAGATTAACTAACTTATCCATCTGTATTAATTTTTTTTAACTATTTGTAAGCAGAACAGCTGAGGGTTTTTGGGGGTTTGTTGTAGCACTTTGAAAGTGTGATAGCGTTTAAAGACTGGGGCATCAATTAAATGTTCTGATAATAATCCCATATTTAGATTCATGATGGAATTTGTATTTAGTTAATAGGTAAAAATTTAAATATTTGTATTTTATATTAATATTTCACTAGCGGATCTTAATTTTTTGTAAGCAGACAAGGTACGTGTGTTAAGTTTAATGAGCAGCATTATTGATATGCTCACCCAGAATCCAACTGCAGCTGCAGGAGGTAAAAAGGGATAAGCTTCTGGTTTTGACATGGCAAAAAGGTTTATGATCTAATTCCACAGATCTTTGGTATCACTGTGTTGGTAAAATGTAGATATTTCTGTTGATGATAGGTGGTGGGTCTAGCAAATGGGCAGTGAGAAGGTTCTGACAGACTAAAAATGGAGAAAAAAAGAGCTGGACTGGAAGGACAATTGATATATTTTAGAAGCTCAGATGAATCTGTGTGTGTAGATAAGAAGGTGCCCTTTTGTTCTTGGGGAGTTCCTAACGCTGTGTTAATGGGATTTCTTTCTATAAATGAACCTCAGGCTTTTGGGAAGGACTTTGACCATCATTTTGGAAGAGGCGGTTCAGAACTGTTGGTTATGAAGGCTAGTGACTTTGATGCAATTGCAACTTCTCTCCTTTCAAAAATGAACAAAACCCATAAAGAACCGGGAAACCTGAAAGAATATTCACCATGGATGAGTGAATTCAAAGCGGAATTCTTGAGGATCGAGCTAGAGGTTCCTGGTAAGGTCCCCTTCAGTGTTGATGGTGAACTGTCCCCTACAGGAGAGTTGCTACTCCTAAACTCTACTTCTTATGTTGGCTGTATGGTCCTACTTTCTGGCCTTATGCGAACGTAGATTTAGTCTGAAATAACTGTTTACTCATCATCTGTTAAATCTGTTCTTAAGCTGTAGTCCCGATTTTTAAAACTGTACATAAAATTTTACCTCTTACCTAAGAACTTAGTATTTTTTTAAAGGCCTGACTTCAGGAAATCTGATGTATGTTTAAATCTAGCTCAAAAAGGATGTGTCCTCTGAAACCATTAAGAGCTGCAATTCTAACGGCTTAACAAGGAAAGAATATTGGTAATTCACACATAAAATCATATGATGTGTATGATGGATGTTCATACATTTTAAAATATTCATAGATATTATTCTACCAATTTGACAAAATATTTGGAAGTGTGTTCTGTTCTTTAAATGCACTTTAAAAAAAATTTAAAATCAGTCTCTAACTTTTTTCTTCTTTCATTTTATTTTTTTTTTTCCCCCCACTACCACTTCAGGTCAGTATGATGGAAAAGGGAAACCGCTGCCAGAGTACCATGCAAAAATCTCTGGATTTGATGAACGGGTATGTGTTTGAGTCAAAATCCCCTGTGGTATAAATTTGTGTCCATATTCCATTTGAAGAATTTGACAATAGCAAGGTTGTTGCTTGTGTACATATCTTGCAGCACATAAAGGAAGGTCTGCAAGTGGGCATTTGTTTTTCTAGTGGTAATTGAGCGACTTGATTATGCTATCTAGGAATGATAGATATGTTTCATTTCAGTGATGATTCTGTAAGGCCAAATCTTCTGTCACAAATATTTTGCTTTTTCCTGTCTCTCTTCAAGATAAGTGTAATGGAATCCTTGAGGAAGCCAAAACGTATAACAATCCGAGGTAGTGATGAGCAGGAGTATCCTTTTCTTGTCAAAGGTGGTGAAGACCTGCGACAAGACCAACGTATTGAGCAGCTGTTTGATGTAATGAACATTATCCTTTCCCAAGATGCTACATGTAGCCAAAGGAATATGCAGTTAAAAACTTATCAGGTCATCCCCATGACAACAAGGTAGGCATTTATCTTGGAGGCAGAAATCCTTACGTTCAATACATTACTGTTAGGACATTGGAAAGTGAGATTTCTGTGTGCCATATTCTGGTACAGAGTGTTTTGTGCCTTGGCTCTTCTTTTTTTTTTCCTTTTAAAAAACATTGAAATTGCTTTGTCTGGAAACTTTTTCAGAGTATAGTTAAATTGGTAGCTTTCAACCTTCTTTTAGCAGGCACTAGAATGTGTTGCTTCCCATTTGTGGTGTTCCTCTAAAGTTCAACTCCGAGCTACTTGTTCACATACTCTGACTTCCTTTGTTCCAGACTGGGACTCATCAAGTGGCTGGAAAATACTTGTACTTTAAAAGACTTCCTTAAGAATAGCATGTCTGAAGAGGAAGACATCAACTATAACAGGTGATGCTTGGTTTAGCTGTCTGCTCTAATAGACACCACTACTAATAGGGTTTTGGTACTGACAATGTTGTGGCAGCATTTTCTTTTTTTAAAAGAATTAAATAAAAGCACCTGTAAGCAAGGAGGCAGTTTGTACTTCCTGACCCAAATTAGTAATTGGCAACTGTTTGTTTAATGAGTACCATTGTACCTGGAATATGCTCCACCCAGCTTGTTTAAACAAGAGGCTTATAATCATGTGTGACGTCATCATCATCACCATTTCCTTATCAGCAGATTGATTTTTTTACAAGCAAAGGATTTTGATCTCTTGATTTGATCAGGCAGGAAACGGACGTAGGTCAGCGAGGGGGGGAGCACAATGGAACAGAGGGGAGAGGAGCAGAGCAGACACAGCTATTCAGAACCTGGGTTCAGCAGTGAGTCAGTGATGGTGGAAATGGGCAGCAGATGCACAAAACACAACTGTAAAAGAACACTGACTTTATTCAAATGCTGGGTTTGAATAAATCAGCTTTCTTTCTCTTGACTGTAATTGGAGGATGAATATTTGTAAAATTGTTTTAATTCTAGCATTTCAGCCTGTTTCTATCCTGGAATTTAGAAATGTGGTTTTATTTACCAACATTCTTAGTACATAACCTCTGTTTGGGTTTGTCAGTGTGGTGTTGTCACCATTTATTTTCACTAGTTCTCTTGTTTATGGGGCAGGTTAGAGGAATCTCCAGCGTGGAGGCTGGACTCCAAGCAGTCTTTATTTCTACAGTTATTTGATTTGTGAGCAGTTTAGGAACTGCTGCGGTTCCTGTGTTACTGCTGTCTGGTTCGCTTTTGTGAACAGCAGCGATATTATGTTGGTCTCAATTCATTGACTGGGAGAGTGGAGGAGGACTCACATGGAACCACCTTGTGAGGGGAGAAAATTTCTAATATACTAAATGTAGATGATCAGTGTCTTTCTAAAAACATGATTAATGATTCATCTCCCCAAATAGTTTTATTATATTGTTCTATATAGACTATATTTTCCCAAATGTCCTTCAATCAAGTCAATTAAAACACTATATTGAGCTATGGTTGAATGACAGCACTCCCAAAGGAAAATTCTGTTTAAATCCTTGCTGGCAATATTTTGGTTGGGGTGGGGTGAAGTTTAAGTTTTTAAATCCTTTTCTTCATCCCAGAGTGATAGGCTATGCAGCCTATAAATCATAAATACTTCTTAAATGGAAAGAATCTCTATATCTCACAACATTCTTTGGAAGGAAGACAGAAGGCCGGTGCTCTGCTAAGTCACTTCCTCTCTGGAATAGAAGTTTAATGTCTAGTGTATTTAGTTAAAATGGGAGGAAAATACCAAATTATTCTATAAACAGTGCAATTAATGAAGACTGTCATCTTATGGATTAATACCTTAAGTCCAAGCCCCCATTCCTTTCCTCCTGCACACACTGAGGATATAACAGACTGCCTTCCTGCATTTCCTACCTGTTTGGATGGACAAACAGCAACACATACTTTGGTAGGCTACAAAATGCCTCTCAAATGGATACAAGGCTGTGTTAAAAATATCTTTCCCTCCCTGGAGAAATTATTTTGGGTCTGTCTTCTCAAGGCAGCGTCTAATTTTCAAAGTACCTATTGACAAATTAACACCTTTGAGATGTCTAATCTTCTGTCAAATATGACTGAAGTGCAGTCAAAGCTGGGGGGAAGGAGACGGATGGATCAGCATATGTGCTGACTGCATAAACTTCATTTCCATAGCAAAGCTAAAATGAATGTAGGCTGTAGCTTCATGACTCCTCCTGTGCATAAAAATCTCGTGGGTCATAGCAGCACACAGCCTGCGGATATTCAAGTACAGAGTGGTAAGATGATATAGGGAAATTATCAGTGCTTTTTTTTTTTTTTTTGGTCCCTAGCAAAAAAGGACCTCGTGCTACCTATTCTGAGTGGCTGTCCAAGACGGGTGGGAAAGCGCAAGGCATCTCTCGATACCATGTTATGTACAGGTAGGTTTTAAAAGAGAATTGCATGTAAAATACAGAAACTAGAGTGTGCACACACAGAGTTGTAGAAATTCCAGGAAAAATGTGATCTGCATTATAATATGCTGCCTAGATCTGATTTTTGCCCATTTTACTGCTTTGTCTTACTGGAGATGCTCTGCAGGAGGAGCTTAGTACTGCCAAAATCTCGCCAGAGCACAGGAATGATTCCAGAAGCTTGCTCACTTCCTTAAGAAAGTATCTAGAAGCAGATGCTCCTCTTCAACTGTATTTTCTAGGTGTCGTGTTCCTAAATATGCAGTTAGGCAGGCCCTCAGAGCCAGAACACCTGTTGAAGTTGAACAGAGAACATCACTGTCATTCACTGAGAATTTAAGAATATTTGATGATTTGGGTCCTGACTTGAGCATCCTCTCAGAGGAATTTCCACAACTGCCTAGATCTAGCACTGTAGTAGGGGGAAGTGAAGATTCCAGTAGAGCATTTCTGAGCATAACCTGCTTAAGCAAGCGTCTTGCTTTTTAAATGAAAACTTTGACTCGTTTAACTGAGTGCACCTACATTAATCCTTGTATTCAGATCCTGAATGTGCTTTTGAAGTAAATTCCAAATTTCCCCCACTCGCCTTGTGTTGGCTTGCAGAGCTGTCCCCTAGTACACAACTCGGCTCCTTTCAGATAAAACTAGACTGAAGGAGAGCACCCAGCTCATTCCAGCTGCTCACGAGCCTTTGCTTCCCAACACCAGACATGGGCTAGGCCAGAGCAGTGCCCCTCCCTCCCCAAATGTGTATGGCATGGATGTCCTCAGCACCAACTGTTTAGTTCTGTTGCCTCCCCTCGTGCTGCACTACTTTCTAGTGTCAATATAGCCTCTGCGTGCTGCTGAGAGATTTAATTTGGGCATTAGTTTCTTGGCCTGGAAGAGACTGTCCAGGCAGGAAGAGCACAGTTGCACTGCTGTATTAAAACTTAACCCATCTACTTAATTTGGGGGAAACTAGACAGGACTACATATGGTTTTGTATTAAGAAATGTCAGTCTTGGAAATAACTTTTGGGAGAAAAAAAGAGGAGGGGATATTTTTAATATCGGATAAAAAAATGGGGGCAAACTTTGTGTGGCTTGCAGTACTGTTTACCGGGGTAAGCAAAATGTGCTAATGCGGTCATGTACACGTCGCAACTTTTAACATCCAGCGTGCTGTTATTTCAATAGCTAACGTTATTCCTTCATTAATTTGCAGAAATGCTAGACGTACAGAAACAGTTACATCTTTCAGAAGCAGGGAAAGCAGTGTTCCAGAAGACCTGCTGCGGTAAGTGCACTGTTAGTGACTGCACATGGTGAAACGAATGTTGGTGTTTCATCTGTATGTAACAAGTGACTTCTCTTTTGTTAAGGCGAGCCTTTGTGAAAATGAGTACATCTCCTGAAACCTTCCTGTCTCTGCGGTCCCATTTTGCCAGCTCTCATGCGCTGATGTGCATCAGCCACTGGATACTTGGTATTGGAGACAGACATCTGTCCAACTTCATGATTAACAAGGAGACAGGTGGCATGGTGGGAATAGACTTTGGATATGCGTTTGGCTCAGCTACGCAGGTATTTGTTTTCTAGCTAATTTGTTGCAGCTTTTGCATTTATTCTGTGCAATTACGTGTGTATTCTCATACTGAATTTGATGCTCCTCATTTGCCATCATTCTGATGCAAAATAATCTTTACAAGTTATTTCTAGTTAATAGAATAAAATCTCTGTTTCCAGATACTCTCAGATGAGCAGGGAGCTATAGAGTTTCACAGAGTCTATATGGTGGTGTTTTGTATAGTTCAGCCATGCTTTCAACTATATCACTAAATATTCATGACTAGAGCTTTGATGGCACAACTTGGTCCTGTTCTACCATGTTGCACTTTATTTTCAGTTAAGTGACAAGGTTTCAAAGCTTAAAAAGAACAAAATATTTGTTTCTAATCCTTATGTTCCAAGGCTGCTTAATTGTTGTTTTCTTTTGACTGTCCTTCCCCTTGGCTAGTTTTTGCCCGTGCCAGAGTTGATACCTTTTCGTCTGACTCGCCAGTTTGTTAATCTGATGATGCCAGTGAAAGAGTGGGGTCTCATTTACAGTGTGATGGTACATACCCTAAGGGCTTATCGTGTGGATCCAGATCTCCTCATCAGCACAATGGATGTATTTGTAAAAGAGCCTTCTTTGGACTGGAAGGTGGGATTTTTCCTCTTTCCTTTTTCTTCGTGTGAAAATTCTTAAACTGTGATGAGGATAAACACTGATCAAAAAGGAAGTATTTCTTGATGCTTACTCTCAGTGCTCCTTTTATCTTTCTTTGTTTTACTGAGGTCTCAGAGAAACTGAACTTAAAGAATTTAAAGTGATGGAATTCTATATTGTTGGACAAAGAATAGTAGCACATGTCTGTGTTATCAGTATACTGTTCTTTATCTGCATGATAATCCTAAAAATGTGGGTATCTCTTGATCATGTTATGCCACTTACGGCAGCAGCATAAATATTTTCAACTTTTTGCATTGAGCTTCTTGAATTTACATAACAACACTGTATATATCAAACTAATAATTACAGAGAAGAAATCTGAAACTAATTGCACTTCAGTAACTCCAGTTGTATATTAAATTTTAAGTCATAGGCAGGCTTGATATCATCTCACTACTTTGCCCTCCATTGCATCTGCAGTTAAGAGTTACTGGCTTCACTTGCTATCATCTGGCAGATTAAGGTCTTTTTAAGTATATGATTTATGATAAATACGGCAAATTTGTTTTCAGAACTTTGAACAAAGACAGCTGAAGAAAGGAGGCACGTGGATTAAGGAAATAAACACATCTGAAGTAAACTGGTACCCTTTGCAAAAAGTCAGCTATGTCAAACGAAAGCTTACAGGTGCCAACCCAGCAACAATCACTTGGTAAGATGCTCTCCTTTTGCTTTAAACTGCTCCACTAAGAGCTTTGGCAGTCTCCTGTGTCAGATTTTGCTCCCCTCAAATAGAGTGGCAGCTAGGAAAAGAGAAGAGACAGACAGGGCAAAATTTCAACAAACCTCCTGTCAGAATCGTTTTGGTCCACATACAAGCTCTCTGAATCACCCTGCCAGCCAAAACACCAGATATCTCCCCGTGAGTGTTCTTGCTCCAGCTCAGGCCTCCTGAGCAGTTTTACTGTTCCTGGCAACACACGCATCCCCACCCTGTAAGCCTGCTTAACTTCTCACTGCTCAGACTGCTGTTCTTATGTGCGTCTCCACAGCTTTTAGGCTAGGGATAGTATTTAAATCAATATGCTTCTGCTGGACGGTGACTTGAAATGGAACCTGAACCAGCTGCATGGGAGGCACGGAGGTAAGCTGCTTCCCAAAAACATCAAATTCAAATCTGATGGCATTCTCGGGTTATTTATGTCAGTCTAGTCAAGTCTGGCTCAAGCCAGAATGTCTTTAAAGCTCAGTTAAAGTACAATTAATCCCTTCCATCCTCTTTTAAAAAGACATTTTGGATTAATCAAGGAAAAAGAAAGCAAGCCTGTTTTAAAACCATACAAATACTGAAAAGTGCAGGACTTGGGAGGAGTCCCTTTTGCGGTCAAGGCTGAACTGGCAAAGGCAGCAAAATACTTCTTACAGACACAAATCAGAAGGGCAGGTAAGGAGATAAATAGCTTGGATGTGAACTGCTGCATCCTTCTTTCAGTTAGAGATCTTTGACAAGATTGAAATATTCGTGGTAAATACTCACTAGTAAAGGACGCCTGAAATCACCAGTCTTCACTGGCCAAGCCTTCTACAGCTATTGAACAGTCTGCGCGTCTTGAAAAATAAAGCTGCATGAACTGTGTTCAAGTACTGTTTCGTACTTGAAAATCCATCTCATATTTTTTGCTTGTTTCTTTTAGTAAGAGCTTATTTTTGTGTTCTCGATTTTAGTGATGAACTACGCCTGGGCCATGAGAAGTCACCGTATTACAGTGATTTTGCAGCTGTGGCTCGTGGTAATGCTGATCATAATATCAGAGCCAAAGAGCCAGAGGAGGGACTTTCAGAAGAGACCCAAGTGAGATGCCTGATCGATCAAGCAACAGACCCCAACATTCTTGGCAGAGTCTGGGAAGGATGGGAACCCTGGATGTGAGGGACTGCTCTCTAAAGCCCTGTCTGCCAAGGGACCCATACCCTAACACACAGCTGCAACCAGCTCAGAATTTTAAGGTCAAAGAGAAAAATGGTTAAGAGGGTTTTTTTCATCATCATCGGTTAACTTGACTAATACAGAAAACAATTTTTTTTGTATTAAAGCTGTATTCAAACAGTGGTTTATTTTTTTTTTAATTATTTTTCTTATATGTGGTTCTGTAACAAAGCAGCTGTATTGCCTTCGTTAAAATCAATGTAGAAAGAACTGGAGAGGCTATAGAGCTTAAAGACTTATTTGAAAGTCACTGAGATCACTCAAAGGAAATCACAGATTCATACCCTGCAAACTTGTAGGCATCCTTGTATTGCAAGTCTGTGCTGCTTGTCTTTTACAGAGATGTTGATGACAATCATCTGAAACCATTCTGCAGACATATCTTATTTATAGTTAAAACTAGATTTTCGTATCAACAGGAACAGTGAAGCACATGGTAAAATTAAACAGAAAATGGCTTTTAGCTCTAGGTAACACCTAAAGTATCTGGATGGTTATTTCATTACTGGATAATGAGATAGTAATGAGACCATTCCAGCAGATTGGTTTTTAACAGTTAAAGGTTATACTCTTGTTATCTCTGTCTTTTAGAAGCCTGTGCTCCTCATGCTATGTTAATTCCAAATTATTTGTTTGGCAAAAGCCAGAAGTAGCCACTACTGCCACGGCCTCTTGCCATGACTGCAGCACTGCGCAGTAGTGGCAGCTGCACTTTGGGATTTGTTTATGGCAGAGGGGGGAAGTTGTGCCAGATGTGGCTCTGCCCCTCTGGCAGCCAGTGTTCAGGTAACCTTGGTGGCAAGTGCCATGCAGCACAGACAGCTGCGGGCAAAGAGTTCTCTAAAATATTACTGTTTATTACCCAGAATTCATTGTAGGAGATAGTTTCCATTGAGCCTTTTAATTATTATTGTTAAAGGTATAATAAAAGTGAGTCTTTGCCCTTTCACTGCCTACAAGCTTTCCCTCCAGCTGCCGTGGCGATGTGGCAGTCCCTGTCTCACTGAGGGCCGCTGCTGGCACCAGTCTCAAATGAGTCTTTCAGCTGGAGAGCACAGCGATCTGCCTCCTGGGTACAGCTCCATGAAAAACTTGGGATGGGGAAGTTTGCTTGCTGAGGCCTAAGGAAGAGGGAGGGAGCTTTTTTTGTTTCATACTTTCCTGCAACACTTACTATTTGTTACTTTCTGTCTTACTAAATATGCTCAATTATTTATGTCAATAGTGTTACGAATCAAGAAATTCAGAATCTTTTATTGGATTTTTATTAATTAAAAACACTGTTCAGCTGTATTTTTGTAGAGGAAACACATTTAAAAATAAAAATATACTTCAGATGTATACCTCATCTCAAAAATTAATTTAGGGCACTGTAATCATAGAAGACATCCACATTTAGATGATAGTTAATGGACAGCATTTTTTTTCATAAGAGTGTGTGATACAGTCTTTTTATAGACACTTGTATAAGAGGTCTTGGTGCATTTTGTTCTTCTAATCTCTGTTATCAATAAGGACGGCAGCACTATGAGTAAAGATTGGTTAGGTGGGGCATTCAGCTTTCACATTGTCACTCTACAAATACAAAAAAGTTAAGGCACAATAAAAAGCTACATAAAAAGGCAAGGGGACATTTGGAAATCAAGTGGCTGGCTGTATGCGGTGTCTAATTGCACTTTTGGCACATACCTCATATACTTACTAGGTACTTTGACCTGTACCACAGAGGACAAAGTTTAGGTTTATAGTTTAACAAGGTTCTTCAGCAACAATAGATGTTTGTGCACAGCAGGCCTCCCTCCAGTGCCAGCCACGGCTTCCTTGGCTGTTGGGAAGGGGCTGGAGCAGGAGCACAGCCTGGCTCTTCTGGGCAGAAGGGGGCTGTGGTGAACCCTGCCCCGTGCCCCCCTCTCCCTTTAGTCCGTACCAAAAGGCCATGAGGCCAGGGGTGAAAGGTCTTGAGACAGGTGAAAGTAACCCTGACAGTGCAAAAGAGCTTAGAATGTGTCCATGACACTTAAAAGTAGTTAAAAGCTCAGGTTTGACCCTAAAATAAGTGCTATAACTAGAAGCCTCATCTATATCAGCCCTAGTAGTGATGTATTTGTCAAACTAAGGAGCAAAGCACAAAGCTGCTGGGTTTTCATGAGCAGAAACACATCCTATGGGAAGGAAGTGGAATCGCTTTAACAGAGCTTTCCCTGCACGGCTGAACGAGCCTGGAAATAACCTCCAACATATGTAAATCGCGGCTGCTATCCCCAATCCTGACTGAAGAGTGCTGCTCTCAATAAAATACAGCAGTTGAACGGAAAGGCTGAAGCCAGCCCATGGAGCAGCAAGGAAAGTACTGACGCAACGAAAACCTCAAGTTGCTGGGCTCGGTGCTTTACGGGGCTGGTTTGTTCAGCTTCCAGAAAAGAGTAAGATGATGTGCTGCTCAGAGTCAGAGAGTGCTTCAGGTCTCATGATGCAAAATAAAACTTAGTAACTATCCTCAAGTACAGCAGAATATTTCCTTCTCAGATTAAATAACCAGATGTGCACTATATCTGGAAAATCATTAGTTGCATCGAAACAGCTATGTAAACCACTAGCATTTATTCTCGGCAGGTTTTTCTTAGTGCATGGAATAATATTAATGTTTAAGCTATTCCTTACCGTCCCTGTCAATCCTGAAATTTCCCTCTAGCTAAAAATAATAATACTGCTGAACACAGAGGAAAGCTCTGCAGCTGCAGCCTGCAGTCGCCTTTCTCAGCTGATAAAGAGGTTCCTGCATGCTGCTTGTCATGCTCAAGATTTTCCCCTAGTTGCCACCCCCACCCCCCCAATTTAAATGTTATCTTGAGATGTCTGGGGCCAAGATGCGGTCCAGCACCAGCACACTTTAAACACAGGAAGGACCCTATGAGCTCTCCACAGGAGCAATGAATTAGGCTCATCTTCAGCCATGGAATAAGGAGTTTCCTGCAGCTCTTCTGGCCCTACACTGAAGGGGTTGGCCAACCTCTTCCTGAAGTCAGATAAACAAGCATCTACATTTAAAGACATTTCTCCCCAAACTTCACATTTTTCAAAACCAAGAAGCTAAAACAAGGATTTATTACTGCTGCTTTAAAGCTTGGGTTTTTTTTCCCTCACAAGTACTGAGGATGAGGGTCTGCTGAGTCACTTTATTAACACCATGTGCCTCACTTGGAAATTACCTGACTTTTAAAAATTTCATTTTTAAGCTATGCCACCAGTAAGAAATGGCACCTATGCAGAAAGGTCGCACCCTGGCAGCTACCCGCAGCATCAAATGGTGCTACTAGTCTTGTAGCAAAGCTAGAAAAGAGCTACATCTTACATTAAACCAACAGTGTTCAGAATAGGGTGTTTAGGGGCTTTTTGTTGCAAAAAGTTATGGGAAGGAGTGACCATAAGACTTGGTTAGAGTTTCCACCATTATTTATAGGTGGGGTTGTTTGCTTTTTTGTTTGCCTGGGTTTTTTTTTTTTCCTTTTTGATGGGACAGGAGAGGGTAACACTCACTCTACCTGTTCATTAAACTCACAGTAAATGATACCGCGTGAGATTTCATTCAGTTAGGCAGAAGATGTAGCTGTGAATTTGATCTCATGGATTTTGTCGCTGATGGAAACTCATACAAAACCTGTAGCAGAAAAAGGTTTAGAGTGTCCACCAAAGAGCGTGAGAAAATGAGGAGTGCAGGGTCTGAGGTGTTCTGCTGCTGCGGCACTTGGCCTTTCGGGAGCCCGGGTACGTGGAAGATGAAATTGAGCAGCTCAGCAGCCACAGGCGCAGCTGAACAAACCCAGCCTGGGCTGGCACCGCCAACGCTCAAACACCCGCAGGCACTCAGAGCACAGAGTTTAAAGAGCTAAAAAGAAAAACCTTTTAATTTACCGGCAAGTTCTTCAGCTGCTAAGAGTAAGGTGGCCACGGGCTGGATCAGTGCAATGAACTGACCCAAGTGAGTACAAGTGATAAGCAAAATACTGTCATGGCAATTCAAGACAAGGGCGAGGCATGAGCTCTGGCAGAGATGGGACGAGGGGGTAGGGAGGGTCCATCCAGCAGACACTGTGCTGCCTTACGAGAGCCACTGGTGCTCCCTAAGAGGGTGTTGGCAGGATTTTTTGACTCCTCCCAAACAACTTGCACCTCCTCATCTGCACATCCCATTCCCCAGTCAGCACTCAAGTGCCGTTCCTGGCTTCTGGCTGTTGAATGAAAAGATCATTGCGCTCCTGCTTCTTCCTGGGGGGAGGAAAAAACCAAGCAAGCCAACTGCTGATCTTTTTCCCCCTTGTCAGCTGTCTCTTTGTCACCAGCCAGCCAGCCTTTCCCTGCAAAACCCAGTGCTGTGAGGTGCTTCCCCTGGACAAGGTGTCCCTCCCACAGTCCTGCTCTGCAGCTGCCTTACCCCAGCCCATCAATCCCCCAGGAGCCTCTGTCCTGCTGGCGCTGCCTCAGCCCCATAGCGCCCTCCCCCCCACCCCGAGCAGAGAAGGGCTCCGTTGGCTCTGCAGGACCAGATCAGCCCCATCCCATCAGGCTGACAGCTCTGCTGTCCCAGAAAGTCCTGCACATCTGGCTGGGTTACCAGAGGCAACCAAGCCGGGAGGAGGATGAGGAGGATTAAAGCCAGGCTGGAGCATCGCCCTGTTTCCTCACCTTCCCTGGGTGGCCTGGCCCCCATTTATTCATTTATGGGGAATTTATTTTTCCATTTATCAGGAAAAACTAGTAAGAAATACAGCGTGATTTAGTGCCCGTCTGGAGGTCTCAGGGTCCTGGTGCTTCTCTGGGATTCACAGCCGGCACTCCAGAGTAATTTAAAGTTTTGTCTTCTCCCTGCAAAGGTTTCTTAGAGAAAGGTTTCTTGTCATTTCTCTCCAGCTGTAAATGCTCCTATTTTCTTGATTCAGAGCAGGACCCTCAAGCAGGTTCTAAAGAAATTATTCTGAAATTCAGATGCTCAAAATGTTTCTTACTGGTGTTTAAACTTAGTGGATCCCAGAGACAAAATTTAGTGGATCCCAGAGACAAGGCGTGATTTGGTGGGTCAGGTACTAAGCAGGACGGGTGAGGGAATCAAGGCCTTGTCTCTGCTTCATGGCTCATGAAATTACTTATGCAGATGGGAACAGATACAGCTGCTGAGATGCCAGACAAATCCACCCCAGGAAAGTGTGGACATCACTCTGCCTTCAGCCCTGAGCCCTGTCCTTTGGTAAGCAATAAGTATCACTTACCTGCTCCTGGACACTCCGCTGCAGGTTTATTATCACCCTAGGGCTTCACTCCCGGCATGGCATGTGGGGGAGCCCCCTGGCAGCTGCCCAAAATGTGCTCCTGAACTCACACATGTCAGGCTCAGCAACAAACACAACCAACTCACCTTCCAGGGGACGGCTCTTGTCGCTTGGTTTTGGGGGACAGGTCTGACCACGAGCTCTGAACACATCTGCAGGTCCTGAAGACACTGTAAGTAAAGCTGCACCCTCCGTGATGTGGTTTTAGGTGTGACACGGGTGGTAGATATTGGGGCTTACACAGGGTTTCCATGCCCAGCAGGTCAACATTCACTGAAGGATTCCGAGAATCTCACTGCCGTACGGCAGGGTGCCCAGTGGGGGCCAGGTGACCTGGCTGGGAACCGCGTCTCTTTTTTGGAGTAACACATGACGGGCATTGAACAAGACTGTTCGGGCTGGCACAGTTGCACGCCGACACCGTCTGATGACCAGCTGTCCTTTGGGGATAAGGACTTCAGCGAGCTGAAAGCATAACACAGTTCCACGTACAAACAGCTAAATGAGATGCTTTCCAAGACAAACCATAATTTTATGACAGGTGAGATGTAATCGCCTTCCAGCAATCAACAGACCCTGTCGCAGAGCAAGGTGGCAGGTGGGGGGGGGAAACCAGGTGTCATCGCCTTGCATTTCTGAACTACCTTCCCATGCTTCATGCAGCCACCTCTCTACACTTCACGCAGAGAAAAAGGGTCCGGGAGCACCAGGCGACAGCCCCGGTTCCCGGCGGGGGCAGCCAGGCTGAGGGCAGCCGGCACGGAGCCATGCGGCGTGAAAGTCCCCCAGTGCTGGAGGGCAGAAAGTAACAACGTGCTGAACTGGTTTGGGGATATTTATTTTTCTTTAATGATGTGGAGAAGGAAAATTGTTTGCACTAAAAAAAAAAAAAGCAACCACTTCTTGTGTCTCTGTCAAGTTCAGTGCTAAATGCTTACGTCGCTAAAGGCTGCACGATCAAGCCTCTGATGAGCAAATTAAATCAAGTTTATTTAAACACAACATCTCTGTGAGGTTAACTGCAAAGCAAAGCAAAGCCCCTCCATGCGAAACCTCACCTGCTAGATGCAAACCCTCACCTGCCAGGCAGAGCGCACTTACCCTGAGCCCACAAGCCTTCCCATGGGCAGTTTACGGCCAAAGGGAGAGCATGTACCAGTCCTGTCCCAACTATTTATGTCAAAATACACACCCCGTTGATAAACAGCTGCGTTACTGCAACAGCTGCGGTAGCGGCAGATGGAGACCTGCCCAGAGTGAGGCAGCAGGCCCAGCGTGACGGGCATGTACCCACGGTCCCCAGAAAGCCACCTCCGAGCGGCACAGCGCTCCGCAGGGCACAGCTTCACGCCAGCAGTGACATCTGAGTGCTGGGCTGGAAAGTGAGCGGCCGGGCTTAGTCCTGCCGAAGCGTCATAAATCTAGCTGGGTCTTCTGGCACACACAAAAAAAATCTTAAAATAGACTTTTTAAAAGGGTTGGGGGGTTTGCGGGGGGGGATGTTCTTTTGTAATTCGGTCAGTGGAGCACCTGGGGGTGAAGCCAGGGTTTTAAAAATTCTAGTGTAACTAGAAAACTTAGGCATTTCACATATTATTTGAAATGAAAATATTTTTATTTTTCTGATAGTTGCCAATTTAATAGTGGGAGTTTGTTGGATGCAAGGGAGAGGGGGGTGGATGCATAATTACTTACCATAAATTTTTAAAGTGGCTTACGTCCACGCAGACAGTGTGAAGCAGATAAAGGTACCTTAGAGACCCCCCCCGGAGCGTCCTGCAAGAATTCCAGGCGGACACCCTGCCCCTGGTTTTACAGCCCTTCTCCGGGTGAAGCTGCCCGTGTTCCAGCGGAGGGAGCGGAGCCTCGGGAGGGCGCTGACACACAGAGACACGCGTGGGGCAGGCAGCATCTTTCCAGTATCGCTTCATCCGAGGCGCCGCTGGGGGGGGTGTGTGGGGGGGGGGATGCAGCGTGGTGGTGGGGGTGTAGAATGAAGCTTTCCCGCCAGCTTTTCCGCTGCCCTGTGTGGAAATAAGTCAGGAAAAGGGAAAATGAGCGGTGGAGCGGAGTGTGGAAGGGAGGGGACGGTACCGGCGTCGGGTCAGACCTCAGCGAGGGGACGGGACGGTGCGGGTGCAGGCGCCTGCCCCCTCCCCGCACCGTCCCGTCCCCCCCGGGGGGGCCCTCCCCGACGGGGGGGCCCTCCCCGACGGCGGCCACCCTCCCCGACGGCGGCCACCCTCCACCGGGAGGTGGCAGCTCTCCGCGGCGGGAGCCCTGTCTCCGCGGCCGCGCACCCCACCCGCTCCCGCCCCCGGGTCCTCGGGGGGGTGCCGGGAACACTCGTTCCCCGTCATTGGGGCAGGAGGCGGGGCCGGCGCCGTATAAGAAGGCACCGAGCGGGCGTTTCGCTCCCAGGTCCAGAGACGCCTTGTCCCATCCCCGCCTCCTTATCGCCCAGCACGGCGTGACACCCCTCCCGCCACCACCACCACCCCCCGGCCACCCCCCTCCAAGCCCGGATCGGCCCCCTAAGGGAAGGACGAGGCGACGGCGCGACGGCAGCAGGAGCCCCGGTACCACCAGTAGCGGCGAGAGCGGCAGGAGCAGCGGCAGCCCCGCTCCCCACCTGCCCCCGGAGGAGGCTGGAGCTGCGATCGTCGCGGAGCGGCGCTTGGTGCCCCCCGCGGCCCGGAGCCGCCCCGTCCCGCTCGCCCATGAGCGCCGCCGCTCTCTACACCCTGGACTCCCCGGCATGTTATAAGAGCTGGTGCCTGGAGCCCGCCAACTTCTACGACGCCAAGGTGGGCAGCGGCGGCGGGCCGGGTCCCGCCTGCAAGCCGGGGGGCCGCGGCGGCTGCGGGATGAGCGGCGAGGAGGCGGCGGGGGGCGGCCTGGGGGGCAGCGGCACCAACCTGGCGGAGCTGAGCGCCGCCGCCCCGGCCATGTACGAGGACGAGAGCGCCATCGACTTCAGCTCCTACATTGACTCCATGTCGGCCGTGCCCAACCTGGAGCTCTGCAACGACGAGCTCTTCGCCGACCTCTTCAACAGCAACCACAAGCCCGAGCGGGGCGGGGATTACGGCGAGTACTTGCCGCCGGGCGGCGGGGCCGGCCGCGACCCCGCCAAGGACCTCGGCGCTGCCATGACCACCCTGCTGGGCGCCGAGCCCCGCACCGCCTCCTCCGCCTCCTCCTCCTCCTCCTCCTCCTCTTCCTCCTCCTCCTCCTCCTCCTCCCGCGGCGCCCTGAAGCAGGAGCCGGACTGGAGCGACAGCGACCTCTCCTCCTCGCTGCTGCCCTCGCAGATCGCCACCTGCGCCCAGACCATCATGAACCTGAGCGGGCAGCCCACGCCGCCCACCTCCCCCGAGCCGCCGGGCAGCAGCTCCCCCTCCAGCTGCAGCACCCGCTCCCCGGGCCCCGCCGCCGCCGCCGCCGCCGTGGCCGTGGCCGGGTCGGCGCCGGGCGTCCCGCCGGCGGGCGGCGGGAAGGAGCGCGGCGGCAAGAAGTGCGTGGACAGGTTTAGCCCCGAGTACCGGCAGCGCCGGGAGCGCAACAACATCGCCGTGCGCAAGAGCCGCGACAAGGCGAAGCGGCGCAACCAGGAGATGCAGCAGAAGCTGCTGGAGCTCTCGGCCGAGAACGAGAAGCTGCACAAGAAGATCGAGCAGCTCACCCGGGACTTGACCAGCCTCCGGCACTTCTTCAAGCAGCTGCCCAGCGCCTCCTTCCTGCAGCCCGGCTCGGGCACCGACTGCCGGTAACCGGGGGGGAGAGGGACGGAGAGACGGACTCCGGGAGACCGTGGATAAATACCTCAGAGGGACGGGCCGGGCTTGGGACGGGCCTTGGCCGGGCCGGGCCGGGCCGCGGCGCCCCGGGCCGGGCCGGGCGCGGGGAGGAGGCGCGAAGCCGCGGCGGGACCCGCCGGCCCGCGGCCGCCGCCTGGGTCTTGTAGCGACGTGGGGCGACGATGCCCGGGTCTTTCACCACGAGACTTGCAAAAAAAAAAAAAGCTAAATATATATATATATATTTTTCTTCTCTCCCCTTAAATTATTTTTGTAATGGTAGTTTTCGTCTTTTCTACATTTTACTCATACCGATGCAGCTATGGTACATCTGTTAAAATGATTCAAAACCCCATGTATTTTAGACAGTAGGATGAAAAAAAAAAAAAAGACTTGAGCATGCTCGACCTTTTATATCCATTTTTACAGCATTTCTAAGAATAAAAAAAAAATCATTTAAAATCGACCCTGCTCTCGTTTGCTCTGTGTCTTGAAAGCAGCGGGGGAAGTTGCGCTTCCCAGGAGCCGCTGCCAACCGGGGGGGAGGGCGGGGGGGGGACACGGGGGGAGGTGAGGTGCACCGCGTTTTGGTTTTTTTTTCTAAAGCAGCCGAAGGGTGACGCGATGGTGGGAGTGACTGGGAGGGACACTCGCAGGTGGTCGTCACAAAGTCCGCTTCCCCCCCCCCCCCCGGGAGCTGCAGTTGTGCCGGGATGCTGAGTCAGCAGTTGCCGCTGGGCTAACTTGCACTGCAGGAGGGGCTGCTCTCGGGCCAGCACTCTGGGACACGGCACATTAAAAAAAAAAAAAAAATTATATATACATATACACACATGAACACTTTTACTTAAGATACCTGTTAAAAAACCCGGTAGGGGGTTGCTTCGGACACTGCGAAGCTACCGCGCTTCTCAGTTTGAACCAGCTGCAGTCCCAAGGGAGATGTTGTTGCCCTCCCCCCCACCCCCCAACCGAGCACCACGGTCCTCTGCAGGGTGCACGTCTATTATGACAGGTTAGGCTACTGGTCTGAATTTTGATGATAGTGCGTGCGCAAAGCTGTCAGCACCTGTAGGGTTCTGGCAGAAAAATGCCAGAAAAATGACCTCTGGCAGCTGGCGCTTCCCGAGACAGAGAAATCTTGCGGGTTTCGAAGGGGAGACCCTGGTCGTGTACAGGGCAGGATCCTCTGTGCAGGAACGGGCTGGTGTCCCCTTCTTCCTTACAGGTAAGAGAGTGAAACACTTGGAGGATGGGGGGAAAAAGGGGGATTCAAAAGCTGGCTCATTCCTTTAGTAATCACGACGTCTAGAAGATCTTCCACGATTGGCCTTGGCTGCAGGAACGATTTCTGTAGCAACAAGTTTGCCGTTCCCTTTTCTGCTGGGCAATCACAGAGTGGGACCTGCGCAAAACCATTCCCTCCTCCTCCTCTGGCCTGTACGGGTCTGTTAAAGTACCGGGGAAGGGGAAGGGGGAAAAAATCTAAACTCTTGACTGAACTCTTACATCAATTCTTGCATTTTAAACTATGCACACGTAGGAAGATTTTGATATTATGTATCTGATCTGTAATCCATGCCTCTGTACAGTCGGGGTGAGGATAGTTACGTGGCCAACAGAGCACATTTACTCGCTACCTGTAACAGAAACCGTGTAATGAAACAGACGCTTTGTGGGAAGCTACAGATAACACGGCACTTCTACGCTGAGAGACCAATTAGCTGTAAAACATTAACTTTATATATGCTTGACACTTCAAAATATAAGCTTTGTTCAAATCTCCATCCTTCTAACATGTATTGCAAGGTGGTAACAAACACTACAACTCAGAATTCGCACACAACACGGTGTTTTGCAGCCAGCAGTATGCCTGGGATCCGCTGATAAAACTCAGCTCAGACGAATGTTCACTGCCTACAGCAAGGTATTTATTTCAAAAATATCAGTGAAATACTTTCCATCTACACATAATAAATATGGCATTATATAAAAAATTCACAACCATTCAAAACTCCAAGAACAAGATGTTTTACATACATAAACAGCAACCACGCCAAGGAACTGTATTCTTAAATTCCGAACTGATCCAAAAGAGAAAAGTTCAGAAAGTTGAACAGATCTTTTTAAAATGGATTTTTTCAGCGTTAGCACAACGTGCATCGTAAATCACGGTTTTAATAAACTATCTTAATACTTATCACACTTGCATTGCACATTATCTGTGGCACTAGTTAACAGATAACCACATTACAAAGTCCACAGATACTACAGGAGCTGACTAGAGTTCAGCTCAGTGCCTCGCTGCTGCTCCCAGAAGAACAATTTCCTCCAGTGCAACACAGTTGGGGTGGCTGGTTACGGAGTGGACGTAGCAGTTCAATAACCCCACCTCCTTTCCCAGCACGCTCTGCACCTCATAACTCTGCAGTGATAAAAGCATGTTGATTAAAACAAACAGTCCTGGACATTCTGTTCTAAGCAGCATTCAGCTCGGAAGATGCAGGGTGTAAGGTCCTCTTCCAACAAACAATTTTTTTAAGGACTCAAAAAGAAAGGTGCATTAGAACTGATGGAAAGAATGAACACGTTAGATTTTCAATAATTAGATCTCACTCCTGCTTAAAGTGCCCTACCAGGCTTTTAGAAATGAGCTGGTTTTAAAAAAAAACCCCACCCCCAAAAAAAAGCTACTGTGACTTTGAACTCAATTTTGCTGAAGCATAACCTCCGTGTGCTCCCTCTATCCAGCTTTCTGACACTGGGAGGAATTCACATGTGCTAGCAATGTGTATATAGATATACTAGATATCGATTACCTTAGGTGACAGATCCACTAAAGGAAAAAATATTTTATAACTCTTTCTACTTCCCCCCTTTTAACTTCGCGTTGTATCAAGCATCGTTTATGATCGCTGGCACCTACACAGTCCCTTCTGTTTAACGATCTGACTGGCAGTTTACTCACATGAGTTGTGCCTGAGCGAATTTGTAAAGACTATATTCTGCGTGGAGGAGAGGGATATGAAGTTGGCATGATTTCTCTAAGATGAGAGAGCATGTTAGCAGAAGAACTGGTAACACCGATAGCTGGTACCTGGCCCGAGAGGGTGGGTACTATCTCAGATGGCAGGTTTACATGATTTTCTCTCCTCAGCAGGACTTGCCTACGACCAGCCTCTGACCATGCCCCCACTTTCATCTGGGCTGTGCATTTGTACAGGTATGTGATACCCATGTCTGCTGCCTGATTCAAGGTATAAACAACCCTTTCCCTTTTCTTTTTCCTCAACTATTTTTACCCCAGACTGGTTCTGCAGTCCAATTCACCACGCAGCTGCCAAACAGCTGGTGTAACAGAAGGGTTGTCACAAGGTAAGGAACAAGTGGCCAGGGGCAGTGGCGGCTAAAACCAACCTCCCTGCCAAAAGAAGTGATTACAAAGCTACACCCTTAGAAAGTTTAGCAGAGCTGGCAAAAAAAAATGCCACCTCAAGTGGTATTTCCTGTGATTAATCTTCATTGAGATGTGCTGCTTTTTAAAATGCAGCAGTTCAGAAATGGAAATGCTTATGAAAAAAAAGGAAAAAATTATCCCTGCATTTCAGCTAGGGAAAAAAGAAAGTTTCTAAGTTGCCATACTTCTAAATACTAGCATTCTAAAAACTGAAATATGAAAAAAAGGTTGTTTGAATTCTAATAACTCAAAAAAAGCCCTACGTTTTGTCAGTCTGTAACTAAACCAGACACAGCCTGTAAAACTTAGCAAGACTTAACTGCTATTAAAAGAGCAAACATATTTTTGAAATTTGTTGTCTCTCTTTGCTTAAATGAAATATGCACCCTCCAGCATAAGAAAAATAATTTACGATTTCAGAGCACTGTTCCACTTTAAATATTATCCATAAATCGCATTAAAACCATGGTGCATGTAATAGCAAAATGCTAGAAGACTACGTAAGATGGGAAAAGCAAAATGACCCCAATACGTGTCACTTAACTGAAGATATTTAACCCGGACGACTGAACAAGACAACGAGCTGACCTTTGCTCCCTTCCACGTGCAATGGAGAAGCGGGGATCTCGAGATGCTAATGGGACTTAATCACCCTCCGAAGGTGCCGCTCCTTCCCTGCTGACCATCCGGCAGCCAATGCCAGCCAGGCACCTACCCGGGTGCCTCCCTCACCTGCGATAAATCTGGGTCACTGTGCCAAATGTCAGGGTTCTTCTGATATCCCAGATTAAAGGAATAACTACTTCGTGATTACATAAACCGTACTTTAGCCCATGGATCCCCGTGGCTTACGCATGTTTCATTCATACAATTAGAAAGTATTATCTTGCATGCATTTTGCAAATTTCTCTACTATTACCGCCTGCCAGTAGTTTCATGGTTGTGCTATTAGAAAGTAGTTGTGATTGACAGGGTTTAGAAGACAGTCCTGAAAAGGTGGGATGCTTGGACCGTATCTTCACTGTCTTTGGATCCTCAGCCAGAAAATGGAGTAAAGCCCAGCGCTGCCCGCCACAGCTCTGAGTGTCTGGACACAGTGCTATTTGCAGATAGCTCTGCAGATCTGCAGCTGAGCTAAAGCTGTCTGCACATCCCATCTGCAGCATCCCTCTTCTGAAAAGGAGGGTGTCAGCAGGGGGAAGGTGGGGTTGCCAAAGGGCCCAGCTCACCCAAATCCCAGGCTGGACATGAGAAAAAATTTCATTATTTCTAGTGAAATCTATTGCTCCTAGTGCAGTTCTGAAATGAGCTGCCTGGAAAGGCAGAATCTCCATCCTTGGAGGTTTTCAAGACGCTGCCAGCCAAAGTCACGGCTGACCTGCCTACGCACTGGCAATAGCCCAGTGTAAGTGGTAGGTCAGATGATGACCTCCAGGAACCCCTTTCCCCCTCTATGATTCGTGTATCTTTCCATCTGATTCACATCTCCTGCATTCTGCCTCTACAGTAAGTTACATAGTTCAACTTTTGGCAACATTCATTGTACCTACCCCATCCTCATTGGCGGAGGACATCAGGAGAGAAGAGATTGTCCTTTGTAACAGCTGGAATGAGAAAATTAACAGGTTTTGTTCACAACAAAAATCTTATGTATGCAAAGATGTTCTGTTTGCAGGTTAAAACAGTCACGTTGAACAAAGATTTATTATTTTAATATAGAATGATTTTGTTTCTCTGGCCAAGAAAGCAGAGGAGAGGTGACACAACAGATGTTCAGAATACGAGTCTAAAAATACACATTCCTTTTAGGCTGTGGAGACTGAGGTTTCCCAAGGCCCAACCCAACAAAGCCCTTCAGCTGGACCATAAAACAGTTTGCAAACCTTGCTGAACTCAGTGACTGTGTTATTTGAGTAAGATCTGGGAACTGGGTTCTTAGTTCAATGAAACACAGGTTTAGTATCACATTAAATTATGGGATACTCCTACATCTTTTCATTTTTCTTCTGACAGAGCTGTTCACAGAAGTGTGGTTAGAGTACCTATGTGTCTAACATCTCTAGCCTCGCTATACTCGGAAGCTCATTTTGTGCCATACCTTTACTTTCACTGCACTTTGAGATCGGGATGGACAACTCAAGAAGACTTCTAGCTGCATTTTCAAAACGGGTGAAATGACAACTTCAGAGCACTGGTTGCAATACAGCAGACCTCTGAAACATGCAAATAATGATGGAAAAACATAAGAGAAATGGAAAAGCTATCAGTTGTAAATCAAAACACACAAAAAACCAGCTAGCTTAATCTCTGAAGTACTTTGCTGGTGGACTTTTAGTAGGAAAGCCCTGGTAGAGATTCAGTTGGCAATGCCAAATAGAGCTCTTCTGTTGGTAGAGCTAAGAAACTCTCTGGGAGGATCTGAACTCTTCTAGCAAAAGGATCTTCCTTTCATGAGTTTTGGCAACATGGGGGGAGGCTGCTATTTACAGTCACCCCACTTAAGCAACTATTAATCTCATAACCTTCTAAAAGTTATGGCAAAAGGAAGTTTGTAGTATAGATTTGGTCCAAGTAGCCTATTGATTTAGGCCCTTGTTCAGCAAACCTTCAACATTTTCAGCACACACTTAAGTCATATGCATTAAATTAAGCTCAGCGATAAGTGCTTGTTGGAATAACATTTTAAACAAATATTGATGCTACATTGTTCTCCAAATGAAGCAAAAGTGTCCTTCATAGTAGAGATATTTTAAATTGAACCACACTACTATGTGAACGTACACACATCCTTATTTTTTGCATTGATTGTATAACATAGGAGAGCTTTTTTTTTATTTTCAGCCTTTTCCCCCCAGAGGCTACACATAACAAAGCATAAATATTAAAGCCTCTCATATTTAGGAAAATGCTATCTATTTCAATAAGATCAAACCCACCCAACTTCTCCTTATGCTTTTTGTAAGCTCTCCCAGTAGAAAGAACCCCCCTCTCCTTTTTTTAACACTCCGACTACTCTCTTATCCTCTTGTGTGTTTATCCCATCAGGTATCTCGGACTCTGCAGGCGCAAGCTGGCTAAGCCGCTGAGGGGGAGGCTTTCCAAGAGCATACCGATGTGACGCAGCTTTAGCATTTCAGGTGGTAACAGGTCCTGTAGGAGCAGTCTTCACATTTGGGACAGTTGTACTCACTGAATTATTCAATATCCTTTCTAGAAAGGTTATAAATTTAATAGGTCTGAAACGCAACTCTTTCATGCTTATGCAAATTACAGCAAAGATCACAGTTCAGTTCAGTATAAAAACAAGTGAATTGGTGGTACACAGTGTAACAAGGTAGGGTAGACAAACACAAGAAGCTACTTTTAAAGGAACTTAAAATCAGACCTGTGATTTATGTGGTTGTTTATTAAAACTAATATTGTAATGCAGTGGGCTATGAGATCTTTATAAGCAACACTGTAAGATTAGTTTGAAAAAAAATGTGATAACTGCAAATTCAAACCATTTCCTATCTACTTGTATCTATCTTAATATATTAATCTAACCTTGCAGGTTTTATCAGTTCATCAGCAATAAAAATACTACGTCTTAGTTTTAGGAAGGAACAAAGCGCAGCCTGTGCCTGCAGGACTCATTGCATCACCCATTGCTGTTATGGCTACATCTGCAGAACACCTGGAGTGCTCCGGAGCACGCTGACTCTCACCTGTCCTGGGGACACAGTTCCAACTTTCCATTGCCACATCTGTCACATGTAGGCCAGGAGAAAGCAGTGCTCTCATTAACTCCAACAACAGTACCTGCAGAAGATGAAATTCTTACAAAATACTAACATTAAGCTAGCAAACACAGTCACTCCTGGCCTCACAGCAGGTTTGATCCTTTCTGACTCTCAGCTTAAGAATAAGACTTGTTGGAGTAAGCATCAGCTCTTCCAACAATCTCACTCCCTTTCTCCTTCGTCCCTCCAACAAGGGATGACAGTACGGCAAAGTGTGTTACATTCTAAAAATACCAGAAGGTAGATAATTGATAATTAACTTTCCAAATAGGTTAAGTTCTTTTGGTTTGGGTTTTAATTGTTTTTTGATTTGATTTTCCTTGTTTGTTTTCTTTCTGGTCCTCTGATGTTTCCTTGGCAATAAATAGCTATAAAAATCATCAGGTCAGAAACAGAAACCAATGAGAAGACCCAATACCTTTTGAAAACAACGATGCAGGTTAACAATGAAGTTATTCTTCATTTATACTGATTTAACAGAGATTAGATCTGGCCCACAGATTTAAGTGTGTACCTAAGAAGGGAATGCCAGAGATACTTTGGACTAATATAAAGGGCCTTGCTAGTTTTGGCAAGAAAAAATATATTCAGAGTTTTATGAGAAGCCAATAAAGAGTGTATTATGTTTTATGGTAACGATATGCTGAAATTGTGAGCATTATTTACGGAGAAAATACTTCTAAGTATTCCGAAGCATACAAAGTGGATCACCTGTAAGAATGAAATTACACTAAAATAAACCCTGACTGGTACAACAGAAGTAGAGACTAAAAATTCCAGCTCCTATTGAGCAAGAATCTCACAGTTTTATACTGCATTCAATAATAGAAGCCCTTGGAGACTAGGGAGCATTTACACTCTCTGGTAAGACAGGGCAAAAGTCTCTTGCTTTCCTGGTTCTCCTGGGACAAGGACTGACAGGAAGGAGGGAACTACACATAAACAACAAATCTAATTCTCTTTGGGAATTCAAAGGACAGCAAGTGTGAAGATCAGGAAAGGTACTTCTTAAAAACAACATTTATAACCCAATTTCTATGCATATAACAAAATGACATGGATTTCACTGACAGAATAAGCAACTGTGCATTTAACTGTTACAGGGATAATTTTGATTCTTCTGTTTTTGTGATAAACTGGCAGTTTCCATCAGCACTTGCTACTACAAGGTAGTATGCTTTCTGCCACAGCATGGGCATGTTTCCCTTGTTCAGGGAAAAGAAAAGCTACCAATTAGTTCGCTGAATATGTTTCCTTTTCATTAAAAAATAATTTTAAAACCAAACAAAACTAAAATCCCCTTTACTGATAGATCTGTTTCGCTCTAAGCCTTTTAACTTTCCCCTAGTTGTGTGTCATATTGCAACTCCAGGATGCCGGTGCACAAGTAATACAAGTACATGTGAAGAAAATTAATCAGAATCATACTGACGAGATTATGTCTAGTGGAGAGGTTTATTTTGATGACAACATAGAGTTCCCTCCAGAAAACCACCACTGAGGTCAGAACAAACACAACTGAAGGCGGCAACAGATCTAATAATCTAGTGACAGTCTTGTGCATCTTGCATGCAAAGTGATTTCTCAAGTTTAAGCTGCTGAACTGCTGCACATCTTTGTCAAGACTCTAGATTTTGCTCAATGTTCACAAACACTTTGGATATTTTCCCGAGATCCTTCTTTTAAATGGAAACGCACATAGCCAAAATTTGATTTTTATCTCTAGTCTATTTTTACGGGTTGTGGCTGACATCATTAAGAAGAGACTGATAATAGGACAACAGCTGGAAAAACAGGTCTCTGGTGAGGAATGCAAAGAAGGGCTGAGGATTAAATGTAACACTCTGTTTGAAACGTTCAAAAAATGAATGTGGGATTTTTTTTTTCCAATTGGTTACCCTGATCAATGAGCAGGAAGGGGAAAAGCTCAATCAAAAAGAGAAACCTAGATAAGCTGATTGACCCCATTTTGTTCCCACTGTTAAGAGGGAAACTGAAAAAACCCCCCACCCCTAAATAAGGGTGTTGGGTATGAAAATATCCAATGTTAAAATTCAAGCACTGTTGGTTGAGTCATATACTAGGCAAATATCATTAATCAAGTAATATTCCTACATAACATATGTGGTATGGACTAACTAGAATTTGCTCATAAGCATGGTTAAGAGGAAAAACAGTTCTGTGCTGTATGAACTGCCAACATTTAAGTCATCCTGACTGCTACCATACAGCAAAAAGAGGTTAGAAATTACTTTGCAATGCATAGCGATAAGAAAATACATCTATTAACCCTGAGCTCACAGGTGAGAACCACAGACTCATCTTTAAAAGAAGAATAAACTTTCCAGTAGAAAGCAACCACAGGTTTTCACTCATCTGCTGAAGAGCAACACACTCCATTCCAGAGCCGATATGACTGCACCTCTTTGAAACAAGGATTTTTGATAAACTCAGTGGATCTGCTTGGATTGCAACATCGTCCTTTTAAAGCTGGACCAGCTATAGAGTTGTACAGGTTGCTCAGGGCCCAGCTCTGAGCAGGAGTTAGGACTGGAGGAACTTTAGAGGTTCCTTCCAACCTAACTTATCCTATTTATATTTCTCCTTTTGTCATTCTTCCATCTGTAATACAGAACATGGAAAGCGTGACACCTCCCATGTGTGTAAGTACTTGTTTACACAATAGATCACAAAGGTGTACTCTCTTTGCTCTACTGGAAAAAGAAAAGACAGAGAAATGTTTGCTTTTTTCTACCACATACATTGTCAATGGGACAAAAGAAGACAGGCACCTCTCATACTTAGTTATAAAATTAAGAGTGGAGAAGTTAATTCTCTACACTAAGAAGGTAATTCTTAGTGTAACTATTGGAGAGGTTTTTTAAAAAAAAGCCCCAAAATATTCACACCCAGAGATATCTTTCAAGTAACTCACAGTATCGATGCAAGAGGTACACAGCAACCAAGGCCTTGAGTGAAGTGCCTCTAGTTGTGCTTGTTTTTCATTATGCAGTGTTAGAGTTCAGGATTTGTCATTGCAAGGTGCTCATATATTAATCACAGGGGCACTGCTAACCTGTGGCTCTACCATAACAGAACGTGTGTTTAGTAACAGCTTTGCATGGTTCCAAACTGTCTCTTCAGTGCATCACATTATAGCTGGAAGGATTAATTTGTAGCCATTATTTGCTATTATTTTAAAGTTCATTTCAAATGCTCCAGTGAAAACTTGAAGGTGTAAATGTAGAACAGTATCAAGAATTTTCTACAAGGGCTACTGGAATCATGGAAGTTAAATTAAGAAAGGAAATTGTCTTTAAAAGCCAAGAGTTATTGGGCTTTTAAGGACTTTTCCCTATAGGTACTCTACAGCTGGGAGGTTTAAGAAACTGACTGGACAAAGCATTAGAAAATACACAGTAGGAAATGTTTCTGCATGATTAGGAAATGCTACAAAATACATTGTAAGAAATATTTCTGCATGGTTAGTGGTAGGACTGAAATATTAGACAAAGCAATGATCCAAAGTGGCTGGTGAGCAAATATTGGCCAAGATATGCTAGATGACTATGGGGAAATATTAAATTGTCCCATTGCAGCAAACCTCCAGGGAAATCAGACACTAACCCCTACCATTTAGGATCTGGCTAACGTATCTTATCCATCTGCCTAAAAAATATTAGTATACTGTACTGTTGCCAACATCAACAAAGCTGGTGTGAACAGAAGGCTCCTGAAAGAAGATGGCAAAAGGAGGAATATAATAAAACAGACTGTGCATCAAACATTTATTCTGGGGTATGAGTGAGTGGGAGCAGAGCTTGGCCAGCAAAAGGCAAACACAGCCCACAGAGAAGTATATAAACACAAATATCCTAATGACCCACAGCAATACTGTGCTTTTTTAGCCCTCCATGCTGTTTGTGCAAGAAATCAATACGAAGACCTAAAAGATTAAAGTGAGCACAAATAATTAACCGCATTTATTTCAGGAAAGGCCATACAAACCTCTTACAGCACAAACGGAGTTGGCCTGTGTTGTAGAATCCAGCTCATCGAGTCTGACAGGGCCAGTCAGCTCACTGAGGTCAGCACCGGCAGCCGAGTACAAAAGAGGCTTTTGTAATAAGAGAACAGTACGTTCAACACAAATAATTCTACCTGCCAACAAAGACATTTCAACTCAGTACAGTAACAAGGAAAAAGGTGACCATGTTAATTGTCATGGCCAATAAAGACAACGATCTCTGCCAGCTACTAAACAGATGGATAGACTCCATCAAGTTTTCTCAATGACAAAATATTTTGCTTTCAGTGATACATGCATCATGCTCTCAGTACACTTTGCGACTCCCAGGGAAAAAAGTTGTTTTAAAAATTTAAACCTGGCAGAAAAGAGTCTGATTCCACTCTGACTGCATCACACCATGCTCCCTGCAAACACAACGTTACTGTCTATCCCCTGGTAATAAACTTGGACACCCCTTCAGGTGGTCTTACTTTCTTTCAAAGATTACAAAGAGAAGGTGCATGCAATGCTTCATTGTTCAAAGCAGAGATTTTTGCTACAGGACACACAGCCATTTACAAAGGTTGGTGCTTCCAGTACACTTACGTTTTGGAAGTGACTGACGGTCTGAGACATGAACTACCCACAGCAGGCACCATACAGAACCATACCTGAACCTCAAAAAAGAGTGACTAAAAATGAATGTAAAGTTAACTACCACCCTTACATGACCTGTATGGTGGCGAAAGCTCACAGCTAAGATGGTATAGGAGAGTTTGTAAAAGTTCTGTGTCTAGCGACATGCAAGTCTCTAGATTCACCCTCTTACTCCTTTTAGAGGTAGTAAATTCAATATAACAAGTTTCTGCAAGAATAACAAAACAATGAAACCAAGTTTCTAGACTATTTCAGTTGGAAGGGATCTACAAGGATCATCTAGTCCGAATGTGAGTCTTTGAGTCTTCTGTCAGCTAGCAAATTTGATTGACGTTGGTCATTAGTTTCAATAGCCATCAGGGAAGACTGGCAGAAATACTGGTAGACATACAGCAAGATCACGGAATTTCTCATTTACTTTGGAGATCAAGCCAAAAATGTAAAAAAAGGAACCTTTGGGAAAGCTCTAATTACAACCCCTTTCAAAATTCTTCCCAAACTTGTGATGTCTCACCTTCACCTGAGAATGAAAGTCTCTGCAGGTCACATATTGCAGTGTCAGAGATTACGATGCTATTTCAATTTGATTCCAACTGCTTCAAAACCACACATAAAGCTTACCATTTCCCCACAGCGCATCCTTGAAGAAGACGAGTCGTGAGGCAACGCTAAGGGATTCTGTGATTTCCGTACTGAGAACACACGATGCAGCGACTGACACAGGAACAACTTTTGGAGTGATATGAACCACATTTTGCAATGTGGAGTCAGTCACAAACAACCAAATCTCTCTTTGATTTATAGGAACACTGTGTTTTGTCTATGATTTAAAAAAAAAAAAAAAAATACAGAATTGGAATGCAGTTGTTAATTTTTAGTAGAAGGAAAGACTAAAATAACATCCTCGTATTTGAATAACTAATACAACTGACAGAAATTATTACATTTAGGATTCATACAGTATAATGAATCACAGCTTTGCTGGAATTTTTCATTATTCCTTACTGCAGATACAAACATATCTACCTTAAATTAACTTCCCAAGATTGATACACTGGAATCTTGGCTTTACCTCTGTCAACTATCATGCTTTATCATAACTTACTTGGATTGTACTAGGGATTTGAAAATATATTTTATTAAAAAAATATATGCATAGGAATTTGCAATGACAATGTAAGTTTTCTGCCTAAGACAGGTATAAAAATACTATGGTGTGACTAAATTAAGGTCTATCACAACTACTGATGTACAACCAAAATACCTACATTTCATCCCAGCCTTTATATCTGAAATTAATTATCACAAATTCAGTAGTGTTTTTTAAATTTTTCACACTGGGATGATGAACAAGACAGACTAGACAGACATTACATACACATCAGTGCTTATTCCAGGGTCTCTAACAAAATCAGATGGGATACAATTTGAAGACTCATGCTTTTCTTCTTTTTTTTTTTTTTTACCACAGCTTTTATAATATGTGTGTATGTGAATTTTCCCAAGCTTTAGAAAAAATGGGTTTAATAACAAAGCATATTTCACATTTACCAGTCCAAGCAAATTGTAAATTTTAAGATTCTACTATTTTAAAGTATTTAACTAAAATTACATTACTTTCTTAATTTAAAAAGGTTTTGTTACTATTTTTAATTAGTCTGCTGATTAAAAATCCATACCTAAAACATTTAAATGAAAATTAAATACTACAATGATTGGAGAGACACACATCACAAATATTTTATTCTCCAAGTTTCATGTCTCTAGCATAATGTAATGCAACGATAAACCCAACTTTTTGTCTTTGGTTGAATTCAAACCTTGAAACCGTTAACCACACTAAAATTACTAAAATTAGGTTTTTGTCCACGCTAACAGCTCTTAGAACAAATGCAGTAATTGTAACTAATGACTGGGAAAATTCATAACCCGGATATTATGGTTATGCCTTAATACAATATATGCTGCCTATTGCATTGATGTTGTTTCTTTGCCTAGTAACTACATACATTTGAGTACCTCCTCTGAGTAGATAGCATTAGGACAGCTTCAAAGAAAGAATTTTTACAGCTGTCCTATGAGAATTACTAACACATTAAAAGCTGGCTTTCAGAAGAATCATCCAAAAAGTAAATAATAATAACAGCAAAAATCACAAGTTAGTATAAAATCATCATCTTGCTATGTGTGACAATTTGTTCTGAACAGAGAGGACACAACAGACAAATAGCAGCAGGATTGAGTTATAAGGAAGGACAGCTCCTTAACCACAGATGGAATATATTTCCTCATATTCCTTCTGTACCACAGTACAGATTCTGAGTAATAATAAAAGCATATTTCCATTCCTCCTTCACACAAACGAAGTATCTCAGAATACTGTAGCTACATACAATAAATACTGGTTTTTAAAGTACATTTGAATTAGATCACATAGCAGATTATCTAATAATAATAAATCTGCAAAATAAACCAAATCATAGTCCCTTCCTCACTTATTACAACTTGAGGATTTTGCATGTGAAGGATATGTCCTCTTGGCAAAGGCAACTGCAGCAAACAAGCCAATGTTCGTGACCTTCTTCTGGGAGGATTAGGCAAGCAATACAGTAACAGCAGGTAAATACCTTTGCATTCTTAGAGCAGTTCTTCAAAAGCATTATCCAGCAGTTATCCAGAAGTTAGGCAGAAGAAGAATACCTTCTATTGCTTTTCCAGCATTACTTTGAAAAAATTTATGAGAACTCATGTTGTTCACTTATGAAAATTTAGTACTAACAGTTCAGCAAGTGAATAGCCATTAAAAAAAACTGTTAATAAACCTCCTATTAGCAAGAAGAAATCATAGACCCTTTTTTGTGACAGACAAGCTTCCATTCTTCAAAATCACATCTGTTCCTGCATGCTTCATCTTTTCTCTAATTTAGTGATGAAGTGCTTCCTCTACTACTAGTAGATGTAGATGTCAGAGGTAGATGTAGACATTCCTGAATACAAAAAATGTGGCTAGGATATGACTAGTCTGTAATGTTATTTTATTTTTTAATAGAACAGGTTTCTCGGAAATAGAAGTTTATGCATGTGTGTCCATCTTTCTGTTAGCACCCTAAAGACCCCTTCAAGCTAGCTCTAATTTCATGTTTGCAAATACTCTGTTAAATTGTCACTTAGCATGGAGAAAACACAAGAGGTACCCCTCATCTCAGGAGTTAAAAGTACTCCCTGCTTAAAAATCAAATCATAACTCATTGGCTTTTGAAACAAAAGGGCAAGACCTAAATTAAATTTATGTCTCACACTGGTGGGAAGCATCTCCAGCTATTCTGCTGGCCGTTCTGGAATTTCTTTGTCTTTGGTTCATATGCTTTGATTCACACTTTGTTTCTTGTGGAGCTGATGGACAATTGCAAATTATTCTCCACCAGAATTCAGTGCTGTCTGTACTGAGGATCCAGTCGCCAGGAAAAAATAAATAAATCAGCAACAAAAAGTTCCTTTAACTACTGAGGGAGTTAGCAACGTTTTGAAAGAAGATTGTAGCATCATTCCGAAACAAATAAATAAAACATAATTATAAGCCTTCCAACATAGTATGGATAGCAGATGTATTTACCTAAGAGTTCCTCCTTTCTACTAACTGGACCATAAAAGCCAAATTTGCCTGAGGGGCTTCTACTGAAGTCAACAAAAATAGTCCACACACTTGCATGCAAAGAGCAAAACTGTATTTTTATATAACCATCGTTTTTAAATTCTATCCCCAGACATTCAACTGACTGGGAGCTTTTTGCTGTGTATGTAAAGATAGCATTTAGCTATAAATCAAGTCTCAACGAACTTTCTGCAAGCTCCCTTACCAGGGTGCAATATTATCTCTGGTTAGATAGCAATTTATTCAGAAATAATTCACTTTCTAGACTGGGTGGTATTGAATCTGAAGACGTAGTTCATTTTACCCATTCACAAGCATTTCAGACCTGGAGATAATTCTGCTCATACAGCTCCTGAAGATCATCCAGGAAGGTTTTGGGTTTTCCCCTAAACAAGATAAATGCTGGCTTCTTCACATAAACATTATGTTGATTTTATGTTGAATTCACTGCTAAGCGAAAATATTACCTGAAGCCTTAGATACAGCACTTGAGCCCAAAAGTTACAACGTTCATTACAACCATCGATCTGAAAATAGTACAAAAACAGGGAATGAGATAAACGTGATACCAGAAATCCAGTGGAACAAAGTATTGCTTATCTTACTTGTAAATCAGATTACCTGAAGAATTTGCTTTAGACCATGAACAGCTGGTGGCTGGTACAAATTAGCAATCTGTTCTTCCTCATCCACTTCCACATGTACTTCACCAGACCGAGCAGTAAGAATATAACAGAAGCTGGGACGAGGAAGATTAGTTGTCATCTATTAAAAAGTAAGGAAAAGAAATGTGACCTTAAAAAAGGCACTTTAGTTTGGCCAGTGAGGTTTTATAGTAATAGCCAAAACGAGCAACACAATTTACATTTTAAGAGGGATAGGAAAACAGAATTATATGGTTAATAATGACTCTCTGAAGTAGAAGTAGAGTTAATAAACTGACTTTTACAAATCATAAGTGAAATCAGCTTGTGCGTATCATTCTTTCCATAATCTGACATTGATCCTCATCACAAAAACATCTCATGATTTGGCACACTTGGCAAACACTGTGACTATTTCAAGGTGCTTGTTGTTGGTTTTTGCATTTTTTTGTTACGTGGTAGGAATGTCCCGATTATTCTTATTTTTTTCTTAACATCCCTAACTTTTCTGAGATTTCGGGGCTTTTGCATGTGGGTGGGTTTTTGTGATAGTAAACAGCTGCCGAACTTTTAAAGCTGCCAAATTAAATCCAGGACAGCACAAGGAGATAATGAAGAACAGGAACGCAACAGCTACAAGAACTGCTGTCTTTGTGTTATGCCAGATTTTTCTTTCCCCCTTAAAAAGTACCATGACGTAACAACTTTATCAATCACCACTTAAAGAGGTCCCAAGCTAGAAAGGCTTCTCAGGGAAAAAAAAAAAAGACAATGCTAGAAAATAATTTTTATTGTGGATATGGTAAAATATTCTTCTAGCGATGTTTGTTGTTAATAAAGCCTTTAATAAAAGAAATATGAATCTATTAAAGACAGCTGCCCACCCATTTAAAAAAAAATCTGCATAAGGAAAAAAAAAAGCAAAAGAAGTTGATACCCAAATTCTGTTTGCCTCTGACAGCACTAAAGAAGGTATTTAAACGTACATATGGCTCAAAAGAAATCTGTTCCACAGATCCCAACAACATTATCAGCATACTGGCAATATTTTGTGTGTACCTATGTATAAAACTTCTTCCATAAAACTGTGCATAAAACTACACTGTTTTTATCAAAAAAAAAAGTATCTCAACTGAAAAAACTCCACTCAGCAGTACAATGCAAGTTGTGATCCTCCGTGGAATGAATTAGTATTTCGAACCCATAACAGAAGTGTAAATTGCATGATTATGGAAAGTTTCCTCCATTTTTAGATTGCTAATAAAATAGAGAAAATTAAGAACAAATGAGAGTCATAACCACGCTAAACAACATTTAAAAGCTTTGCTCCATCCGTGGATATTCCCATTCTGTTGTTCACAGTATTTTAATGCACGAAACAACCCATTGCTCTGAGACTTCCGAAATGTCTAGAGAAAGGGAGAGTCAAGGAGAGAACAGACGTTTCACTGTTTCAGTCTTGGTTTTATATATAACCAAGGTCTGAACTTTTTATTCTTCAACATAAACCCCTGCACAAAGCAAAGAACACTCTACACTGCAGAGAAAAGATTCTCAGACTTCAGAAATAACTAGTAATATCCACATTTAATGTCCCCTGGGGTTTTGAAACTTTCCAGCTTTTTCTTCTTTTCTAGAACTTGCATCCTGATTGACTCCCCTAAGCTCTTACACAAATTTTTAATACCACAAACTTCTTCCCCAAAGAACAGCCTATATAAGAACAGTAGGACAGCACAAGCATCTGGCTACCCAGAAGCTTCTCAAATGATCTTGTGTTACCAAAATGACACTTGATATGACAGAACTCCTTTTCAAATACAAAAGCTAATTAAAGGCAAATCAAAGATGCAATTTTAGATTTGGAAATATATAGTAACATCCTTTAAATCCATTTTGATACTTCCCCAGCCCCTAAAATCACAGAAACATTAATTACTTTTTAGTATTTTTGTGTTCATCCTTCAACTGTCATCATGTGAGACAACTATCAGTCAAAGTCATGCTAACTAGTAAGAGACCTGATTACAGCAGTCAGTCTGTCTTCACAGAATTTGATCTTCAGAAAAGTGCTTTGAAATCTACAGCTGAAAAGTGATTCAAAAGAATGAGCTAATATTATTGTATATAGATTTCTCAGCTGGCTCCATGGTATCTAATACCTCTTTCCTCCTGCAAGAAGAGGAGAGGAATAATTTGTCTGGACATCCTACCATTCTAGCTCTAGAGGATTAATAAGAGGCTAACTGCATAATTTTGGAAAGATGCTGCTGATCCAGAGGGCTTCAGGTTAGCCTAGGAGGTGGCCAGAACCAGTGAAACAAAACTCAGTAGCTAAAGAGAGGCAGAGAATCTGATTCCCAAAGTAAACACGATTAAATTACCAACAAAAATAGTAGTTGTGAGTGAAAAAATTCATTTCCATAATAACAAGACTTACCATTTCAGAGTCTTGACTTTGTCCAGGAACTTTTACAGGCACTACTGGAGGCCACAGACTGTCTATCAGACTAAAAAGTCCTAATGCCCTTAAAAAAGACCAATACAATCAGGTTTAAAATGTTTTCCAGTGTTATACATTATATTAAGATTCATGAAGAAATATAATTTAAACCACTGCATGATTATGAAAACAATTTTAAATCATATTTGTTTTCTGGAAGCTGGTTTTGATTTGGTCTAATTAAATCTCCATCATTTCTGCTGCAGGGTGGAGAGGGAGGGAAGGGGTGTATCACATTCAGTGAAAAGCAAGTCATATTTAATCCTTTGCCATGAACAGCCTGATACATAATAAAATTCAGAGGAGCTGGGGTAAATGCTAGCTTGGGAAGGACACAGATACCAGCACAACTTCTTTTAAAAAACAGCTTTTAACTATTTTAACTAATAGGTTTTAAAAAAAGTTTTGTTTCTAACATTTTAATTTCTTGCTTTTCTCTAACAGCTGATTGTAACTGCTTTCAGGAAAGTCAGCAATTATCAGATACAGAGAAACAGGCACGATTTTGTTATCTTAAGTACATGTGCAGAGGACGGTCTCCTTCCTACACAGCTGCTCATCCAGTTACAATCTGTATTTATTTATTTTGTGAGTTTCCCACTTTTAATTTAGAAACAAACATAAAATTAACAGCCCAGCATATTAAGGTAAGATGTTGCAGACTCTTTAGCTTTAGCAAGCAAAGCTGTAATTTGCTGCAGTTCAGTGACTGCCTTTGTCAGTTGATATGGCATCCTTGCTGGACAGGCAGGAACATCTGAGGGAGAGGCCAAGAAAACAGCTAAGGGAGGGGAAATAGCTACAGATAACCAACTTGAAGAGGCATGTATTTTTGAGTTAAAGCTCCCAGTTATCTTGTCCTAGTTCTCTGTTCTTTGTAGTTGAAGCACAGAGATCTGGATTTTAACCCCACACTGCCTCCAAGAACAAGTTGTCTGTTCCTCCAATTAAGAAAGCCAGTATTTCTGAAACAGCTCTAAAAAGTGAAGCCCAAAACTTGCTGAAAGTAATATTAGCTTCTAAACTCACTGTTTAGAAGGAAACGGCATACTCCGGTACAGGGCTGGAGCACGTTGCAATATGCTGTTTCTCTTCAAGGGGTCACAGAAACTTTCTGTTTAAAGTTCTGCTTTCAGCTCACTTCTGCTTAAGCTTATTTATTTCTGTATTTCCCTAGTCCTTCTCCAGATCCTTAAGTGCTTAGACTTTGGGTGTCTATAGGCAGTGAATTTCTTCCCATGTCTTTTCATATAGCACCAGGTATGATTCATTGTTAATAGTGATGCCTTTGGACCAGCACTGTAAGAAGTTTTATGGATGTAAACCTCAGAGTGGATCTTGTGGAATAAAGTTTGTGGTTCATGATTCAGGTAACAAGCTGGCAGATTAAAGAGATAATGTTGCTACCTGTAGTCATGTTCTCCACATTAATGAACAGATCAGAAACACAAATGTTCTGCTCTTTTAACAGAAACAAACTTCCTAACTTACATGGCATCATCTCTGAGTCTGTAAAAGGAGAAGGCTGAGCTCAGAGGCTGGGTTTTTTTGTTTCGTGTTTTGCTTTTAACAGTGAGAACATTACAACATACAAAGCAACACTTCTTAGGTATTAGAGACTTTACAACAAATTGATCACTTCTTGAACCCTCGATCAGGATGAGATTTTCTGTCTTGTATCATACAGAATGATATCCTCGCTACAGTCACAGGAGGGCCAGCGCCCAGAGGAACAAACTCATCTTGCTAACTGGGACATGAAAAAGGAGAATTACAAAAAGAGAGCACAGTCTCCTGTACAACTCTGGCAGTTACACAAGTGCCTTCCTCACGTGACACAGCACAAGGGCAAGGGCAGAGCATGGGTACGAATGTACCACAAACTCTGTGTGTGTGCACAGAGATCGCATATTTATCAACTTAGAGCAACTAAGCTATGTAGTTGCAGTGCAGATATAATGACATCTCCACACAGGCCTTACATTGATCCCTCATCTGTATTTTTAAGTTTACACAAGGGACATAAAGTTGTCCCTTCTTCTTTAGCTCTCTTCCAGCTTGCTATCCCATATCAGAATATCTAAGACATACGGTGCATTTCCTTATATTACTTGTGTCCTTTTGGAGAAGGTCATCTACTGCTTGAACTAGGAGCACTTAATTATTAGTAAATGACAGTATTTGTTTACAAACAGGCAGAGGAGCGGCATTGTGTAGAGAGCGTCTCTTGAACATCTTGGCCCCATCCTTTTGTTTGACACCGGTCAGGCAAAAGGCAGGGACATTTGCCACCTGAAGGATTTGCAAGTTCCAAGTCACATCCTGCTGAGATCCTTGTCTACCAAACAGAATGTTTTCTCCTAGAGTTGTCACTGTATCTGTCAGTGTCCCTGGTGAGGAGCTCTCCTCTTCCTCCACCCATTTATACGCCTCCAAGAAAGTTAACTCTCTCTCTTTACACTTAGGGACTTTGACTTAGCAGAAGGGGGTGAGGTGGGGGCAATGACAGTGGAGAAATGGCAAAACATTGTGTCCTCCTCTGTAAAAAATCACTGTCCTCACAGAAAGAATAAAATTCATTCTCTTTATTGGCCAAGCAACACTCAAATCCCACTTCAATCTGACTTGAACAATGGGTGTATTTAATCCAATATGTGTATCCTTCTTCAGCTATAGAGTCAGGACAAGAGATGAACAGCTGGCTCTGTGCTACAGTGGAGGGACATGGTTAGCTCCCGTGTACACAAAGAGCCTCTCTGGCTACAGAAGACAAAAACTTTTAAAATTTTGCTCTGTGAGTCTAATTACTAGTCACTTAAAAAAAAAAAAAAATTATCACAAAAGGAGAGACTCCTAGAAAAGGAAAAGTAGAGTAAGAAGTGAGAAGAAACAGGCTCAAGGATAAAAAAAAGAACATGTAAAGTATTCTGAATAGCATTTTTTTTACTTCAGAGACAAGGACTCTATTGTAATATTCTATAACTTTTCTTTGAAAAAAGAAAAAAAGACTGAATCCATACCAGGAGAAGGACAGAAATCACCTATCAGATTCTAAATGACAGACTCAACTCCCTACTTCCCACGCCAGACTGAAATCTATGTTTGGTAAAAATCTTTTTGTCCCATACTAAATATGTAGATGTCCACTGTTTATTACCAACACAGTAAGACCATCAGTAACTCCATGGAGTGTTATAGTATAGACTTCCATAGAAGTATGGACTTAGGACAGGCAGTCCTCTACCTACAGGTACTCTTCTCTTCTGTAAACCCACATCTTCAATATTCACTTATATATAATGATACTTTTATATATGTGTGTGTGCATGTATATACATATGATACACAAAGTAATACTTTTTAGTGTCCTTTATTTTTATTATCCAATGTGCTCAAAAGGCATCCCTCAACTTAAAACTTTCCTTGCTGAACTTTGGTACATCTTTTCTCTGCATCCATAAATGCAAACTGCCTGCTGTGTATCCAGACAGCAGTCAGAGAATTTTAAAGATTTAATACTGTTAAACAGGCTAAATACATAGCTGAGAAAATGCAAAATATACATGCAACATGTGCAGAAGTTAATTGTGACCCATTTAACAAAACGGCTTAAACTACTCCATAGAAAAATTACTGGACAATAACAAGCGAAACTAATAAAATAGTATTTACGTTTCCCTCCTCACAATTCTTGCCATAGATGATGACTGTGCTGCCCTGTACAGAAGAAGTTGCTTTCATTTGCTCACCTAACCACCTTCCTTCTCAGTTTCATAGCTCAGCAGGAGACACTTTCTGCTTCTAACCTTCCTGGCTTGTTTTGCTTTTTACTGCAAAGTCAGATGGCATACATTCATATATGCATACACATGTTTGCTCTATGATTTTTGATAAAAACATACAAATAAAGAGAAAAGATGTTGCAATTATATTTAGACGCCCAGTAAACTGATAAACCAGTATCTACATTACCAGCATATCTACTCTGATCCTGTGGAAATTTAATTCATTTCACACTACAAGCTATGCTACAAAAATCAAACAACTTCAAATTTTGATTTTTCAAAACTATATTTCACTGACTCTCATTTGACAACTTATTTCATAACTTAATAATGAGATTTTGCTTATTCCTCTCACAAGCATGAAGTTTCATCTACAGTTGTGGTCCAAGAACTTTGTGTGTGAAATACCTGATTCAACTTTTAACATTACAGCTTACAGTTTGGGGGATTTTTCAATTTAATAATCACATCACAGGTTCAGAGGAAAATTACTACAGGGAGAAAACATCAGCACTATCAAAGAAAGTAGAAGGAAAACAATGCCCATAACTAGGAAAAGAAGAAAGCCTGTGTAAGGTTACAGTAGGGGACAGGAAGAAAGATGCTAGGATTCTCCTCCAATGTCTTCCACAGCTTTGCTCTGGGAACTCAAGACTTGGCATTTCTCTGTTTCCTCCTCTCCTACTCTCCCAATTCTAGTCTAAAATGAAAGAGTTTTCTTTTGGCAGTATCAGTCTCAGTTATTAAGAACTCAAAAATCAAGTAATTCCTAGCCGTCTGTGAAACATCTCCTTGCTCAAAACTAAAAAGAAACAGTAATAATCACCTAGACTGCATAAACTTCAACTATCAAAAGACAAGCAATTCAAATATAAAGCTGATACTGTAGGTTAGATCTCTCTTTAATTGTCCTATTAAGATCTTGCAGTGCACAAGCTATGCAACACTGTATTTTCTCAGACTTGACTAATAAAAGAAACAAAATAATAAAGTAAAAATTTGAGCTTACTAAACTGGTATCTTAGTCAAAATACAAACAGGGAGGAAGGGTTGCTGGCTTTTCTTCCCTAAGTTTTGTTTAGATATATGAAATTATTTTGTGGAATAATTTATTTACATACTTTAATAACTCACTATAGTACATTAGAAATTACACATACTACATTAAAAGACTATTATAATATAAAAGTACTTTTGATTCAATATGGATATTCCTACGTTATTCTCCCATGCTGCTTACTAAACATATTCATGACAGAAGCACTCAAGATACAAGCAGCAGTCCATGCTTGTTAAAGAGAAGAAAACTCAGGAAAAAAAGTTAATTTCTGATACATAAGCAATCATCAAAAATAATAAAAATGTAATGCAAGTATTCAAAAATTCAATGTGATTACTGAAATTATGCTTTAAATGGAACTCAACTTTTAACCACAGCAATTACCGACGTGTTTCAGGACCTCAAAACCTCAGAGACGTGGGTGGCTCTTTTAGATGGCAGTCTTTTTGGAGGAGGGAAAACCAAAGGAAGGAAGTTATGACTTCCTTGCTCTGTGGAGAGTTCTTACTATTACATTTCCTGTCAACGTCTAGCAGTCGAAACACTTTCTTGCATAGCAGTTAGCAGTGGTCCTCTCTTCTGAGTGTAAAGCAAAAAGAAGAGAAAGTATACGGTGAAGAGTAGAAGGAAAAGGAGAGAGATAGAGGCCAGAGAAGTATGTGACTTAAACAAAAAAAGAAAAAAAAAGAAGAAAGAAAACCCTCAGGCACAACAGTGACCAATACCACAGACAAATACAGGGAGATTTCACATTTCAGTGCCTAACATTTGAAAGTTTAAAATGACAAATAACAGAAGCAAACTTTATTTGAAAACGCAAAATTTCTCAGAAACATAACACTGGTTGATGAACTCAATGTTCAGAGTCTACTTACTCTAGAGGAAAATGCAACAGATAGTACAACCTGTCATGAGTTAAAGGTTGGGTCAAGTGCCAAAGCTTATGAGTTGATGTATCCTTCAGAGCGTTTTATCCTATCCAACATAAGTGTGGATTTTAGCACTATGCATGCAACAGTTCTATCTTCTTTTGAAACTTGTTAAGCATTTTTCCAATTTAGGGACAAAATTCATACTGACATCCTGTATTAATTATGTATTACATTAAAGCATTTCTTCCTCCCTGCTCCATTTTTAAATTGGTGTCATCTTTCTGTTCTGCTGAACAGAAACTCTTCATATTTCTACCTTATAAGAAAGCATAAAGAGAAGAAGCAGGTAGGTCTGCTATACTCAGCAGTAAAACAACTCGGTGCTTGGCAAATCAGGTGAAAAGACACAAACTGTCAAAATCCAAATTATTATTCTGTGTGGAACTCCAGTCAGGGCTGAAAACCTAAAATTAATATTTTTGTCAATAAAGACAGATACCTAAATACAAAGTTTATCCCAGCTCATTGAAATTAATTTCCGGTAGGAAGCAGGAGACTATGACAATTTGTAGGTTATTTACTCCTGAGGCATTTTAGTGAGTGCTCAGTCCCTGCATCTATTTAGTTACTGGTTATACTGGACATACCTGAAATATGCCTGGGATCTATTAAAACTCTGTGTGTGTGTGTGTGTGTGTTACATGTTAGTTGTACTGCATATGGATTCTTAACCAAAATTCCTGTCTGTAGCAGTACACCATCAAAATCTCACTTTTTCTTTCCCAAGGGGCTGAATTTATAAGACTGACATACGAGGAAGGGGGAGGACAAGAGAGAGAATATACACATCTAAGGTGCCAACACCACCAGCAGCAGATCATGAACGTTCTTCAGTCACAGAATCACAGAATCATTCAGGTTGGAAAAGTCCCTTGGGATCATCGAGTCCAACCATCAGCCCTACTCTAAAAGTTCTCCCCTACACCATATCCCCCAGCATCTCATCTAAACGACCCTTAAACACATCCAGGGATGGTGACTCCACCACCTCCCTGGGCAGCCTATTCCACTGTCTGACCACTCTTTCTGTGAAAAATTTTTTCCTAATGTCCAGTGTGAACCTCCCCTCTTGCAGTTTAAAGCCATCCCCTCTTGTTCTATCACTAATTACCTGTGAGAAGAGACCAGCACCAACCTCTCTACAATGTCCTTTCAGGTAGCTGTAGAGAGTGATGAGGTCTCCCCTCAGCCTTCTCTTCCTCAAACTAAACAGTCCCAGCTCCTTCAATGGCTCCTCATAGGATTTGTTCTCCAGGCCCTTCTTCTCTCTTTAAACGACCATATCTTTATTTTTTGCTGATACTAAGCATGCAGTTCAGGGAACAGTTGTAGGAAAGGCTAGGAGACAAGTATGAATGAGAGGGTGAAAAGAAAAGGTGTCAAGAAACAGATACTGAACCACACATGTGCTGTTAATTCACCTGCTACAATACTGGTTCCTACCTTATTCAACAGCCTCATGAACAGACTGGAAGAACTGCTGGAAATAAGACACTGAACAACCCATGGCAACTTTGCCATGACTCAGCCGTGCCCATCTGTCTTACAGGATTGCCAGAAATTGGACTGCAAAGGGAAACACCACTTCCTCTACTGGACTACAAAGGGAAGGATTTCTTGCAGGGATGGTTTTGGGGAGTATGTTTTACATGGGTTATGGGACTGAAAACAAATGAAAGACCTTCAAATGACCTAGTACAAGAGCCTATTAGTTGTTAAAGCTTATGGGTATTCAAAACCAATATTCAACATTGTTTCTTTCAATATCAGATTACTATAATTCTAATTTTTCACAGGGTTGATCTTGGTCATGACAGGACATGGTTGTCCAAGTTCTTATCCCACTTTTCTTTTGGAACACAAGTGTTTTCTTGTAAGGAGAAGAAATGGATCTAGTTTCTTTAGCACATCCCACAGTATAGGCCCATTCCAAAGACCAAGTCAGGTTTACAGCCAGGTTTTCACCTGGATGTAAAAATCCCCTTATTATAGGTTTTTAGTCCTTGAAATGCAAGTTCAGATCACAACAGCAATTTTAAAATTGCATTTACTGTCATGGTGTTAAATAGTACTTTAAATTAAATACTTAATGATGAGGATGGGTGACGGCCTGGAAAATTTTTTGAATAATAAGTGGTCCAATGACGCAAAAAGCCTGAGAACCTCTTGTATCTGTTAAATGAAGATCTCCTCTGTCTCATGGAGGGACTAAGGAAGCACTTGTCTCTATAGGAGAGATTACAATCCATGTGACTGTCAGACAACATGCACATACAGGATCTTATTAGCCATTCCTGGCCTTCTCCAGATCATGTGCTTCAAAGGCACAAAAAAAAGTAATTACTTTTCCCTTGTATTTCCTACATTTTATTCCTTTTTATCCATTTTAAAAGTCACTGTCAGACTCCAGGAAACAAACAGTTTAAAAGCCATCTCCTCCAAAAAAGTAACTGACATTCTAAAAAAAAAAAAAGGCAGCACTTTCTTGCAGAGCAGACCACATAGTTCTTACTCACTCATGTGCTGCAAGCCAAGGTTGGGCACTCACAGGCATATCCCATCATGTGCTCGGACACACCACTGGCTCTGGAAACCCATTTATCCAGTGGCAATGAGTTCTAGAGTCTAATTACGCTCTGTGTGAGTAAGTACTCCCTTATATTAATTTCAGATATAGATTTACTGTGGTTTCCATCACACCTAGAATGACACAAAACGTGTCCCAACACTTAAAAGTAATAACAAGTTATAAAGCAGAATTTAGGCTAAAACAATTAAGAAAAAAATAAATCCCTAAACAGTTCCCCCACCCACCCATCTTGTACAATGAAATCACGTTTTAACCACTGCACTGTCCCCGAAGCTACACTAGCCTTTTTCTTTTAATGTTTCCTAGCAGGGTTACCACCAGCACAGCTCCAGCTGAGCCACCAGCATTTTCAGCAGTGCGTCTTCTAATCATCCTCAGAATAGCCAGAAGTAAGTTACTGCTGCTTTGAAACAGAATTTACATTAGAAAAAGTCTGTCTCTTATTAGCTAGGCAGAGTACTGGAAACACCAGCAGCCAGTTGTAAAAGTTCATTTGTATCCAGAATTCCAAAGCCATTATTTAATTTGTTTGGAAAAAATGTAACTTGCAAAAAAAGCCAGCAAAATAATTAAATAAGAAGACGTGTTTGTTATTAAAGATCCATAAAAATGCAAGTAGGCTTGAAATCCAAAGGATCTGAAAATTAACACTGCAAGTACATAAAAAGAAAAGCATACTGAATAGGGCTGGCTGGAAAACAACAATTCCATTTTACTAAACATTTCAAGGCTTTGAAATTTGTTTTTGTTCCAATATGAAACAAAAATGAGACTTTCAGAAAGTTTTCATGAAATGAGAATGAGAGAGAGAATATTCACTCCCTCTGGACCTGAAAAAATCTTCCCAACAAAATTGTCTCCAAAATAGATAATGTTTCCATGAAACATTCTGGTTTTGATGAAACAGCATTTTTCAACAGGAAAAAAAGTGTCAGCAGAAATATCATAGCCATTCTAATAGCAAAGGCTTATCTAGATTGGATGCTTGTACAAATAAATTATGTTGAGAATTGAACCAATCTAATTATATTTATATAGATCCCCATGTGAATACTGTATTGCTTTCCTTAGAAAGATACTCTGTAAGATACTTGATCTATTTAATATTTTTTTCTTGATTAAAGGTACTTTATTTTATTCAAAGAACGCAAAAAGAATCACAGAATAAGCAAAATCTGAGAGGTACCATAAGTCAATTTATTACTTATCGGGGTGGATTTTTCTATAAACCTGTGGACATTCTTATTCCGAAATAAGAATGACTTTATGATTTGCAAGATATTTTTTTTTTAAAGAAACTTAAATTGTGCTTCCCAAACCATATAGACTTAATTGAATTAAGCTCTCGTATACTATGGGAAAGTCTGTGCTTGAAACTTCAACCCATACTGGGCAGCACTGTAGAAAAACATACTGTAGTAAACAGTTCTGCAATGAAAGGGAGGTGAACTAATGTTTTTAAGTCTTTGAAACTACTGAAGAGGAAGAAAGTACTCATATTTTATGAAATATTGCATACAGTAATTCTTCTCTATTCCTTTCTCTGCCAAGTGTGCATTTTTGTGTTAGCTTATTTATCCTCATTTTGGTGTATGGTTGGCTCAAGTACTATTGGATGCCCCAAAAATGGCAATGAGGACATTTAATTGAACAAAACCAGATCCAGTTGTTGCAAAGAATATTGATCACAGAAATAAATAGAACGGCAGATCACCTCTGCCTGCCACAGCACGCAATACATGCTCCCAGGAATTGTTCTCACCTTCCTCTTGTAGTTCTTTGCAAAATTTTCATTCCAGCTAAGCAGCAGAATTTTCCTTCCCATCTCCTGCAATACTGCTCAATGTCATCTGCAGAACTTAGGGACTGCAACTGCACTTCACTGAACATACCATAGGCATCCTGGACAAGGAGACATAACCTGCAAAACATTTCTTCATTACTCATTGGCTTCTGTTCACAACAAACTAGTTAGCAAATTTCTGAAAATTATATTACAAGCTTCAGGACAGGGCTTATTCTCTACAGTATCTGGAGAATTTCTACCAAATAATGTATGAATAAACAAAACCAATGTCATTAAAGGTTTCCTCATGTATATTTTCAGGACGTAACAGGGCCATGAAGTGGAGAAGCATGAATGAAAAAAAGTGTAAAGGGCTTGCAGTGGGGATTAGATAAATTAACTGCTATGTACTATGTGGTTTGCATACTTACAAAGAAAGTTGAGTTTTTCCCTTACTTGAGGTGAATTCTGCAATGCAGACAGAGCAATGATCAAGCATGTATGTGCATGTGTGTATAAATATAAAAATTCTGCATAGAAGTAAATAAAGCAACATGTTTCACAAGTAACGATCACCAACAGTGAAACTGGCAAAGCAAGCATTACATTTTCTATAACTTTTTTAAGAGTCCTGAAGGTGCAAAAAAGGAGTGAAATGTCAATTTTTCTTTTTAAAAAAACCAAAAACATGAAACTGCAGATTACTACATTCAATATTGGGTATGAAGAAGCCCAGAGGAACTATTTTAAGGAGGTAATTAAAGAATCTGCTAAACGAACAATTTCATTAAAGTAATCTATGGAAGTAGGGGCTGTAGGGCTGGGAAGTATTGCTTAACCAACTTGCTGGCGTTTCAAGAAGATATTACTGTCATAGCAGATAAGGCAAAATCAGTGGATGTCATACATTTAGATAGTCAAAAATGCATTTCACAAGATTCTGCATCTGAGATGAGCAGCCACGATAGCATGAGTCATGCAGTACTGGAAGAAGGAGGCTGCTGTCTACAAGATTGGTTTAATTGCCCCAGAAAGAGACAGTTAAGCATGGAAACTTTTCAAAGGGAGACAAAAATTACCTTTGAGGGTAGCACACACATCTTTATTTCTAAATAAAACTCAGGGGTGCACTAGGCAGCAGAATTCAGTTTATTTCAAAGGTACATGCCAAAACTACCTTCTCCAGAGCAGCACCATTGTTCACAGCAAGCTAATTCCAGCTGCTTTTGGAGCACATCATATAACACATATGCATCCTGAAAGCATTCGACAGTAGTCATTATATCTTTGTAAAACACATTTTGAATGAAATGAGCTCCTACATTTCTCTGGAAGAAATTTTCTTTGCAGAGAAGCTTAGGAACATGGAAGACCATTAATCACAGTTTCCTTGTTCATTATAAACTAACTTTGGCTTACACCCTTAAGAGGGCTGTATTTGACATAGGATACAACCCTAAAGCCTTTCAGACATCAGCAGCTGTGCAAGTACCAGCTGAGAGTCCTCATTTCTCAGATTCTGATGGTGGTTTTGAGGAGCAGGGAGTGGTAGGACTGAACACAAATGAAGGCTCCCAATTTTCCCGTATCTCCAGTGACAAAGGTCCCACACAAACAGAGTCTTCACCAGGCAAAGAAAGCTTAGGTACAATTCCTCCACAGACTGCCAAGGTTAAGAAGTCTTTTAGCGCCGTGAAACACTGCTCCTACCCTGAGCAATGACAAATATGAGGAAACCAAACACTGTTGTGATGTGTAGGCTGGAAGGATACATACCCTCATCTCTGGGATGAGTGGTGGTCCCAGCCTAGAAAGCAGGTGACCGTCCTAACACAAACCTGTATCTTCAACAGCTCTGTCACTCTTTTAATCTTCTGTATAAAACAATCCGTGAGATGCCTTCTGGATTCGTACGACAAGATCATCTCCAACTCAACAGAACAAAGACTGATGTGCTATGAACATGACAGCTCTGAAGTAGAAAAACTATGGTTGCCTGCTGCTTTCCATGTTAGGACCTTGCAATCAGTTAAAAATTCTCCCGGGTTTTAACTGATTTTACTGAAATTCCTCATGCTATTGTTTTGTTTGGAAAAACAAGAGCTAATATGCTCTGGACATTTCTGAAAATCAGATTGAGTAGAACAGGAAAAACAAAGCAAACAGTTTTGCCTATGTTAACAAAACATTCAGTGACTGTGAAAAATTAGGCCTCTGTATCTTGGAGCAAGCAAGGGCCAACTGAGTTAGTGTCTCAGATCTGATCAGTTCATCAGTCTCTTAACTGATCACTGGAATTTCTCCTATCTTTAGTGAGACATAACTGAACACAAGTAAGTCTCAGACTAGCTGGCACCAAGCTCGTATTAAGTCCTCTGGGACATGTTAATTGCCCAAATAAAATTAGTTTGGTTACTGTCAAAGACATCAGTCACTAAAAGTGCATTTTCCCAGTCCTTTTAAGCCATGTGAAGAGATGGCTGCTGTCAGACATGGTTGTCTCAACATCCTGCATCCCTGGTCACATATTTCCATCCCTTTGTGGTGGCAGCATAAATGGCTAGGACAGGAAACTGTTCTGACCAAAAAATACTATAGCCAAATAATCATCATTATCACCATGAGATCAGCTCCTTGAAAATTAACTCTGTAGAAGTAAACTCACACGTGCATGGAGTACTACTTCTAGACAAGGATGTATCTTCCAGGAGGCTGAAGCTCCCACTCCAGCTGTCTAGTGTATGCAGCACTACATTCAGGTCTTATGATGGGAGAATGGCCATCGTATGACCAAGCTCGATATACAGAAGGAAGAACTGTCTAACTTGAGGCTTATATCACTAAAATTCCCGTTCACACTAGTATTGTGTTCATGATTATTGGCATCATGAAGAAACACAGAGCAGCAGACCTATTGCATCAGACTCTTTCACTGTATTAGGACCGTACATTTGAGCACACGTCCACTATAGCTCTCTTGTTCTAACAGTATCCAAAAGGTAGTAATGATTTCTCAGCAACATGCGTTTAAGATGAATGAATTCACTCACTTGGAAGACAGATTTCATAAATAACCTTCAGATGACCAGTTTCAGACTAAAAGATGAGGAATATCCCAAACTAATGCTATGAAGAGAACTTCACAAACACATGTCCCTTGCTTCAGCCCACTTTCAAAACAGTACAAATGAATGATGACAAAAACTTGAAATATTCTCAACATCATTTCATCTGTCTCACATTAATTTAGTAATTAATGCTATAGGTATTGAATGATGAGCGACAACTGATTTTCCTACTTAATGACTATCACAAAATCAGCTGAATCCCACAACAGACTCAGCAATGCATTTGGAGAACCATTTTCACATACTCTGAAGCAGGTTCTGCTCTTTACAGATTTTGCACATGCTGTCAGCATCACTAACAGTAGTTCAGCTGCTTTCAGAGGCTGTTGATTCATGGCCTAACTTTTTCACCAGCATTGGTTTTTTCCTTGATTTCACTTTATTCCCAGAAAAGTGCATTTGTATTATTTTCCCATGTGTTGCTCTCATATTGCAGCAAACGTTCTTGCAAATTAAGTTTTAGAGCAAGTCTAACTGTGAATAAAGGAACAGTTTGTTCCATGATTTTTCCCCCTTTGAAGCTCACTACCCGGATGAAAGCCACATCTAAACTATGAGACAAGCTGCAAATCCAAAATGAGCACTTGCCCCCAGGAATTCAGCATTTATATTTTGTGCACATCTGCCACAAATACTTTTTTCCATAAAATGTGGGTTTTGTACTGAATCAGTTAACCAGCTAAAACATACCTTTACCAATGCCTTGTCAGTATGCATAGCAGTGAACTGTTTAAAAAAAGGGCAAGATCACCATTTTTATCAGCGGTGCTCATGAAGGGAGGAAATAAGGGCCATCTTTATTTCTGGGACAACAGGATGCAACCCTGCATAAGACCTCAATTTAAAATATGGTTTTGGAAACTGAAATTTCTCATGCAAAGGAGCAGAAAATTCACTCCAGGAGCAAGGGGTGGCAGGAAAGCTGGTAGAAGAGCAAATGGAGGAGATGCAGACTAAGGAAAAGGTGAAGTATGACTCATTCATAATAACAAAGGGGGCGAAAATAGGGAATGATAAGAAGTGAGGGAGAGATTAGCCTTTTTTTTTCCTTTTCTTTTTCTTTTTTCTTTTTTTTTTAAAGTAATGACACAGTAAATCTCATGCGAAAGCTTGGGAAGATTCTGTTAATTTGCTAATAGCCAGGAGCAAGGATGGGGGCTGGGGGAAGATGAGACTGATTACTCTGCATTATTTCTATGACTCTGCTGATCTTTAGGACAAAATGTCTCCCAGTAGAAATCTGAAGAGGATTACAGGATTACACTGCCATGCCCTTCTCCTAGTTAGTCACTCCTCATAGGTAAAGGGTAGAAGTTTTTACTATTAGTTTTTACGCACGAAAAATCGTATCTCTCCATACTGCTGCCTCATATCAGACAGCTGACTTTCTGGAGAGGTAGGGGTGACAAAAACCTTCTTCAGCTTTGGTCACCTCCAGCCTCCTCAAGCAGTTAGTGGAAAAGAGTAAGAAAAAAGATCTTCCTGTGGAGGAGGTGAGAGCGCACAGAGGCCAGAACTGACTGACAACACAGGGATTGCCTTTACTGAGTCTTGTGAAAACAAGCAGCAGAAATTTGTCATGAACAGATCTTAACTAACAAATAATTGTTTTACCCTTGGGTAGGAGGACAACCGTGTGGCCCACAGTAGCTCTTCTCCATGCATAACTAAACTGTGCAGTACAGCATGAGGAGGAAGACAGCCAGGCAAATGCCACCACCTTCTCAGTGCTCAGCAGGGACTTCATTAGTTACTCTTTCTTTGGAAGGGAGGGAAAGGGGGGAATGGGGAAATGCCTGAAAACTAACTGAATTGTATTAGCTCTGATATTTGCTCGTTCTTTATCTTAAGCATCCAAGAGACAGCTGCTGCTGCTTTGTTTGTCGGAAGGACTTCTTATCTCTTTGAGGTGCGGTCCTAGCAGAGGCATAAAGCACACGTACATAAACACACATAAACAAAAACCCCCTCTCCCTTAATCACCAGAGGCACAACACTACCCACACAACTCCAATTCAGCGACTTGTCTGGTCAAGTCTCAAGGTGGAGCTGATTAACTCCTGCTAATATGGCTCAGATTCAAATTGTAACCTGCAGGACACCACCCTACCAGGATTTAATTTATCCCTACTTTATGCACTCCCTGCATTCACCATACCCATATTATCACTGAAAAATCAAAGCTTAGGACACAGATCTAAACACACAGGGACAGCCATCCACCTCCTCCACCCCCTAACACTAGCAGGATTTTCCTATTACAAGCACCATATTCACCAGATCACAAACTACTTCATGTTCCCTTTTGAGAAGTACGTATCTGTTGTAGCCTTCTGTAGGGAGCCACAAAATTCAGTTTTCTGCTTAAAATCCATACCATTTGCTGTCACTAAATAGTTAGTGAAGCTTTGCAGAGCATAACTATGGTTTTAACATTACAAATAAAAATTAATTATGATGATGACTAGTCCCTTCTATGCATAGGTTGCAGAGGTACACAGGTACAGAAGAAAACACAACCACCACTGCTTCCAGTTTATAAGGGGAATATCAAGCTCAGAGAAGAATCCTGGTCATAACTCCCTCCAAGTATAGATGTTTCTAGCACCCTGGCTCGTGATCTGGTTTGAGGCACTGAGACAATCAAAACAGCAATCATTTGCTTTGAAAACTGGTGGTCTAAAATTACTGAAAAGCGGAGTTTGTGATCATGTACATTTTTATTCGGTAATTGTGGAAGATCCCAGAAGGAAAGAAAGGAAAAGGCAGTTCTGGAGTGGCTGGACCTGGCAGAGTGGGACACGGTTAACACCAGACACTCCAGTTCCCTCCAGCAAGAGACAGACTGTCCTTGCAGAAGTATTGGTGGAAACTGCACATGTGACAGGAGCATCACCAGGGCAATGAGCAAGTCTGAAATGCAAAATAAATAGCAGAGGCCTCCCCAGTCTCAGGAATCTTTTTTTTTGCAGACACTTCTTAGCACGTAACAGAATATTTATATAATGCACTTTGCAAATAACTCACTACAGTAACTATACCAAGCCCATCATTTTGGATTTTCCTTGTTTTTCCTTACATTTTTATACATATGTTAAAACAATGAAGAAGAGAGATATTATAAAATAGCTGTTATTTATTTTTATTCACTTTCTTGTAAGAATCACATACTTCAATACAGCCTGGAAAATCAAATGCAACTTCCACGAGGTCTTTCATCAATCCTCGCCTGCTGACTGCTTTTGACATTTCTTCATTCAGGTTAATCCTTCCACCTACTATTTTCTGCCTATGACCTGAAGAAGCAGCACTTCTGTGGGAAACGGTTTTGTGTGTAGAAGAGATCTGTATGAGTCAAACATATCAGCAGGGCTACCTTTTAAAGCAGAACCTGCATGTAGAGAATGGAGCTCCACAGCACTGTAAATGTTCCCACTCAAAATGTGGACCACCACCTGCCTGGTGGGAACTATATGCAGCATCTCAGGAACAGGTGTAGCACAAAAACAAGACAGCTCTTCATACTTGCAATCACAACCATGGCTCTACATGTGACAATTTTTTTCAGCATAAACCATTTCTTCTACAAAGTTTTCATGCGGTACCAAATGAACTTTTTAAACCCCCATCTGACACTGTGTCTAAGTGCACTTTCAAATTAAACTGCTGATGTGTGTGTTTTATTTGTACACAGAATTTTACTCAAAAGTAAACAAAACATTTAAAACCATAAAAAGACATTCCTGACATTCACTCAAACACAATATGGAGCCTAAACTATAATGCCAAACAGTTACAGAGTTGCATTTGCGAAATATTTTCAGAATCATCCAATAGCTCCAGTTAATCATAAATGAATACTGAAGTTGTTCTATATTAATAGTTTAAATCCAAAGTAATTATGCCATGTAAGTGAAAATTGATAGTGATGGTTGGTTTGGAAGACACAGAAAGTTGAGGCAAAATAACTTACTAAGTACTGTCTAAAAGTTTGTATACAGATTCAGCTGCAACAGACCGGTAAGGCCTTCCTCCCTCCAGATCCCCTAGGCATCTCCTCACTACACTGCACGTAATTTATGGTCCTTCTGCTGAGATCCATTCCATACAGTTTGTTACGTAAATAAAAACAATTTTGGGTGGTAACAAAAAAGCAAGCACATCAGATCACCCTAGCTTGTTTCAGACTCACTATGCTGTTAATTGTAGTTGGTAAAAAAAAAAATGATGCACACACTCCTCAGGTTCCTCAGTGTACCATTACTTCAACATGGAATCCCATTACAATCCCTTGGTTATTTCAGGATACAATTCAGAGAAAATATTTTCCTGTATGTCATGATTTACTAATCAAGAGTAAAAATGTACATTTAAGAAACTTACAGGCTCAGCTGAAAACTGCAAGTCTCTCTTATGGATGATCTCCAGTAGAAAAATCATGTTCCAAATATAACGTGTAATTACCACCCAGCCATTTAAAGTACTTATCTATGAATCTGAGGAGGGGTTCTTTGTTTATTTTTTTAATCTTCAGACTCTGTAATTATTGTTTTGGCATCCAAGAACTCCAACAGTCGTCAAGGTGCTGCCAAAAGATCTTTTCTTGCAAGGTGTTCAGCACCCTCTTTTCCAAGAAAATCAGCATTCAGTTGCTGGTTCTGGCAACACCTCACATCATCTTTGCTGTGCTATGTTTCCTCCACGCCTCAGTTCCTTATACGTAAAAACCAGAATAAAAGTCCTGTCTTCAAAGGGTGATCTGAAAGCAATAGCTGAATAATGTGGTGGTATCTAGGAGGGCAAGCCCACAAAGCCTATTCTGTGTGCTAGATCCCATCTGAGTTGGGGTAGGAGGCTGTATATATATATCTATGTATATATATATAGAGAGAGAGAGAGGGTTTCCTTACAGTATCAACCCATTTCTTCTGTGCTACAGGGCTTAGAGAAATCTCAGCTTCCCTTGCAAAACCCTCGGCAAGGGTTTTACAGAATTATAGCATCTGGAATGAAGCAAGAACACCATAGCAGTGGTATTGGGGTCCCTCATCTTTCAAGACCATATTATTTGTGGATACATCAGACTTACTTCTGAACCACACAGACCATGAATGGGATCCTAGAAGATTTTAGTAAAAAAAACCCAAACCAACAAACATGATATATAAAAAAATAACTGCCCATTCAGCACAGAACATCCTAAAATGCATTCTTGGTAGTATAGCATTGCACAGGTGCTTCCCCAGTGCATGGAAAAGGTAAATGAAATATAATAACACTGTAGGATTTCTTACAGATCTGTGTCGGTATTCAATAAGACATTCTGCTGTTTCAATGCCACATCATCCCACCGAACTAGCAGAAAAATATAATATTCATAACAAAAAGCAAAGAAGAAAAGCAGAAGAGAAATCTTGGGGAGGGGGGGTGGGGGGGGGTGGGGGGGGTGGTCCTTCCCTGGCAGAAAGGCAATTTTCCACTCTTTCTCACAGGGTCCTCTGTTTTTCACTTACACTGTTTTCCTTTACTCTGTTTTAGTGGCTGCTTTTCCTAGGTGTGTTTCTAAATGAGGGAGAGGGAGCGTGTTTGTGTGTGCACGTCGCGTGTTTACAAGAGTTATGGTAGCAGTTCTCAGCAGTCCACCGAGAGTTCTAGGAAACGGCCCCTGTTATTTTATTCTGGGTCAATGTCAGCTCATGTCAGGCAGTAAAGATCACACAGGACAGCTCGCTCCATCTCGCAGCCCTGGCCGGAGGCCTCAATGGGAGAGGGAAAGGGAGCGAGCTGCGAGTGGGCGGAGAGCCTTCCCAGCACTCTACCAACCACCGCACGAGGAATTATGATAAACACCACTCTGGAAACCAGATACAACAGTACATTGTGTTCTTCTTCGGAAAAACAACCAGACTTCAGCTCACTTAAAGTAAACAGTTAATCCTGTTTATATTTTTTTCTTTCTTTCTTGATGAGTTGTTAACAGAACAATCTCTTCTGCAAAGCAAATAAGAGGTCTGTTCCTTAAATTCATACTGATTTTCTCTTCCTTCAAGAAAAAAAAAATCAATTTGATATGTAAACTTTCTACTATCGGCAAACAGTGTAGAATAACAATCTTTCTTGGCTTAAACTGACTTAACAAAGTGATGCCAGAACTGAATGAAACCTTTCCCTCACATATTTTATTCTGGAGAACTGAAGTCCCAAAAAGAGCATTCTATTCATCCCTTTTAACTATTCCTTTTCTGACAAGAACAAGCAAAACTGGTTAAAACAAAAAAAATCAGGATGTGCGGTGTCCTTGCAGCCAGAGTGCAGGTTGCCTGGGGAGTACAGGTTAGCTACTGAGCAGGGGGGGAGGCTGTTCCCAGGTTTTCTCTGGGAGGTGAAGAGTCAGACTAATCGACTGCAACTGAGGTAACAAACTGTCATCTTCTTTTCAAAATGTATGCTTACTGAGCAAATTCATGATGTCCCTGAGTTTCAATATTACGGGTGATTAATTAGAAAAGCAGATGGAATTGATTATCTTGTTTTGCTGGAGTCACCACAGCCTACCTATTAACTACTTCTTACTGGGGACTCCAACTGAGTCCACTGAAAGCTACAAGCTTCTCCAAAGGGAATTCTACTTTTTAGCACTCAGGAGTTTAAATAGTTCTGAAGGTCAACAACAAAAGTGTGCTTAACATCCCCAGTCAGTAAGTCTGTTGATTTAGCTATTTATAATCATAAAAATACATGATTTGCAAAACTGAAAGAGGGGAAGGAAAATATTTCCCTGTTTTATTTTTACTCATCTTGCAAGCTCTAAGATTCTGGGTTTTCTGTGCAACTGATGTCATCAAGTACAAAAATGTAAATTCAGGTCTGGGAATGAAAGTCTGATTTTAAGATTTTTTTTTTTTAATATTTTACATGTAAAACTTTTATATTTTTTATGCTTTTTCTGCCTTGAGATCTTAATTCATTTTGCATTTATTTTTAAATCTTTTGCAGCAGTTGCTGAATTTACATCACTCTCATGAGCTCTGAAGCGACAGAGCAGGACGAAGCAACGCTATTTCCCATTGCAGAAACCAGGCTGGGGAGGCAGCTATCAGCAGGCTGGGGTCAGAATCTCAGAGCAGCAGCCTCAGGACTATCATCCCCCCACCCCACCCCCACCACTTTGCCCACTACGGCCTCCAGTCAAGACTGGAAGAGCCAGTATTGGTAGGACAAGACTGCTGGTGAACGCTTCATCTTAGTCCAAGCGCACCCTGTCATCTTGTGCACCTGCACAAGAAAAGCACAGTTGCTCTCTTATGATTGTGGGTTTGGCCTGCCAAATTTGCCCCCAAATTGATGGACACTGCGCTATCTATGAAGGACCCAACTTATGCCAAGGTGATGCAGCTCTGAGCAGAGCGGTTATTAGCTGCAGGACTGCAGGGGAGAATTAATATACTATGGTAAAACCTCCCTCTCAGAAAACCAGAGGACAATGTGGTGGTGCCATGGTCTCTGCTTGTTGGAGAAACTCCTGAGTGTAGGAGAAGAAAGCAATAAACATAAATTGTTTAGGGTGCAGATATAATCCATGTACAAAAGAGGACTCCCTTTGGCTCCCCAAGTTTTGACTCCATGGTGGCTGGCCACCATCACACCCTACTTCAGGAGGGAATGTATCAGCCGAGAGGAATGCGGATGAGACGTGAATCTATGGGAGATTGTTAAGAGATGAGAGATGAAGGAACAGCAGGAGGAAAACATGGAAAGTGAAGAAAACAAATTCAGGAAGAAATGTTCTCTCACATTACCTCTTTTCCACTTCCCTTCTCACACCTTGCTGTTTTCCATGTCTCTGGCAGTTAGAGATTATGGGGAAAAGTGCCATTCTGTGGCAACACTAGTATAATCCTGTGGATGACCTACAAGCATTACTGATGGGCACTTTTCCCAGACACATTTGGATTTTTATAATCAGAAATTATGGACACAACAAGCATTACTGAGAGGAAAGTGCAGATGGCAGAAGTCTGCAATTTGAAAATAAAAAATAAAGTTTTGTTGCCCTTTTAAGCTTCCATTTGAACTTTTTTGAATGAGAAATCCCATTTTCCATTATAGGTCGAATAAAGCTTTATAAATTACTTTTAGGTAAGCAGCCATTATCCAAACCTCACTCAAATTAACATCTTTCCATTGATTTCAATGAGCTTCATTTCATGCTGTATAGCAGGAAGAGGAAACACCTGGGTAGCACCAGTAACATTCCTCCACCTTGATTTCATTCAATCGTTCATGCAAATTCTATGCTTCTATTTTAAAAGTATCTAAACTGAACACCAATCAAGAATCATAAACCGAAGTAATTTTATAAACATCGCACATACAATTTCCTGTAATTCCAAGGAATCATTTTTAGCAGGATTAGAACTTGGAGCACAGCATACAGTACACAAAAAAGAATCTTAAATCTGCCATATTCTGGTTTTGTTTTGCATTTAATTGGGTAATCTTAAGACATGCATAGAGAATCTCTCACTTCTCTCATCACTTTGGTTATCTTCAGATGCATATGGAGATTTCAAAAATTATGTGGGCTAGTGAGAAACATCCTAAAAGAAAAAAATCTCTACTACAGCATCTTAATCACAATTACTCTGTACAGATGATAGTATTTATTTTATATCTCATGCATGTGGAATACTATTTTATTCTAACGACATAATCAGTCATTACACTGGATTTAATATAATAACCCTGGTCAAATACTGAGAAACTACATGCGTGGTATATTTGATTGTGATTTTCCCTCCCCCTATAAAAACAAAACAGTCCTGACAGTAAGAATCTGTTCCAGTATCAGTACAGTATCAGTACAGCATAGTTTGTTCTTATTATTTATATTCCAAAAGAAAGAAAAAAAAAAAAGAAGACCAAATCTAATCAAAACTACAGGAAGAGTTTAGAAAGACAAAAGATAATCATGTAAATTAGAACTGGATTAGAGCCCTTAGTAAACCTATCTATTCATGCCAAAAGAGGTGATTTAATATTCTGTGGTTAAGATTCTGGTTTTGTGTCTTATCCAAAAGAATATCAACAATAGCACATTGTTCTTCTACCACCATGCTGATGTTACAGCCTCTGATGTGATTCAGCACAGACGTGAAGGGAGAAGCACAGCTAAACACAGTTTGGATTTTCCTGAGCTGTCACCCATTGCAGGCCAGCAGGAGATATAACATCACAGCCAAGATAACAAGATACCTTTTGTCTTCAAAACATGCAGTTTCCTGTTGATAGTATTTTGTATTTGTCACACTTGTTGTCTCGTCCTCTTTTTCCTGTCACACATTCCTTCTCTAATTGAGACTTTACAGTACTGCACTAAGGAAACGTTAGGACAGGGACAACTTCTGCATGCCTGTAGAGCATCTGACACAGTACAAGCCCTGATCATCGCGGGAGGATCAGTGCCACAAAACCAGATCAAAGTTTTGGCGTAGCCATTTAAACATCAGTTGCTGCTGCTTATCCTTCTTAACCACAGGCAATAGGGCTAGTACTTGCATTTTCAGAGTCCTGTCAGCATCTTAGCAGTTGCATTTTTCCCTCTCAGGCTCCTCACTGAGTAGGATCTCTTTACTTCAAAGGGTCTCAAACCAGGCTGCTCCTCCAGCCTGGCTTCACCCCCATCACCAGAACAAAGCATTCAGGAACCATGCGAAGGGGATTTGAAGGTTGCTTAAAGGGGATTCCTTCCTACTGGACATGTGATATAAGATACAGAGAAACACCATATAAAAATGGTATTTTACATAAATATAGGCCACATTTTCATGCATTGTCTGTTCTCATGGAACTCACTGTTTGTGGTGTTATCTCCACTACCAGGTAATGTCAGACACCCTTTATTTTGGATCATGTGACACTATGTAACTCACATACTCCTAAGGTGAAGCATAAAAAGAGCCTAAATTTGAAACATGGGAATACACTAAAACAAAATAGACAAAGCTTCCAAACAATATTCTCAAGAATAGGAGACAAAATGCCTATATTTTTAATAAATGTGCTTTCTGACCAGCCATTTTTCAAACATGTTTCCTAACTTCCACCACTTCAAGAAGTGTGAAAATATCAAGACAAAAATACAATAATGAAAACAGTAAGTGAATTCCACTTGGATCAATCTAAGCATTTTGTTTTACCAATTAAAAAAAAACTAAGTTAAAAAATCATAACTGAAATGGAATTTCTAAACAAGTGGTTTCAGAGTAGGAAAATGGCATTGTTTCAGAACATAGCATTTCAGCAATTTCACAATTTTTCAATTGCTTGTATAAGCTTTTCATAAGAAGTTTTCATTTTTTTACAAGGTGATCTGACAGAAAATTATTTCTTTGAAAAATTCCCAACCATTTTTCCTCGAAATATTTTTCAGAACTGTAATGCAGTAACTATTCATTAATTTTCAAGGCTTTGCTTTGACAAAACTTAATTATCCAGCATACCGAAGAATAATTATCCAGTATGCCTCTAAGTAGAAGCAATGCTGAATGGTGAGAGATGGAAATGCAATATACAAATTTTTCCATCTCTCCTTCTCTCACAATAGCTGTAGAAATATATTTGAACAGACAACTTCTTTTTAAGCAGAAGCAAAACTGTAGGGAAACTGTAAGAAAACCTCTCTTGCATGCAAACTTTAAATCACAGAACTCACACAAAATAAAAGTGCGTTTCTGTGCTTACATCTCTTCCTGGTTGTTAAAAATAGCCTATTAAAGCTTAGGAAAAGTAAAAACCTAGTGGAAAATAGGTAATTTTAAAATTTTGAAAGCAAAAATAAAAAAGCCTGGGTCCTCTACAGAAAACCAAGAGGTTGAGACTGCTGGTGCCATCCCTGGAGGTCCAACATGGCTATGGCTGTCCTCCCAGGGGGCTAGCGGGGTGGGGTCCAGGCCCTGATCCTGACCAAGACCATAACACGAGAACAGATGCTGCCTTCGCATGCACCTGAAACGCAGGTACTGGGCTGCGTGTGGGAACTGCAGCCTGCCTGAAAGCAACTGGCTGTTTGGAGGCAGCCAGTGGAGAAGCCCTGTGAGGATCACGAACTCACTAAAGAAAGGGGCTTATTCCAGCCTCCTCCGCTGCCTTGCCTACCTTACTTGGACTCTCTGCCAGGTGTGAATCTAACAGCAAGTGCAGAATCTGATCTGGATTTTACAGTGTAGCTGCACCTATGGAATTCAAAGGTGCTTTACGTGCATTTCCAACGAAAAGGGGGAGAAACACTCATGAGAACTTTCTTGGAAAAAAGGTGGTAATTACAACCTGTACCTAACCCCATTTGGATGTGTCATTATCACTAATTTTAATTCCAAAATGGCAACAGGCATAAACCATATTTCATGGCTCTTTTAAGCTGGTTACCTAAATAGATTCTTTTAATGGCAGTCCCACAAAATATGATAAAAATGTTTTACATATAGAACTAGATTTTTGATTTTTAAAAATTTGCACGGAAGTCTAAGTCACCACAAACTTTCCTTTCTTGACCAAAAGACATCTCTGTAAGCACAGTTAGTTATAAAATATACATGTGGAATTTTTAATTTTTTTTTCATATAGTGTTAAACCAAATACAGAATTGCAAAGGCACAAAAAAGTCATTCTGCTTCAGGGGTACATTCCCAGCTTAGCTTGACCTGATATAACAAGACAGGATGCCCAAGGAAAAGCTTGAAGATTGAGAAAGCATTGAAAAGTAGCAGAACTAGGCAGTAGGAAGAACTGACTTTCTTTAGAAAGGCTAATACTTTCTCAGTTGCTAGCCAAATCAATGCTGAAAATCATATACCATGTATTCAATGTTTTTGAATAATTAAATTTTTATAGTCCAAAAAGTTAATTTATCTACAGCACAAAGAAAGAGTTGTGTTCTTATAGGAAAAACAATTGCGGTATCATCTGATTTGGGATGAGAGAACATTTAATTTAATCCTACAGTTGTTTAATTTGAATTGATAACGCTCCCTGTTTTCCCCCATCCATTTTCCCTTTCTCCCCAATTTGCCATACTATATGTGTTTTTCACTGCTGCACATACTGACCTCTGTATACATCCGGACCCCAAATTTCAATATTAGCTATCAATGAAACATTCTCAGTATTCTTCATTTTTTCATTCCACAATGTGGACACTAATTTTAATCCTACAGCTGGGATGTTAATTATTACAGCACTTATATAAAAAGTATATTCTTTGTATGTTTTAAATTACAATATTTAATTATTATTAAGTTGTTATTACGTGATAGGGAGCTGGGGCAAATCAAATTTGTAAGTACAGCTATTTGAACAACATCCAGTTGACAAAGTGGCAAGAATGTTTTGTAGAAGTCAGTTATATTTCCCTAGTGGGAAATATTGTTTTCTAGTTAAAATATACCAGTTAACAAAAGATTATGGTGAGCAGGGTGGGAAAAGAACCTGAAAGTGAATACAAGTTTTACATGCACGAGTCAGCAACAGAGTAACAGAAAACTTAAAGCATCGATACAAATTGTCTTGGGACCCTAGTTAACTTCTCTAGAGTCAGTGCTTACAAACCTTGGTAAGAAAGCAAGCAGCCGTCAGGTGCCAGAGAGAAACGCTGCCCGCAGTTATTCCAAAATGAGGTTGTAGGAATAGTTTATCACTTCCAAACAACTACTTCAACACCTAGATAAAGGGTGCTGATGCTGGCCTGGAAGGACACATGCTTGTGAAAAGCACTGTCCTCATCACATGTATTTTTGCCTACCTGAAGAACATCAGGGACAATTCGTCTACTTCAACAATGCTTATAAGGTGTTATTTATTCTGGTTTAGAAACACACAAATGGAAACTACTGTTATAACTGTTAAATTATTATAATTACCACACTGATCTTCTTGTTCTGCTGGCTCAGTTTATTAAAGTTGCCAGAGAAGATTGCCTAACCCTGACCACTGTGTTAAGAGTTATGAAGTGGTACAAACTTTGGGTATTTCAGTTGTGGAATGGGTTGCACGATTTCACTATCACAGTGGGTGATACAGAGTAAGGAGGAATGGATCCTCTAGACCTTATGTCCTTTCTAGCTTTCTTACCTGCAGGTTGACTTGACTAACTTTACATTGGAAAACAATTAAAGCATCAATAGACCATTTCATTTGTCCTGTTCACTGTGCAAAAAGGAACCAGACTGCACAATCTGGGAGGAATAATTAATATTAAAATAGACTGTATTTACATCAGAATCTTAAGATATATCCTTTACCTATTTACTTCTCCAGTGGCCATAAAATCTCCAAAGGTATTTTAAATACTCAAAGCAAAATCTGGTAGAAATCATTTGGCATATATTTAAAGTATCTCATCACACAGTTTTACAAGTGTACAACCTAGATGGAAAAATTAGAAATTGTGGTTTATAAAAATTACACAAGAATGGTTACTGGGTAGCCAAACAAAGCTGTGCGTTGCCAGCAAAGCATCAGTAATTTCTCCATAATTCATCATAACAAGCTTCATTCTTTCCTTACTTTGTATATTGGTATACAGGTAAAGAGACGGTTCCACTAAAGAAATACCTCTTAAAGTTCCAACTCTCATGTCACTTACATCATGTAAACAGAGATTTCAAAATAATTTCTGAAGCCTACACCAGGCAGAGATAAAAGTACCATGTAGTTGCACATCACACAAAAATGACTTAGAATCTTATCATGGCTGCTCACAAAGTGATGCTCCCAGAAAGCAAGAATATTATCTTTCAGCACTGGAGCAGCATTTTAATGTACAGTAAGAAACTTCCACACAAGCTTTGCACTTCACCAGGTTTTAGCCAGAAGTTTTTCCGAAATACAACCATGCCAACAGAGAAATGCCTTTCCATTGTCTTTCCAAGTTCTTTCCAACACCTCTATATAATCAAATCAAAATACAATGATCTGTGATGAGGCCAGTTTGCAGTAGGTGGGTAAGACACAGAAGAATGCCATGTGAAAAGAAATAAAGACATCCACTATCTCTGATGACATGACACAGCATTAATCTAAGTAAAACTGCTCAAAGAAAACAGAAATCAGAATTTGCAATGCTCAGGGTCAGTATACTTGGTCTGCCTAGAAACTGACAAAATTACCTTCCATGTTCAACTTGCTTTGTGTAAGATTTGTGATATTAAAAGTGGTTCTGGACTGAAATTTAACATAGGCAATCTCAGGACACAGCAAACTTTTTACATTGTTTTCAAAGTTTTAGTTGAGTAATGAAAGAAATATTAACATCTCCACCTACACTTCCCCACAAACTAAACTTTTTAATGACCAGATTCAGCTAGGAAAATGTTCAGCCTCTCATGATGTGTTTGAATGTCAAGTGTGTTGTCTTAACTATGACTTGAAATCATGTCCACTGAAGGATTTTTCTGTCAAATCATAAAATTCTGTATTTTTCATGCTCTGCAAGAACAGCAAAATTTTAAACTAAACATTTTTTCCATATGCAAATTTAGATAGACACATCTACACACATATATATATCTCCATATATCTACATCTGTATCTCCATATCTATGTCTCTGTCTATCTAGATATGTATTGATATCTCCATATCAAACCTGCAGACTGAAAATACTATTTGTCAGGTGGTATCAACATTTAGCATCCACTAACTAAAAATTCCACAAATTCAGCATCCACAAACTAAAAACCAGTTTCATGTCAGGAAGAGTTCAGTGGAGATACCAGATGAAGGTGTGTCTGCCCTACACAATTTATTTCCCACTCCTAAGCTGTAGTACACTGTCCCCACTCCTCCCTCATAACTGTGATGGCAAAACAGGTTGAGGAAGCACAAGAAATCAGATCAGGGAACCGATCTGGCTTTAACAAACAAATCTCAAATGCAAAAATAAAGTTATCTACCTGGAGTACTACATCCAGCTCTGGAGTCCTCAGTACAAGAAAAACATGGACCTGTTGGAGCAGGTCCAGAGGAGGGCTACAAAAATTATCAGAGGGATGGAACACCTCCCCTGTGAGGACAGGCTGAGAGAGTTGGGGTTGTTCAGCCTGGAGAAGAGAAGGCTCTGGGGAGACCTTATCATGGTCTTTCAATACTTAAAGGGGGCTTATAAGAAAGATGGGGAGGGGCTTTTTAATAGGGAATGTTGCGATAGGACAAGGGCTAATGATTTTAAACTAAAAGAGGATAGATTCAGACTAGATGTATGGAAGAAATGTTTTACAATGAGGGTGGGGAAACACTGGAACAAGTTGCCCAGAGAGGTGGTACATGTCCCATCCCTGGAAACATTCAAGGTCAGGTTGGATGGGACTCTGAGCAACCTGATCTAGTTGAAGATGTCCCTGCTCATTGCAGGGGGGTTGGACTAGATGACCTTTAAAGGTCCCTTCCAAACTACTCTATGATTCTATTTTTTTTTGCATCAGTTTGCTGACTTAGCATCACAAACAGCTGTTCCAGCTCAACTGTATCAGCACCCTGGCACGTAGTGGTGACAAGACAGCTCACCAGGGCAAGGAGAGGTGGGGAGATGGACATGGAGAGACACTAATTTTAAGCCAGTTTAGAGAGAGAGAATATCATGAACTTCCTCAACAAGAGATCACAGCTTTGGTCACACCCGAGATGAAGCACAAAACCAAATGAGCCTTCTGTCACTGGTTGGAAGTCCATCACTGCCCTTCTGCCTCAAGTGTTTGTCCTTTGGTTTGGTTTTGATGAACACATTGGTCTGAATCCCCCCAACTTGTAAGAGTAATTTTTACACAGAATATTTAAATAATTAATAGCATACAATGTAACATTAGGAACAATATCACATTTTAATTTTGTAACTGCAGAAGAGACAGCCCAATTAAAAAATGTAAGCTACCTAAAAGGAACAGCAGAAACACTTCAGAAACACTGAAAGCCAGTCTAATGGAAAACATATTAAAAACCCCACAAAAAGTTTACTTTTTTGCATATTTTAAAGTTCATTTAGTCTTTTCAGCGTGCCAATGTGCATTTACAGCTATACACTACAAAAACACACAAACACATAACCTAATTTCCCCTAGCAGAATTAGTTCACTAACACTGAATATTTACAACACAGCCTTCAAAAGTGAAGTCCAAGCTTTCAAACTCAAATTTCAATTTGGGTCCAAGTGCCAGCTACTAATACTTCTGACTCATTTTTCTTCTGATGCATCTTCTGTATAGTTTACCGAATTTGTTCAACTTAACTAAAACTTCAAATGTGGATGCTATTTAATAGTCTGCTTTACTGACTTTCTATTTTATTTATAAATCAATTTTATCAAAAAATTGTTTAGAAAACCCTCTAGTGATACCTGCAACTGTTGAAATATACTAGTGTGAAAAATTGTGTTCAAATGAACATATTAACTTTAGTGTTTCCTTTTCCCAGACTGAGGCAGATCAGCTAGTAAATGAGACTGTTAACAAACACTGTTTGCCTTAGTACTTCGTACTTGCAAGAATTACGGACAGTTAAATTTTTATTTTATTTTTTTCATAATAAGCAAAATACTACCTATTTGAACATTTTAAAATCAGGAGGTAGTGACAAAAGGAGCAACATCTTTCTTGCTGATTTAAAGGGGGAAAAAAAGAAAAGAAATCATGTTTGCTGTTTTTAAAGAACTAAATGGATATAAATTGTCAGACTCTGGGTCATCACTAAGCATAGGCCAGAGCATTGGCACGAATGACTGTGTTGTGAAGCCTACAAGCTTTATTTGGTTTTTAGTTCACATTCCTGTAGAGTGAGACATTCTTAATTCGGGAGAGCTACGGGTAAACATTTATGGGAAAAAATTATTAAATATTTCCTTTCACAAAGGTAGCAGGCAAAATAAAAACAAAACCAACCCCTCCACACAATGCTGAAGGTGGTCTTTAACTATTGAAATTCAGCAAGGCAAATGAGGTATCTATGCTCCTTTCTGACAAGCACTTGGAGCTTTTATGATTGGGAGACTAATCTTCCCTCCAGCATTTATCCTTCATGAACTCATACTATGTTTCAGATAGGGACAGCATTATCCATATGTGAATATATATACCAAATAGGCTGCTCCATAATATGGAGAAAATAGTAATTATTGGGGTCCTATGTACACTTGCACTTAGATTTAGCATTACAGAGGAAGTGAAAATACTTACAAAGGTAATGATACTTATTACAACACCTGATGCAATACATTACTACTGGTCACTTCCCAAACCTCTCACTGAACTCCAGTAGCCTTTGAGAGCTGTTTGTTGCAACTCAGTTTATGACACAATGTTTTAAATGTTCTTACTCCAAAAGACTCTTGAAAGACGAAGCCCATCTGAAGATTTTCTCTCTAAATATGAACCAAGTTCTGCTTGCAGAAGATTGCAGAATTTTAAACAAATATGAAACACAGTTTATTCACCCTAGTGAAAGAAGTCATCCTGCAGATGGGTCTGAAGCTCGAGAGAACCATATGCACAGTTGTAACAAAAGGCAGAATACAGGTTTTTCTCCTGGCTTTAGCCCTCAGAACTACAGCTCATTTGTCTAAGTAAAGTTTGAGAAATCTACAGAAATTCCTAAGAACATATATCAGATGTGTTTTGATCAGTGTGTACAGAGAGCAGAACCTTCCTCTAACTCTACAAGCAGGAACATGTTGGCCTGATTGTATGTGGATCAGGGATTTCAAAGCTCTCTTCCTCTGACCAAAGTAAGATTCTCTACAAAGTAACTTTCTCTACAGAAAATTCAAATGCATGCACACCACCCCTGCTGCACTTTAAACCTTATGTGATGTTTAACTACTAAAAAAATAGAAGATGACCTCCTCCTCTTCCTTATATTTACAAAATTATGCATGCCAAATGGCTTCTCAGCTAAGAGAAACTAAATACCATGTCCTGATTTTCTGGGCATGCAGAGGGATTGCATTATCAATAAATTATTATTCCAGGATAAAACCTGGACCATTAAACCTGCACCATTTACACATCCTGGCTTCAACAACTGTAGGGTAAGACCTCCATGAAACAGACCTATTCCAAACATGCAGTTAACCCAGGAGCCGTTCCTGAATGTAGAGTGCCCAGGCACACCACAGAGTACGTTGCTTTCCCCAGCAGCAAATAATTTCCAAAGCTGCTCTTCTCTGGCTCCTTAGGAAGGGTGCTCCTCTCCTGATCCCTCTCTACTTGTCAAGACTGAAGTCAAAAGAGTTTGCACTAAATGGGCAAATCTCCGAGAGCAACCTGGTAGCTCCTTCCAGTCAGGCTGCAAAGACAAAGCAGCTTTTCTGAATTTTATCATGATTGTGGTAGGGCCAAGGTTTTATTAGTACTGCCAACATTTGATGTAATTTCCTATAAACTCCTCAATGTAGCTCAAAAATAATTCTGGAGCACCATCACTATAGCAAAACCTAAGGCGTATGTTTTCCTGAAATGTTAAGCAAACATCTAGAAGATTTCTCCTTTTTGGTACCACCATAACAGTGTCATACCTGAAAAGGAAAAGTCACTAATAATAAAGCAAATTTTGCTCCTCAGATATCCAAAGAAAAAATATGCCACAGATTTAACCTTCCCAAAGAATAGACAAGAAATATAGAGCAGAATTAGTTTCACAGCACTGTGTGGCACCACAGCTATGCATAAAGATGCCATACAGCTTGGCCTTTGAGGAGAGCATAAAATAATTCAAAAACTGAACTGACAGGAGGAAAATAAACTACTTTTCTTGGGAACTGAGCTATGCTAAATGACTGATCCTTCTCAAAAAGCCTCAAGTACCATACCTGTCTGACTGTTCCACTAGTCAAACTGTTGCCTGTTTCTCAAGGAAACTGGGAGTATTCATTGGCTGGTATTAGTCACACGACTTCAAACATTAATCCTATTTGTTCAAAAAAGTTGGTGTGATAATTGCAGCTTCTTACTGATGACTGATAAAATGCTGCGTTCCACTTCAATTTATCAGAGATTTCAGAACTTGGTTAACTGTTGCCTAATAGTCTTTTTTAAAAAAATGAAAAGCTTATTTGCATGCAGCTTACTAAATTTCTTCTAGGAAACAATAAAAGGGTAAAATGCCCTAACAAAACATCAAGATATTATGACACAGTGAAACAAATAATCCTACCTGATTGCCACACCTTTTAAAATTATGTATAAGGAGTCTTTTGTTCCCTGGTTTTCAGAATGTCAAGCAACTCATAAATGATAATCTGGACCTAAATAAACGTACGCTAGTTAAAAATTCCTTATTTATTTAAAGCGTGAAATCATTACTTCAAGCATTCAAATAGCAACACCTCTCCTCAGTTTCTTACCTAACCTCTCTTTTAAATAGCCAACCTAAGACTATACCAACAAGCTATTGGCAAGCTGCAATTTTTCTTAACCTGTTTAAAATAATCACCAGATAGTTTTAAATACCATCAGAAATGCTTAATATTACTATCATGGTAGATTAAAGCAAGAAGGTGGCTATAAGTCTTTATGGCAAGAAAAAATGAATTATAAGGATTATTTTTTTTTATTTGCTTAATGCAATTACCTCAATTCCTGTATTTTGTCATTCTATTAGTAACATCAAGAATTGTTAGCAGAATTACAAGAAGTGGAAAGATGAAGAAAATAAAAAGACCCTGACAATGTAATCAAGACTTAAAAAACCCTACAAGATGAAGGGTTTGTTGTTTGGTTTTTTTTAATGAGAGGAAAGTATCTTCACATAGTGGTTACCTCACCTTTTCTTCCCCTTCTCTCATAACACACCTATATAAGCTTAAAAATGTTCTTTTATTCAAAAAAGGGTTTCTTCACTTACTCATAAAGAATTACTCACTCTTGGTCAGTGGTTTGTATCAACTTAAGAGAGTAACAGGGAGAGATGTGTTTTTAAAGTGGGGAAATCCCAGCAACCCACAAACATGAGCAACGAAGATGCACACAACCTCTGAGAGAGTAGATGAGGGGACAAAAAGGAAGCAAGGTCAAATCTTGGGTCAATCCACCATGAAAAATAATTAAATCATGGTTTGAAGAATTCCTTCACAACCAAAGCAAAACTGCAATGTACAGTAGCCCACTCCCTCCAGTCCCTCCAAGTAATAGATAGTTGCTCTCAACCAAACCCATGCTTGTTTAAACACACAGTTTCTCCTACCCTCTCTCATTATCTGGTCAGAATTAATGATTATCTGATTAATAAATTGTTACCCCATTACCACTTAACCCAATCCCCATCAATTAATCCTAGGCACACCTGTCAAACCACAATAAAAAAAAAAAGAATGTTCATCTCCTCTTCTTCTTTTCCCGCATTCTCCTTCCCCTCCTCCCTTTTCCACACCACCCCCCACCCACAGTTAACACATTCTGGGATTTATTTTCCTGTCTCAGATCCCAGAACTAGAGAGTCATCTATACCTTTTTGATACAGGGCAAATAGGAGATGCTGGTCCCAAGCCTACCCTCTCCACAGAGTATTCTGCTCTCCCCTTTAAGAAGAGTGTCAGTGACTCCTGCAGCGTTTCAGTTCTAGCAGAACTCAAAAAGTGGCCCCATATTGCCCAATGTCCCTTGACTCTCCTTACTCTTCCAATGCTGCTTTTTGGGTTTCTTTTTAACGTCTCAGCTCCTTTCAGAGAAGCAGCTTCTTAGCCCAGCCCAGTTCATTTGCTCAGAGAAAACTTTTATTCACCCTGAATGAACAAACTGCTTTAAACTTGAAACAGCCAAAAGAAATACAAATTCCTGAATAAAATTCTAATCACTGTATTACCTTATTCCACATGTTCTCTAAGTGGTATATATATTGTATGCCATATGACAAAATGTTTTGTATATAGTGTTGACATTTTTTGTTCCCCACAATGTTTGGAATACCACACTACACAGGGTGCATGAAGATAAGATCATTTATGTAAGCAAAATATGACCTTACAAGTGTGTAAATCCCTTATTTACGTATGCAAGAGAAACAGCTGTGAGCACCAGTACTATTTGTATGTGCAATTATTTGCTTTACATGCCACATCAATTCTGCAAACAAATAGTGACTGTTTAGCAATATTCATCTCTTTCTATTGTACTATACTGAATTACGGAGAGTGAAAGGTAAGACTTTAAAGTCCATGGATAAATAGTATACTGACTGCAAACTAAGAAGTAAAGAAATCTCAAGTTTGTGCTGTGAGAGCAGAAATCCATGGCTGACAAAACAGCAGAAAATGGAAATAGCAGCCTGATCCAAAAATCAGAACTGCAAGAGGCTGTGCTGCTCTGGGAGAAAACATGGGTTCTAGAAAGAATAAACACACAGCTTATATGTATCATTCATACATATAAATATACATATAAACCCCACACATTCTAAGTTTTTTGGTTTTTTTTATCCATGAGGCAAATATAAATAAAACTTACTAAACCCTCCTGTGTTAGGAATCTGAAGGTGGCAAGGTTAAATACTGTGAAACCAACAGATGACACATTCAGTTTTTAGTATATATATTCTGCACTGTAGGAAATCTGGTATTACACCTCTTTTGAGTATTTTGCACCTGTGCTTCTCAACATACAGTTAGAGAGTATCTATTTGAATTAGCAGGGTCTGTAACCTGAACACTCTGTTACCATTTGAACTGGGCAACATTTGAGTCCCACTGCTGGATAAGAGTGGAAAGCTGTCAGCATTGAGTCTGACTGTAGGTAAGTGTCACCCAAGCTCCTGCTTCACACATAAGGAAAACATTGTGTGATGCCCCTACACAGGTAGCTGGACCAGTGTGGTCTACACCCTAATTTGGAGGATGGTTTGAGAAGAGCTTTACTTCAGCTCTCTGTCTCATCTTGAAATAATTTCCTGCCTCGGGTGGCATGAACCTCTTGGGCTGGAGGAGGAAAGTCTACCTCTTATCTCTCTCCCCCTTCTCCGTTTTCAACCCCAACTGTTTCCATGGTAAGGCCAGCTATAGCTGATGCCAAAGAAAACAAGGCATTTTCCTACCTTGAGGGCATTCCCCTTTGAACATCAAAAGTCTATAGCAAACAATGGACTTGAAACAGCTTTGCAAACAAAAGGTCACAAGAATTTTTCATAATGGAAAATATCAAACTACCTACAGGCATGGGTTGCTTCCAGCTCACAAACAACACTACACATGCTTACAAATACACTTCATTTCGAGCTGAACTAGTCTTTGACGAGATATTGCACAGTCCCAGTGATGTAACTCGAATTCATCCTCCTTCTAGCCATTTTGTAATCCCCTTAATTGTCAGGTCTTAAAAATAATAGATTTTTAGTTCTTTGGGAAGGGAATGCACTTATGTTAAGAAGTCAAGCAAACTGTAGGGTGTTCTGAAATAGCAGTTCACAAATTAAGCAGTGCACAAAGTAGGGGAAAGGAGAGAGGGCATGTGCTACTGGAGAGCTTCAGGGAGAAGAGCAGAGCATGTGATAAGCTGTTGATGGAGCTGTGCTTCGCAAGCTCTAGCCAAAGGACAAATGAGCAATGCAGAGTCCTTGGCTGCCAGGAGCTACTGAACCCGTACTAGAGGCCTCCATGGAGAATTGGCAGGATGGGATTCAGCAACAGCAGGAGCCACATGTTTTCTGGGCTCCTGCTCTCTGCCTGTGCATACGCCCAGCCCTGTGAGTGTAGCAGCCTCCCATGGGATCACGTTTCTCCATGGCCACCCTGGCCTCCGGTGTGCAAATGTCCCCTCCATTCCACTCCCCTATGGCATCAGCATCCCTGCCTCCCCCACAAGCACACTCTGGTGGTCTTCCCTCTCTCTTGTCTCTCAGAAGTGGAGGGGTTGGCAGAAGTCTGTCATACCCAGTTTGAGTGCTGCTGCTATAAAGATGAATAGAGAACTCTTAAGTCTCTAGACCAAGAGCAGAAGATGGAAGGTGACTCAAGAAGCATTTAGTGGGAAAAATACTGGACAAGCTATTGCTGAACAACTTTCTGGCACTAGCCCTTAGCTAGACTAAAATCCCTTCAGATATGCGTAACAAAATAATTTTGCTGTGGGAAATTAGCAGAGTTGAAATGTGCACCCCATATATTTGGCAGTCATCTCCCTGTGAATTCTGCATATAGGTAAGCCTTCAGTGAAGAGGAAAACTATGATTATCTGCATTCTTCTGCATTGCTGGGGCAGTGGAGGAATGGAGTGGGAGGCATGGGTTGAAGGCTCTGAATTTTCAGGGCAACTTATGTTGAAAACCAAAATTATAATAATTTCATAATAAAAAGAGCTTGCTTGGATTTCTTTTTTATTTTCCCACTTCCCCCCTACTGGATAGTTTAGCAGACACAAGCCAGGAGAGCTGGTGAATGGAAGTGTAGCTGAGCACTTGATCATTAAAGAATTAACCCTACCATATCTTTCACATATTACTATCCTGCCAACTCCCATGGGAAGCTGCCCAACAAGACCGTCACTCACTCTCACTTACTGCCTACACCTTCTCCCAAGACTTCCACACCGTTCTGTACGTTCACCATTCACCTAAAGTGCCCAGTATGGGAACACTCCTCCAATCTTACCTTCCCTTCTCCTTCCACACTTAGAAAAGCCTGGTCAGCCAACACTTTCTTCACAACAGGATGAAGAAAACATGTGAGTTTGACTAATTGCAGGAACACACTCAAATACATTAGAAGAGGTACTGCTGAGAACAAAACATCTGAGTTTTTACATTTTAAAAGTGGGGGATTGAGAAAATGGGACTTAGACTGGGGGAGGAAACTGATAGTTAAAGTCACTGATGACTGAGGGAAAAAAAAGTAATTAAGATATCGCCAAAGTCACTGGTATATAAAGACTTTCCATTTGATAGTTTTCAGTGCTCAACATGAAGTGACAATTGGTTTATAGATGCTGTAACTAACATTTTAACAGAGACCATCAATTCAGATTAGTCTAGAAGCTTAAATCAGCTCAGCATTTCCAAATAGAAATAGAAATGAAAAACTGTTACTGGGAAACGACACTATATGAATAATAAATCTTTTTTTCACTCTTCTGCCATAAGGTACACATGCTAATCTATCATCACAGAAATGTCTAGAAACCTTAACCAGGTTCATGCTTCATCAGACTAGGCACGAGATACACACCAGTTTGCTTAGACTGCTCACATGCTTTAGCAAATTTTAACAGATGAATGAAACAAATGTATGTGAGGAGAACAATAGGCCATGTAAATAATCTACAGAAATCAGTGTCAATTTTTTCTACTGTCCCTTATCTTTATTAATATCATAGTGTGCATGGTTGGGTTTCCCAACCATACCAACAAGATCTCCAATTCTAGTATCTCCTTAAAGTTCTCTCTTCTTCAGCATCCATTTCATTTGTATATCTGTACCCCAAGACAAACATTGCTTTTTTTAAAGCAGGCAACATGATTATTTCTGTGATCTAAAATACACTAACATAATACAGAGAGAGAGAGAGAGAGAGAGAGAGAAAGCTGCATTAAACTATTTTGCAAAGGGACCAAGAGAAGGGGAGTTTTCTGGCAATTACTCAGCGTAAGAAGTAAGGTATATGGTGAATAGATAAGATAAAATTAGTAGTTGTCTATCCAGTACTGCCTGATGACAGAAATTGCAGCTTTATCTCCCTCCTATCCATGCCTCCCACATATCATGTGCCTCATTAGGATGCTATGGACAGAACACACAAGAAAAAGACCATCCTCAAGCCATCAGAAAAAGCTATTAAAAAAATCAGGGAAAAACTCCTGCCAGGTTTGGTCAAAAAGATTTCACTTGGTTGTAGGGCATTAATTATGTACCATCCTACACTATCACAGCATTTGAGGAATGGGAAAATCCATTTCTGTAACCAGCTGCCTTGTCAGGATCAAAGATGCCTCCTTACCGCTGAACACATGTTCTTTGTGTGTTGGAAAAACTAGCAAGACTCACAAATTAAAGAGAACAGGCAACTGACTCAGGGAAGGAATTGGTCAGTCAAGATCTGGCTACGTTAAATTTAGCTGTATTAAATTAGATGTCACAGAAGCGTGGACTTCGAGCAAACACTAAAAACACCTTTGCCAAATGTTAGGAGGAGAAAGACATTGCTTTTTAGGCTACGTGGTCCTGTAATACACTATCTAATACACTGATCTATGGCCACAATATCCAAAGCTAGCAGCATGATGCTGATTGTCCCAGTCATCTTTGTGGGACAACTGTTGGATAAAAGTGCTTTTCCCAATTCTCCACATTCCTCCAGTGAAGTTCTTGCACAGAGGTTTTAGTTTCAGTCACAAGAGCATGAGGAACAAATGAGAAAGGACCCTGAATGGTAGAACAGTCAATTCAAAACAAGCCCAAGGGCCAGCACATGATGACACTGCATAGGTCATTTCCATGTACATAATAAAAACTGCTTATGAAGCATTTAGGAGAATATGAACAAAAATGTTTTCTATCAGATCACAATGAACAAAAGTCTCCAGCAGATTTACCAAATGGTGTGAACATTCCAGCACAATTTTGCTGGTTTGCATTAAAAGGAAGAATGTGAGCACATCAAAGCTTGACTTTGCCTGGGTTAAGAAATTATTGTTCTGGCCCTCAAAAGACTAGCTGACTTCAAAATTGGAATGAACTAAGCTTTGACCCACATTTGTAAAGGTAATACAGAGCCAAATCATAGAATATGCTCTGTAGGGAAGTCTAGATACTGCTGATAAAAGTTTTCCCACCTGTATTTTGAGGGTACAGCTGTAGGCACTGAATACACAATTCATGAGCTATGCTTCCACAGTCTCACAGGGCTTTCAAGAGCTTGTCACATTCTTTTCAAGTGGCTCATTAAGGGTGGTGTACCTAAATGGATGGGTGGAGGAAATTTATCTAAACAGGAGATTAGAAGTGATTCAATTTTGGGAGATAGCCTGACTTTTTGTCTTGGTTAAGACTGTAGCTCGACCATGTGAGTTGACACTGGTATCTGGGGCTACTCAGCAGTTTTACATACAGATACGGTTGTGCAGATGAAAAAGAATAGCATTATAAAGCTTCTATTTGTGAACCATAAAGGTATAATTCTGACATGATGATGGCTGATGTAATCAACATTTTCACAAGGACACTAGGCTTAACAAGGCAAACTAAAGCTTTTTATAATGAACTTTTTGAATTCCCCTTGACTTGAAGAGTTCATCACTGACAATTGATAGGACTGTGACAAAGATAAGAGGAATGGAAATTCACGCTGAGACCATTTTACAATGGAATCTTCTCTAGTCTCTGTAAACTACACTGCAAGTAGAGGCAAAAGACCTTCTTCAGGAGAAGAAAACTTGAGATGGAAGACAGTCCTGAAACTTTCAATTCCAAAGCTTTGACTATTGAAATGACTAAATTAGCTGTGAGAAAGCAACAAGCTCAGTCCACACCTTCTACAGAAATGCAAAGCAGAGGATAGACACAATTTCCTGCTTCTTCTTTAGGCACCTCTGTCGTTGCCTGGATGAGCAGAGCTGTCAGAATTGTTTGGGGAACTCTGACTGACGAGGAAAGGAAAGTGTCGTATTGATGCAAATACCAGAGACCATGGTGCTTGTCATACTGGAACTCTAAAAACAGCACTTCTTGTGCCTTCTTCATTCTCTGTTTTGCAGTTGCTTTTGTTATTTATTTTTAAATACCCTTCCGACTAACTATCTTCCAGAAGAAGAGGGAAAAAAACCAAAAAGTAAAAACTGGGAGAAACCAGAGGAGGATAGCTGAGCCATCAATTCCTCTGGGCCAAACCCTTAGGTCCAATTCATCCTGTGCTACTGCCAGCCACTTACATCATTCGTAGCAAAAATTTAGCAGTCCAAACTGGTGTGTTCAAGACTTTGCAGGAATACTGCTTATTCCCAACTCATCCTGAAAGCTAAACAGAAAATGCTTTTTGTATCTGCGTAGCTGCAAAGCATTACTTAAAAAGAATAGCTTTTAAATATGCAATAAGCATTTAAAGATGCAAATCTTGTGATTTGCTACGCCAAAAGTTTTTACACAAAATCTCCTTGAATCCTGGAAAATTTGTTCATTAAAAAGGTGCATGCTGTTCTAATATATATCCTATGTCAGCACAAACAGCCTTCATGTAAACACACAGCCACGAGTACCATGAGTAACAACTCTGTTTCCATCAGAAGCCCTTTATCCTGCGTAAGAGGTCTGCACGCTAATAGATGTCCTAGGCTAATGTTAACTAGCTACAGCTGGCTCACAGCTATAAAAAGCATTAATGAAAACATAAATACTAACTTCTCCACTTCCCTCAGCCCGTACGTCAAGGCTGCGCAAAGGCATCACTTTCCAAGTGGTCTGTGTGAATGAACTGGCTGCTCTGAACCAGCTTGCTCTGGTTCTCCAAAGTTTGTTTACCGAACAGCGTGTGCAGAGACACACTGAGCATGGGGGACGCAGGGGGAGAGACAAACCACGTGGCCGCCCAGCGAATCCTCCCGCAACCCGAAGCCCTGGGCTTTTTGTGACGGCTCGGATAAAGGAAGGAAATATCTATTAACCAAGGGACCGACCTACGGGCATAAAAATGTCAGTCCACACTGAAGCTGAACACAGCCCAATTCTTGCAATGTATTACCATGTTTTGCTGTAATATGACTTTGCTTTGCTGTACTGCTGTTATGAATTCAGTCGTAGTAAATAATGCATGCAGTGACATACACAGGGCAGAGAAATGACACTTTATGCTTCAGAGTTCTGCACGCTCTCAAAACTTACTACAGGATTTATATTTTTATTGTGCCAAATATAAAACAAAATTGCAGAAAAAAAGAAACTCAAATTTATCCAGTACATGTACAGAAAAGGAAAAAACATCTACTTCTACACAATGGAAAAAAGGATGCATGCAACTCCAGGGTTGCAAATTCAGACCAAAACATCAGGATATTGAAGTGCTACGACACTCAGCAATTTTTATTCAACCATTCTGCGCACACACACATTCTTCATTATTCTTCGATTACTGGACTGTTTATCTGCTATTTTAAAATAGTTGGGTTTAGCCTGAAAGCAGTTACTTTGTCACCATCTGCTTCTATGTATTTCAGCAGGTGACCTCACACAGAGACAAACCCTTCAGGTCTTTGCTGGGAGGCCAAGCATGCTGGCTTGCTACCCACTCCTCTAGGCTAACCGCCATTCCTTCTAGTCCTGTGTTTGCTGGTTTCTAAGAACTGTCACAAGCCAGCCAGCCTTGTATGAACATTAGCCCACCTTAAAGGAGAAAGGGGAGGCTTCCTTTAGAAGCATGTAAAGCATGTAAAGGTACTGCCCATTTTCAGATTTATTTTCCATTCCAAAATACTGGATGTGTATGTTAAAACCTCAGCTTCTGAAGTCCAAGCAATAAGTAAGAATCATACCTATCTTTTTTCTTTTTCATTTTTATAAAGGAAATCCATTTATACACAAGGCTGAACAGGAACTTTCCTCACCCAAAAAGCTTAGAAACACTCAGAAGTACGTTTATAAAAAACACGTTATTTCCAAATATCATGACTCTTCATTCTCATGATTTTGCTCAATGTATGACTTTTTAATTTCCTCTGATTTGCACTACCCAAACAGCAACTGCAACCAGGGGGGTCACCCCCAAATCCAGATTCTACGTATTTAACAGGGATCAAATGAATGTTAGAATAGAATCTATTTGTCTGTGCAGGAGTTTCCTGAATCTAACATACAGATGTTATACAACATGGTGCAACCCTTTGCAAATATTTAAAAATAAATTATCCAATTGCAGTTTGTTGATTTGCTTAAGTTATAACCTCTAAATCAGACGTGGCACCTCTTTTTGCTTTGAGTTCTCCTCTCCTTCGTGCATATAACCTGATTTCCAACTCATTTCTTACAAATCCACCACTTTAGCAAATCCACGACCTTAGCAGAGTCTCTCCCCACTTACACTGTTTGAAGTGCAAACAGTCTGAGAGCCACTGATTTTCCTGACTGTTGAGGCATCCACTTCAAATGCCTGTTTTCTCAGGATGTTATTGCTACAGTTCTCCCCCAAACCCTGGCAGTCCAAATAGGGATGATGACTCAGATACACAGAAGCACCAAGGTATAGATGAGCTCCTATCACATGACATTTTTAATCATGACTAAACAGCCCAGGCTGCAGAAAGAAAGTTTTGGCAGTTTTCAGCTCACTTGCAAAGGAAATATACACTTACAATTAAATAGAAATAAATACATTAAAAACACTCTTGCAAAGATTAGGCACTGGATGTTTTTGCTAACAAGCTCTTCCACTTCCCATTTACATCATGTTACTATGATCTGTTAATTTATAGGTCTATACTGAAAATGTGACATAACTTCTTCCAATCAAATTAATTTCCTTGCATGTTTTTCCTCATGTCAAACAATTTACAAATATTGGCATTTATTCAGAGGCAGGGGAAAATACATAATCCCATTGTTACAGGACAAAGACAAGAACATCTGCAGCTGTTATGACCAGATCATATTTGAGTTCAATAGTGGGGAAAGTTGCTGCCTCAAGAGAGGAAGTCAGTGGCAGGAACTACCTAGGCTCAAGGGAAATTAATGGGCGGACAGAAAGGTAACTCACACAAAATGGTACTTTAATACCTTATGACCACTCTCATATTCCTCATGTGAGGACCTCAGCTCCACACATGACTTCCTTCTCCCATGACCTACCACACACTCCCGTGCCTGGGACTCTGCTTCCATGATCCCAACCACACTGCCTAGCTCTGTGAAGCTGGGAGTCTGGTTCAATCTCTTATCCCACCTCACTAAAGGTGCACTCCTTGCAGGTCCCTGTTCACTCACTCAGAAACAGAAGTGAACATCTCCTTGCTGGTGGAGTTCCTGCAGCACATGCTGAATCGGAACTACGACTGCACAGCTGTGTAAGGGATTGTACCCCACCTGCCAGGCAGGCACTCCTAAATTTGTGGCTGCCCTTGGTCTAGAATAGTTGGGAAACTACTGAGAAATATGGAATGATTTTATACTTTTTAAAGTTATCTTCCTAGGTAAGGATGATGACACTGTACAGGAGAAGATGAGATCATGCAGTGCCAGCACAAGTTCCAAGTGTCAAACTGCAGCACAGATGCATGGAAAGCAGAAACACTGTAGACTTCAGTGCATCTTGCACTGGAATTTCACTCCTACCTGCTATCTACATTTGTGTGTATGTGAAAGAGAGTGGACAACTTCCTGGGCAGAAGACCCAGCACAAAGCCAGGGAGAGCCTGCTTGCTGCTGGAAGGAGAGCCTCCTTTCTTCCACAGCTGCAGACACAAGGAAGGCTACTGGGAGCAATCAATACCCTCACCCCTCTCTCAGGCAGCCGTATGAAGTCAGCTTTCACATGTAGCCCTTGCACCTCTAGTTGCACAGATCGGTAAGTGCCTCTGAGCTGGAGCAAGCAGCTGCACAAAGATATTTACAGTTGGCTGGTGGTAACTGCCTGATGGCTCAGATTAGCACCTCCACAGAAGGGCAGGATCTGGAGCTGCTTCTGTGAGATCCTTCTCAATGACTGGCATATCACCAAAAGTAAGAGTGCCAGAATTAAGAAACCACTGATACAGAGAAATAATTTTTAAAATATGTATATAAAATCCTGTTATCATGTGATATTGAATGAAACACAGCCCCCAACACAAACATGACCAGAAGTTACACTCTGCAACTTCATGACATCATTTTTGGTCTATTTAAATGTGAAATGTCTCTGAAATATATTTTGCATTCAGTTCTAGCCTTAAGCACTTGTAAAGCAGGTTGTCCAGAGGAGCTCACACTGCAGCCAAAGACAGGCCTCAAATCAAGTATTCAAGTGAGTTACAAAAACATTTTGAACAAATATCAGGCAGTATGTATCAGGTGAATCATTTCCTTTTTTCTTATTGTAGGACTAGAATTACAAAAATAACTATATCTCTCAACTACCATTCCACTCGAGTCCTTACACTGTGAAGTGTAATATACAGTAAGTTCATCCCAGACCTTTGCTCATCACTCTTCTTGTTTGAGGAGTATGTTCTTCTCCAAACTCTGTGAAGCCCCCTTTAGCCAAAGAGGGGGTTGAGGCATTAACCAAAATGAGTTTGAGAATTTCAGCACAGCCTGTAGTGGACCCCTACCCAGTGTGATGTTGCTGACTGCCTCTGACTGCGAGTAATTAAAAACCAACAGGCACTTCAGCCATTCAGGACTGGCATGTGAGCATGAGATAACTTCGTTAAGTGCATTTATAAGTTATACACCAATTTTAAACCACAATGCCTATTAAAAGAACTAATTAAGACTGTCTTCTCTGAGGAGCTTTATTCTATTCGTATTGTTTGCTGTATCTTAATATTTGTATTCTATAAAAGAAAGTGTATAAAAGCTTAAGATACAGATGTACAGGCCTGTGGCCCAGCAATATTGTCCCTTTCAAAGTCTGTCTTGCCTTAATTACTAGAGCGTGCCCATGATTTTAAAACCACATAGGACAGTATATTCCTGAATCTATAGTCTTTGGGACAAAAGACCTCCTTCTTCCCAAAAGAGTAGGAGTATGTTCATAACACCTTTCTGAGGAGTACTGATTTGCTATATCCAAAAAGAAGCTTTTACAAAGCTGATGACAAAAAGTAATTTCTAAGGATCTTCCTTGTCTGAAATCTGCTATTGTGTTAAATCTAAGCTGATGTTTCTTTGCACATCCGCTGATTTATGCAGATACTTAAGGCTATGCATACAAAGAGTGTTTACCTGCCCAAGTTGCGTAGAAATTACATCCAATATTTGGGTGGTTAAATTTCTCTCCCAACTGTTAGCTCAGCGTGTGTCCATCTAGGCATTTATAACATTTATCACTGTTCATGGTCCTTGTCTTCTGTACCATGGTACCAGGAAAACAAAACCCAGTGACACAACCTGGGTTTTTAAAAGGTTTTGGAGGGTTCCAGCATGACTTTAACACTTCCTCCAGGTCAGGACTGAAGTAATGTAGTGAGATAGAGATGTAAAACACGCATGGAAGATTCCTGCTCTCAGTGCTGTCAACCACATAACTTTCAGAGATAGAAAAATTCAAGGGGAAGAAAGGTCAAAACCAAGGGAAAGATTCTGTACCTTTTACATAGGCCATCTTAGAATAATTCTTGACAAATAACTGGTGCTGGAAAATTACTATTCCTGGTTTAAACCAGACAACATACAACAGCGCATACCTTGATTGTGGCTCTAGGGCTGGAAATTACCTTTTCAAATTGTTTGCCTTCCATTCCCTAGACTGATCTCCACTATAGAATAACATACAGAGGACCATGTCGCTCTTTCCATTACCCCCATTTACATATTCCCTTGAAAACAATCAGTTGGGTGGATACAGCTGTAAAACAGACAGCAGTGGGAAAACAGCTTTCTAAAGCCTTGTATGCAATCATCAGATGTGGGAGGTGTGAAAAGGTATGGTTACAAGCTAAGTGGTGGTGAATACACAATTCTACATAATGATGCTTCCATACCATTTATCTGTCTCTCCATGTTATTTACATATCTCTGCAGTTTCTCTATCATGGGGAATACATCGGTAAGTAGAGCTGTTTCTCATTCTTGACCAACAAAAGGCTTAGTTGGGGGGTGTGACTATCTTCTGTGAACATACGGGTACTTTACTGATCAGTCTAAGCACTTGAGCATGCAGGAAATACAAGCCAGCCGTCAGCATCTCTTTTTTGCTGGATTCATACAGGAGCCTGCACACAGTGTTGGCCATCTGACAGTTGGTTTCTGTTCCTGCCCATTTGCTTTCCAAAGAGACTGAATCCCTGTCACACTTGTGGTCTATGCTGGCTACTGTCTTCTTGAGACTCTTTTATATATCAGCAGCTTCTACCACTGCCCTGATGTATTTTATAACAATGGCAAATCGTTTAATCACCTATTCCTGGTGCAGGGCTGAAAAATGATCGGTGTATGTTGAGGGGGTCCTTTTTTTTCTTTGTACAGAGCATATCAGATAACAGCACTTTCACCTTGCCCTTGGACAGAATGTAAATATTTAGCACTGAAAAATAAACGGTAATGTCAAATTAACAAATTGTTGTACTACAGTGGCACTGGAAGAAGCCCAAGTTCCATCTATCCGTCTGCAGCATTAGCAACAGGGAAAACAGACTTTCAGGGCTATCTGGGCAACAGCATGGGGAAGCTACAGTGTTAAATATATAATACAATTTAATGTCTCAGCTGGACAATGTGATACCAAAGTTGTTTTTCCAGAGTCTTTTGTCCTTACTCTGTTTTGGTGACTCCAGTTTGAGAATTACAAATAGAGCAGGGTGGAGGCAAAAGGGAATAATCCAAGTGTCAGGGAATCTTAACTGTGAATTAAAAAAAAAAAAAAAAGGAAAAAAAAGAAGAGAGACTTCAAAGCAGAAAGAAGTTACTAGACCTTGAACCACAGCTGTTACGAGAACTATTATAAGTCTGTCAAGTAGCAATTAGACTACTTTGCAAGAATATTAAAGGCAGGTATCTTCATTTCTGAGAAGGATCTGTAAAGGGAAAATCAGAGAAAACTTCTAGCTTATGGAGTACTCTCTACTGCACTTCAGTTACCTATTTCCTGTTTATTTCCCACTTGAAAAATCACATCCCAGAAACATAATGTAATTTTTTAAAACTTGCATTTATGACCATTCCATTTAAAATGTTTTGTTGAAAAAACACAAAAAACAAATGGAATGCTGTAAACAGATTTAAGTCAGCCACAAAAAACACTCTGACAGATGTTAGCATCTGTGAACATGGATCTTTCATGGCAGTCCTTCCCAATCTGGGCTCTTTTCAAGTAAGACGACCTCCAGGGGTTTTTTCATGTTGTTTATTTCAATATGCTTTATAAAATTTAAGATAGGTTTTTTGGACCAGAAGGGTGACTTTTCAATATATTAGTCTACCTACTTGGAATGCTAGTTGCAGCACTGGACACTCAAGTTTTAGTTGTGCATGCTGCCAGACAGGTTAACCTGTTGACTAGATTTGTGTTAAGATAAACAGCAAAGATCATTAGATGAAGAAAAAGAGGAAAGAAGGAAATCCAACTTTGAAATGAATTAGTTTTACAGGATTACCACTTGCCAATAAAACTGTTTTACACAGAATTACGTAGAAACAGACTACTCAGAAACTTGCAACAACTTGCTAGATCATAATGAATCCCAGCAACTGACTATCATGTTTCTGGGGGCCTGCTCAGAAAGAGAAATGTGACTTTCCCCACACTTCTATTTCTTCCAGCCACTCAAACAAAACCTCGGTTCTTCTAAATATTTTGCTCCCCCAAGGGTCCTGCTTGCATGGTAGCAGGCCTTTCCACTTCTCTAAGATCTGGCAAATTGAAAACAAAATAAAGAGCAAAACCAAAAGAACTGTTGATGACTAGAGCATAGAGGCAGATCACATTATTTTTCAAAGTAAATGTACTGTCTTTCCTCTGTTCTTGGAATAGAAAGCGCTAACATTCAGGTAGGAAGTAGGTCAAAACATATGCCAAGAGAAGCAAATGGAAAATTTCTCTAGTCACCCACAAAGATTTTAAAATGTGGATTCACAGCTATAGCTAGGATTGTTTTATGTTAGTAGTGGTTAATTTTTCCTTCTTAATAAACAACACCCTTTTCTGTCCAGCCTCCTCACCCAAATCTTTTGAGCGCTCTGACCAGTTTAACTGCCTAATAGTCCTTAAAATGTGTCTATTTTAGTTTCACCAACTACCACACAACCAGCCCTGTCCTTTAAGGCATAAAACTGACCAGCTCTATTTTTTACTGAACTCACGTGGCCTGTTCAAAACAAACAGATACTGGCAAGAGCAAAATCCAAATTATACACTGCTTTATCCCAGGAACACAAAGTACAAGGCCGACGCAGTGAGTCAGACACCTCAGCGCCAGTGAGCTCCTCAGGTTGACAGGAGTCTCTTTGGGATCCTCGTACGCGTAAGCCAGGCCTTTTTGAAAAAGAGTCAAAATAATCGGGTTTAGAAAAACATGTGTTGTGTCATTAGTAAAAGTATCTCTCTCATCAGAAGGGAAAAGGCAGCAAAAAGTATGCCAGGAATGCTGGAAATGGCCAGACAGTCACAGCGAGTCGTATTTTTTTCTTCCCCCCCCCCCCCCCCCCCCCCCCGCCCCTGAAACTCCTTCAGCATGAAAAGTCCATTTTCAAGAGCAGCTAATTATGGGGGAAAGGCAAATGATTCAACAATAAGGCAGGGAACATGGGACCAATTTATGTACAACAGAAGCTAGAGAACTTCTCAGTCTCTGTAATGACTTCTCAGTGTCCTCGGAAATTGCTTTACATACTTCAGATAAACAGACTTAAACCCCTCAGACATATCCATTTGTCTATCAGTAAAAGGCCGTATTCTACATATGTGGATTTATGAACAATAAAAGCTAGATGCATATAGGCATTACCATAATTTCTATTCTTTACCAGTGTTAGTTTTAACCAATTAAATGAATCCATTTCTTTACAATGAAAATAGAGGTTCCTCCCACAATTGGCCAGTCTCTTTCTAGAAACTGGATGCCCTGAACAAAATGCATCACTTCCGCTGACCCACATTTAATTTCATGCCTCTTTCCAGCTTACTGTGTTTTTTATGCTTCCCTATGGCAACAACATCTTATTGTGGAGTGCTACAAAAGATATACAATAAAACAGCCTGTCTAAAAGACAAATCAATTAACTATTCATCTACCTCGATATCTAATTAGAAACTTTTATTTGCAAAACATTGAATTATCTAACTCATCTTGCCTCATAAAATACAAACAGTTGCTTTCAAGGCAGTTTTACTTTACAAAAATAAGTTTACAAAGAAAAAAAAAGAGGGTTTTTTTAATTACAAAAGAATGAGCCACCAAGTTGGTTCAAAGGATTGCCAGAGGGCATTGGACCCTTTTGCTCACTATCAGGTGACAGACAGAGACATTTTTGATAGAGGAGAAAATTCTCATGTGGATGCTTATCAGCCATGGAAATAGCAGCTGATAAAGCAGTATGAGGTGTTTTCCATTCCTCAGTCTTTAAAAGAAGTGTTTGTTCTCTTCTTTGCAAACGAGAAAGTGGGTTGATTTTTCTCTTTGGGATCCAAAAGACAGTCTGATAACTGCAAATGACAACCACCAAGCTCTTTTCTGAGCTGGGACATCTATAAAATTTGAGGAACTTCCAAGAGGCCAGTTTAACAACTGCCTGTGAGAATACCCAGCTACAGCATGTACTCAGAAGCAACAGACTCTCAATTTTTGTTTTATTTCTATTTCAAACATGATATAAGAAGTGCAATCTGAGATTTCTGTTTTCTTTCACCCCATTCCTGTGATGGGTGTGGGCTCAGGCAGGTTAACTACTTCTAATTGTGTGATTGCAAGTTAAGTATACTTTTGGTTAAAAGTTAGAAAGGAAATACAGAGATGGTATGATTTGAACTCTGCTAGAACTCATGTAAAAATCAGCTTGAATAATATCCTCAAAATCACATACTGATGTGGGGCTGCTAAAGTACTTTTCCTCTCACTTTTTAAAAAATATATATTATAGCAAGAGTTAATTAATTATAAAGCAATGAGTTCACACAATAACATGTGCTGATTACTTTTTAAAAAAGTAATGTAAGTTAAGGTCAATATAACTATTCTGTGTAAAGGAGCTTTTAAAAAATATTGGGGAAAAGGCTGTTGATAATTACTTTCCTGTGGGTGATGACTGAGCTTGCATTTTAGGAAAGAACAATCTTCCTAAATTCCTCCTGGACGGATTTTATTGATCAGTAAGTGCTGTAAATTATCCAGTGGCTTACAAGGTAGCAAGAATCAGGAGAACTGCAGTATTTCGAAAGCTCAGGAAGAAGGACCTGTGAGCATGCTACTACCCACCAGCAGGGTGGCTTAGAGGAACTCAAATTCTTCAAACCTTGAAGAATCATTTCAAAGCCTATTGCAAATTGCATGTGGATAGTTCTCAATGGGACCTTTTAAACTAATTTCCCATCTCCATTCAGGTCCTGAACTCTGCAAGAAGATAGATCTCCTAATGTCCTGAAAGGCTGAACTTAGAAGCGTTATATAAGCTCTGCCACTGCAACTCACTTCAGTAAGCTTCCTGAGTGAAAACAAAATTGAATGTATCTTACCTTTTAAAATCTTAAGCCAGCATGAACCAAAAATTAGTGCAAAACCAAAGGAAGGAAATTCAATAACAGACACAGTGATCTCAGACCCAGAATTGCTGAGAAAGACTTTGAAATCAGTCTTTGGTCTCAAACCCTGAGGATCATAAAATGTGAAGGAAAGGATTCATCAGTACCAGTCAGAAGGGAAAACTTTGTCTGGCCTATCTTTTGTACTTAAGAAAACAAGGTCCCATTCTTGATTCCCTACACCAAAAACAGACCAGTGTTAGGATGCAAAGACTAAAACAGAAGAGGCTAAAACCACTAGTCTAAAGCTGTAAGCTCCGTGGGTTTTGCATATAAGATTTCCTCATTGGTGTTAATGTTTTGACACCAGATCACTTCTTACTGCAGAGCAGCTGAACTGCTGTGACCTCCAGCTTTCCAGAAGTCAACAGGAGCTTTTTCCAGTGGCTTCACAATGGAAGTTTGCATGTGTGCAGCTATGTTTCTCTAATGGCACCTGTGCAAAATCCCCATTTTAGAAAAGCCTTTTGTTTCTCTGTCTACGTATTTCTCTTTTGTTTCAAAAGACCACTCTGTGAGCATAACTGACTAGCAGAGCATATTGGAGACTGAAATAGGTAAATGGGAAGTAACAGTTATTCTGTGAAGCTCAAGAAACACTGCAAGATGTCCATGATCATCACTGGTTTTAAATTAACTTCCCATTGATTTTCAATCTTCCGGTCATTCTGTTGATTACATGAGCTGACAGATCCTTCCCTCCTCTGGGCAGGACTACTTCTGTGTCACACTATAACTATTAAAAAACTACACCACTTCCATCAAGAGTCCTGTGCCTTCCTGAGTGTGCTTATTCCCTGCAAGCTGATGACCAAGAATGACATTTCCAAACTCCCTCCTCTTCAGTTTCTCATATATCACGGCCTCAACAAGAAAATTCCCATGCCTCTTATTACTCACCTAACATTTGGTGGATCTGAATTTATGATGGGTGTTGCACAAAGAGGCTTGTTTCCTTCAACGTGGCTTCTGTAACCTCTTGCAGGCAAACAGTACACCCTTTGGATAACCACTCGTACCTGCGCTTCTCTCCATCCCACTGCTCCCTGGCTTTCCACCATTTCAAGCAGAGAATCATTAACAGCACTCCGTGCTAAGGGATGCTGTTTCGAATCACAGTTATGGATTTGCAGAGCACAAGCAACCTGGTGAAAGAAAACCCATTAATAGAAGCATTTCATGGGACCTTGAAACAATGTAGTGTTAAAGAATAAAACTTCAGCATGAAAAATCCCTGCAAGAAGTGCAAAATTAGTTTCAAAATACTTACTGCACCTAAACTAACTTACAGACTATGGCCAGTATTTATTATGGATTTTTAATGAACACTCAAGAGAGCTGAGCACACAGTACTCTCCTATATTAACACGGTCTATATATATAGGCTCCTTCCCAGCACGAGCCAAATTTCTAGTTTCACAATGAAACCCGATTCTATAAAAAGCTGGGTGCCAAGAAAGGTTTTCAGAATATTACAGACTGTGCCATAAGTATTATCCACCAGTAGAGAAGGAGAATTTGCAGTATTTAAAAGAAAACTGTGGTACAGCACTACCCCTTGTCTACAAAGTGGTTGCAATAAAACTCGTCTATTGAGTTTTAAATGAAGTGGTTTTGTTTGTTAGGAACCAGGAGGGGAACAAGTAAATTGCTCTGGTTTTCGAGTACAACAGTAGAACCTTTTTATAAGGTAGAGTTGAAGCACAAACTATTAAGATTTGATTTATGTAACTTTTTCATTCCCAGGCCTATAATGGGTATTATATAAAAAGCATATACAAAATGGTGACACTCAGTCTTGTTCACCAAAATTGTAGGGCCAAAATTCTCAAATATTAAGAATTAAGAATTATTTTGGGTAGCCAATAGAAAGCCTTTATAAGAGCCTTACTTCCAGAAAGTGCTGGGACACACTATCAGAAAACCAGATCCCTTAAAATACCTCAGCTTGTACAACCACAGCTATAGACATGCACAGTCAGTAGTCATTTTAATACAAAGTCAAAATAGGAAAGAAAACAAACTGAAGGGGTGGGAAAAGGAGGTGGTGTTACCAACTGATGCTTTAAAGAAAGAGAAATGAGAAATTAGGAAATGAGTTAAGAAATAGGGGTGCGAAAAGGGAATGTTTATTTAAAATAATATCTTGAGTGAGTTTGCAGAAAACAGATTTTATTTCAAATAAAGCTTAGCTATTCAGCTATAAAGAACGAGAGAAAAATCAATGAAAAACCAAGCTACAATTACTATTTAGCACAGTAGTGAGACTTCAGCAAAATAACCTCACAGCAGTTCAACATCTAGATGGGCCAAAAGCCTCCGTTAAGAAAATATTATTAAAATAAACACTGAATATTATTCAGTCTTGGCTAAATGAAAGAGGAAACTGAACAGGTCAGTAATTTAGAATTTTTGGTTTTGTTATGATTTCCAAACATCTGCTCACCAACTTCTTACCAAGTGCTAAACTGTGAACCAAATGGACCTTACCTGATTATCTGAAGATTCCTGGTGTAACTCATCATCAAGGTCATTTAGTCTGAACGTCTGTGCCAAAGATATAATATTCTTCCTAATAAGCATCTTTGTAAGACCATATGTCTTCTCTCTCGTTTCTGAATGTTCACTGAATAGCACCTTCTGACTAAAATAGGTATTCATGATAACAGGAACATCTGCATTTCCCAGAAGCAGTTTTTGCCTGGAAAAAAAATAATCCATTACAAGTTAAACTACTGATAAGCACTGTTTTAAAACGTGTGTTGTATTTCTCTCCCCTTTTTTCTATAGTTACAACTAAAATACTCAAAGATGTGTTATCCAAATTGCAGATAACCCACCCCATTGATATATTCAGCTTGGATCAGCCCTATTAGCTCAGGCATAGCCCTGGGGGAATGGAGCTCCACTGCATCCAGGGACAACTTACACCTGGAAGCTGGCTGAGCCCTGTGAACCCCATCTGGATTCACACAAGCACTATTTGGTACCTCCACGCTGCCAGTGCCGAACCAAGAGCATCAGGAACACCTGCATACCGTTACTGAGGTAAAAGCCATGAATGAAAGATTATTAATCCTGCTCTATGTTAATTCAGAGCACTGGCTCTGCTGGACCCAGCCTGGCCCTTGCAGACCATGACATCCCCCTCTGGTGAGTGCTTCCCACTGACCCAAATTCATTCTCACTGCAGCCAGCAGCAAGCTGTTCCTCCTGCTCTTTCTCCTCTCTTTTTCTAAAAGCAAAATGTTATGCTTTTCCTATGATATGCCATATATTATTTTGCCTGTGTGTTTGCTGCTGTCATAAACGTGATCTCCAAGACCCATTTTTAGTTTCTAGTGCCAATGTAAATTCCCAAACAGCTTCACATGCAGTAATTTCTCGCCTAGCAGATTAAGGTAATGGCTGCAGAATCTCTAAACACACAATAATTTGATGCCAAAGCACATCTCGATATGGGGATTTTTTCACATGCTAGAATCACAATCATACATTTAGAAATACACTTTTTATACTCACAGGATACAAATTTAATGAAGTCAGCTAACAAAAACAATCAGTAATCTCATTTTCTAGACACCATCAAAACAGAAACAAAATTCACTTAGTGACTTTATTGCAGGCTGTGTTTTTCTACCATTAGATTTTTATCGCTTGGGAGTAAAACAAGGCCTCCTGCCTTGGCAGCAAAGCTGAGCTGACCTGAGATCAGAAGTAACCTCAGGACTTCAGTCTCTAGAATGCTCAACAGCCATGGAGATGAAGGAAGTTTTCACATCTATGACATTGTTTGTCAAAATGCAGCCATACAAAGGTAAAAAGCAAAACAAAACAAACTACTCAAAAATACTTATTTCTGATCTCAGTCCATACAAGATCTTGACCATGGGCTGTTTTATAACAGACTCCTTCATTCTCTAGAGAGCAGATAGCTAAATGGAAATTAATGCATTTGTATTTTCAAAGGCATAGGAAGAGTTGCAGGAAGTTATTAAATATAATCTCTGGTTTTTTATAATTAGAAAATAATGCAACAGGAAGATGAATTCTGCCTTTTAGAAAAAAAGTACAGAGTTAAAACTAAGCTTGCAACTTAAAACTATGAATCATACACATAAATTATAAAAAAGATGTATGGCTTCTATCTGTGAACACTCACAGAAGTTATGATTTGAAACTGAAAATTCTTGAAAAAGTACAGCATAAAACTAAGTACCACACTTCACCGCGATGCCTTACTGCCATCTGTGAGCTCTTCAGATCTACGCAAGCAATAGTTCATCCCTAAAGGACACTGAGTCCCTTGACTCCATGTGAATTTGCTAACAAAGGTCCCCGTTAAGAAGAGCATGACAGTTGCTCACAAGGCTGCCAAATTGACATTGCCTGATAATTTTCTGTGTTACAGGATTAAAACTGAGGAATTAGCTTGGTCAGCAAAACAAGACATCTCTGATCTTAGGAGATTTTTAAACTGCCCCTTTTTTCTAAATAAAAAAAAAGTATATAAAGTTTGCTACAGATCTCAGAACAGTTTGGGCTGTCTTTATATGCAGATATGGAATGAAAATTTTAGCACCTACTTTCTTGAGACGTCTGTGTTCAGACCCAAAGTAAACAGGAAATCTCTCTGAACATGGGACTGTTACGTCACTAATGTCAGAAGAATGTTTGCTTGATCTAAATCATCTCATTCTCTAAAAAAATACTGACGTTAGTAGCAAATCATTCGCAGAACTGAGGTTTATGGTTTTGTTTTAATTTTCCTGTGCAGATATGTGATCAGCTTTTTTTTTTTTTAAGGCAGGTAGGTTTTACTGATACCCAAATTATATGTACCATGGTTTTGCTATGTCTATGCATTCCATGCCTCAAGTACTTTTATAGCCACCAAGAGCTGTCTCGGGCTCAGTTTTTATCATACATGAATAATGCATAAATTAATGGCTACATGGCATTTCCACAAAGCTAAAAAGGGACATATATACACTTTCAGGAGAAGGCCGGCACTTCTTACTTGCAATTAGTTCACTAAAAACACTCATTTTTTTGTTTCATTTTAATCATTTGGTTTAGACCTGGAAATGTTCAAATGAATCATTTGTTTTAGACCTGCATAGGTGTCCACAGACTTAGCAATAACTCTTCAGCTAGGTCAGAGTAATAATCACAGCAGCCTACTTAAATCTTTCCTATTTCTCAATGGATGGATTCCTCCCAACAGGAAATGAAAAGGACCAGCAACAAATAGAAATAAAAACCAACTGAAATGAAAGAAATAAGAAAAAAGTTTGCAATAAGCTCACTATTTTGTGTACAGGTGGATTTCTAAATGGAAATATTTTCTATTTTTATATACAAATACATATAAATAATATATATAATAATGTATATTCTATATATATAATATTTAAAGATATGTTATATGTATTATTCCCAAGTTTATATATATAGTTTATATATATATTCTTCTACGAAGAATAGAATTATTAATATAATATTAATTAATTGAATGAAAACTCTGTCCTTTTCCAGAAATTCTTCCTAGTATTGCTCAGCTCAGACAAGCTCTGCAGGATGGTAATTTTGATCATCATCATGGCAGAAAACTCTACATTGCCATTGTATATTGCTCATACTGTTCGCTTTACAACAAAGGCAACCACACACACAGAACACACACACACATGCCTTAATTCTTTCTGTCTGCTTGAAAGATACAGGCTAGGGCAAAGAAAGCCTATCAAGCTGCAACAGTTGGGGAAAACCAAAATCCCTTCCCCAAGCAATCCCCGTGGTCCTGAGCTGTATGTGTTGCTCCTGTGCCTGAGACACCATAACTGATCACCTCAACCTGTTCCAGCTGCAGATTCTCTACAGCCAGAAGTAGCCCTATCCTAAGAGGATACAGAGTACACTCTGTAGCATCCTCTTAACAGATAGGGTTAAATGGGCATTTCAAGTCTTCTGTGACCTCTCTTAAATGTCTTCTTTTCTATCTGCTTCATTATATTTAAAAGCTTATTTTCAAAGAATGAGACACATCATCTCATTGAGCAAATCACACAGAGACAACAGAAAGAAAACAAAGTTCACTACAGACTTAAAAAACCCAAAACCCTCTCTTGTACTCTCTGATTTTCTTCTTGCTCAGAAAAGTATATTTAAATGTTGGATTAGAAGTTGACTTCCTTACTAACTGCTTTTAGAGGAAAGGTCGTTTGCAATGACCTGAGGTAGAGACTGTGAACTTTTTACACTACAGGGCATTTTTTTTTTTCTGGTATGTAGACAATCAGCAATTGCCGTAACTGGTCACATGCTAAAGGAACATGAGGCAATAATGTTATTTTTTTTTTCTTTTCCAACGGCAGCTTGCTTCTCTCTCCAAGGATGTAGCTTGGTTTTTCTCTTCCTCCCTCCTATGATGAAATGGCTATCTGGCAGAGTAGAAGCAGAGGATGTCCTTGCCTACTTCTCCGTTAATCATGGTCTATCACCATTTGAGATACAAAACACATGGTGTAAAGTAGCTGAAGTTTCAACTTGAGGCAGGGTCTTAATCCTGCTGCCAAACAGTCAGCAGGTTTGCACTGTGGTCTGCCCCGCACAGCCCATCCACAGGCTCAGCCAGTGAGAAGTTGTGACTCTATGGCAGCAGCTAGCTCACAAACCACATGCTTCCGCTCAGTTCTGCTGACATCAAACAGTGGTGCTAGTTCATGAACTCGAGATGACTCTGGATCACTTCAAATTAGAGAACATATTTTTTTGTTTGCTCTCCCTGGGTATTTTATTGGTTTTTTTTTTTCTTTTCTCTTACAAAGTGTAAAATGCCTAGAGCATTTTTTTGAAGAGTACACTGCATTAACTGAACACTCTAACATTTCAGCGACCTACAACATGCACTGTAATTATGAAACTGGCTAATTTCAAGTCTCAGGACAATGATTTCTGCATAAAGAAGGTTTAATGCCCATCAAGTAGAACACTAGTAGTACATGCGGGGGGATAAGAGCATGCCAGAGCCTTACACTGCTGCCCAGAAGCATGAGGAATCAACCCCCATTGGAACACCACACAGGGCCTATCCCAACTTCCTAAGAATCGCTTATTTTGCCTAATATAGACGAAGTTGCTCATACTGCCTCTCGCTTGGGGTTGAGTGCCATTTGCAATGTTTTACCTGTGAAAAATCGTAATATGTCCAAGAAATGCCTGAGTGCTGAAATAATAATTTAAAAAAACCCCATATTTCCCAAGTCCAGACAGATCTCCGCCCACCTACCATCCAAGGATGATAACTATCTTCCCAATATGTAGCTCAAATCAAAAAGCCACTGGGAACAGATCTACCATCTGCCATGCCTAGAGATTGCCCAAACACAGAATTTTCATCCTTGAGTGGGTAATCTCACCACTTGCGTGTGAGCCTCCATCAGCGTCATTTACCATCGCTTGAAGGATCTGTATGAATACTGTGTTTGCGAGCTCACACTTTAATAATGCAGAACTTCTTCCCCTGCCCCAACCTCAAAAACAGAAAACAAAAATCAGCAGGTATCTCCTTCTTTGAAATTATCTTATTCAAAGCAACAGATTACTGTGGGACACATTCTCAAGGCTGATTGTACTGTTTTCTCCATGAAGAAATAGTATTAATCATCTAGACCAATGTCCAGAGTCATATGTCAAATATACAGTTCTCAACTGTGTCAGGTTTCCAAAGAAATGTAGCTTCAGCACCTCAGAATAGCTCTGCAGAAGATGTAACAATAAAAAGCTGCTCAAGCTATGTCTAAAATGTCTACTTTTAGAGTATGATGCGCTTTATTTGTGAATAACTAGATATTTGTTTGTTCCCCTACTGGGAAAATATTTTCTGTGTGGTCTCATTCCATGAATACAACACACAAAGAATACATAGCTATTAAACGTATATATCGTTACAACCCAATCTGTTACCATTTGACACTCAACCTTAAGTACAAAGTAAACTCTAAGAGAATTAGTAAACCAACACAAAGAATGAAAAAAAAATCTTCTCTATTGCAGCATAAATTCTTTCTGCAAAATAATATTGTACTTTTCAACAAAATTACTTGTAAGCCTAAGAAATCACTCCAGCAAGAAATTATGGTACACAAAGCCAACATTTTTATCACTATATCATTTTACTAATTTCAAAGTAATCATATAACTAACCACTGGCTTGCCATAGTGCTGCCTTTTGAAATGTGACACCCTGTAGCATGAAAAAAAGATGTATGGAAATTTTCACATTTAAGAAGATCTCTGCTATAAAAAGCTTGTGGTTAACATCATGCACTATTATATCACACACCCAGTGCTCTCACCTCTGCAGGGAGGTGCACCGCGTGCAAACTGGAGAGGATGTACATATGTTCTGATGTAGGAAAGCACAGATGGATATCAAAGCAAATCTCATCCACCTCCAGGAAATTACTGTAATACCAGGCTTTACCAAGACTGGAAAGTAGGTAAGTTTCTCAGAGCTCTCCAGCCACTTGCTTTGGCTATGAAGAAAGCACCTGAAATTTCTAGCATTCTGGATCACAATTTATCATGACAAGGCTTAACCTTTGGCACCACCAAACATAAAATTCCATTCAGACTGTGCTTACATACAAACTGGCACGTAAACAATCTCTTGAGCTCTTTGGGGCAATACTTTTGAGAGAATTTGCTAAAAATGTACTCCAAGTGTGATGCTGAGATTTTATTATTACCTAACATATAAATCAGGCACAAAACAATTTTTAAGAGATGTAAAGTTCTGTTGTTAAAAGAACTGCACACAATAAAGCGTTAAACAAGAAAGTTGCTTCAAAACCAAACCAAAACAAAAACATTCCCCCCCCCCCCCCCCAGTATGAGGGTGTTACAAGTAACTAGGGAGATATAAATATCATGGTTATCTTTTCATAATCAAGATGTTATGAAAGAATTTCAATCTGTGTGTTCACCCCATATATCAACTTGTGTCTGACTAGCCACGAGCTCATTACTCAGACAACTTCTCTCTGGTCCCAGTGCTAAACTGCACGTAGGGTTTGAAGGATGGCTGGAGTCACCAGAAAGTCCAGGATGATATGTCAGAGGGATTCTGAAAGGTGAAAAAAGGGAAGCAAGCAAGCTGCAAAGTGACATCATATTAGAACTTGCGGTGAGTGTCAGAGATGGCCGTACTGGTGTGAGATCAGAGGCCCATCTACCCCATACTCTAGTTTACAGCAGCAAACAGCAGATGTTTGAGGAGGAAAACTATGAAAATAAAAGCAAGCATCTAGTGAAAGTTCTCCAGAACGCTCTCTAATAACTTCTAAAAACTTTCAGCTTAGGGACTCCCTAAGGCAGAAGTAGTATCTTTGTAGTTAACAGTCCCTGGTAGACTTTTCTTCCAGGAACTTACGTGCCTGCTTTTTGACCATTTGTACATTTACAGCATCCACAACATCCTGCAGCATCCACAGTGCTCTACAGTCTAATTACTCGCATGTGAGAAACCACTTCCTTTTATTTCTTTTGATCTGTCACCTAGTGGTTACATTGCTGCCCCCCACTTCTTGCTTTTAAGAGGTAGTGAACAATCATCCTTCTCAATACACTTCCTAATACAGACCTTTATCACATCCTCTCCCAGCCACTGCTTTTTCAAGATGAAGTACCCTAGTCATCTTAGCCATTTCTCACAGGGAAGCTGCTCCATATCTCTCCTTGTCACTCTTCTCTGGTATTTTTTCACTTCTGCTACATATTTTTGATATGGGAGACTGAAACTCCAACCTAAAAATGCACCATGAATTTCTACAGTGACATCATGATGTTTCGGACTCCATTTCTAATAAGTCTTACCATTCTATATATTTTTCTGATCATTAGATAAAAACTAAGCTGACGCATTAATGAAGGTATCAGAACACTAAAAACACATTCCTAGATACTAACAATCCAGAGTCCATCATTTTATACATGCACTTTGCATTTAGCTACTATTTCCTACTAAGAGAGGTCAAATCCTTCCTCCAGCCCTAGTTGTAGAGCACTCTATATGATGATGATATATTCCCCTCTCCATAGGATTGTGAGGACCACAGTGTGCCATTGAAGAGGGAGGAAACCTGCATGGTACTCTGCTGTACAGAAGGTGTCCAATTCTTTATTTCCATCGCAGCACCATGACACAATGGAGATTTGAGGCAACAGGTTACACCAACAACTCCTCTGCCTGTGGTGGAAAGGTAAGGAGTGTGGCCACTCTACCACCGTTACACAGCATCACCACTCCTGAGGTATCAGGAGAAGCTGCTTCTCAGGCCAGAAGAGCTCTGCAATATCCACCCAAGCAGCTGAGGGCCATGTGTTAGAGTGAAGAACTTGGGCTCAGAATTTCTGACCAATGTATGGAGAGTCAGGGTATTTGGTTGGTTGCTTCAAGTTTGGAGGATTATCGGAGAAACTTTAAAAATAAATTCCATTTTAAAACATATTGTTCAATGTTTTGTAGAGATTATTAAGAACAATAGCCTATTCCCCCATAGAGCTTTGGCATTTGTTATTGGCAAAGACTCTTTGCGAGTCCATGCTTGCATACGTGCTCGCAAGTGTCTTCACATGCACAGTAGCAAGAACAAATACCTATCCCTGAGCAAACTCTAGTATTCAGAAAGACAGCTCAATATATGCATATGCTTGATTTTATTGAAGTATTTTATTATTAAACCTAGTATTTAAAAAAACCCCACAACTACAAAACAACCAAAAAATTCCCATCGGACTTGTTCTTGTACTCCTCTCTTGTTCTGGTACTCATCTCTGGGCGTTTGCTATTGTTTCTTGGCCAGGACATGGAACAAGACCAAATTCTGGTCTGGCCTGGTGAGGTCGCTTCTTATACAGACAAATCCAGTGCTATCAGCACATTAGTACACGGAGAGCAGCAATAGTTCTGGGTTCTCTGGTAACACAAACGGCATCACAAAAGGTAGCGAGACCTCGCTCAGTGCCACAGAGCACGACAGCAAAGCAGAAGACTCCCTCTGAGCGGGTCAAACTCTGCTTCAGCAAGAAGGTGGGCAGCAGCCTGGAGGTCTCAGTGAACAGTGCCAGGCAATGCAAACGGCTGGACACCTGGCACAGAGACCTGCCATGCAGAGCTCCAGAGGTCCTTAGGCAGGTTGTAGACCAAGTTCACCAGCACTGTGGTTCCCTTCAGCTTTACTGAGCTCAGAAAAAGCCGTTTTTTCACTATATTTGCTGCTACCATTGAAAATGTGTAACAAAGGTAAAAAGCAGTGTGGATAAACCAGGTACAACAGAAAGCTGTTTTAGGCAAAGTCCTGCCTGCAGTAATCCACCCACCATAGCCATCAGTGAAAATATAGCAACACTAGTGGCTAGAGTGGGAAATTTTAATGAAACATTCTGGTGTAGACACAGCCTGAATGAAACTTTCTGTGCAAGGGAAGCCCAGAGGCTGAGCCTGCCATGGAAACATTGTTCTTCTGTGATAAACAAAATACCTTTCTCCTTTTCAGGGTGGAAAACAGTCCTCAATAATGTATGTACTTTAAAGTTATCACTCACAAGAATTACTGTTAGAGCTTCATTTTGCTTGTATGCAATAGTACATATCTTCTCCATTAAATCACAAGAGATGGATGCTATGGCATTGCTCTCTCACAGTCAAAACAAGGAAAAACCCTCTGAGAAATAACATTTAAATTCAACATTCTCCTTAATGTTGTCTTTTTTGTCTTTTTTTGAACCAAGAGCAATCTTAATATTCCTGCATTACTTTAAAGACATAATTGTACAGAACAAGCTAAAACTTGTAATTCTAATACTGAAATCTTATACTGGTGGTCTCCAGGTCGGTGCTTATCTTTTTGCCTTGTTTTATTTCATTGGACAGTTGCAATGACAATTAGCCACCAGATCACGTCTGGGGGAATTTTCACACTATTCTTACATGCCCAAATTTCTTTTTTGGATAAGAGGGCTGGTGACTCAATAATGCAATGAGATGGATTGTTCTTTTGTGATCCCATTAGCCTTCAGAGGCTACACAGCTTCAGCATGTTCTAGGTTCACTTTTCCATTCAAAGAATATCTATTTCTACAAGGAAACAGGCTTTTCTGCTTCCAAGAAGAAAATTACAGAGGTATAGTGGAAAGATGAAAGCCCTTACTATTTAAGAAAAAAAAGTACACACAGCTCTGCTTCTATGTTTCTTTAAAAATACTTCAACATCTACCAATCCAATAGGCCGAGTTCACCTACCACAATTCTGTGTGTTGCACAGTCATATTAATACAGCTCCCTGAAACTAATTTAAGCCAAGTTGAAAGAAGGGGCAAATCATTACAGAAATAAAACCTAAGAATGACTTTTTCGGAACGAGAACGAGATCTGTATTTTCCTAGGGGACCTAAGAAAACAGAATTGCAACCTAAGTCATTGCTTGAAGCACTATCATAAACACAGTAAAACTTCTACAAGTCTGATACAAACACACCCACCAAAACAGGGGGCCATCAATAACCTTTAAAAACTGGGAAGAGTCCTGGCAGCAATGAGGTTGTGGCATACGGTCATACATGAAGGGCTGGTTCTTGGGCAACCCACTTCAGCTAGAAAGCTCTGCAGAAGCAACACGCTTCCAAGGGAAAGGAGCATTTTGGAATATGGGTATCTCTCACTATTGCACCCAGCCCTCCCCTGCCACAAAGAGCAGAAACAAAGCCGCTGATGTTGTGGGAAAACCCACTTGTGAAAACATACAGATTTTGGAGAAAACCGGTGCAAGAGACAGAAGGGAGAAGGTGTGCCATCATGGAAATCCTGGCCCTGGCAGAGCAAAAAACCCTGAAGTTTAAAGTGAGAATGACATTCCAAGAACAATAGCAAAATTAGCCAGTACAGAGAAATGCTTATATAATAAAGGGTGAAACGACTCCCCTACACACACATTTCCCAAGCAAATAACTGTAAACTAATCAGGGCTTAAATACATCCTGTATTGTTTAACAAAGGATGGCATCCCTACTCTCAGGCATGGAAGCTGCATACCAAGTTTCAGAAGCAGGGACTTTACAGCCAAAAAAAACCCCGAGAAATATGAACCTACAGAAGGACTGCTGACTGACTTCTTATAAAGGAATCATAATGAATTTTGGTTTTATTTTCCATACTTTTCACTCTATATGTACCTTCATTAAAATAACAGGAAATACAGTATCACTCTACAATATGCCAGACTACACTACATACAGGGTCAAACTGGCCCCTGTTTTTGAGTCGTCACATGCTATCACAGACAAAACCAGGAGAAAAAAAAAATCTTTGACAAAGCAATCAGACTCCTGCAAAACTACCTGCCTTTCCTCCTGACTACTCCCACTACAACTTAAGCACTATTTGTAAGAAACAATCTTCTAACTCCAACAGAAATATGTTTGTGCCAGTTGATGCTCACCCCTACATAAGCTGAAATCTTAATTTTTTTCCCACTCTGGTGGTAAGACCCTTCCTGCTTGCTTATTTATTTATTTTTCATTTAAGAGTATTTTCTTATTGTTCAGCCAGGCCAAGCGCTGGCTTCTCTTAGTCTCCTTTCCCAAGGAACGCATCCTGGTCTGCAGCCACCCTGCTAAACCCTTCCTGCACGGCTCCTCCTGGTGCTGACACTCTGCAAGGACGGAGAGAGCTTCACACTTGTATTCATGTGCAATTCAAGGTGGACCTAAATAAAAATTATTCTCTTGCTCAACTGCATTACTAAACAGGATGTGGAAAAAATATATAAATGCATTAAAACTAGCATATTCTTGCTTTTAAGTTGTGCAAGTAAATATATTTAGGATATTGTATTTTAACACATATTTATACACACATTTTAAAGCAAAGTTATTTGTGTTCTGTATTTTTCTCTTTATCAGTTACTTAAAAAAAAAAAAAAAGAGAGAAGCATACCTGAAACCAGCGCAAAACTGTCTAGAACAAATACTGTTTGAAGAGAAGTCTTTGGGCTGATTTCCTGTATGTAGATGTGCTCAGCTGAAAAAATGTCCAGGGCATGATTCCTGGACTACAATACAGGAAAAAAGAGGAGTTCCCTGGCTTAGTTAACATGAGAGGGAAGACACAAGGGACTCATCAAGGGAAAAGAGGCCATTCCGTGACTAGTATGTCCGTGCACATACACACAAAAGTGCATGCACATGCGTGTGCGATCCCTTCCTTTCCCTGTCTTCCCCTGCCCTGGTGGGTCGGGTGAATTGGCGCAACATCCCCTCAAGGGAACAGCTCTTGAAAGATCTGACACGGCATTTTTACATTCAACTGACTGCATGCAACATTCCTTTCAAAAAAAATATTATCTGTTTGCTTGCTTGAAGCGTCACAAAGATAATATTCACGTCTATGACCCTGACTGTCTCTGGTCAAGAGGCTGAGAGATTGTGCAGACCGCACTGCTTTCCAGCACCCCTGGGACGCCCGCCAGAGAACAGCACTGCTGTCTCAAAGGAGAGGGACAGATCCCTCTGCCTTCGGCTAATGCTGTTAGCAGTCCCCCTGGATAACTGCTGAGAAGGTGAACGGCATGCACGGGAGACTTGCCTTCCACAGCCTTACACCTGTGAGACTGATGTACACAGCAAAAACACCAGTGTCCTAAATTTGGGGAGAGAATATGACTTTTTTCTTTAGAGAACCTTACCCCCAGATCACTTGTGTTTCCATTTCTTCTTTATCACTGTTGTCCTCCAAATTCCTACACCACCACCCTCTTTAAGTGTCTGCCAAAACATTCATATCTGTTTTCTACATTGTAGTTACATGTACATGTGGGCTGAAAATCTTATAAAGAATCTTATTTAAACACAGCTTCATCGTTCAGATATTGTTTGGGCAACCAGCTGTACAGAGCCAAACAGCATTACAGAATCTCATTTCAAAGCCTGATTAAACTACAGGAGCACTCATTTTAAAGTGAATCTAACTTACTGCCCTTACCATAAAAACTTGCCTAAGTGCATTTTAAAAGAAATGTTGCCAAGTGCAGAAATGCAACCTCTGCCCTTCGAAGTCCTTGAACTAAAGTTTGCTGAAGGCTGGCAGGTTAATCCAGGGGAGAATCTGTCTGTGTTTGCCCAGTCCTTCTAGTCTCCCACCAACACGCACTCCTGGAGATAGGGTACCCAGATAGGCAGAATTACTATCTCATCTGATAGGGCTGGTCTGTTCATTACACCCACCACATTTTGCCTCCTTGCCAGTAAACGCATAGCCTAACAGAAAAGCAGATTGTGAAAAGCAGTTAAACATTATGTGCATTTTTAGTATGTCTCAAGCTTATCCTGTCATGACAGTGTTCTGTGTAATACTTTTTGCTGCCACAGACCACAACCACAACTGATCACATAATGACAGTAATAAAGGTATGGCTGCATGGCTACGTATATGAGCATGCAAATCCCTAATTTTATAAACTTGTCACAGAACACATGAAAGGCTTGAGATGCAAGCAGATTTCACTTTATTTTATTATAAACTTGTTCTGGGAGTGTCATTTTTTTTTTAAGTCTACTCTGTAAAGGTTAAAAAAAAAAAGTTCTGAAAAAATTCAAGACCCTAATAAACCCAAGAGTGTCTGCCCAACAGAGAGCACCAAAATATCACCTAAATAGCTCTGCATAAATGTAAACCCTCCTAACCCAAATCCTCCCCCTTTCACTTCAGAAGGTAGGTGGCCTTTACAGGGCACCCTGAGTGTCTGGCTCTGTCTGATCAGGAGAGCACACGTTAGTTTAGAAAGCCTCCTGAAGTCATCCAGGGAGTTTCTCTTCTGTGCTGTCATAGGGTATCTGGCTTAAGGACACACACTAAACACACTTCTGGCAGCTTAGCAGTCATTTGTACAGCTACCTTTTTCAGGTTCTTAAATCACCAGCCTAACAGCCATCAAACAAGTGCAAGGTTGGCATAAAGATCGCTGTTGCATTTTAGTAACATTGTAATGGTAACGGGGTCCACAAGAAGGGCAAAAGTAGTTGCAACTTTTTGAGTAGGCACAGACAGGAAGAAAAGGCTATGCTAGACCAGAAAACATAGGAAAAGAACACTGAAAATTAGTAATTTACGCAACATAATGAATGGCTGGTAAAATTTTAAGCAAACACTTTGCCTCTGTGCTCACTTGTATCATCTTTTCTGAGGCTGAGCCTTTACCATGCTCCCATTGCACCTAGTCTTAGAGTGCATCAAGCCTGCTGCGCTTTCTGAAAGGGTAATAGTATCTTTTCACTAGCATAACAGACTCAGATATACAGAGAGCACTGCAGGTGAGAAGATTAAAAAAAAAAAAATTCATCTAAACACAGACTCATAATTGAATGCTGCCTTCTTTTTTTGTTTTGTTCTTGCTTTTTTTCCTTTCTTCCCAGAAAGATTCTTGCCAGCTGTTTCGCTATCTCTCGGTATTCCAACAAGTGAACATCACCCTGTGGTGCTGGATCTCAAAGGCAGAGTTATGATTAACAGTGTTATGATGAAGCGTCAGCTGAAGAGGTGCAGACACAAAAACAGACTCTGCAGCTAAGAGCTCATGGTCCCACTTGGGATCCCCTGAGCGCCGAAATCTTCACACTCTTCCCTTCTGAGCCAGGGAAAGGGGTGGCACTTCCAGAAAGAGCAGAACACAGTCACCCTTTGATGGCAAAAAGGCTTTCGACACTGAGACCTATGAGCACTGCCCCGTTCCCCGGTCAAAGGACATAATTCAGCTCTATTCCGATACATGCACAGGAAACCTGTGCATGGGAAATGCAGGTCAGACAGAGACCTGGAGGACAAGGACTGTAGGTATGTGTAGCAATGGTATCTCATGCTCAATATGGAAAACATTCCAGAGGCCGGTGCATTCTTCAAATAGTTTTTTGAAATAATTATTACCATTTAGATCAGTATAATTTACAATAACAAATAAAGTAAATAAATTCCCTTGCTATGTCCCTTAACCTCACCTGCTTACCTTGAAAATCAGTTCAGTTAGTTTTACTTTCAGTGCTCCTTGCTGCCAGATTAAGGTTGCTACAGGGCACACATTATTTGATGAAAGCAATTCTATCTACTGGCATATACATGTGTGTTTGTTTTATGCCATGGAAATATCTCTGCGCTTTCCACAGAAACTGGATATAAAAGTTACACATGGGAAAAACAGTACCTGTGGATGCCCTCCTCCCAAACTGTAAACATAGCAAGAGACTTCTAATGTTTGTGTGAAAACACTTGCCCTAAGTGATAATACTGATGGAAAAAAGGAAGTAATTTTGCTTACTCTCTGCCTTCAGGTGGCTCATTAAAAGAAGAGGATATGAGTCTCTCCTGAGAACGTCATGCTTAGGCTAACCATCTTTGGGGAAGGATCCTGGCAGCAAAAGAGTATAAACTCAATTTCATGTTTTAATTTTGAATTTAATTTGTCAGCAAAACCAAAGTTCATAAAGAAGGCAAATTTTGACAAATTGCAACTGCCATGAGCTCTGCTAAGAGCAGGATGTAACATGAACACAATTCTTCAAGAGAACAAATTATAATCATTGCATCCAAACAAAAAATGCTTACATTAATAAGTTTATTCTGTAGTTTGCCAACTTTTCAGGCTGGGTGCGAAGGAGAATTCACTAACCTCACATTCACATGATAAACTGATCTGCAGCACATCTACTACATGTCAGCAATACAAGATGACAGTTGTCCTATCAAGTTTTCTGAATTACAATTAGCCCTTTCTTTCTCTATAGCTATAGTACCTTAAATCTGGGCGCACCTGTAAACAGAAAGAGGTAATATAAACAAAGCAGCAGTCTTTCCAAATGCAGTCTTAGAAGTCTTGCTCACTCAAGTAATTTGAGCCAAGAAAGAAGATGGTTGCTTATAAAAATAGTAATTTACTTGTATATCTAAAATAAAATACAGCACATGTACTAGGTATATGGTAAGAATGTTTACTGCTCACTTCAGTTACAGAATACTCATAAAATTAAATGTTTAAAATATACTATGTCACATGAATGGGTAGAGTAGCACAGTCTGCAGCGAAATGCAAAGTATTACATTAGACACTAAGATATCCGTAAATAGCTGGAGATGTTCCATGCCTAAAACATTAATCAGATATTTAAGACTGTGATTTATCTGGCTAACTTTATCAACTGGTCCCTTAGTCTCTCTTTACAGTCGATGAGCAGGAACAAACAACTTCAGAATGTGGTTCATTTGATGACTTTAAGAGGAGAGGAGACACACTCCAGAAATGCAAATTTCCTTCTCCCTGTTTCCTACAGAAGGATTTGGGGCTCATACTTGCACAGCCATACCACAGGTGCCTTGAGTTGTATGCCTGCAACACCGCTCAGGCAGGGCCAGAACAACATACAGACAACCTGTAACCTGGCAATCCCCTTGCCAAAGCAGGAGAGATGAGTTCTGCAGAGGCTCTCACAGCATCACCTGCTCTCAGCATCGAAAGCTCCACCACCACATCATGGGAGGCTTGACTGGGTTGTGAAAAATCATAATGAAACCTTACTACGAACTGCTCCCCACCTCCTATAATTAAACGTAACTCTTGCCCAAGAGGGAGATCTTCTGCATCTCTGTCTCCCTGATGCTGGGAAGAGAGAATTCTTCTCATCACCTGCTTTTGTGGATGGAGAGATACAGCTAATAGAAGAGATCTCCATTCCTATTTCCACTTTCTTTTACTTTTCAGCCATGAGAACACTGTAGTAGAATTGCAGGAAAATTGAACTAAATCACAGAGAAACCACACAGCTATTTCATGTCCCTGAAAGCCAAATCATATGTCACACAGGAAGGAAAATACCCACTAAGAAGCTAGCATGGTATCACACAGAGGAATTACACTCCACGTTCTCCTATGTATCTCCTGTGGGAGCTAAACTGACAAACGGTTGCACAAATGGGAGTAACCCTCGTGCTCAGCAGAGCCCCACACAGAAAAAGCACAAGTGACTCAAAAGAAGCGAACAGCACAGCAGATACAGCGAGGTCACAGTCATGGCCGTACAGCCAAGAACTGTAATACATCCACGACCATGTGGTGTGCTGTAACCAGTTCATACTCTTCTAGACCGGGTGGCAGTGGCTGAACAGGATTCCTGCCCCTCACAGTTGTTCAGCACCGGGTACCACCAGGACTTCACCACCCCTATCGTAGAGCTCTAATCCTTTCAGTGCAAAGCTAGCCAGGTTAGCACAAACTGCCTTAAATCATCAGTTTCCACTCAGCTCTCAGATTTCACACTAATGTACATGAAGGACTTTCAGACGTTCATCTCCACTATCTGCTGGCATGGGGCAACCATCTCCAGCAAGACGGCAGGCGTGAGCGGGTGTCTGCCACCCGCAGAGCAGGCAGCGGTGAGCAACCATACACACCACAGGCAGACTTGCGGCAGCCAAAACCAGTCACCTTGCTGCCTTTCTGCCTTTTGCCTCTCCGCTACTCTAAGAAATGCTTGATCCTTCTGAGCCAATTTAATGCAGCAGAACAACAAAGTCATACTCTTCCCCCCTCCCCATCTTTTTTTTCATTTGTTTTCTGATTAGTTTTCTACTGGCTTAGTGATATGAATCACAAGCACCCAATACTTGCAAAACGATACAATGCTGCAAGCATATGCAATGGCTAAACTTTAACCTATACAAATAGTTTACATAAGCCACAGAGATGTAAATTATGCTGGAAAGGGGTAAAAATATTCTTCTGCATTTGTTCAGGATGAGCAATTAATTTTGTCACTGTCAATCCACATTAGAATGGTAACTGCACATGCAGCTCACAGCATGCTTTCTGAACACTTCAAGCAGACATGACTCCTACTGTGCTTCTGGGCTACTGTTTATCATCTTGGTCTTTCCTGCTTAATGCAGTTATTTCTTTGAGAGGACAGAACAGAATGAATGGGGATAAACCAGAGAAATAAACAGGAGCCGAAATCCCTCACTGTCTACAACAAAAACACGTCACTAGCAACCACAAAGGATATTAAAATCAACAGATGAAGGTCAGATAAAGCACAAGATAAGGTAGTGCGTACGTTAATATCTCAAAGATGCTATTACATGGTTAATCAGTTATGCTGGCAAGATTTAGATTTATTTGGTGCCTAAGAAACAAAATCAAAATAATTTATTTTTACTTTATAAACAAAATGTAAATCAGCCATGAAATTACTGCTTTACAGAACAAAATGAATATAATGCAATAAAATCTAAGTCTTAGAGGCATAACTATCCCTAGGGGTTTTTATGCTAGTATGGCTATGCACAATACAGGTAAAGGTGCTTTGCCTTAATTCAGCCTCAGGTTCCACCACTGCACTGCCTTTTTCACAACCACGCAGTCAGAGAAGTTGCATCAGAGCTTAGCTGCTCCAGTGCAAAAAAAGAAACCCAAATTTTTAATACATGTAAATCACATGCTGGCTGATGGCAAATAGAAGAGTGCTTGGTTTATTGCATTTTTGCCCTTGTTTAGTTACCTAGAACAGGGTCTTTCCTTGTCTGCTTTCAGGAATGCTACTGAATATCATGAACTAGAGATTTCTTTGCTTTTTCGTCTGACGAAAATCAGAAGTTCAGGATTTGCATTATGACTGTTTCTGCAATTTCTCTTCATTTCTGATCCTATTATATTTGTATGACTGAAACTTAAAGTCATGAAGAAAGTAACTGTCTGTTTCACCTAGGGATTGGCTCCATTGGCTCTCACTGACTTTTCAACACAAGGGTGGCTGGTTCTTGGACTGGGGGGAAATTATTTAGGTTCATGCCATTACAACACAACAAAGAAGAAAAGCAATTAGCAGTATCTGTTCAGACAACCTTATTTTTGAAACTGCAGCTTTCACAGAAATAAATGTTGAGAAAGATATGCACACAAGCGAAAATGCAATGGTTTTCCCACGGCCTGCCCGTGCTCTTGGCAGTGTTCGCTCTTGCGCCCGCTCAGCTTAGTAAGGAGATAAGTCACAAAGATGGGGTTACGTCTGAGTCTTCAGATGCATACATCAAAGGGAAAGTTACCGTGAATACAATGTAAGTCATATTTTAGTATTTAACTGGTATACAGTTTAAGGAGAATTTTAACTCCACCTTTATCAAACTACTACCTCTGCTATGTATTATTCACACAGCAAGAGTCTTAATCACCTAGACACTCTGCCAACTCTTTCCTCCCCCTTGAAACCAACCACACAAATCTAAAACGCCTATTTTCAACAGAAGTCTACTGAAACACACACTAGAGATATCACTTGCCAAATCTTAAGCATAGAGTTTCACATTTCACTAATTACACATTTACGTGGCTCCATGAGCCTGTTAGTATTGGCATGTCTTGGCAATATCAATCCCTCCCTTCCCAGTCTTCAAGAGAAATGCTTTTGTCAGTTCATCACTTTGTTGATTGTTTGTAGATGTTACGTGGGTGTATTGACCTCTGTCAGACAAAGAAAGTGCATAAGGAAATTGAGGTAACGCTAAACTGAAATAAAGACTTTTAGGACTGAAAACACTTACTAGTTCAACACTTTCACTACCTCACTGTAATAAAAACTGCTGCAGTGCAGCTCAGGATCTGTGTTTCCACAGTACAACAATCTTGCATTGCAGCCATTCACTTCGCAACATTTTAAGAAGGTAACAGACAATTTAACTCCAAAACCTTGTATCTCATGCTATTAAACAGGGTTTTTTGCTCACCAATGTTACTGCTCCACTGTAGCTGATAATGCCACAGAAAATCAGTGAATGAGGTTGTTTTAAGCTAGTCCTACAGATTTTAAAAGGGCAGTCATGCTTAGTGTAGATTCAAAACAGAAAGGAGAACGTCCATGAGTTCTCTGAACCTCTGCTAAACAGAGATTTGCTGAACCAATTGGACATTTTTTTAATCATGCAGCTTCAGTCCTCAGGACAAGAATGAGCTGGAAACCCAGCATGGGTAGCTCTGTGTCTAAGAGTGCGGGATGTCTCCTCTACTGAAAAAGGCATTTTATAAAATTAAAACTGTTAACTGCATCAACATCTCAAGATGCAGGTGGTAAGCCAGCTGAAAACAATACCTAGCTCTAATAATACCTTTTCCTTGAAGATTTTAAAGTATTGCACGAAAATTAAAAAGCTCATACAACAGTTTTAATAAACAGGTGTCATAACTCCTGCTTTAATTAAAGTATTTCTCCCTTTATTTCATGAAATGAGAAATGAAGGTAGAGAAGATGGTAACTTGTCTAAAGCAACACAGAAAAGAAAGCTCTGGTTTAACAATACCCTCACCTGTGGTCCACCCCCCACCCCTCATTTAGGCTGATGTGTCTATGGGTTGTGCTGCAAACCAGATCAAGAACTCGTCCAACTTGAAAAACAAAGTGAAAACCCCTGCATTCAAAAAAAGAAATTAAAAAAAAAATCTTACAGCTGGAGCAGTCCCCTTGGTCAGTCAGATCCAAGTCATGGCAGAGCCCTGTCACCATTACACTGGCAGAAGCAAGGTGTGCCATAGTGCAGGAGCAGGAAGAGGAACAAATGGGAAAAGGCGAGGCAAGGGTGTACCACAGGCCTCGGTCTTGGGTGTCAGAGCGCCTGGCTCCCAGTGAAATTCTCTAACCTATCATCCTCTATCTCATACTCCTTACTGCCTTAACCCCCCCCACCAATTAATACATTCAAAAGCCGACTTCCAAAGAAAACACACTCTTCAATGCTTAAACTAATTGCAACTTGTTACTTTGCAATTGTGGTAGACAGCCGGGAACTGCCCACCCATGCGATAGCTGCATCCATCATCGCTCTTCTAATGTAACCTAGTTCCTGTCAAAAGTGAATTGCCGAATGGTCCCAATCCCAAACTATGAAAAGTCAAAGTAGTAAGGTAGCACAAACACAAAAACTGCAATCGAAATTCTTTCTTCAAACTGTTCTCCTAATCTCATGTCAGTGTAAATCATTCACAATTTATCCAGAGTTAATTTCAGTCTTTTTATAGCAAGGATTTACACTCCCCCTTCTTTACAATAGAGCTCGTTATATCATCATTACACAGAAGGCAGTGTTCCGAACCTTTCAGCAACCCTTTCAAGTGCCTTGTGGCCAGAGAAGCTGTAGATTTTCATTCTATGGTAAAATGGGAGTGATCATGCCAACAGCTTGATGGCCTCTTAGTAGACCATGTTCAGGGTCTTTGGTTGGGTTTTTTTGTTGGGGTTTTTTAAAAAAAAAAAAAACAAAAACCAAACAACAGAAACCTTTGCCACAGAACTGGCGTCATTTCTGATACCAGTGTTTTGACACCAGCCTGGCAGAGGCATGTAAGCAAAGCCCTGCTGTTTGCTCTAATCATCACAGACAGTTTCTTGCAGGTAGCCAGCTCAGAATTAGCCAGTTACAGACCTGTGAGGTAAAACAAAAATAAACAGTCCCAGTCACAGTATGTAGTATAGACAACAAAGCCAGAGAAAGAAAGAAGAAAAATAACACACAACAAAACCACAAAAGAATAAAGTAGGTGAAAGGTTCTGCTGCTAATGCGTAACAAAAGTGTAAGGGGATGGTGCTATCCAGAGAAATGCTTCTTGACTCCTCTTCCACATGAGAGGCAGGAAAAAATGCTTACAAGAAATCTAGAAATGGAGATGCTAAATTTCAAATAGTAAAATACTATAAAATTGAAACTGACAGGACTTGCACAGAAATGGTTCTGTTCGTCATTGAGATGCTCGTTTAGATCACCTACAGAATAGACTGCATACAGATGCACACAGTATGTTACCTCGGTGTCTAACAGAATCCCATTTACTCTCTTGTTTTAAAGAGTTTTTTATTTTAATTTGTGAAACTAAAAAAACCCCAAATGCAAAGACGCCAACTGAGCCTACTGGCAGGAAGTTACCTTTTTTTTTTTTTTTTGCTAAGCTTTTATGACAGTTCTTTACCCAGAATTACCACTAGTACAGCTTCGCTAATGGTAGAGATAGAAGCAAAATGGGTGCTAGGGCTTTTAAACGTTTTTTTTTTTTTACAAAAGCTGAATCCTCTCCTTACTACATCTTTTACCACTGATAATGTAAAGAGAGCTAAACTACCGATTAATGGTAAATCCTAAATTGTCCAAGCAGAGACAAAACCTCCTTTCATTATGGGAAGTCAGAAATGGTTAGAAATTAGCATGGACTAACAAGGTATATTATCAGGATCTCAAGGAGATCAAAGTAGCTGAAGTTCTTCATATCAACTAAAACCTGAGCTTTGTGGAGGATACACATCTTTGAGTCAGCAAACTGCCTTCATTTGATTTTCAAAAAACCTGTCAAGGTTTATCTGCTGAAGAATCCCCTTTTTTATTTAAGGCAAAGTAATTACATTATATTTACACATCTATAAACGATGGGTTGCCTTTTGTTAAGGGTACTGGATCCCTTAATCCTTCCTTAATCTAATCAAACAAGTTGGTAATAAATAAAGCACAAAGGGATGCGCCAGCCCAAGGGAGAAGTTGCAAGGAAAACAAAGCAAGCTCCAGACTGCTCCTCAGCCAACGATGGAGGGCAGGCAAAAAGGCAATCAATCACTCAACTCCAGCGGAAACAGGGGCGTAAAGGGTGCAAGACAGATACTGCTGCTTTATATTCAAAGTTGTAATAGCATCACTTACATTGTTGTCATTAGGTCCATATATAGTAATCACATATATTTCCACTAAGATAATTACCCCACATACAGCTATGGTCATTTATCCTTCTAAGTTTTCACTCAAAGGTTTAGCACAATAATTCATGATAACATGATGCCTCAAGCTCCGGTATCAGGCAGTGAGACACCTACAAAATATTTGGATTTAAAAAATGCCTTTTTTTTTAAAAAAAAAAAAGAAGTCTGAGAGCACATAGTTATCATTGGAATCGATCTTACACCTCTAGTAGCATTTGGTGTCCTTTCAGAGCCAAGTGTTCAGTAAGTGCTGAAAAAACTCCATAATGTTTGGGTCAGGAAAAGAAAATAAAATCCCTCCCTTGCTAGTATGAGGAAAAAAAGACAGAACAGTGAAACCGTTCAGGTGGCTTCATATTGCAAATGTTTCAGTTTGAGCTATTGACAGTTCATTACACAAACCTTTCCATCACCTTCCTAGCAGAAAGACTTAGAAATTTAAAGACGCTTTAAGCCTTGGAGAAAAGATACAAGAACAGATTTTTCTCAAGCTGCCTTCGAGGTGAAGGAATAAACCATGGCACTGCATACCTCACAAGCAACACAGCACGCCTGTATTACAGAGTCCAAGTTTTCAAGTGACAGTAGGAAAGTGCTATGTTGCAAGAGGGATTTCTGTTCTGGAAAGGAAGAGCCTGGCTTCCCAAAACCATCAGCCAGAAGCATCAGGACTGGGCAAACCCCCACCTCTCTCTGAGCAAGCACCCTTGATGCTGCTGCGGTTGGTACATATTAGCCCTGTATTAGGGCTTGTTAAAGCTGGTAAGGATTTCAGTTTCTTTTTTTCCCCTCAGCAGAAAGCTTATTTGCCCAGGCCAAAACCATGTACAGCCAAAACAAGCTTTGACAACTGCCATTTCTGAGCTTTTCTACTTAAAATCAAGCTGACATGTGAACAAAGCTTCACATTTTATTTTTTCAGACAAAACTCCTGAGAGAGTAGACCAAGCTAAAATGCAACACTTTGTAAATCAGAAGGGTTTATCTTTACTTGGAATTGGGTTTAAAGCTATTTCTTCAGTTCACTGTCATCTAGCCACCAGCTTTGAACTTCTCTGTTCAAAACAAAAATATTAAGGCAGGGAGCTCCTTTCACGGTAATGGTGAAAAATCCAGCAAAAGCAAAAATTGCTAGGCATATGCTTGGTTGGTAGCAGACAGCAGGAACTTAAATCATATAACAGATAAGTATTCGCTTTTAAAAATGTAAAAGAAAAATGAATATAAACATGGTGTCTCAGTGTTATAATCCTTGATCACGCAAGATTCCCAGAAATGTGATGATGTTTTGCTTTAATGGTAACCATAAAACCAACAAAAATTCCAAGATTCTGTGATCAGCCTACGCAGACTCTTTTTTAACTATATTTTACTATTTTGTGATTAAACCATTCTCTCTAAGTCTTGATCTTTGTGATATGCTTTTATTTCTACTTAAACTCAGATAGAGTTTCCCAAACACAAGATAAAAATTCAGCTTTCCAACAACCAGAAACAAAATCTGCCTGTTGGAATACAACCTCTTAAATCACTTATTTAAAAGTATATGGCCACAAAGAAAAACAAGCTGTGATTGAATTCCTTTCTTATTTACTTAGTTGTTACAAAGTCGAGAAATTTATAATTTCTTCACTGAAATTTTAACACTTTGGCAGAAAACAAGCATTTTTTGTGTGCAAAAGGAACACATTGCTTCTAAATTAAGAAGTGGTGGTGAAAATTATTTACAGTCCCCATTTTACCTAGACTCTAGTAACTAGAGTGCTGAGTCATAAATTAAACTGGTGCTCTGACCTTTAAGGAACAACTGAGATCATAATAAACACGTCTCATTTTCAGTTGAGTCCAAGCAGAGAGAAGTCTCACAGCTCTTTGAGAAATCTCAGGAGATGCAGTTTCTTAAAGCACACATAAAATTGATTAGCATTCAAAGTAACTAAAAACATGTGAAGAATAGAACAGACTTAATTTACTTTGAATTTTCACTCTTTCCCCCCTCTTATATATGTTCCAACTTAGAAAAGAACTGATAACTGAAAATTAATCATGCATATGGAGAACCACCAAAAACATGCAAAACAACCTGAGAGTTGCAGCCATGCAACACCTGGAATTTAACTTTTGTTTGGGAAACTACAGAGATTTCTTACCCAGAAACAATCATTTTAGTGATGTATGTCCCCTGAAGGTATTATTGAACATAAAAAATTACAAGGGCAGAAAAGTTAGGAACTACCTCACTTCACCAAACTTGCATATGGAAACTTTTTTCCCATCGTGTGTCATACTGCTGGTTTTCTCCTCTCAGCTCCATCTTCCCTCAGCCCAAAGAAAACTAACAAGAAAACTAACCTCTTCCTCCAGAAGTCCCTCAAACCCACTATGGGCCTTCTAAGATCTGAGTGCATGAACAAGTGCTGTATCTATATTGAGGCTCAATATACTTGTATAGGGGCCTGCGTTCACGCGTGCCTTTCAACCTCTTATCTGTCAACGTGAACTTGCACTCTGCCTTTACCAGTTCAGTTACTAATGTTGTTTTTCACTATACATACATAGTTATATCAGTGTAATATGCTTATTATTCTAATGCAATTTATTCTGAAACAGGGTGTACTACAAGCTATAGTCTTCATAAGTGTAAGTCTTCTGTACTACTAAATAATGTACTTTATAACAAGGCCTTCTTTTTTGGCTTGGTTGATGTTAAGCTGTGTTAAGAGTTAGTACTCCAACCTGTGTGTCACCCAGTTGTAAGAGGTTACAGTCAACTTTAAGTCAAAAGGATGTAAGTAAATTCAGAAAAGAAGATACAAATGTTTTCTTGAAACCCTTTCCGCATCCACAAAAAACTTCTTAGTCTAGACAAAAACATAAGGCTAGATGATTCATCTGAGAGTATCTAAGGGCTGGTTAACCCTAAAAAGGGGAGGGAGGGCCCAGCCCTGCTCCCCACTTGTCTGTGAGCTGGTTCAGATCGCCAACCCAGGAAAACACTGGTGCAGAACTGGTGAATGGAAACTGCTCCCAGAAGGGTGTGATGTATGCTGGAGACAGCACAGGCAAAATGGCAAGAGCACATACTCCACCTCTGGGCAGCAGCCAGGACTCTCTGCTCAGGAATGAAGTTCAACAGCACCATAAAAGAATCCAGTTTCAAAGGCAAAAAAAAAGTGTCCGAGCAGATGTCACAGCACAAGGTGAACGTCAACATAGCTCATTTTAGGTGCTGCCCATTGCCCTTTCCACCTAGCTAAGTCATCAGCTATACTGTAAGACTCCCAGGAACACAGGTGTTTAAGAAAGGCATGATAACAAGCATCAAATACTTCAGGCATACTATTACTTATTAATAGTAAAAACAAGAACAGGAACAAAAAAAACCCCATCAAATACTGTCACAGCTCTCTGTTTTACTAAATGCAAAACATGTTATTTATGTTACGTAATTAAGTTATAAAGCACTTTCACTCTTGCTTGTGAGTAAGAAATTTCAGTCTTGGATCTCTGCAGTTCAAAATGTCTCTCAATGGCTTTAGAAAGTCCACCAAAAAGGTTCACTATTGTATCATGTGTTGAACCATGTGCTGGCCCTGGCACAGCATGTAAATGAACTCACTCACCTCCTTGGGTTTTCCCCTTTCTTTTCCCTGATCTTTAATGAGGATATCGAGCTCACAGGGAGTAGCAGGCATGAGTTTGCTCTGTACTTTCACAGTGGGAAAGAAGCCAAAAATACAGACACAATGACTGGATTCATTTTTTTCAGGCAAACACAGCAGAACAGCATACATCCTCCTCCGGGAAGAACGTTTTCCACCACCGCTTTAACAGGAAACCTAGCTCAAAACCGGGGTGGGCTATCCCCTCATTCACTTTTCATACCTGGCTATTAAAGCTATTCTCCCACAAGACAGGCTTTCAGGTTAGAGAAGCTTCAAAAATTGCTTAAGAGCTATTTGTTTTGATTTGTTATGATGACTTCATGCGGTAATATTCTGAATATTACACGTGGTCTTAAATATTTGGCTTTTACATTGAAGATTTTGGTAAAAACATAGTTAGTGGTACATGCTCTGAAAATATTAGAGGAAGAAAATTAATGCAGCATTAGACAGTAAAACATATATTTATACATAAAAATGTCTCAAAGTTCACAGTGTATTCATTTTCTGCTTTAAAATATATCCCACTTGACACAGACTGTACATGCTAAATTCCAATTTTCTTTATGTTCCATCTACCCTTTCCTTAATTAGTCTCTAGCTGCTTACAACACAAATTACTTGGTCTGAGCTGAAGTTCTCCTCTCTCCTCTCAAATCCAAAGTGAATTTCTCTGGCTAGTTGGCAATAAATAAATTTAGATGTGTTCTATATTCTCACATTCCATATGAACAAATACATCCTAAGGATGAGTCTGCACATGTCTCTACAGAGAAAAAGCACAAGATTCAGAGCTCATAAAGAAGTAGTCAGAAGCATCTTTAAGTCTCTCTCAATGTGTTGATGCTCTTGTGAACTACAGCAGCCTCTGACATAGCTCATCCCAACTTCCCCCTTCCAATAACTTGCTGGAGGTTTTATGGGAAGCCTGTGGCATAAGCCAAATGAAATGAGGAATGTAAAGAGTATTGTGAATACAAAGTCTGTTTTTCTTCATCTAGTAGTCTTTGATTATGCTTCTTCCTTATATTACAAGACGTTCAAGTGTGTGTCAGGTCAAGAGCCAGCAGAGAAGGGGGTGAGATTTTGACCATGTGGCTGGCATGTGTCCAGCTGTATGACACAGACTACCATGACACAGTGGTAGCGTACGAGGTCACAGCATATGATCCTCCTCTGTTCCTGGACAAACTGTGAACCCAGGAGAGCTCTGGCAGCGTTGAGGTTACATGCACTCTCTTAAATTTAGATTTGCCTGAAGAGACAACTCTGACCCTCTGCTGTCACAGTTAGGTATCTGGGCTAGCTGGCATCTCCTTTCTTGACCCCAAAATCAGGTTTACAGTATTTTAAAAATTTCAACGTATATTTGCTAGACCATGGAATTGTCCATTTGCAATGTTATATTGTTAAGAAATTTGAGGTTGTTGCCCAAAATTTTGTTCCACGCCACTAACTTTTTCTTACCAGCTCAGAGAGGTTACAGAAAAGGTGCATCGATTCAGACAGCAATTATTTCCATGCAGGTTAAAACAAAACAAAACAAAATAAGTATGTTTAAGACAAAAGGGACATTCTTCCTCACAGAAACTAGTAGTCCTTGGTTGGAAAAGAATAAACTTGCATTTTATTACTCTTCCTCAAAACAGGGAGGGGGAAATAAGAAATGGAGGACAGGGAGAGGATTAATCCAGATAATATTTGCTGATGTCTATATTCTGAAACAAAGGCAAATAAAAAGACGAGAAGATATATTACATGACTAAGATAGGAAGTAACTTGCTACATAGCAGAATCACTGGAGCCACATCCCAGCTGTAAGAGACATGGATACAAACACAGAGATTATTTCAAATGAGGTTACTAGCGTTTCACTGTTAGGGAAATAGGGGAAGCTAAGAAGGAAGGAAAACTAAAAACATTGTTTGAAGATACTGTATTTTGACCAGTCTGAGGGAAGGCTGTCAAAAGAGGAAAGTTGTATATCCTGATAATAATTGACTCCATGAATAACCCCTTACAGATGAGCAGATTCTGATGATGTTTGTTTTCATATGAGGCAAAAACTAATTTGCTGTTCATATTGCCCTAGTTTGAAGTTGCTTCTATAAAAACAAATATGACACAATGAAAAACTGCTAAAAGATTCACTGAGCTACGGAATGTCCTTCCTGCTCACCCTGGCTCACTTTTCACTTCGAAACGTAAAAGGAATGTCACGCATTTCTAAACTATGTCTGGGAGCGAAGCCTCAAGTATCATGCATAAAAACACTCAAGTTCTTCACTATACCAATAAAAACGCTACGTGACTTGTATTCAAGCACAAGCTCAGATGTTTCTAAATACAGACGGTATCCATCACATGAAGGAAGAACATTAATTGCTGTATTTGACATCTTTCTTGGGAACTGCACCCCTCCTCACTGAGCAGAACAAAGTCTCTGGCATACTAGAAGTTGCCAAGACTTTCTGTTTCTCTGTCCTCAATGCAATGTGTATTCTCTATGGAAAGAGGAAAACAGGAAAAGGAAAAATTCATAAAGCAACCATGCGTTCCATATGGTACACCAATTGTTTTCTCGGCCCAGTTTTTATTACCTAAGCTTACTGCAACCCTGTCTCCAGGCATCCAGGCAATTACATACTGACGTACATATTGACAGCTCAGTTTTTCACTTCTATACAATAAATATTTGTAAAAACCTGCTACTTGCAAGTTGGCCATTTGCAGCTTCTATTCAGAAGAACAAGCTGTAACACTGTGCTAAAGATGCCCAAACCTGTCTGGGTTTGACTGACCCGTTGCTCTGGCCTGCTTATACTTTCTGGCTCTAACCTGGCCCTGTAAAGGAACAAGGCACAAGTCCACATGAGCCTGCTTACTTTTGCTGGAAGGAAACCTTGGCACCTGAGCTGGATGCTGGGGAGATCAAGAGTCTGCAATTGCTGTGGTGTGTGCACTTTATTCTATCTGGGTGATACCTCTTTTCTATCACGTCACCAAAATTAAGTCTGAAAGAACCAGAAATTCTTTATTTATACATTAACAGGGTAAAGGACCATCATCTTACATTCCTTAGCTAACATATACAAGTTTCTTCTAGGTGTCCATGTCACAGTAAGCTCTGAACTTGTTCCTCTATAAAAAGTTACAGTGTTTAAGACTGATTTCCCCACTTATCATTCCAAACATCTGTTTGCTGTACCATTAAGTATATGGTCAGAGATTTCCAGGGTAGCTGTGGGAATGACAATTTACCTCTTTTCAAGTTAATACATACCAGCTACAAGGGAACAATGTTAGTATTTTAGCACAGTTTTAGAGACTCCAGAAGAGAAAGGATGCAGCAGGACAAGGTCCAGAAATTTGTCAGCTGCAATGATGACTACACAGTCACCATCATCAGACTGAGAAATACCCAGGTATTTAAAAGCTGAACATCCACTTTATTTTTTTTTGTTGTTGTTCTTCTTAGTGTTAGAAAAGCAGCTTATTGTCTGGGTTTTATCTGTTTACAACTGTGCATCTGTGTATATCTATGACAATAGGAATTCTCAGAGCAAGCCAAACTGAGAAAGATGGATTGGTCTGATGTCTGGTCATCCGTGGGTGTGTCCACACCACTCCTGCAGTTCAGATCAGTGGTGTGCTTTTGAGGCAAATCTCTCAAACTTCCCTGTGCTTTGGTTTGGATTGTGGAGCAGCCTTCTGAGCTCACAAAATGGATTCTTTTGGGATGAAACTAAACTGGAAGATGTGCTCCAGCTGCTAAAAGCCATTCAGTCCACCATGACCAGCCTACAGCCTGTCTTGAGTAAAACCCCTCAGTGCATATAGCAGGATCAAATTGCCCACACCAACTTTTACTTCGCAGAGCTGCTCCTACCACACCACATCACTTGCTAGTATAGACATGTCTGTGTCAAAGCTATGCTCCTGTTCCTTGGCAAGTTTGTCTTCCATACACACAATCCCACCTGCATCCTTTGATAGCTTCATTATTTCAGAAGGATGTATTACTGTGGAAGGCCAGGAAAGCAGAAGGAGAGACAAATTTTCCCAGCTGTACAGCAGCACAGATGTTTTGAAATGGACTCTGGAATCAATGGCACAAGAAGGAAATCACCAAACTATGATGTTCACGGCACCCAGCAGCGCTAGGCACACAGATAATCAGATTCTGGTATGCACTGAAGCTCCATACTCCACAAGGCTCTTAGTGTGAATATGTTATTAATGAAGCCCTTACTAGCCTACAACCAGCAGTGCTGGCACAAGTCCTCTTGACAGTGCAGATGTTTTCATTTTTTGACATATTGATTACTGGGGCCACAACAGACGTACGGGAATCCCAAAGCAGACTGATATCACATTTGACTCACTGCTACCTTAGAAGAGGCAAACCTTGATTTAGGTTAAGTTTTAAATGATAGTTTGTGACCCAGCTTCTAATTTTGATTACACCACGGAATCATGATGGTAATCAAAAGAAAATAAAGGAAAAGGATTAAAACTCAAAGAGAAGACTTAAAACCAGGAGAACTGAAAAGATGATTGAAGATAATAGGAGTTGACATGAGGCTGAAAGAGCTGGAGATTGTCACGAAATAATGGTAAGCTATTTTTTCCTTAACCACCTGTTCCATCTTTCTATCCTCAGTCTCTCTGGATTATTTACTGGTTCAAACAATGTGACTGATTTCTATTCACTGCTTCAAACTGTTTATAAGTATCAGTCTACATTCTTGAAATTTATCATTCATATATCCAGACACACACAAACATGTGTCTACTGTGCATATTTGTTAAAATTTCTCACAAAGGGTTCCTCTAATCTTTACTAAAACTATTGGATTGGCTTAATTGTGTTACTTTGGATACTTAAACTCTGACCAATAGTTTTTTCAAATATCTTATTTTTTACCACCATAATCTCATCTTTACATAGAAATCAATGTATGATCCACCCTACCCAGCAAACAGAAATATGCAGTGCAGATCTTGAACTGAGTTGTTCAACAGACTACTATGAACAAACACAGCAAGAGACAATTAATGATAATGCTATCACATGGTGATGATAATGATAAGGCAGCTGACTACTCAAGGGTTACCATTAATCTGGCTTTCTTGCTCTTTTTGGGCACCCACTATAATCAAGAAGAAATAGGTTGTCACAATGACCCTACGTGAAGGTACAAGAAGGGTGTAGGAAATTTCTCAAGATTAGAAGTAAAAATCATTTAAGAAAATGACACAATAACAAAAAGTAGTATGACAACTGAAGCACAGACATGAATCGCTGAGATTTCACACAGCTACTAAGACTGTAGTGCAACTAGCAGCAAAACATATTAAATAGTGGAGAGATCAGAAAGCTATGCAAGAACAGGTAGCACGAGGAGACAAAGATATGTGAGAAGGCACAAGCTTAAACTGCCACAAGCAGAAAGCTCTGTGCGGGGCATGTCTGTATTAGACAGGAATCAGACTGTGAAGTATGATATTACTAGAAAGGACTCCTGGATTCTACTAGGGCAGATTCAGTTACAAAAAGCTGACTGTAAAATGAGTAGATGTTCTTACTACACTGATACATGTCGTACCAACATGTTTCCTGGAAAGCTGGACATTCGTGCATAATTTTTTTTTAAAAAGAAGTTTGGGGACAGAATCTTTGCAAAAAGGTACGCTCTGTGCCTCATCCGAACTAGAAAAGGGTCAAGCAGCAGCGGATCATAGAAGGGGTTATCTGGAGTCAGGCAGTCCAGTTGAGGCACGTCCACCCAGGTCAGATGACACATCTATCTAAAGGGGGCACAAGCAAGGCTGACAGGTGGCCAGAAATAATGTAAGGCCTATATTATTTTTCCCAGTATAGTGGTAAGTGCCAGGACACAACCAAAGAAAAGATGCTTATGCAACTCCTAAAAGAGATTATGCAGCTGCTAAAAATCTTGGAGGGAACTGGCAGATACGGGTGGGAGAACAACTTTCTCTTGGAGATGGGTAGCTGGCAAGGTTAGAGTCATTAGTAAATGTGGATTTGATTGGGAAATTTTTTGATATATGTGCAGCCTATAATTATTTCTGCCCACAAAAATCATCATCAGCTCACATGTAAGGACTGTATTTCCATTAAAATGACTAAGACTGGGACTTTTTCACAGTGGTGAGCTAATACGTGAGCTCACTGCACATCATGGAAACAGCCCTGTCCTATGTTGCTGTAGTTCCTGCACAGAAGTATACTTTTTGTTGTTGTCAGATGAGGACCCTGCTGAACACGGAACATCACTCAGTCCCAGGGCAAAAACTGAGCAGAGCAGTTAAACATGATCCACCTACAAGAAAGAGGGAAATGTACTTCCTCAGGGAAGTTGTGCATCAGTTAATTCTCAAGTCAGATGCTGTAGGGTTGCTACAAGAGGTGTGGGTTTCACTTTTTTGCTTTTTGGGTTTTTTTTTTTGTGTGCAAAATGTGCTGGTTTATGATACAGGTTGAAAAATTATTAGCATTGTGGTTAGAAGTAGTCTGCAGATCATTCGTTGTTACATAGTTCACTAGTAAGATGTAAAGAAGGGCCCCAAACAGCTCTATATGCAGAGGTACAGAGCTGTGAATGAAGAATAGCTGATATCAGATTTTATAAATTAGAGGCAAGTGTAAAAGAATATTTACAAATTTGTATTCCATTTATGATACCCTGTGGGACAGCGCATACATTGGAGATCATCCCAAAGTACTCAGTGCTTGTTCAACAGTAAAACAATATGCACACACAAGAATAAGTTCAAAAAAATGTACTGAATATAAAACAAAAAAACCTGAACTTTGCCCCTACAATCTAATCACCAAAATTATATTTTGAGAGGTGGTACAGCTTAAAATGACTCCTCCCTCACTCTAGTTTCTGGCTAGCAATAGCAGAAAGCAGTATAGGGCATTTTCTGTTCAGAAAGAAAGAAAGAAAATGCACAGCCAACTACTTGTGAAGTGACTGCTAAAAACAAGGGACACTAAACCTAAGCTCCAAGCTTTTACAATGATCTCGTAATAGCAGCAATCAAATACCTGGCTACATTTCAGCTCCAACAATTGGAGCTGCAGTCCCACCTCAGCAGAACTGAGAAATACATGCAAGTAAGTGCCAACTGAGTTTCAGTCTCAAATACTTTAGTATCTCCTACCCTGAAGGACATTTTGAACTGCAGTGGTGGTAAAAGCCTTCCTGCATGAACTCCTTAAGATTCCTTTACAACAACCCATTTACTTGGGAAACAGAGAAGTGTCTGTATTTTAGCAAAACAACCTGTTTTCCAAGTTCTAAAAATAGAAAAGAAAAAAAAATATTAAAAGTGTCTGTCATTTTGAAACTACTCGCAAGCATTTCATCCTAAGCAACACAGCCTCCCCCCCTGCTAAAAATAAAACAGTACATTACAGCAACATTTTTTGCTGGCTTCAGCCAAGGACTTGAAAACCTCCCCTTAGCCCAGACAGGCCGTAAGCTGTGAGTCAGCACTTCTCAGCATTTCTGGAAATTCCTCAGCAGAGCATCCACCCTGTAGCAGGAAGCTGCCTGTCCACTTCAGCCAGTACCAGGAAACAGGCAGGCGGTCACGGGCCTCACCTGAGCTGGGGACACTGCTCAAGAAAACTTCACCAAAACTACCAAACACTCCCCATTCCGCCAGCTTCCCTCAGCACTCCTCCCAGAATACACTGTGGAGGGAAAAAGTTGGGCTAACTCCTCGGTTGGCAGACAAATACAATTTCATGCAGTGCCAATTAATAGAACATATAAGATTCATTAAAAAAAAATAAAACCATGTCAGATGAGGACACTTGGTAAGTCTCTATGGTGCAATTTAAATTTTATGGGCCCCGGGCAGGATCCGTCCCCTGCCTGAGGAAGTCTGAATTTTTAAAAAACAGAGCCATGCCCCACCAGGTAAAGAGGGGGTTCTCCAGCGGGGTACAGAGAAAGCGATTGCTTTCCCCTCCAAAGACAACAAAGAAGCCACAGGTTTAAGGCATCGCCATGCCTGTGAGTTGAAGGGAGACATGACCGCACCTCCCTTTCTCCCTCCAGCAGTCCTTGCTTGACACAGAAAAATCTTACAACCTGCATACAACAGAGCCTCGTGATGGGAGAAGGATGCACGCCTGCCTGGGAGACACCCCAAATGTGCCTATGTCTGTACAGGCTGTGGTGTTGTCAGGTATCTCATCCCCACTGAGGCACCAACCAGAAGTCCCCACAGAAGCTACTGGTGCTCAGTACTCCCAAATGTGTACAACCACCAAGGTGGAGACACTGCTCTTGAAATGGAGATGTAACACGCACTCGGGTCTGTCTTTAGGTATAAAGCGTTATTTCACAAGTACTGCCTGTTGTGAACGCAGTTCCTACATTACCCGCCTCAGAACTGACCATCTACTGTTGTTTTGCTTTAAACACACTTTGACAGGGACATTAAATAGAGAGAGTTAAGGGAATAGGAAGTACTTTGTGAACGAGAGTAATTGCATGTTCTGACCTCTCCAGCTTACATCATATGCATTATCCAACAACCACAAATCAAGAAGGAAACCAAATTTAAAGACATTAATTTTCAGCACAAAGCGTATGTTAAAACTAACAGAAGATGATAAATGTTGACTATTTTCCTGCTTGTTTCTTGCTTTCATACATGGGGCTATTCTCTCAGAAAAATCTTTTTTTTTTTAATTAACATTTGTATAAAGGAAGCTGCCTAAAGTCGCGTACAAAAAAAAAAAATGTTTTTCTCAACTGTTTTTAAATAGAGAGCAATGAGATTAAAGTGAGGCAGATAGCCAAATACCTCAGCCATCACAGTCATTAATAAACGCATTTAACATTCGTGCAGCTTTCGAATGCAGAACATCTGGTTCCAATTCCCAATCTGGCTTTTAATAAAAGTGCCTCCCCCACAATACTTTTATTATAAAGTGTTCTTTTCCTCCTCGCGCGCTCTCTCACCGCCTCCCCCCCCTTTTTTTTGTTTTAGCTTTTTTCTTTTTGGAAGCTGCTGTTCCTTCCTTCTTGCTGGAAGCCACCTGACCACTGCCAGGAAGAGGAATGCAAAACATTCCCAGGAGCAGCTCCTGACGTCAGGGCAGCAGCATTCCTCCTCCTCCTCCTCGCCACGGCCCAGGGCCCACCGTCACGGCCGCCGCCACCGCCCGGCCCGGAAAGTCCAGGCCTCGGCCCCGCGCCGGGGGCCTGCCGGCAGCTGCCGCCTGCCCTGAGTCACCCCCAAGCTCCTCGCCGTTAAATTTAGAGGCAGGAATGGCAGCCACCGACTTTTCAGTCCTTGCAAAAACAGCGTTTATTTAAGAGATTGCATATCGTTCCTGGTGTTTACTTGCTTTCCTCACAAATACAGAGCTTAAATAAACCTAGGAAGGGGTGATGGTGCACCGGCCAGGCACCCTTACGTGGGCTGAAGCCACTCCAGACCCACTCCACATACCCCTTCTTGCCCTTAAATAGAAGTTTCTGCTTTGGATAAACTTCAGATCCCTGGAAGGTTTAAATCAGCTTAGACACTGACTTTTATGATTCTTTCATTTTCCTTCTCATTTCTTTACACGAAGGCATGCTGCAGAGGGTGCCAAGGAAAACAGTGATGCGCTGTGGAGGGGTGGTTTGTTTTTTCACTTTTAAGACACTCCTGAGAGATCATGACGTGATAAGGATACCTAGGCAGGCAGACTTCATCAAACATAGCTCTGGAACACGGATCTTCAGGTTTTTTTCTCTTTTAATACAGTATCTACCTTCTAAAGCATAGCAAAATGAGACAGATAGGGTGGGGTTTCAACTCAGCACATCTCTTTCATTTATCAGAACACACTAACAATAAACGGCATTATTTTATTCTACTCTTTAACTGGTAGCTAAAATTATGCAAGACAGATTCTTGATTGAGTTGCAGTCAGTGAATTTACTCCTTTCAATATATTTAGTCCAGTTAGTCTAATATTTTGGGGGCATGAATTTTTAAAATGTTACAAAACGTGCTCCCTGGAAAAAAAAAATAATCTCCACATATTTTAATAAGCAACTGTACCAAAGACAGTGAAGAATAAAAAGAAACAGTAGTTGTTACATTCCATGATGAAGCTGAGAGTTCCCCGATTCCACCACACCAAGGGAGCAGGAAGGTAGGTTAGAGAATATGAGAAAAAGAGAGTACGGAAAAACCTTCAATTCTAGAGGATGTGAAGAGCTCTTCAAGAAACACTTTTCCATTTCATGTGCCTCTAATCGTATACACAAAAATTTAAAATATATGATTTCATCACTCCAAAACCAACAAAACCCTAATGTGTGGATGTTAGTTTAACCATTATTTTCCAGGGAATACAAAGGAAGCCAAAACTCATCCTCAATAGCAAGGAGTATGACTGGTGGTAGTAAAGTGTTCGCATATATCACTTTCCCCCAAAATATTTACATAATAAATATAAATTTCTCAGTGTTGACTGACCACAATGAAAAACTAAAGATCTGGAAACACTAAGCAAGACAGTTGCATCATTTTCAATATTAATGGCAATTAATCAGATATGTGCTGTTAGGGTTGTTCTATCTGTTCAGCTGTAGTCCTACACATCAAGATCCAGATGGCTCCAAAACCTGCTGGTGGTCTGTCAGTCCCAGTGCCCCAGCTTCCCACTCCAGTCATGGCAATTTAAGAAATAAAAAATGTTTGGGTGCTTCTAATGTAGGGACTTGTTACTAAAAGGTCAAATAAATGTCTACCCTCTGACCAACCTCATGCAATCTACAACTTTTTTAAGGAAACCTGTTCTCTGAAGAACCACATGGTAAGTAAACACATTGCTTTCCTGGTAAGAAGTCTGCAAGTGTTGGTCACACCAGCTGGCCACATCTGACCAGCTAAAAAACCCCAAACCAACTTTTTTTCCCTCTTCTCCAGAGGTCACTAATACTCAAATGATGTGTCATATAAACAAATCGGTATTGCTGGAAAACGTGACAAGAAGACTGATTAATTTTACTTTATAAAACTTGATGGGAACCTGGAAAAGTACTAGTCAGCTTCCTGCAGCCACTGCAGCCAGTGGCTACTGAAAAAAACAGCTGATATTTATATACATATATTAAATCTAACTGAAGTTCACTGATGTCAACAGACAGCCATCAGTATACATGACTATTAAAAATATTAACTTTTTTTTCATGTTTTGCAATGAAATAAGAGAAAGGAAAGTGGGAGAAGTTTCTATCACTGAAAAACAGAAGTAGGAGGAAATACAAGAAAAATATTCTATTGCCTTTAGATAAAATAAAAGTAGTGTCTCAGTAGAACTGGTCAATTTTCTAAGCTAAAAGGCAAAGAAAGTGAAATATGTCCTCGCTACCTTCTAAAATTAAGCACAAACTAAAGTGGCCTGCTGCCACTGAAGAATACACTTTTTGGTTCTTGACATTTTTTTCTCCATTTTCTAGTTTTTTATTTTATAACACATGCAGCGATAGATATACCCAGGGTTTTTTTCAGCTATATATTAAGGATGTAAAAGTTATTCCCTTTTTCTTCAGATTTTTTTTTTTTTTTAATAAATGTCATCTTATCAAAATGCAAATACATGCAAATCTTACTAGGTCACTTCTGAAAAGCAGACTTGAGAATTTCTGAAAAATTAACATTTAAAAATGTTTGACTATTTAATCCCTAGTATTGAAGTCTTGATGAGGATTAGAACAGGCACAGGGTACACAAGTGATAAGAAGCGGGGTGTGTTCTCAGCTTCCCTGAAGCTTAAATTCATTCTCCTCTCCTGTGTTTTAGCTGCTTATTCATTCTATTATTCTTTTATCACCAGGAATAAGCTAGGATGCCAAAAGCATTAATGAAGTCACAGTGAAAACTTCCGTCTGTGCATGGTACACAGATTTAAGCTTCAGGTGTGTTTCAGGAGGCCGCCTCAAGAAACTGTGACTGACAAGCCTTGTACCAAGCATGCTCTGCCATTCAGTCATGGCCAACCTTCTCCTGGCAAAACCTTGCAAGTGATGTGATCTCCATCCATTGATCTCCACAGATGAAGTGGACACTAGACTAGAAATTCAGCCTCAGAAGACTACAGATACTTTATTAAAGTATTATTTTTCACCAAACGAGTAACACAGAGTAAGACAAAGGGATATATATATATATTTGCTACTAATTGGCAGAACCACAGCAGCTTACTTGACTTCTAGAGGGAGAAGCATCTTTCTTTTCTTGAGCTTACAGAAAAGGGATTCATTCATGAGTAACAATGTTTAGAAAATAATGGGTACAGAGAAAAAGAGATCAGAAAATTGAGTAATACCCAGAGATCAGTAAGAAAAATATACTGTCTCTCTTCTGGTTACTTTTCCATATCTTTCTTGCTTATACTGCCATTTGAGAGGATAACTCTTTTTCTCCAAGACTAAAATTTTAATTTATAACAGTGCAACCTGTAATACGTGCAATACTTTTAAACTGCAAAGGATCAGAAGCAGGGAAAAAAAACCCTTAATTTCATAGGTTCGCTTTTACATCTGGTAAGTGAAACAGCCCAACCTTCACAAACTCTGTTTTAAAGTCTGTCCATACTTTTTTGAAGTACGCTCCGTCCTCTTCCCTCCAGTTTTTCCTTTCATGCATCTCTGTTTTCTGCTGCTTGTGGACCTGGCAGTGGAAGTGCTGAACAAGAGGAGCAGGTCCAGCCCTGCTGCTGACTCAGATCTGAGAGCCTGTGCTCATCAGATTTCGCCGCTGCATTCCAGATTTCGGTACCCGAAAAAATTCAGATACTTATCTAAACCAAACTTCCCGAGGGTGAATTATCCTTAGCACTAAGACACTTCGAGGGCCGATACGCGCTTGAGCAAGAGCTCATCAGCGTGCAGGAGACAGCATGCCAACTGCGCTTAAAGCAATACCAACCTTCAGAACTTCAGCTCAGTCCGAATGGGTAAATTACCGAGTTAATTGCCTTGGTATTCATATTTACATTCAAAAAAAGGATACGCAGATCTGAGGTCAAATCATTATGCTGTTCCATTAAAAACTTTGGTTTAGGCAAATGGACTTCAGAAAACTTCTTTTGTAATGTAAAATGGAACCATCTGTACATAAATTTTTGGAGTTATTTTGATGTTAGGTTTATTGATATAATTATGTCATTACTAAGCTGTTTACTGTTTCAGGCTCCTAATAGCTATGACGGCTTGTTAACAATACTCTGAAATCACAGGGAAGTCTCTTCTTTCCCTTTGGTTTGGAAAGGGAAAACAAAAATTCTAAATGTGTTTATTTTCACGTTTTATATTTGCACGTAGCATCTACTTCCTTTAATGTGAAAATTTTATGATCACAAAGCTTTTGCCTCAATTTGTTCAGCTTTACTACTTGGGCAGCCATATTATTATCACAACACTGTGAGACCGCATTACTTAGCAGTGTTTAAAGAAAAGTCCCAAGATGAAGTATTTCTTCATATTCACTTTATTCTTAAAGCAATAAGACGACTGATACTGCAATTACTATGTAAAGAACTAATTACAAAAATTACAGTGGTAATAACCCACTGTATCTTAAATTGTTTCCTCTTTGGAGCTGGAGATTATTGGTTTTGTAGTTTCAATTTTGAAGAGTCTCCCACACAGCTCAGCAAAACACATTTCTCAAAAGAAAGCTTTCACTGGCTTGTCATTTGATTTGGGGAGACAGAACATAGCAGATTCTGCCAGACAAACTGCTCAAAACCCCACCTGACTTCTGAAAGCTCATCTTTACACTTTTGTAATAGTAAGGAGCCATTATCCAGGGTTCCAGTGGACAACTGCTGGACCATCTGCACAACAGAGTGAAGACCAGTGGTAGGCAAAGTATCCATACAGCAACAGATTCTTCTACCCAGCAAACAATCTTTGTTTAACAGAGATCGAAGCAGTACCAGAAGCCTTCAGTGTATATGTAATGCAGTGAGTAGCATCCCAAGAAATTACATCGGTCAGGAAGGACACACACACACAATTTTACAGATTGATTATTTAAACTCCTAGAAATTGTATGGCATTAGGCACCTAAACTCTGCCTTCCTTCCTTATGAAAAACAAGTAACTAGGTAAGTCCAACAAAAATTGTCATCTGTGTTGCAAATAAAGTTAAGTAGGAGGGTGAGGGATTACAAGGTAATGTCATCCTATTTGCTCTCTGCTTACCGTAAAGTACATCAAGCATTTGTATTTTTTGTCCCATTTGACCTCCTAAATGGATGAAATCCATTACATCTTGTCAGACAGGCTTGGTAAGGAACACAGAGTGAGAGGTGAACTCAGTAATGAAATATATTGAAAGGTTCCATGATAATTTAAAATCAGTGATGGATTTACCACAGCAGAATCAAGAGCAAAGGAATGGGATAACATAAATGAAGAACGTGTGTACTTTCCCTTGAGGGTGGAGAATTAGCATTAGATGGAATAAAATGTTAAAAATCACAAGATACAAAAGTCTTAGGATCATATGAAGTAGTTAACAAGATTCAAGGAGTTAGTTGAAATATGAAAAGAAAAACATCCCCATCAAACCCACCAACAGGTCCGTAAGGCTTTCAAGAGGTTAAAAGCCTGTCATAGCCAGGAGGTAGCTCTTACAAAACTCGTGGCATGCAGGGAAGTTCTGTTTCTCCCCTGGCAAACTCACTTCAAAGCAATGTTTGTAAACATCTTAGGGGAGGGGGGCAGAAAATTACAGTGGGTTTCAGAAACATTTACAAGTGTTTTGCAGAAATGAAACTTCAGTTAAGGAGACCAGTTTCGCTCTCCGGGTGGAGGATGGTTCATCAGTATGCCAGGTCAGTGACAACCAGTACCCAGAAGTCTTTAAGAGTGCTAAACTAAATGGCACACGGCCTTCTTCAGCGTTATGGAGGAGAAAGTTATGTAAACAGCACAGCGATTGTCTCATGCACATCCCTTCAATCAGAACAGATAATGTACCGAGTTATTAAAAGTTGTGCAAAAGCAGTGGCGCACAAACCTTTACAAATCCCCCTTTTGCAGACTCTTACTTCACGGACATGACACGCTGACGACAGAAAAAGTTCTGGACAAATATGCGCTGAGGCTATCTCGGAGAGATCAGTCACCCGAGACCAGTTTTACCTGGGCTTCTGCTGACAACATTGCCACCTTCCGCAGCCGGCGGGAAGGGCAGGGCTGCGGGCGCTGCCGCCGGCGGCGGGAGACACCGAGCGCACAGCGAGCCCGCCCCGGGCCCCTGCCAGCCTTCCTCCGCCCCGGGAATGGCTACGGCCACCGCTCCCCTGCGTAAAACGATTCCTCTTGGATTCAAAGAGAAACATGTGTCCTTCTGTAATGTTCACAACGCTACCTGAAACGCTCCCACCCTGCGAGGTTCGGGCGTGGCCCGTGCCCAGCTGGGGGACTGTTCAGTTGGGTCTTGGGTGCCAGCGCCAGACCACACTGTAAACCATATTGCTCACCAACTCTAACTTAAAAGTATTTTATTTTCAAAGCAAATGGTTTGATTGATTCAGGGTACAGCACAGTCCCAAGAACAACTGGTCTGGTGGAACGGAGGGACAATGAGCACAGCACATAGAAGGGAAAATACAATAAGGGGAAAGCATTCTTCACCACATAGTAAAGATAGTATTGAATGCATCACCAATGTGACTGCTCGTGTCACTTCCAAAATAGCTTAGGAAGCTGAGGAAAGCCAAAGCAGAAGTAAGGGGAGGAGAGTACTGATCTCTCGATGCCCAGACTTGAGGACCTCTCATTCCAGACTCCAGCCCTAACACATTTGATTATGATCATGCCCAGTTTCAGTTAAGAGCGATAACAAACCATGTATGCTGCTCTGGCTTCTACATTTTCATAATGAAGGATTTACACATGCAAATATGAGCATTTTATATAAGTTTTAACACCTGATGAGGTTATACAGTAAGGCTGGATTTTGTCTCACTAGCTTGCAGGGAGTATTTTCCTCTGAATTGTCCACGATACATCTATAACTAATAAAGCAGTAGCATTATGATAGCAGTTAAATAAACAAACTACAACTAATTTAATATATTAGCTAATAAATCATACTAATATTAACTAATAAATTTATTAACTAATAAATTTAGTCCACATTCTGGATGGAAAATAACGCTACCTAGACATCACCAAAGTACTTCAACACAGCTGATAATGTGGGATAGGAAATTACTTCTCAAGAAAAGCTTCAAGAAAAAAAAAAATCAACACCTATATTAATTTACAAAATGGGTGTTGAGAGTTTAATCTAAATAGACATAGAGGGGCTTTACATGTAAGATTACATGTTTCCAAAGCTCAGACCTCTTCCATGAAGGCAATCTTCAATGTGTAGGGTTTGCACAAGAACAAGTTTTGTGATCACAGGTAAGGATCCTGACCAATTAATAACTAGAAGACACTGGAAGAGAAAACTTCTGTATGTACTGTAATCTAAAAAATAAATAGATATAAAAATTGCCTCCCCCCCCCCCCCCCCCCCCCCCAAAGGTGTCATTTATATTTAGGCTGTGGAAATAATTTCCCCCACCTTGTTTTCTCCTCTAAACTGAGCTGCTCCTAAGGGTAATTTCAGGGTGACCAGTAAACCTGATGGAATTTCATTCCTTCCTGAGCAGCAGTCCTCAAAAGTCAGGAAATTACAGCTGTATCTCAAGTGACCAGCAACCAAAGGCAATTCTCAAGACTTAGGTAGACTGTTCTAGAAGTTGATAATGTGGTATGTTGATGTTTGCTTTTAAAATGGGTTTGGTTGTGAGTATAGCTAGCAAATGGCTCCCTGCTATACAGCAAGATTGGAAACTGAACTTCTGGAGACAAGTATCTCCCAGCAAAATTAAACAATCACCTCATGCACAACTTCTCAAACCACAAGGCATAAGAGTCAGCCAAAAGGAGTCTGCAAAAAGACAAAGAAAACACTGGGCAGCTTATTTATTTTTGTGTGACAGATGGAAGGTAAGAAATATTTGGGAAGATAATAAAGAACTATCCTATTCTATATGAAAAGTTTTCAAATAATTTGAAGAACAACTATTATATACCTATACTGTAAATCTAGGCTCCTTTAAGCTGACAAACATTGCAAGTTCCAGCAACAGTCCATATCAATAAAATTTATCTCTTCCTCAATCTGTACATTCACAATGCATAAAATAGTACCAGCCCTATTAAATTAATATTTATGACAAGCTCAGGGAACCAGAAGACAAGCAATACTTGCTAAGGCACAAATGCAATGTACAAGTCTCACATAGTTGCAGTGCCCACGTTTCTCAAAAATCACTTGGAGGAGTGATTTGTTTCCAATAAATACAAAAGGCAGACATGCTGTGCCATGCTGGGAAGACAAATAAAAACACAAATACAATCAATGCAACTTATGGATTTATATCGAATCTGAAGTGTTTTCAACTTCAGTGCTTTCAGTGTGTTGTAGCATGCAGCATTCTAATAGATGAGTAGTTAAGTTACGATCTACAATGTCTGTCCCAACAATACTTCAGAGATGGCAAAAAGGGGTCTTTCTTCACAGCCTCAGTTCAAATTACAAAGTATTAGCTGAAGGTGCTGACAGACTTGAGTTTGCATTAACAGATGTGCTGTGAACAGCAGCAGCAGCAGCAGCTTCAAGGTGGACATAAGTCCTCTCTTCTACACCAGCCAAGATCCATGGAGACTGACTATGGACAATGATTCCCAGGAAGACTATGCAAAGCCCATCATCATGATCTGCTGTACAACAAATACACACCACATATTAAAAAAATAAAAATCCAAGACTTAAGAAAGGGGGAGATAAAGAACCATCAAAATCAGAAACATCTACAGAAATGTTCACTTAAGCTTCTTAACTTTTATCAAGGTCTCTCCTTGATACAGATATAATGACAACAGATACAGTTTCAGGAGTCCAAAGAGGTTAAAGAGAAGAAAAAAACAAAAAACCACACACACAAAACCTCCCTTCCCACATACTGCCAAGTATGATTTTTTTGGAGCCACATCAGTGATTTGGCTTTCAAAACACACAGTGAATCCCTCAAAGGTAAAATCAATGGTTGCACACCATTTCTAATGTCATGGATACCATTCTGATACTTCTGCTGGGAGAAACTTGGTCTGCCAGAAGGCCGTACTGGGACAGTAACAAGAGGAGTACTTTTTCAAGACATCTCAAGAAGCTGTCAAAGGAACCTACCACTCAGGGAGAAGTAATACATTGCAATCTGCGTGGTTAATGTTGACTCAGAAGATTGGTAGGAAGAGAAGCTTCATCAAACACACAAAAGACTGCACTGAATGTTTCACAGCTGAACTGCTTTATATACCATAGTACATTCTTGCTGCCAAAAATACATAAAACCACGGGTATTTTTTCCATGAGGTTTTACTGAAAGGAAAGCAATCTGCCTGGCAGAAGTAACAGCAAAATTTGTTCCCCTCCTACCCCCTGTGCACCCACCCCCCAGGATAGCAGAGATGTTTTAAATACTGCATTTTGGGTAGCAACATACCAAATTTTTCAAATATTTGAAAGCAACATTCCCTTTTTGAAATACTTGGGGGTTTAATTATTATTTCTGCTAGTCTAGTAGTTAACTTTTGCTTACCTACACTTAAATATGACGTTCAAGGAGGAGTCTGAGAAAGCATACCTTCATGTTGAAGGGACTTGCCAGACATGACAGTTTGGTAAACTCACACTTTATCCATCTCTTTGCCCGTAGAAAATTGCATAAGGACACAAACATGCTTAGCATGAAAACCCACTGTGGTATTAAATATCCAGCATATTCAAAGCCCAACATAACTGCATACAGAACTGCATGTAAAAATTTTACTGTAACTACACACCTACTGTTAGAGTAGCAAATCACACCTGCTAAAGAGAATGGCACTTGACTTTAAAAATTCTTTCTCCAATATGAGTTATGGAAATACATCTATTTCACAAAGTGAAAGTGCTGAACAGCAATCCAACAAGAAGAAATCATGATTTTTCAAAATGTAAATTTTAAAAAAAGATTAGATGATTACTGATAAACATTTAAACAAACCCATTCAACACAGTCAAAACTTGCTCTTTAGTGGTTAAACTACTGCAGGAATTTTGGCACATAGTCTTTTTACAAATTAAGTATTGTTTTACACGTCCCAAATGTGTTAGTCATAAGCATTAGCAGAGGAATACAAATCACAACTTTTTAATAACCCTGCAGTAATTCTGAATTTGTTCATCTGAACTTATTTAGCTTGTTTTTCCTTCATGACTGGATAAAGCAGACTGCAGGATTTTGTGCAGTGCCAGGTCTTGGCTCCATCAGTTGCTCATTAAACAAGATCTGGAATTTAGCATTGGATTGAATGCACATGGGAACTCATGCGAAGCTGCTCGTATATCATTGATAGCTCCGTTGCTAACACAGAGTTTATCCAAGACTGTACATTTTTCGTTGACTTGAACAAAGCTGTTCGCCATCCTCTGTTTTTGACGTCAGTGGACAACTACCCACTAACAGTATCTGTCACTACAAAATGCTTGGAATTTCCTCACTTATAAAAGCTGGAAAGTTTCAAGTACAGACCTTTCATTAAAAAAAAAGTACACATTATTAGATTTTCAGGATGAGAATATTTTGTGATTATTAGGATGGGACATTTTCATTCTCACTGAATATTTTTTCCAACAACTTTCAAACATAAACAGCAGCACTGAACATAAGGAATGGATGTTTAAAAACATAATTTTCTTCTTCTGTTCCTAAAACCCATGGACTTGAATGTATGCTAATTCCTCAACACGTAAGCACCACAGTGAGGTGATTAAGATTTTTCCCATTAACTGGACACTCCAATCATTCCAGTAGGATCAATGTTGGACGGTATCTAGTATTTAAGAAAAATGTAAAAAACCACCCCTCCAGCATAAAACAGGCTATTTACATTCACTGCCTCTTTTCTACACTTTCTTTATTCTTACAAGTGAAACAGCCTTTATTGAAGAAAGTCATCCTGATGGAGGCTCCCTCCACAGCACAGAATTACCTCCTGAGACCCACACACAGTGCTGTTAGGCAAGCTTCATGCAGGCTGCCTGGATAGCCCTCGCTGCTCGTGTAAGCCCGGAGCATAACAACTGACTGCACGTACCCAATTCAGACATCCATCTGGACAGGGAGATGTATTCTACCCCTGCTGGAGGTTTCTGTGCCGACAACAGTGCATTTCAACCTTGATCTAAAAACCAAGCTGCTGCTTCGCAAACATACCACTCACTTCTGACCCATCTGATTTGGCTGAAAGCAAACAAACATATCAACAAAACCCAGCACTTCATTGGTACAATACAGTGGAAAGTCCCCCTTTTCAGCGTGTCAAGATACCATCAGCTATTAGCGCAGAGACAGACAGTCATGTTTAAAAATCTAGTTTTAATCTTCTACAGAACTCTGGATTTACTATCTTGATGCTTCCATCTTCCCCAAATGTGTTTCCATTCTTTTCTCCATGGAAAACCCCTTTCATAGAGAGCAGTTCTTTCATCTTTATTTTTCAGGGTACTAATAATTTATGTATGACATTCGTATAATACATCTATCTATGCCATAGTTATAAAAATAAACAAGTCTATCTCACTGTAAAAGCATGATCATGTTACAGTGTTTATTAGACATAGCCCATATCCGAAATACCTGGCATCTGTTGCTTCAAATGGTTGTGACAAATCACAGAAATGGCATAAATGACTTGTTCTCCTCTTGTAATCAAAGCTTTGTAATTCTGTGTTTTTCTAATTACGTCATCCATCTATGAAGGAACGTAATTATTCATTGATTTGATTACTAAGAAATGGTGTTATTTTGATTTTCTACATGCAAGGTGAACAAACACAAATACTACTAATGGCTTATCTCTTTAGTTCTAGAGACAAAATAGGATATACCTGAGCAGCTCTACAGAGCTCTCCCTTTACATGAAAGGATGGACAAAAAAATCAAATTTACTTTTAAAAATAGAATGAGTAAAATCCTAAGGACTACCCTGTCAAAATGGATAAAGCAACAGAAATATTGAAGACATTATATTAAAGCTTGTTAGAGACAACTTTCAGGTCACAAAAAGTATATGTATTCCTACTCTCAAAAGACTCTTTTGAAGTGATTGCACTAGGAAAGGTATATCCTAACACTTGCAAGAAACCTGTGGCTGCTTCAGCTTCTTCTGAAAGGAGCTTCAATTTTCACAACTGCATGATCTCTGAGAAGCAATTCCAAGCAGATGATATGATCTGATCTTTGGCTCCAAGGCCATTCCCGTATGTACTTTAGTAATAGTGCCCACACTGGCTTTACAGCTCTGAAGCTTTGTAGAATTTTATCTTCTGAGTGAGCCTCGTCCCTCTTATCAGGGTTCTCCCACTCTGCTATTGTAACATCTTCAAAGAAAGAATGTAAAGGCAGAGCTAACATCTTTCCGATGGGAGGGATCTGCCTTTTGTATGTGTATATATATATTTAGAAATGCTTAGATTTCATCAAAGGAAGATGGTGAACATAGATCAGTTTTGTCCAACTGATCAATCATGCATTCAAAGAACCTGCCTCTCTGGAATAAGTAGAGAAACTGAATTTATGCAAGATGTTCCATACATGTCTTTAATTTGTATTTGTATTTTGCTTTTATGGAATGAGAAAATTTTAAAGGATATAGATGCTTTCCTTCTTACAAAGCAGCAGCAGGTCATTTCTGCTTTTCATTAATAAATGAAGCCCAAGATCCTACTTTCACATGATCTTTCTTGTGATAGGGAAGTATTCCGTAACAATGTTCTTAAATGCTTCCCTTGACTGGTGAGAGCAACAGTGATAAAAAGTCTCTATCTTCATCAGGTGGAAGGCAAACCCTCTTTAACACCAGTCACACTAGTTCAAAACACCTATTTCATGTTAGCTGCCCGTGTTGGTAATGTTATTGCTCACCAAGATTATGCAATGTAAGACAGTATATTAAGACAATTCAAAAATCACAGTAACATACCCATTTATGATAAGTCCTGTTGTTGAGTCAGCAAAACAGCCTACAGCACATCCAGGATAATTCTAAAGTAGAATACATAAGTCCACAAAGATAGACTGCTTCCCATATATAAACTTGCTCAGAGCTTGCTTGAATGCTTCTACAGCAACTTCCATCACTGGCCCACCTTAAACAACTTGAGATACAAGGTTTCATCACCGTACATCAGCTGATCTGCAGCAATGTTTTGTATGAGCTCTTCATGGCAGTAAATAATTCAAACTCTTCTAAACCCCTTTCATTGAGGAGAGACTGAATCTAGTGTAATGCAAGCAGAAATGAGAAGTCCACATTAAACACTTTCACCAGGCACTGGAACACTTTCAAAGCTGAGTAATTATGATTCCCTGTGGTTTCATAGGTTAAGAGAAACTGAAGAACAACTTTGAAGTTGCTTGTTGATGTCACAGAGTTAAGTGTTTTATATACTTACCATATTGAGTTCCTAAAATAAACTCTTCTTTTTTTTTTTTTTTTCCTAAAGCACAGAGAAGTTGCATAGGGAATAGTGGCTATCCAGCCAAGGATCCTGTCTTCTGCAGTGCAGACAGCCTATGTTTACAGGCAATGTAAGAACACAACACGAAGTGGTTCTGTCCCTTTCATATCATCCCAGCCCTCCAGTTAGCAGCAGCATGCGAACCTCCTGAACTAGAGGTTTCATACCAGACCATCACATTCAACAGGTGTGGATCAATCTCTGAGCCTGTCCAAATCAAACCTGATTTGTGATTTATATTACTATTGCCAACAACTGTATTAATATCAACATGCTTCTAGTATTTTAACTTCAGAAATACATGAAAAACATTTCAAAGTTGTTGAATTTAATGGCAAGGAAAAGCATTCTGGTCTGCACCATTTTTTTCAGGTTAATTTATCTTGAATATTGAACAGCAGGCCTATCTACAAGCAGGAGGCAGGAGTATCTGAAGGAAACTATCTATCCTCAAGCCTTGTTGCCAGCAGAAGAATGAATCCTGAAGTATCTAAAAATAGCAACTCTTACGACTTTCTCTGTTAGATATGGTAAATTATTTTACAATTAAACAAACAAAAAAAACCCCAGGTATTGAAGCCATAAAATCACCACCAGTGGAATCAGGAAGCCTTTGTTCCCATTCTCTCACATCTTTGCAGTATCAAGCAGTTTTCATTTTTTGCTGGATATGTATTTCTTCGAAGTGAATAGTCTTAGTAATCAATTTAATTACACTCAGTAATATGCTCTTCCAGCTGTTAAAAACATTTAATGATTCAGATTCCGTTTGTAAAAATTATGAGTGTTCATTTAAAATCTTTATCCAAGAAATTGCTCAGGTACTGCAAAGACAACCAAAGGCAAGCCTATGCAGGCAGAGGCAGGCAGGGTGAGTTCTTCTGCCTGTTGTGTTCCCAGCTGGCCAGAAACAAAGCAGTTCCAGCTCAAAACATGCAACCATTTTCATGTGATGTATCCAAGTTAATAGTCTTTATTTAGATACAACACTGCAATAATACTTCTATGTAGACTCAAGATTGGAGCAGGCTCCCATCAGACGGCTCAGAGGCCAGGCAGCTGAGCTCCTTCCTCCACCAGACATGCTGGTTTGAAAATGTTAATCGGCCTGCTGGGATTGCTTTCCCTATAGCAAGCGACAATTCTCACATGAAATCCCTTTCATTCAAGACTGTATATATTTACTGTAAGACACTAGACCCGAAGAAATCCATATCCAGTTATAAAGAAATCAGGACTCAGTCCTGCAAATTCTTACTCTGACACAAAGCTCCTCTGAAAGTTAGTGGGACCACTCTCATGAGCAATGTCCAGGTTGATAAGATTCTTATCTCATGTCAACATTTTATTTTTTCAATTAAATTGCTTGTACTCTAGTGCTGAAGTATCATGGGATTCTGTATGCAAAGAAATACCAACAAATACATCAACAAATCTCTAAACACTGCTTCCCAAAGTATTTATGATAGTTTACTGCCAGAGACGTTTCACATACCAAGCTGTGCACTGAGTTCACAATACACACAAATACAGTTATGAAAGCAAAGCCTAATTTTACAGAGGCTCCAAAAATGATGCATTCAAATTTTGCTCATGAATAGTCACATAAAGAAGCCAGCAGCCTCTGTGTCTGCACCTACTTGCTCAGCTGCCTGGTCAGAAAGCACAAAGCAAAGTCAGAACATAATTCTGGGGTGTTACTTTAAAGATACTGGGAAATTCTACTCTCAGGACGTTACTTTACAGCAGCAGAAGCAGTCCACTTATAAATCAGCCCATCTCATCCCATTCTGCCTTACCATACAAGTATCTCAAGATACAGTATGACAAGGCACAGTGTGCTGAGTGTCCCAAATACACGCAGGTCATTCAAGGATTGTCTCCCCTTGCATCTACTTCTTCTTTTGTTCCCTTTTGCTTATGACTGGTCATACCAATAAGATATGTAAATATGGTTATTTCACCATGTCAGGATTACATTTAGTTAATTCATTTTTATACTAGTCACACATGTGAATCTACAGGAAAGCGTTTTAACACAAACAGTATTTGTTTTTAACAACAGAAGTACAAATCCAATGCAGAGTAACAGAAACTACATTTCAGCATTCAGAGCTCTCATGTAAGAGTTTAACAGAATAGAAGCTTGGAAATGTGACAGAGGAAACTTCCATTAAGTGTACAAGTCCAATTTCCAATTAATGTAAACTAAAAGTGCCAAATAATAATCTAAAACAAAAACATCCTTCATCCTCCCCACTCCCCGCCTCCAGTAGATTTAGTTTAACAGTATCCAGCCCAACTTTCTTTTGACTTTTGGTTGAGTAAACAGAGACAACTGACATTAACATATTTCCAAAACAATAGAAAATAGGACTAGAGATGAGATATAATGCAGTTTTGCCACTACTGACTAATGTCTTTATACAGTGCCTTGAGACCCTCATAGGTAAGGATAACTCCAACAACACAGACATATCCCCTGTCCAAACACAGTAGTTTTATGAAATAAATTTTTGCTTACATGAAAAGCACATCCTACTAAAAAAAAAAACAAAAGCAAATAAAAAGTGCTATTTCTGGGAAGACAGACAGCTGTGAATTTTTCTCAAGAAATCTCAGTTTACATACATATAGGAATGAGTTTTAAGTCCAGAACATCTTAGAATTTAAACAAACAAGAAGACTACACTAGTACAGTTACAGATGCTTGTAGTCTGGAAAGGATCATATCAGTGCAGAGTTACATCTTCCCAAAGCAGACGTGGAATAAGCTGAAGCAGTCTGGGACTTACACATGCTAAGCATACTGACAGGAACCGTTCAGGAAAAGAAAAAATGGGGGGGAAAAAAGCTGAATCGTCCCTTAACTGAAACAGTTTTGTTTTGTTGGCAGAAAAATCTTTCTGTAGGTTAAGGTCTATACAGAAAGATACATCAACATAAATGCAATGCCTTGTGGTTTAAAAACAACAGAGGAAACCCGAAGAGAAAAATGGAACTAAGATGGAAGTTTGCAGGAGCGAGAAACAAGAAGAAAACAGAGGGAAACAAGAGCAAATGTAAAGCATGAAAAGAAGCTTGTTGAAGGAAAGGGTAAACAAGAACAAACAGTACGTTAGGGGTGGAAGAAAAAAAAAAAAGCAGTGACATTTCATATCAGACTAAGACTTAATTAATATTCATCTGTATTTCCCTTAGCTACCGATCTATTTACATCTAAACTATCAATAGTTGTATCTGTAGCCATAATAAGCCACAGATTAAGTATCTTCCCTCAATTTTTGAATCACCTCCAAAAAGAGTTAAACAACGTTTTAGAAGGGAAAGAAATTACAAATTGGGGAACCCAAAAAAGATTTGCAGCTATCAGTGAAGATAAAAACCAGATATGGACCTTTGCAAAACAGGAAAAAGTATTTTGCAAAAGGATATGGTCAAACACTAGAGACAGGACTCTACTGCAGCTGGAGCCTTAAACTCAGGTAATGAATGCTGAAATACATAAGAAGAAAAGTATTTCCTCTTTTATAATTTGGGTGGAGAAGAGTGAAAAGAGGAGTAATATTCCCACTTCAAAGTTCTCTTGAATTTTTATGAAGAGTAGACTTTCCAATCTACAGCTACCAACAACCAGCTGCTTTACAAGAAATCTCATCAATTTATGCTACCCCTTAAAATCAGGAAAGTAATCCAATTTAGAAAAAAATCACAAATGCAGACCAAACATTTTGAAGAATTCCAGAAAGGGTTGCGCTGAAGAGGCATTTGGGGAACTGAAAACACTGACAGCAGCAGCAATGAGGAACTACCAAAAAGGTGTCTACCAATTCCTTAAGAATAGTGTGAATCTCTCATTTCTTTTTTTTTTCTCCATTCTGTTAGCTGCATGTTGTTTTTGCTGAATGCTATACAGCTAATACAGACTTTCCACTGAAACATTAAACCCATATTCACAGTCAAAGATGAGCATTCCTGAACTACTTTGCTACCAGAAAGTATGCACTTTATTGGCCTTATCATTGATAAGACATTGCTCAGGCCTTTCTATCGCTCTGAACATGAAAATATTAAGTGAAAACAAAACTGAAGCCCTGAGCAACACTAGCGGCATTATGATACACATTTAGTTGTTATCTGAGCTATCTTCAAGGTATCTGTCAAAGTCTCTCCAGTTGCCAGACACAGATGACCACAAGAGAGCCCTGCTCCCCTGCCCCCCCTCCCCCCACCACCTTCAAGGTCTTTCCTACAACAACACAGCCAGCATTCTACCAACTCCGCTTTGCTCTGCAGCGCTACGGCAAGCGTGGCCAGTTCTCCCTACTCACCATGGAGGGTAGATGTGGATGACATCCTGTGGCCTGCTCTTCAGGTGAGCTGCTGTTTCTCTTGTAAACAGGACTTTGAGTATTGGTTCTCCTGCACTGATGACAGCATCCTCCGATGAAAGAGTAGCAGGAGACTGTTCCAGTTGCTGGCAGATGGCAATTTGTATTGTACACTCCTCAAACATTTCCAAGATCTTCACAATTAGGACACCAGATTTATCTGGAAAGTAAATTAAAAAGAAAAATAAAAATGCGTCTGGAGGAGAAAGAAATGCTGGCATTCTGAAGATGTGCATCCCTCTGCAGATCTGTCCAACTGTGAAAAATCTACATGTGAGTAGAATACATTGCCCCACCAGAAGACATGTTGAGGTTTTCTGGTAATTTTTCTTTTCTTTAGAGATACTATTAACTGTGGAGACAAAAGCCTACCTGCACTTCTTCAAACACCAATGAAATCACAAACTGCTTACAAGAAGCCCTCTCCCACCACACTTGAACTTTTTAATCTTGCAACTCATTCACTTTGTTCAGTCTTTTTTTTTAATTAGATACTGCCCAAAATAAATTTATTTAAAACCAGAATAATCACAGTGTGTTAAAAGTGAATCTGTGTTTGCCCTCCCTAACCTTTCTCACAGCAACAGTTGTCAGGGACCAAGTTAGAAGAGCACATGTTAGGTACAAAGCATCTAAAAGCTGGTGATTCACATTTAGAGGCAAATGTGGAGAAAGAGGGAGTAAGATAGATGCACTGCCTGAAAATAATTATTGCAAAACCGATAACCCATTTTATCAGTAGGCAATCAGGATACAGAAGGCTGTCTTGTTTTAGAGCAACATGAACAGATACCAGCACCCCCACAGTTCGATTCTAAGCACTTTTGTCTGTGCTAAACAAGAAGCAACTTTGCACTGAAATTAAATTACTTCTACGTCCCTTTGCAGCTGACACCAGGGCAACAGCTATTCAGACAGACCTGTGTCTGTGCTGTAAGATTATGTAAGATTTCCTCTCTTTTTCAACTAACCCCACTCAGATTTGCACTCCAGTTACTGAGGGGAGAATTGTTAGCTACCTGCCGAATGCTATGAGTTGTTAGTGGGGAAAGACTGGGTGCCATAGGACAGGGGCAGCAGAGCTCCAATGCTGCCCATTTTGATTCACAAGTTGTGTTGGGAAAAACACAGCATCCCAAGAAAAACAGCTGATATAAATTATTGTCTTCCCACAGCAAAGAAGCAGCAGTGGAGGAACTGTGAACGTGATACTGGGACTTAATGGCAGAGCTGTACTAGTTATTTGTTTGTTTATTTTAAGGCCCATTTCACAATTGTAATGCCTTTCCTTTGGAAAATAAGTCAAAATATTTTAGTTTCAGTTTATGAGAAACTTCAAAAAAAATTAACCCAACCCTCAAGAAACCCAAACCAAAGAAACTGGGCCCTAAAACCTTTCAGGTTTATTAAATAAAGTTAAATTCTACAAAAAAAGAAAATATTTTGTCCCTGTTTTGTATTCCCCAGTCTTTATTACATTTTATACTGAATCTGAAATAAAGTAATTTTGAAATATAAAACCGAAATGTTCTCAAAACCACTTTTATGTGAACCAAATTTTCATCACATGCAAAATGCTTCTGCAAAGTGTTCTGTTTCTCATGAAATCCAGCAGGATAAACGGTTCCACCAGAAAGTCCCCCAAATGATGTACATAAGCCATTTCTGTCCAAGCCATCACAGCTTGACCTCCTTTTTCAGATCTGAGAAGCAGAAGTAGGAGAACCGATCCTTTCTGCCAAGTTCTTTGAGATTGGCTGAGGAAGAGAGATGGTTGTCACCGCTATTACTCCTCACCACTGTCACCTTCTCAGGGAAAGCTGTAACACCACAGTGTCACTCCAAATACTCACTGCACTGTGTTAAGGTCTGTTTATATGCAAACTTCTACTAAGTGTGAGCGTGGACTAGTTTTCTATGCCTAAAGGCAAGGACTTAGAATATTCACACTTGAATTCTGTTTTGCCTGACTAGCTGCAGTTGTGGTCCTCTGCAACCCCAAGTCATGTGGCACGCATAAACAAATTCTCCCAACCACAAAAATTCTCAGCCTTCAAAGTAACTGAGCATTTACCTCTCCCCTCCAGACATACTGCACAATTTGCATTTTCACCCACTCTAAAAAACAAGTCACAAAAAAAAAAAAAAAAATCAACCTCAGTTTTGAAACACACCAACAATTTATTTAAAAAAAAGGTATTAAGACAGCTCGTAAGACTGTTCATCACTTCCAAACTTCACATTTCTTATGTGCAGAATTTTAAGACAATTCTTACTGGTCAGCAGCGTATATGTTAGCTGATAAAGCAGGTTGAAGACAGTTAATGACAACCCAATAAGATTTTTCTTTTAAATACCTCTGACTATAAAACAGTTTAAATACTGGATAAATCAAGAACTGTATCTATATGAAAGCTTCTAACAGACATTGGAGGAAAACACCATACCAAGGTACCAGTCTCTTGCAAGCCAGTCTTAAAGTTGGCACAAACACTGGGAGCTGATACTAAATGAAGCCGAATGCTTCTACATTAAAAGCAGCACAATGTCAACAACTAGCCAAGTCTCACACTTGGCACACATGCACATTCTACAGAACCACAATCTATTTGTTTATTTAGATGCACACAGATAGTTTAATTACTCAGAAATTGTTATTACTGCTGCTAATAGAATGCTCTCTTGAACAACATGGCAAAACACTTTGGATTCCTGGCATGTGATGAAACACTAAAGTTCAGAACATAGCTTCTTCTTTAATTCATTTGGCTCTTGTATTGTTACGTCAATCAAAAATAAATCAAACATATGTGGCTTCATGTTGAAAGGAGAATCTGTGGGTGAGGAGATGGGCTGGATCACAGCAATTTCTATGGTTTCCAGAGAAGTTTACTTGTTTGCTCATCTGTGTGAAAAGCTTACTTTAAGTTTTTGCAATGTTCTCTTTCACCTTGGATAATTCACAGAAGTTCTCACTTGCTAAAGTCCTTGTTCACTTTATTTCACTTGCAAAGCAGAATTACATCCCAAGAAATTCAAACCTGCAGATGTGCAGGTTTCATGGCAATACCCAGTAACCTTAAACAAGAATACCTTACAATAATATGTATTTTAAAAGGTGCAAACAATAACTGTGCTGCAATCCTGCCCATTCCTACAATGCGTATTCCTTCATTTCCCATTTTACTGTCTAGAGCACTTATAAATCTCGTTCTTCAGTGTTAGTTTTTAACAAAATCAATGAGCTAATCCAGCCAATTGCAAAGCCACCAAAGCACATCGGCAGATACTAGGGAGAGGAAAGAACAAGTGATGGAAAGAAGGGAGGTAGGACAGGAAGGGACCAAAGGAGGATGGTTCTTTTCAGTGACAGCCCAACCAGGATGAATTAAGCCAGTTTCAAACACTGTCCAGTTACTTCTTTTCCCCTACGGTGCCCAGGCTGT